>NC_046328.1:2166794-2785544 GCF_009819535.1 Lacerta agilis
TGTTGGCATGGAGTTTTTACAGAAGGGAAGAATTCAAAAACATGATCTCAACCCACATTCTGGAGTGGATAAGTCCATTCTGAGGCAAGTGAGGAGCCACAGTAGCCATAATCAGTTGGTGGTAGGATTCAAGACTGTATCACTTGAGACTGCAGGTAGAGGTTCTATTTTTTTAAAGTTCTCCCATGGGAGAAAAAGAAGAGCACCGTATATTAAAAAGCTTGCACATCGGGAAGAGAGGGCTGTGCTGAGCTAAATTTTTCACTTTGGTTTGGCTGGTCTACATGCAAACTTGCTTGTTTTTCCATCTCTCTCAAGTGTGGGTTATGATTTAAAAAACCAACACCTGCACCTGCAGCCTGAAAGCTAGTATTGTAAGAGAGTGCAAACGTCTTTCTTAAATATAAGTTCATTTCTGTTAAGCAACTCCCCCCTTCTAAGTGTTGTGCATATATTAAAAGGCAAACCAGGCTCACTCATTGCACGAAAGGAAAAAGGAACTGGGAAGAAGGAGGAAAAGCAAAGCACTGGAGCAAGTGACAGATGGATGAAGGCCTTCACTTGGCTTATGGTGGAGACAGATTTGTCTCAACCCTACCCCTTGCTATGGTTTTCTTGGGGAGAGAGGAGGTGCAGCAGAATACGATATTCATGTGAACCTATATTCACAACTGTGACGTGACTGGAGAAAGAAATTAATTTTGAACTTTGCGTTGAAAGTGAGAAGGAGAGAGAGAGAGAGAGAGGTCCCCTCAACTACTCCCTCCTTCCTACCTCACTTTTCCTAGAGGAACAATTGAGATGGTGGAGAGGCACGTCTCTTTCCTGTGTCTTTTTTCCTCCACAACAAACCTGCGAGGAAGGTTAGGCTGAGGGCATGGGCCTAGTGGGGGGGGGCGGGGGCAGGGGGCAGCTGCCCCCCATCAAGTATAACCATAGAAATGCTTATCTAACTGACCAATCACGTTGGTTCTCCCCCACACCACAAAAATCCTAGCTAGGCCCATGGCCGAGGGATGAATAATTTGGCCCAACCTCGCTCCTCCAAGTGATCAGACAGACTCTTGTGCTACTGACATTCAGGCATAAGTTTATGTACAGTATATAGTTTTAATTTTATCATTGTTTAATTGTGTAGTTTTTTAAATGAACTGATTTTTCTCTGTTTTTGGCGGGGTTTTTTTTAACCTGTTAGCTGCCTTAAGTCCCGTCAGGGGAAAAGGCAGGGTATAAATGAATATGTAATAACAAGAACAATATTATTCTATACAGTATTTATTGCAAACAATTCCAGGCTTGCGAAAAACAACCCAGTCCGGGTCTTTGCCTCAGCTCCCTCACACATTATTTTCTTTCCCCCTCCCCCAACTGCCAATTATAACTTATCGCAGCTGAGGCAGTTTTATCCTTCCGCGTTCCTAGTTAAAAAAAAAAACCCCGAAAAAGGCGGGGTCACAGCTCCTGACGTCACCTCTTTATTGCTTTTTCCCTTCTCGGCATACGATTTGACAGAGCGCACGCGCAGAGCGGGAAAAGTAGTCCTTCTTACGTCAGCTTGTTGGGTGGGTTTTTTTTTCTTTTGGCGGAGTGATCTTATTGTTCAGCGAAAAACCTGTATAAAAGGAGGTCGCGGCCAGCTGCGCAGTTAGAACAAATCGCCTCTCCTCGCTTAGAATTTGCTGTCTGCTTGGACCGGCTCGAGCTCTGAGGTGAGATATTTTTCGTTGGGAAATATGGTTTGTTTTCCTCCTTTCCCCTCCGCCGCTTGGCTTCTTCGTTAAAGTTACCTTCAGGCTAGGAGGAAGGGCTGTTTACTGAAGGGTGTTTGGGCTCGTGAGGGATACTTTGGAGAGGCTGAGGGGGCGAAAGCGGAGGTCGGGCGAGCGGGGTGGGTGAGAGGAGGGCGTGGTTTGGTGGGACGGGAAGGGAATCCGGTTTAGTTGGTACTTGAAGGGTCATCAGCGTTTAAGGGAGGGGTTACAATATATTCCTCAAGAGTTGCTGTCATTTCGACGTGTACGCATGCCAGTTCGTGTACGAAATGGCCAAAAAACCGTGAAGGAGCTGCGGCCAAAAATGGCCGCTTCGAGGAAGAGACGAAAAACAACACGGCGAAGGCCGTTAACGCGCCTGCGCTTGTGACGCAGCCAGGCACTGTGAGGTCACGTAGCCAGGCGTCGGCTTGGGCTGCGCGCGCATCCTTGCGCTCTTTCTGCCTGGTTGGTCCGAAGGGGGCGGAGCTCCTTGCCTTAGGCAAGCGGAGTTGGTATTGTTTAGTCAGTGGGTTGATGCTGGCTTCTTGTTTTAAGACGGGGGCATCTTAAATGAAGTGAGACTTTTCCAAATCTGAATTGTGCTGCTTCTCCCCCCCCCCTTTGCAGAGAAAATGCAGATCTTTGTGAAGACCTTGACAGGCAAGACCATCACCTTGGAGGTGGAGCCAAGTGACACCATTGAGAATGTCAAGGCCAAGATTCAGGACAAAGAAGGCATTCCCCCTGACCAGCAGAGGCTGATCTTTGCTGGCAAGCAGCTGGAAGATGGCCGCACCCTGTCTGACTACAACATCCAGAAGGAGTCCACCCTCCATCTTGTGCTGCGCCTGAGGGGAGGCATGCAGATCTTTGTGAAGACCTTGACAGGCAAGACCATCACCTTGGAGGTGGAGCCAAGTGACACCATTGAGAACGTCAAGGCCAAGATTCAGGACAAAGAAGGCATTCCCCCTGACCAACAGAGGCTGATCTTTGCTGGCAAGCAGCTGGAAGACGGCCGCACCCTGTCTGACTACAACATCCAGAAGGAGTCCACCCTCCATCTTGTGCTGCGCCTGAGGGGAGGCATGCAGATATTTGTGAAGACCTTGACAGGCAAGACCATCACCTTGGAGGTGGAGCCAAGTGACACCATTGAGAACGTCAAGGCCAAGATTCAGGACAAAGAAGGCATTCCCCCTGACCAACAGAGGCTGATCTTTGCTGGCAAGCAGCTGGAAGACGGCCGCACCCTGTCTGACTACAACATCCAGAAGGAGTCCACCCTCCATCTTGTGCTGCGCCTGAGGGGAGGCATGCAGATATTTGTGAAGACCTTGACAGGCAAGACCATCACCTTGGAGGTGGAGCCAAGTGACACCATTGAGAATGTCAAGGCCAAGATTCAGGACAAAGAAGGCATTCCCCCTGACCAGCAGAGGCTGATCTTCGCTGGCAAGCAGCTGGAAGACGGCCGCACCCTGTCTGACTACAACATCCAGAAGGAGTCCACCCTCCATCTTGTGCTGCGCCTGAGGGGAGGCATGCAGATATTTGTGAAGACCTTGACAGGCAAGACCATCACCTTGGAGGTGGAGCCAAGTGACACCATTGAGAATGTCAAGGCCAAGATTCAGGACAAAGAAGGCATTCCCCCTGACCAGCAGAGGCTGATCTTCGCTGGCAAGCAGCTGGAAGACGGCCGCACCCTGTCTGACTACAACATCCAGAAGGAGTCCACCCTCCATCTTGTGCTGCGCCTGAGGGGAGGCATGCAGATATTTGTGAAGACCTTGACAGGCAAGACCATCACCTTGGAGGTGGAGCCAAGTGACACCATTGAGAATGTCAAGGCCAAGATTCAGGACAAAGAAGGCATTCCCCCTGACCAGCAGAGGCTGATCTTCGCTGGCAAGCAGCTGGAAGACGGCCGCACCCTGTCTGACTACAACATCCAGAAGGAATCCACCTTGCACCTGGTTCTACGTTTAAGGGGTGGCATTTAAACTTGCTACTTACCACCACCCAAGTAAACCTCACTGCACTTTGTTTCATTAAAGCTGTTGCATTCCCAAATGTACTTGTTTCATCATTTTTGGTGGCTGGTGATTTAGCATCAGTATGTGTTGGGGGGGGGGGTTGTGCTGAATATTCCGTTGAACAATATCTAGCAAATACTTGGCAGGGGGAGAAGGTAATCATGTAGACTAACTTATACAATTGCCTTAAACGAGAAGCTAAGGTAGCCTCAGCAAATGAGATTGCATTGCTGAAGTCATACATGCAAGCATTAAGAGTTCACTAATGACTCGCTTATGTGGAGTGTTTTTATTTCAGCCAAACTGGTGAACTTAACAGGTAAATTGAATTTGAGATTTAGTGCTATTGAAGCTGGCATTGGTTCTTGCCATTTAACAGCTATTGGCTCCTATGATGGGATTACAAATAGCTGGTGTAAACTGGGAAGCAATTGGAATCAATCTCTTGTTAAATTACAGTTGTGGTTAATCTCTAACCCTGCTTCAATGGAAGTAAATTGGAAGATGGCCTTTGGGGAAATGCCCCAAACTTTTGTTTCAGTCTATTTAATAAACAACAGTGACACTAAATAGGTTTTTCAATTGCAATCTTGAGGTACTAGCTCAAAGTGGAGTATCTTTTATTCCAGTTGGTAGGTTCTCATTCCCTTGTTTGTCACTTGTGCATTACATATGTCTGTAATTCATTTAGCTAACTTCTACGAGCTTACTAGTGCAGTAAAGTAAGCTAATCCAGGAAAGCTGGTTCATATGCCTGTTGGGCATAAATGCTGAATATGGTGCCTTACGATCTAAAGCAAGACAATTTGGGCTTGGAAACAGTACCAGGTGAATTGTTAGAAGCTCTCAAGTTGACAAGTTTTTATTGGTTTGGAGTCTCTAAGCCACTTGGGTAGCGGGGGGGGGGGACTATCCAAAGCAAGTTGGTTTACCACAAAGTTACACTATTTTCAAATACTTTTCCGCGGATATCTGGATATACTTGTTATAACTGACCCTCTGCAGCTTCCTAAATGAGCATACAGGAGTGTCAATATGCAGTAGAGGTCTTGCTATCAGAACTCTGACATCACAAGTTACCTATGATTGTAGAATTTTCCTGCAGTTGTCCCACCTAAGAGAATGCAGGGAACTGATTGTAGCTCTTGCTACAGTCACAATCAGAACTGTAGAGTTGGAAGGGATCCCAGGATCATTCTAGTCCAATGCAGTAATCTCAACTAACTAATCATACATGACAGATGGCCATCCAATTTCTGCTAGGAGAGTCTTGTCACGTGGGGAGTCTGTTCCAGTGTCAAAACAATTCTTACTATCAAAGTTCTTGCTGAAATTTAGTCGGAATCTCCTGCACCACAGACCTCAACATTTGATACCTCATGAGCAGTCCAAATTTTGTTCCTTGCCTGAAAAATCATACAGTGATAATTTGGCTCTGTGTGTTTAGGTGCTAACATCTCTCAGGTCAATTCTTTCTTGTGCTGGAAAATAGCTCTTTGGTAATGTGGGCTGCTGAGCTCTAATACAGTTTGACACTAATCTGCAGGTAAAACCTTTTAACAAGCGTTCTATTGTGTGAAGCATGTGTAGATGGAAATTTTCATTTCCTTGCAGCCAGGCTGCTGCCACATTCAGTGGTGTACAGTTCCATTAAAACAATATACATAGTGGCTTACAACAACAAAATCGGGGAAAAATACTTGAAAGAGGATCCTGGTTGGTCCAATGTCTCTCTGGGAGCTTTATGTGGAGGGAGGAATTGAACCCTGGTGTCCCTGGCCCTATTCTGAGCCCAACACTAATCAGTGGAGGAGTTACTGCACCAATCACACAGTTATGTGAGACTTGCTTAAGATTGCAGCAATGGCCTGCAGAAATGGCCAAAAGAGCTCTACTCTTGAGATAATGGGTATGTTAGGATCCTTGGCTGTCTGGCCTGTGTTCTTGATTACTCTGGCTTGCAACACAAGGTCACTTGTCAGAGGCCACCTTAAGTTTAGCAGCTTAAAGTTACTGCTAAGCCCTTTTTTACTGCAAATCTCCCATGAATCTACCAATAGATAATACGGCTGTGATAAGGCTTGTTCAAGCTTTATATGTCAATCACAGTATCATGTGAGCTTGAAACCTTTAGACATTGTAGCCAGTCAAGTAAATGAAATCTTAAAACATCAGTAAAGGTGGTAGCTGAGCTAATTTGTGCTATCAAAAGGACCAGTGAAATAATGTGTTGCTTAACAGGCTCAAGGGTAAACTGCATTTAAGAGATAAAAGTGATGATAGCCCCTGGCCCATCATAAAAGGTAACCAATACGTTACTGGCTTTGCAAGCTACATCCAAAAGACCCAGAAAGTTCAGCTGATGTATAGGAAGCCAATTCCCTCTTGATTATGTTAGGAGTTATGAAAACATACTGTTACAGTTGCTCAATTTAAGGTGCTGGTTTTAACTTAAGCAGGCATAGGCAAACTTGGCCCTCCAGATGTTTTGTGGCTACAACTCCCATCACCTCTGACCACAAGTCCTGTTAGCTAGGGATGATTGGAGTTTTAGTGCAAAACATCTGGAGGGCCAAGTTTGCCTATGCCTGCTCTAAAGCCTTTTGTGACCTGTGACTAGGATCGAGAGCTAAAGCCAAATTTAGAAACATTTCATTTGATTCCATTTATAAATACCTTAAAAGTGATTAAAAATATACTTTAAAATATGTAATAACACTTTCACATGTAATAAGGATAACATTTGGATAGCCAATTGAAAGGCTTGTTGAAATTTTATTAAATATGTGTACTGACCTTCATTGATAGATCCCAACATAAAAATACAAAATACATAAAATACATAATAAAAATAAATCAATCCCCCTCCCACAAAGATAATTTGAAAGGCCACAGAATGTTAAATCAGCCAAAGGCTTGGTTACAGATAAATGTTTTCACTTGATACTGAAGATACATAACCAAGGTGCCAAGCGAGCCTTCCTAGGGAGTGCATTCCACAAATGGATCTACTGCAGAAAGGGCCCGTTCTTGCGTTGCCACCTTCCAGACCTTTTGTGGAGGAGGCACACGAAGGAGGGCCACAAAGGATCACAGGGTCTAGGTTGGTTTGTATGGGGATAGGTGGTCCAGCTGGTGAAGTCAGGCCAGGGTTGGTGTTCTATGCTCCCAGTGAGCAACCTGGCCGCTGAATTCTGCACCAGCTGAAGTTTCTGAACTGTGTTCACAGGCAGCTCTGCTGAAAATGTGTTGCGGTAATCTAACAGAGGTTACCAGAGCATAGACAACAGAAGTTAGGCTATCCCTGATGGAAGGCACTCTGTGCCACTGTGCCATTTTCCCTGTCTCTCTCAACGGAGGTTATCATACAAGGTGATCAAAGCAGTTTCTGTGCCAAAACAATTGAAATGAATCTAGAAATTCAGTTTCCTCCAAGAGTGCTCCAGAACCTTACCCAAGAAGGGGAGACTGGCCATTAGCTACTTAGATGTTCCGAATCCAGGGAGGGTTAGGCACTAACAAGACAACAGAGGCAATACTTGCTAGATGTGTAATAGGACCGAGTTCCAAAGGGCAGTTTGCTTGCACCCTAGTGGCCCAGTATGGCAAATGGTTTTGACAGGAGGCACTCTTCTGTAGAATGCAGGAATTGATGGGGTATGTCTGTTCCTATGTGTAGATGTATGCACACAGCACAGATACTTCCTCTCTTGTCTATAATAAACGGTTTTATGCATTCCGTATACAGTGTTCCCATTTTCTCCGGGTGGGGGAAACCACAGCTCTCATACCCACTTTTTCCACATCTCTCTGTCTTAGCTTCTCAAGGTTCAGCTGCTCTCCCCCTGCAATGGCAAGGGGCAGTTTTTGGCTCTAAAAGCAAGCATTCAGGGAGTTGTAGTCCCCTGCCCAGTGAAGTCTGCTCTATTGTAGGGTTGAGGGCTGATCTCTAAACCAGGTGTGAGGAATCTTTGGCCTTTCAGATGTTGCTGAACTACAACTCCCATCATCCCTGGCCACTGGCCATGCTTTGCTGAGGCTGATGAGTTGTAGTTTAGTAACACCTTGAGGGCCAAAGGTCCCCCCACACCTGTGCTAGGGGCCTGCAATCAGGAGCAGCTGTGTGTGCTGTGCCCTGCCATCAGAGTCCAAAGTAACATTGAAGGAACTTGCTCTGTTGCATATTAACTTAAAATAATAGTAATAGTAAGTTGACTTGTTAGCTGCTTGTTACCTAGAAGCCTACAAGCAGCTTCTGACATACTGTATTTAAAAACATAGATGTAGTAATGGACTCCTACAAAAATACACAAAACAGCCACCTCATAAAGGCAGCAGTAAGTTTTGGCAGCAGACAAATTGGATAAATACCTGACCCTCCAAGTGTCCCTTTTCACCAGGGACAGTCCCAGATTTACAAAAGCCATCCCAGTTTCCGATTTGATCCCGGAATGTCCCATGTTTCCCTATTTTCATAAAATGTTGGGAATGTATGATACGCTAGTCAACCAAAAACCAGGAGTGGGGTGGGGAGGTAGGCAGGCTTTTATGTCAAAGAAGGTGCAGGCTGAAGGAGCTGGGACCTCAAGCGGGGCGTCAGATGAAGAACTAAGGGTCTGGATAGGTTCCAGAAGATACTGGGATCCTTCACCTTAAAGAGCTTCATGAGTCAGAACTTGACTTGGAAGCGTGCAGGCTTTCAGAGGCTACAGAACTCCTGTTACATGTTCTGTTTACCACCAATCTGTCTACGTGTTTACAAGGCGTTTTACACGATCCACTGCAGGTTGAAGTGGGTTCAACTGGGGCTTTACGCTCAGGTATGTGGCGGCAGACCTGCCACCCTGAAGAAGCCCACTCGGAAAGAAGCGCCACTGCGTTCCAGGGAACTATACTCGCCGGAAAGCGCGCGCAGCATGTTTACTCCCGAGTAAGTACGTCCCACAAGGCGAACCCCCGGCGTCAAGACGCCGAGCGGCTCGCCAGCCCCGCGGAACTGAGCCGGGCCGGCTTCGTACACGAGCAACCCTTCCCACCATCGCGTCTGCGCCTCCGCCTCCGCCTCCGCGGGTCCCTGAAGCCAAAGCGCCTCCCCCTCACTTGCCGGCGTGAAGGGGCGGCCCTTGCCGGTCTTCCTCAGCGTGAAGGGGCGGTCCCGCAGGGAGGGACCGGCCTCAATCCGGGACCGTAAATGGGGGCTAGCCAGGCGGCCGCGGCGTCTTCTGCCGGAGTAGGAGTGCGGCTGTCGGCGGATCCCCAGGAGGCACTTTCTCGCCATGGCACGCTGCTGCACCGCGTTTCGAGCGGCCGTGGGGCTGGCCATCACCGGCCTCCTGTGCCTCGGCTTCGGGGTCTTCTTGGTCGTCATGCTGCCTGCCATCATGGAGGAGCAGGTGGTCAAGGTAGGGGCGCTGGAGGGGGAGCCCCCTTCCCGCGGGGTTGGCGAGGTGGGCACGGCGCGCTCCCGCGTGGCGCCTGGCTGGCCGAACCGGAGGCGCGCGTCGGCTCCCGACTTCTTTGGGCTTCGAGCAGACACGCTGAAAGAAGGGGCTTCACGTTGGTCCTCTCGAGGCCAGGGGGTCTCCTTTTCAAAACTATGCTAGATGTTCTTGAAGGTGCTTTAAAAAATGCGAATCGACATCTTGCTTGTCGCTCTGGGTTCATTTGGGAGGAAGGGTGGGGTAGACATTTAGTAAACAAACACACCAAATTGAGACTCCGAGCAGGACTTGAGTTTGGGTTCATCTTGGTGTCTCTCTCGGAAGAGCTGCAGACAACAGGCTCCTCTCAGTCGAGGGTCCCAGCAGTGGTGTGACATGGAGGGCTCTTCCTCGTTGTTTGACCCTCCTGCATATGGCGCTTGGAGACACCCTGCCTCGACAGATGGAGGCTCTTCTAGGGACCTCAGAAGAGACCTGCTAGATCAGTCCAAGAGGTCCTGCTGTCCTGCCTCCTGTTTCCCATTGTGATCAACCAGGTGCTTCTGTTAAATCCTCACTAACAGGGCATGGAAGCAACTGTCTGCTTTCAATATTGCTTCTCTGCAACTGGTCTTCTGAGGTATACAAACCCTGACCATGGAGGCTCTCTTTTTGACTACCAAAGAGTCCTTCTGGATCAGAGGAAATATCTGTTCCAACCTCCTGCTTCCCAGGTGGGGCATGAAAGCAACAACCCCCTCCAGTTGTTTATCTCTGCCAACTGTCGCATCTGAATATGGAGGATCCATTTAACGATTACAGTACCTATGATACTTGTGAATGTATCGTGTTCTTCCTCCAAGTGGCTCACGTCCACCTTGTTCCTTCCTAACAATCCTGCAGGGTAGGTTAGGTTCAGAGAGCAGTGATCAGTAGAAAGGTGCTTCACCCAGTGAGGGGCATATTTAAATAGGGATGTGAACCTGGACCCAATACTTTCGTGGTCATGCCATGCTGGCTGTTTGTCCTGGCTAGTATTTAATTTCTTAGATACTTATTAGTTGCTTGTCACCTGAAGGTCCCCAAGCAGCTTACATTAAATAATAATAATAAAGTACAATACATAATAGTATGGGGGAATAATATAATATATTAATTTTTCATATAACATACATGGAGGACAAAAAACACCAGCTATATAAATAGTAGTGTACAACATTAACAATACTCAAATAATAAAGCAGTACTACTCTGTCCCACTAATTAGCAAATAAAGAAAACCTCAACCTCCCCCTAGTCCAAAAATCATGCACATCAAACCAACAATTTCCCCTTTCCAGAAGTCTGGTGTCAAGGCCAGCTGTTGCAAATCAGTGGCTGGTGGGTCCAGCATCCCCCAGGGATGGCCCAGTGTCTCTCCTCTCCTTCAGGGGGGAGCAGTAGCATAGCAGGAAGATCATAACAAAAGTTTTCCCTGCTTTGAAGTTGACCCAACTGCTCTTCTGCTGCTGCTCCTTTACAAGCAGAAGGTCCCAGGAAGGGCTGGGAGAAACTCCTGCCTGAAAGAGCTGCTGCCTGCCCATGTAGACTATGAATATGAAAAAGGCAACACGTAGACCAATGTATAGGGCAAAAGGTTTCTTGTAATGTCAAATAATATACAGCAAACTTTTATCATGTCAAAGACAGCATTCTGGGTATGTCTTCTTCAGTTCATAACTTGATAAACTTCTTGCGTGGAGTAGTGGTCATGGCCGTATGTAGACAGCACTAAGCTGCCTGTGTAGACAGCACTAAGCTATCTACATATGATCCAATGATCCAATTCAGTACTGTATAAGGCAGCTTTTTATGTTTTTATGCTTCTCCTGCCTTCAAAATAGAGTTCCCAACTGGTCTGGGTTGGGGCTGCAGAGGGAAGAGAGCCTGACCAGCATGCACCTGAGGTAGCTTGTTTACCTGTCCTGGGAAGGATGCTGATCTTATACATCCTGTGCATTTGAATGGAAATTGGGACAGCATAGTTAATTATCGTAAATGCACGTTAGTGACTATGCCTGAGTGTTAAACATTTTAATATTCAGTGTTGTAATCAGCCTTATTTAAAATGCTCCTAATGACTGCCTCCTCCCCACAAAGGCTAAATGGAGTATGTTTGGTGTTTGTGTCTGTGGGAGAGATTTCTGTTATGATCACAGCTCCGGAGGTGTGGTGAACTCTATAAGCAGATCAAGCAGATCTCTTTCTGTCAGGAGCCAGCCAGCAATAAATCACTAAGTGAAGTTAACTCTTTATTAGAAGAAACAAGGTCTGCTCAGGAATGCCAGGCGTAATGAGCACAGCAAATCTGATAGGTCTTGCCCCATGAGGCAGTTGTGGAGACTGAAGGTCCCTGCCTTCCCACAGCTGCCTAAATCATCTCCTTTCCTGGGTCCTTCCCAAGCAATGCCTCTTCATACCTCTTCTGGTTCTGAGACACAAGTGGGAGGAGGGGAGCTGGTCGCAGCAGGAGGGGGAGACCTCCTATCTCATCTTTGCCTCTTGGCCACACTCCTCTCCTGCTTCAGCTGGACTTCTCTATGCTGCAGAGTCCCCCTGCTCACCAATCCCTGTTGCCTCTTGAGCTTCCAACACCTCCTACTCCCAGTCTGCTCTCTCTTCTCCCTCTGACCACTTATTGTCACCCCACCATCAATCCTTGGCTCTGAGCCTTCTTCTCTTGGACATTCCCCAGTTGGTGCCTCCCACATTCCTCTGCATCCAGCCAGTCCATGACACTTAATATGAGAGAGCTGTTTTAAAAAGATTGCCCCCAATAGGTGAAATTTTCCCCAGATCCATCACAGGAGGGAAGGAATTGAGCTCATTTCCTCATGTGCTACAGGCCCAGTGCTAACTGATTCCCTTGGCATCTAGTAGTATTATTTTTTTTAGGCATGTAGTAGTAGTAGTAATAATAATAATAATAATAATAATAATAATAATATATTATTTATACCCCGCCCATCTGGCTGGGTTTCCCCAGCCACTCTGGGCGGCTTCCAACAGAACATTAAAATGCAATAAACTATTAAACATTAAAAGCCTCCCGAAACAGGGCTGCCTTCAGATGTCTTCTAAAGGTCTGGTATTTGTTTTTCTCTTTGACCTCTGATGGGAGGGCGTTCCACCGGGTGGGTGCCACTACCAAAAAGGCCCTCTGCTTGGTTCCCTGTAACTTGGCTTCTCATAGTGAGGGAACCGCCAGAAGGCCCTCGGCACTGGACCTCAGTGTCCGGGCAGAACGGTGGGGGTGGAGACGCTCCTTCAGGTATACTGGACCGAAGCCATTTAGGGCTTTAAAGGTCAGCACCAACACTTTGACTTGTGCTCGGAAACGTACTGGGAGCCAATGTAGGTCTTTCAAGACTGGTGTTATGTGGTCTCGGCGGCTGCTCCCAGTCACTAGTCTAGCTGCCGCATTCTGGATTAGTTGTAGTTTCCGGGTCACCTTCAAGGGTAGCCCCACGTAGGGCGCATTGCAGTAATCCAAGCGACAGATAACCAGAGCATGCACCACTCTGGCGAGACAGACCGCAGGCAGGTAGGGTCTCAGCCTGTATTCCAGATGGAGCTGGTAGACTGCTGCCCTGGATACAGAATTAACCTGCGCCTCCATGGGCAGCTGTGAGTCCAGAATGACTCCCAGGCTACGCACCTGGTCCTTCAGGGGCACAGTTATCCCATTCAGGACCAGGGAGTCCTCCACACCTGCCTGCTTCCTGTCCCCCCAAAACAGTACTTCTGTCTTGTCAGGATTCAACCTCAATCTGTTAGCCACCATCCATCCTCCAATCGCCTCCAGACACTCACACAGGAGCTTCACCGCCTTCACTGGTTCTGATTTGAAAGAGAGGTAGAGCTGGGTATCATCCACATACTGATGAACACCCAGTCCAAACCCCCTGATGATCTCTCCCAGCGGCTGCATATAGATGTTGAAAAGCATGGGGGAGAGGACAGAACCCTGAGGTATCCCACAAGTGAGAGCCCAGGTGTTTGAACACTCATCCCCCAACACCACTTTCTGAACACGGCCCAGGAGGAAGGAGCGGAACCACTGTATAACAGTGCCCCCAGCTCCCAGCCCCTCTAGACGGCCCAGAAGGATGTTATTTAACTGCACATTTTGCATAACCTCTAGTTCAGCTGTATTTGTAATATAGCCTTTGAAGTGAACTGCTTATGAAACCTTCCTCTTAAAACCCTTTCTCCAAGATCTAAGAAGTTCTGGTGCTTATTTCTGTTTGGGATGTGTGATGAGGGCAGGATTTGGCTCAGCATTGGCTGTACAGACTGATGGTTACTCTCCAAGGTTTCAGGCAGGAGTTTCCTCGCCCTGGCTGGAGATGCTCTACTGCTGAGCTGTGATGTCCTCGGTAATGATTAGGGATGCTGGCTTGTGGGGTCCCCCTGCTATATGCTATCCACTCTGTACTCAACAGCTTGTCCAGATAGAATAGACAGTTCCTCTTCACTCTGGAAATCTGGCACATACCTCATGTAATGGTTCCTTTAACTGTGGGGGAAAGGCACACCCTGTAGCAGTGTGGGTGGGTGTGATTTCTGCTCTGCTCTGTGCACGCAGCTTGGGCATCTTCCATGAAGCAACAAATCATGGATGCAAATCAGCATCAGGCTAGGAAGAAGAGTTTGGATTTGATATCCCGCTTTTTACTACCCGAAGGAGTCTCAAAGCGGCTCACATCCTCCTTTCCCTTCCTCCCCCACAACAAACACTCTGTGAGGTGAGTGGGGCTGAGAGACTTCAGAGAAGTGTGACTAGCCCAAGGTCACCCAGCAGCTGCATGTGGAGGAGTGCAGACATGAACCCGGTTCCCCAGATTACGAGTCTGCCGCTCTTAACCACTACACCAAACTGGCTCTCACTGGTAGGAAGGTCACCTACCATTAAAATTAAAAGGATAAAATAAGGCGATGCAAATCTGAAGAAGTAGAGGGGATGTGGAAAGGGTTCCTTACCTAAAATGCCTATCATAAGATGCTTTGCTGGGCTGTTATAATTTATCCCTGAAAGGTGGGAGTGTGTGTGTGTGTGTGTGTGTGTGTATTTGGGATTTGAGGCCAAGGCAGAGAGAGGCTAAGAACCAGCTCTCAAATCACTTTGGGGTCCTCAACTGGTAAACAGCAAATGCTGTGATTTCAACTGTGCTGTGACGGAGGGAGGGCTACCGTGAATATCTGATGCAGGTCAGAGGGCAAGCTAGCAAAGAGCACCACAGGTGTTGCTCTTTGTGAGCTTCCTCTCACTAAGCTTCTGTTCGTGCTTCCCTCATCACGTTAATATCTGCTCAAAGGAAGTCCACCCACTCTGCAAAAGTGTTCATGATCCCTCATTGGCTAATTCAGGAAGGAGCAGGAAGCAGTAACAATTAGGAAAAACATGATTATCCAAATAAAATAAAAAAATTACTTCCAGTAGCACCTTAGAGACCAACTAAGTTTGTTCTTGGTATGAGCTTTCGTGATGCACATGAAAGCTCATACGAAGAAAAAACTTAATTGGTCTCTAAGGTGCTACTGGAAGGAATTTTTTATTTTATTTTCGTTTGACTATGGCAGACCAACATGGCTACCTACCTGTAACTATGATTATCCAAAACTTTCAGAATCTTGGCTTTCTGCTGCAGAATTGGGGTCCTCATTTGCAGAAATAGCGCTGAACATACATTTGAAAATATGAGGTCATGCTTCTGTTCTTCCCACTGCAGCCTCCGTTTTCTGGAAACAGGAAGTGCTATGTCTGTGGGCGTTTTTCAGTTGATGGTCCAACAAACTTGCACTGCAGAACTGTAAGAATTAAATTGCTGTGTCAGGTCACTGAGGCAGAAAACCCACATGCAAGGCACTCTAGGACACTGTTTAGTCTTGTCTGGTGTCAGCTGACATTTCTTCCTCCTACTCTTGAGGATTACAAGAGGTTTAAGGGCAGGTGGGGACCAGTTGTTGAGCTGACCGATAACCTCCGAACATGTTATGCAGTAGCAAAGTGCAATGACTGTGTGCCACAAAAGAGAAGAAGAGCATAAAGACACTTGCGTTGTGCAGTGTTCTTTGAGAAGGGGAGAAATCGTGAAAAAACTTTCTGAGGTAGATTGAACACTCTCCTGTCCTCTTGGAACTTTCATTTTTATGTATGTGTGAAGAGTCAATGCCAAAGTTTGTTTTACTTCAAATATATAGTGAAGACATTTGAAGCATCATCACATCACACTAAACAGTCATGGCTTCCTCCAAAAATCCTGGGACCTGTAGTTTTTAAAGGGGGCTGTGAGTGTTAGGAGACTCTATTCCATCACAGAGCTACAATTCCCAGAGTTCCCTGAGAAGAGGGATTGAGTGTTAACCAATCTGGACATTGTAGCTCTGGAAGGGGAATAGGGAGCAGGGCGGAAACTAGGCTATCTGTCACCTGGGCCAAAGACCCAGTTTGGCACTCCACCCCCCCCCCCCCGGATGCATGTTTGTGTACATACACATCCATCCATCCATCCATCCATAGAAGCACACACACCCCTCAGTACATTTATTCGTAAAGGACATAAAAGTAGGCAATATATCATTTGAATACAAAGGAATCCTAGGAAGTATTATTACTGTATGAACAAAGGGAAAATGAGTATCCCTTCCACTAAAAGCAAATTGTTTGTCAAAGTCCACCCACTCTGCGTGCAGCAATTGTCTATTTGGTCAGGTTTTGAATTGGATTTATTTGGTCACAGGATCATTAAAAGACTGCATTTCCATAAGATCAGCCAAGACCCTCTGGTGTTTCCTTTTAAAATGTTTCCCCCCCCCTCTTTGAGGAAAAAGCCCAACCCTCTTGGTTCTGTGCAAGGAGTTTTGACATGTAAATTTACTCCTGAGTAAGCTTCAACAAGATTCCTTTCAATTTTATTTTTGTTTGATTACTCATTTTAGGAAATGATAATTTTGTAATGATTTTAGGTTCCATGTGAGGTGAATAAATGCTTTTTGCAAGTCTAAGGTAGAAGGTGCCTTTCTGTTGCATTCCTAATGCAGCCGGGCTGACCAGAGCTTGCCAGGGAACTGCTTCTGGCAGGAAAAATGCACACACACCCCTTACTTCCCTGTGTGTAGATCATGCATAGTCTGTGAAATAACTCAACCATAGCTATTTAAACACATTCAAAGTTCTGAAGGGATCATAGACTTGTAGAGTTGGAAAGGACCCCAAGGATCATCTAGCCCAACTGATTCTCTTTCTCAGCTTCCTGTCTCTCCCTCTGTTCCTCCAGAATTTCTTTCTCACATGTAGCAAAAACCCACAGGGGATCCCATTTTCTTCTTCACTGGGGAGAACCACACAGCCTCTCCAGATTTCCCAACTCTCCCTCTCCATGCGTGCATTCTGTTGTAAATGAGCCTTCTTCAGCTTCTTGGGGAAAGGGGAAAGGTGGAGTTTGTGGCTGCCCTCCATTTCCCATCCTTCTCTCTGGTTGAAGCCCAGACATGCTGGGAGGCTCGGAGCCTCAATGGCGCCTCTCTGGAGGCTTGGGGGTGGGGGGCAGAAGCCATGGCTAGACACCCCCCCCCCAGCTACAGCTGTGATAGGGAGTTTCCTAAAACTCATCACCCATAACAAACTGCAGTTCTCAGGATTCTTTGGAGGAAGCCTTGACTGTTTAAAGTGGTAGGATTGCTGCTTTAAATGTTTAGTGCAGATAGGGCCTGGCATTTATTTGTCCTCAAGACCCATTCAGTTAATGTAGGATTCACTTGAGTTCAGGCTATTCCCTGCACCACCCTCAAAAATGTTAAATTAGCATTGCAAAGCTATGTCAAACAGGTTCCTTATTGGGCCTGATGAAAATATGGGAAGATGGCTTGCATATAGCAGTAGAGAAGTCTGTCTGAATGAGCGAGTGGATAAAAAACTCATTTAAATCTGTGTCACCAGGTATTTGTGAAATGTCAATGAAAATATTGCACCGCTGATGCAGAACTTTGGCACAGCTGGTAGATATTATGCCTGCTTGTAACCTCGTCTCCTGTTAAAGGCACATACTTCCACCTTTGGTGGGAGTGACCTTGTATTTCTTTTTGGTAAACTTGTTGTTGTTGTTTTATTTTATACTACTACTACTACTACTACTACTACTAATAATAATATATTTCTTGTACCCTTCCCATTCTGACTGGGTTGCCCCAGCCACTCTGGGCGGCTTCCAACAAAGTATACACAGAGATAACAATCTTTGGAATATTGGAGAAAGTTACAATTATTACAAGGGAAAGAGAAGCTTCAAACATTCAAGCTGTATGGTGTAACTTTTTTCATATGCCAATTACACATTAGCTACGTAAAACAGAGATTGGATTACATTATATATATTTTTTGTCTTCGCTATAAATGGAATTTGTCCTTTTACTTATTTTCTCTTCCTCTTTGTGCCAAAGTGCCAGTGTAGTGATTTATTCTTGACCCTATACCCATCTTATTTTGGGGAGATATTTAAAGGTTGTGTTTCTTTTTCTTTTGTATATATATTTTTTTTGAAAACTCCACACACAGTCACACATGAGATGCAGCAGCAGCAGCAGCAAAAAAGAAAGAAAAGAAAAGAAAAGAAAAGCTAGTGCTCTTCTAGGCTGCATCAACAGAAGTCTAGTGTCCAGATCAAGGGAAGCAACAGTGCCACTCTGTTCTGTCTTGGTCAGACCACACCTGGAAGGATCTGGGCACCACAATTTAAGAAGGATATTGATACGCTGGAATGTGTGCAGAGGAGGGCAACCAAGATGATCAAGGGTCTGGAAACAAAAGGAATGGTTGAAGGAGCTGGATATGCTTAGCCTGGAAAAGAGGAGACTAAGAGGAGAGATGAAAGCCATCTTCAAATATCTCAAGGGTTGTCAGATGGAAGATGAAGCAAGCTTGTTTTCTCCTGCTCTGGAGGGTAGGACTCAAACCCAATGGCTTCAACTTACAAGAAAGAAGATTCTAACTAATCATCAAGAAGCACTTTCTGACAGTAAGAGTTGTTCAGGAGGTTGTGGACTCTCCTTCAATGGAGGTTTTTAAGCAGAGGCTGGATGGCCATCTGTCATGGATGTCAGCTGAGATTCCTGCATTGCAGGTGGTTGGACTAGACGACCCTTGGGGTCCTTTGTAATGTTACAGTTCTATAAAGCAAAGTTGTATTAAATTGTTGATACCAGTTTCTGCTGCTGTGAGTGGAGCCACTCATCTTATCTTGTAGACACTTGAGCTTTGCCTTGGAATGTCACAGGCTGTTCTTGTGTTTTATGGACTCCTGACTCCACCACAAGCGCGTGTGATCTCTGGAGGGCAGGGGCGGGGTACCCTGGTGGACTGCAGCTCTCATCACCAGCTGTGTTAGCTTAGGGCTGATGGGAGTTGGAACACAACAATCTCTGCAGGGCCACAATTCCTTGGCATAAGAGTATGTGTACATCTTAAAGAAGGCAATGCAACCCTATGCATTTTTACTGAGAAGAAGTCCCACTCAATTTTAGAGTGGAATGTAATCCTACCAGGTAAATGTACATAAGTTATAAGACTGCAGCTTCATGATAACATTTCTTGCTTCTATTTCCAAAAAGAGCTTATGCCATAATGCTTTTCTACATTTTATTTTAATTTATTTATATTTTAATGTATTTGATTATATTTTAATGTATTTTATTTTTATTGGAAGCCGCCCAGAGTGGCTGGGGAAATCCAGCCAGATGGGTGGGGTACAAATAATAATAATAATAATAATAATAATAATAATAATAATAATTATTATTATTATTATTATTATTATTATTATTATTATTATTATTATTATTATTATTATTATTATTATTATTATTATTACATTGTTTGGTACAGAATAATGAATGTGTCCAGCTCCTATAAAAAGAGGGGAGACCATACACTTGCAATGTCTGGATTACAAAGCTAGACTTTTTACTGTTTTAAAGATGGCCACAACAGTTTCCCAAGAAAAGAGGTTTGGCAGCTGTAATTAAAGGAAACTCCGACTCCAATGCCTAAGCCAGGCATGAGGAACCTGTGGCCCTTCAGAGGTGCCTGGGTGCCAGCTCCCATCAGCCACCACCAGCGTGGCCAAGGGGTTGGCTCAAACCATAATCTGGGGGGACTTCAGTTGAACAGTCCTTCACCTTTGGAAAACCTCATGAGGTTTACTGATGAAAAGGCAATGCTGTTTGTGGAAGGAATAAGCTGTAGATTTAATATAACTATAGTCCAATTATTGGCAACCCTATCCTTTACTTCTGCTTTTCAGGAAATAAACAGGAACTGCCTTAGTCAAGCCCTAAATAAATACAGTAGGGAGGACTTTTAGGAGAAAGCATTTTGCAACTGCCTAAGGGACATCTGAAAAGTGGAGGTACAATGATAGGGAAAGCTGCAAGACTCAGGCAGGTGGTGCAATAGACCATGGGTCCAGCTGTGGTCAGAGTCTCGTGTTAAGGCAGGAGGCCTGGGCTTGAGCAGCTGACATTGTCTTACATAAGCGTCAGCAGAAACACTTCCTGTTCTAATGCACAAATAGGAGCCTCATTGCAAAATATTCCTAGAGGTAAGGGAAGGGGGAGTTGGCTTCCTCCCGCCCTTTCCTGCCTTCTGTTATCTGGATCTTATCTGCTGAGGCTGTAGAATGAGCAAAGGGACTAAGCCTAAATGAATTTGGTCAACATTGAGAAAAACATTCCTGTGAAGGGAATTTGGGGACACAGAAACAGAGAATTGTAGAGTTGGAAGGCACTGCTGAGCTATCGCAGTGACCGCATGATTATGACTGATCAAATATTTTCAGTTTTGGTCTATTTAAGCACAACCAAATATTCTAGGAATCCAAGAATGGCCTTGTGCAGGTGGTGCTTTCCTGCCTCGCGGTAGGAAAACCTCTCTCTTGTTCTGCCTGCCAGAGTCTCTCTCCACTTAGCAGTAGACATTCCTTGCCTTGCATTCTGGCCACTTTTGTATCTAAAAATTGTTCCTCACACTTGGGAGATAACACATCCCCCATTCATTTTTCCCCATAAGAATTTATTAAATTTTAATAATACAACAAAAACAAAACACTACAAAAATTACAAAAGAAACAAAAATACAAATACAAGAATACAAAGAAAAATACAACACTAAAAATTTCAACAAAAACACTTATTTGATTATCCTCATACTCTTCCTTAACATTATTGGGGGACCTCCTCACATCCTCTCTTTCTGCGTTCATTGCATAACCTCTTTAGTAATTTCGAAACATTATATAATCATCATTATCTTCTAATCTTATTTCTCATTACAAACATAATTCTATTACCTAATTCTTATCTCCTAATCTAACTAATTTCATAACTGTAACCTTATATGTCCTTTGATTCCATTCTTAGATAGCAATCTTTGCATACTGTTTCAAATAGTCTTTGAATTTCCTCCAATCCTCTTGGACACATCCTCCATTCAGATAGGGGACCTGTGGCCTTTCGGACACAGTTGGACTACAGCTTCCATGATCAGTGGTAGAAACTCAAATATATAAGCTAGGCGCCAAAGGGCTCCTTAAACCAAGGCTACAGTCACCAAAACGGAAAGTCTAGTTGCCTTTTGGGGGCAAGATGGCTCTAAAGTCTTATTTTTCAAATGATGGACTGTGTGTGATTGATTCTCAGATAAACATGTGGCTAGTTCAGATGACAACCTTGAGCCAGGTTGAGAACTTAGAGAAGGAAAGTCACTTGATCCAGGGACAGCCACATATATATTGGTCTATTCTGACCTCTTTTTCTTTATGGTGACTGCTGCTACAGGATGGGGTATTGGTGTGTGCAAACAGTCCAGATCCAATGATCCCCAGGTGGTGGAAATGTCAGGTGCCATCTTGGGGCCCAGGCATCTTCACTTGCTCACAAGTGGTCAGAAGCAAGGTGCAAAATGCACCTGGCACCTAGCTAATTTTGAACGCTTGCCCACGATCCCTCACCATTGGGCATGCTGGCCGGGGCTGATGGCAGCTGGAGTCCAGCAATATTTGGAGGACCCCAAGAACATGGGAAGCTGCTTTATTCCCAGTCAGACCATGACTCCCTCTAGTTTATCATTGTCTACTGGTCTTACTGGCAACAGCAACTCTGCAGGGGTTCCAACTGGGCTTTTCTCTGCTCTACCTTGGGATTGAGCCTGGCACCTTCTACATGTATCTAACCCTGTATTAAAACATCATATGCATTACAACTATGAGAGGCAAGAAACCAAAGAGCAACAGTAGCACAATGCCTTTTAAAAGCACCAACTACATGGTCACAGGTGTGTCTTAGGGGAGGGGTAGTACCTCTGGTGGGGGACATGTCATGCTTCTTCTGGGGTAGTTTGTCCACCTTTGGTCCCCACCCTGCACTCAGCTCTCACCTGTGGCTCCTAGAAGCTGTCAGCATGTGACAGTGGCCACACCCTAGGAACAACTTTGACTGGCTGGCTAAACCAGGTGAGGGTAGCCAATGGGTCTCAAACCCTCACTGAGTTAGGGACACCCCCTGCATGTGAAGACAGGCCCCAGCGGATGGAGTGGACAAGACTAATAGTGGGTCCAACGATCAAGAAGGTGGTTTCTGCACTTACTGTAGAGGGGGCAGATGGGGCTCATCAACCTGGGAAGGTAAACCATCTAGCAGAAGAAAAACTCTGATGCTAAACCTCCGCTACTTTGCAGCTATGCTCATTCGTGAGAAAGGCTTTGGGAGTAAACCCTGAGGAACAATCTGTGCCCGCTGCCTTGTGAGACATCTTCAGTAGAAAAGAAAGACCAAGGAGTAAACTGTTGACAAATCCAGAGTGGAGTTCCTAAAACAGTTGGATATTACTGCAGAAATAGAATGTCTTGTAAAAAGCAGCAATTTTGTATCTTGTAAACATTTGTTTTTACAGTGCAGCACTGTTCCAAATAAAACCCAAAAGGCACTGGAGTTTATCACCATGGCCAAGAGTTTGCACCTCTTCAGCTGTGTTGCCCCCCCCTTCTTTTTTTGCTATTAGTCCAATGTGCAGCAGTCTTATAAAAGGTGCTTTGTTAGGTTGCCTAACCGTGAAATGACACCTTATACAATTACTTTTCCTGAGGACCAAATTGTTGTAATCCTTGGTTTCTGAAGCTTCATTAATACTTTCCCAACATCACGCTTGTATATTACATTTGCTCCCTCTAATGCAATCTCTTGCAAGTTTAAATGATACCTTGTTGGGAAGACAGAGACTACATTTGTGATTAAAATGTCCAAGGCAACATCACGCTCTGCATCCATTGGGGTGACTCAGATTAAAACCTATTGCAGATAGGACCAATTTAAGAGAGTGGCTTTCCTGGGGCTGCCTAATGAGTTCATAGCAGACAAATTTCAAGTCAGGGAATTCATAATTTGTAGCTCAGTCTCTTTGGTCTCTGTTATACCAACTCTTACCACTGCATTCTCTCTGGCTCCCTGCCCACTCAGTCGCTGGGCCCAATTCTTAAACTGCTTTGATTCCTGCTGTGGTTTTTGATCGATCAATTAGCCAAGTATCTTCTGATAACCAAATGACTGACTCTAAAGCATGGGTGTCAAACACAAGGCCCGCGGGCCGAATCCGGCCCGCCAGACCTCATGTGGCCCGTGTAGCCGTGTAGACCTTCTGGTTGTTGAAGTTGAGCCGGGATTTGGGCACGACACGGGCAGCGCATAGCACACGTTGTCCTCCAGGAACCGCACGAAGGCGTACATTATTGTGGGGGGAGCGAGGGGCGAGTAGGGGGGGGAGGCGGCCTGGCGACGAGCTGGCGGGGCGGGCAAGCAAGGGAGGGAGGGGGCCGCGCGGCTCGGCTCCCTCAGCCCCAGCGCTGTTATTGTTCCTGAAAATCCGGCTCGGCGCTTGGCCGAGCCGGTATAGGCTGCACAGGCTTCTCTTTGGCAAGGCAGCCTCGGGCTCAGGCTGCGAGCGAAGCGAACCTCAGCCTGGCGCGTGTCTCAGAGAGAATCGGCCCGGTGCGGCGGAGAAAGTGCCGCTCGCTCCCTGCCAGGGGATGGCGGAGAGCAGGAGTGGGAAGAGGGAATTCCCAAGTTATGGGTGATTTTCAGGAGCATGCCTCCCATCAGCCAGAGAGAGAGATGCCAGCGGCTGCTCCTGCACGCCTTGCGGGTCCGCGCTCTCTGCTGGGGCTGGGAAGCGGCGGCCCCGATCCTCCGTGCCACGCGTGGCAGGGGAAGCTGGGGCTCGCGGGCGGGGCTGTCCAACGAGATCGCACGTCTGCTGTGGAGGAAGCGCCTTTCCCGCAGGCTCCCCATTGCCGATCCCTATGAAGAGGCGAGCAAGTGGGGGTTGCTCTTGGCGAAGTTCAGCCACAATTTAAACGTCTCTCCCAGCGGCCCGCTGGATGCCCCCTCGGCGGCGGCTGCTTCCTCTCCCGGTGGGAAGGTTGTGAGCCACCCAGAGGGGATAGGCGAGCAGGCCATTGCCTGTTGCTAGCTTGGCCTTTCTCTCACCCCCACCCGCCGAGGCGAGGGGAAGCGAGCTGTGCCTTGCACACCCTCCAGCTCCCAGAGGGCTACAAAAGAGGGAGCAAAGGCGGCAGGTCCCCGTACAAGTAACAGTGAACAGATACAACCGACCCTTTGAGGGTGACCAAACTGCTGATGCGGCCCCCGATGAATTTGAGTTTGACACCCCTGCTCTAAAGGGAACCAGCTGCCTCTCCAAGCTCTCTCTGAGCTGTCACACTCTCAAGAAACCTCATTTTGATGGCACTACAAACAATTTCTGTTCTAACTGGAGCATATATAATGAGTTCTCCAAGTTCTTCTCCCACCGCAAAAGATCAGGCTTCTGCTCAAGTTGTCCTTGCAAGTTGTGTTACGCCCCAGAAAGCACCCTTTTACATGGAACTTTGTTTGAAGCTGAGGATTTAATCTGGTGTGGAGAAAACCCGCAGTAGCATCTCAGGGCTCGTAACATGTCCATTTTCAATAGGCTGTTTGTTCAATCCCCTGCATTGGATAGTTATGAACCCTGACAGAACATCATGTGCTATTATGGCACATATGCCAGAAAACATCTTGTGATTGGCACAGTTGGGAGTCAGAAGTGTTCTGTGGAGGTGGTTATAGCTGGGGGTGGGGGGAGGATGTCCCTTGGTGAGAGGAATAGGGGATGTCCCAACAACTCTCTGCACCCTTAACAGACGGCAGTTCCCAGGATTGTTTGATGGAAGCCATGGCTGTTTTTAAAGGGGCATAATACTGCTTTAAATGCATACTGCAGAGTAGGCCTTATTTGCAGAGAAATAAGTGGAATGATACAGGCAATATTTTATCTCACTTGCTTAGAAGTAAACTTTTTCTCCCAGTGTTCTAGCCATTTACTACAAAGGCACTAGGATAACTGATGTGAATTAGACCCTGATTTTTTTTTTTTAATGTATAAATAAAATTATATATGGATATTGTTAGTGATTCAGTAACTTAGGGGTTCTGTATTTCCCCTTTAGCTCTGTTTCTCCTTTCAATAAATGCCAGTTGCTGGGAATAATCACAAGTGGGGGGAGGTTGCACGCAGGTTCTTCCTTTGGACTTCCCAGAGGCGCCCGGTTGGAAACTGTGAGACCAGGATGTTGGGCAAGATGGGCCTTTGGCCTGAGCCAAAAGGGCTTTCCTTGTGTCCTTATACATTTATTCTCTCTTCTAGCATGGTTCCTTGCTCCCCCACCATGACGTTTCTTGCAGCAGGCCACTTACGACCACCCTGTAAGGCCTGACCTAGGCAGGCAGCTGATGCCAAAATGGCTCTCCAGCAAAGGATTGTGCATTTGCAGAGTTGTTCAAACACTGATTGAAATACACTTTAACTGAACTGATAAGCGATCAATGTAATTTTGCATTCTGGTTCAGCGATAGGGAACATATGCCCCCCAGATGTTGCTAGACATTGGTCATGCTGCCCAACATCTGGATGGCCACTGGTTCCTCGCAGCTGGTTCCAAGCAGCCTAGCCTGAGTTGCACACAGGGCACAAACACCAGCTCCCAGGGGTGGGGGACTGGCCCTTCAGGGTTCAGAGACAAAGTTACTCATTAATTACAAAATTTTGGGTTGTGGCTTGCCTCATCTCAAAACTTGGGCAGTGCATTCCTCTTATTTTTGGGATTAGATCAGATGCTAGCTCAAAAATTCCCAGAATATGTGCCAAAGAATGTAAATATGGTGCAACTCATGCTCTGCTGATGTGTTCCAGGAGAAATAAACAACTGTATTCTCTTTTACTTCCTCATAAACCAGCGCCTGAAGAATATTGAACAGCAAAATAACCTGGCCATCATTAAGAAATTCAGTGCATGGTACAGTCACCTTCCCCCCTCCTACCTGGACTCCCAGGCGGCATACCTGTCCAATCTAACTATTCCAAAATATAGACGAGCTTTTATGTTGGCCAGATTAGATATGCTACCTTCCGCTGTTCTTGAAGGCCGATTCTCAAAAACACCATTCCAGAATCGACTCTGCCCCTGTGGAGTCGGTAATGTGGAGACTGTAACACATGTACTCCTGTCTTGCCCCTTATATAAAGACCTGAGGGAAGAGATCGTCACGCCGCTTATACTCGCCATTCCAGGCCACTCGTCCGAGGACATACTGTTTTTCCTCCTGGCAGACCAGAATACCCAGACAACGGAGAAGGTAGCCAGATTTGTTGAGAGGGCCATGAAATTGAGGGCTGCCAGCTGAATAACAGTGCCCCCTCATAATTAAGATCTCATTTATTCTTGTTTTAATTGTGCCGAATCCCGATTCAGCTCATTTTATTGGTTATATATGGTTTTTATCAGTATCTGTAATATGTTTTTTTTTATGCAATGGCCTGTGGGCTATGCAAATAAATAAATAAAGTTTGTTGTTATTGTCTTTTACTTCCCATTTGTCCTTCTTTGTTTTAATATCCCCTCCTTTCTTTATTACTCAGTTGCCCTCCTTTTACAGAAACTGGCATATCTGCCTAATTCTCTGCTACTTTTTGGTTAAACGCTATATTGGCTACGTGGCACATAAGATACACTCAGGGCTTTCCTCCCCCAGCCATATGAATTTTTGTTTCTTTTTATTATTACTTTTTATCTTTACTAAATGTTGTTTTTCATGTTTGTAATTTTTTTGTAATTGTAAGGTTTTAAAAGTTGGTTTTAATGTTGTCTTTTAAATGGTTGCAACCCACCCTGAGACCCTAGGGAGAAGGGGAAGTAATGAACAACAACAACCTCTGATGGAGCACATGTTTGTCATTACAGAATGTGCGCCTTGATCCCAGTGGCATGGCATTCAACTTGTGGAAAGACCTCCCGGTGCCATTTTTCTTTTCAGTCTATTTATTTGAGGTGCTGAATCCACAGGAAGTTCTTCTCGGAGGAAAGCCGGTAGTGACCCAACGTGGCCCTTATGTATACAGGTTTGAGCTCATTTCTCTCTGCTTCATCCCATGTAAATATCTTAATATTTTTCTTGTCAATTATCCTGCATGTTGGGCATGAGGAACCTTTGGCCCACCACATCTTGCTGAACTACAGCTCTCATCATCCCTGGGCATTAGCCATCTTTGCTGGGGTTGATGGGAGTTGTGGTTCAGCAACATTTGGAGGAGCAAAAGTTTACCACACCTGATTTTTGTCTAACTGGTGGTGAACAAGCATTTTTAGCCTGCAGACCACATTCCCTGATGAGCAACGAAACCTGCATGCATGGTTAAGGCAGTGTTTTTCAACCTTTTTTGGGCAAAGGCACACTTGTTTCATGAAAAAAATCACGAGGCACACCACCATTAGAAAATATTAAAAAAATTAACTCTGTGCCTATATTGACTATACATAAAGTAATTTTCCCATGGCACACCAGGCAACATCTCGCGGCACACTGGTGTGCCGCGGAACAGTGGTTGAAAAACACTGGGTTAAGGTGACAACCCCAGAAACTAAACAATGCAAAGCAAGCTGGTCAAGAAAACTCTGGTCCATTGTTTAAGCCAGCCTGAATGTCTGCTTTTAGGGCAGAAGTGTCTCTTGTCTACTGGAATATGAGAAATTGGGAGGCTTGGAGAGGCTTTAGTTCAGCTGAGATCATGTGCCAGAGTGAATGAAGAAGATACAAGACTTGCTGGGAGCTCTGAGTAACCTTCATGAAACTCCTTTCACTCTGCTAAAGCTTGAAAATAGGTCCATCCACAAAAACAATTAAGTAGAAAATAAAGCTCATTTTATAGGAGCTTGCCCCTGATATAATTTACCATAACAGAATTGTTTAAGTGAGAAAAAGGGTGTGTGTGTGTGTGTGTGTGTGTGTGTGTGAGAGAGAGAGAGAGAGAGAGATAAGAGCAGAGGAGAAAACAGGTCTATTGGGAGGTGCCAGATCAAAAAGCAGCTGCACCTCAGTCTCAGCCTGAACTTACTGCCTGTTTGGGCCATTCTAGATCCTGGGCTCACCTTTCTGACCATTGCCCCTTAGTCCACAGAAGCCAGTTCCTTGGGTTGCTGCTGGGACAGGTAGTGATAATCCAGTTTTCATATTAATCTTTGCCTTCAGCTGCTGTAAGGCTGGGAATTTAGTAAACTTTTAAATAGTTTGGACTGGTGGAAGATTTAGGAACATGATGTCCAGGTCTTACTGCTTAGCAATTAAAAATGATTAGTCTGTCTAATCCCCCCCGTTTATATATTGATTCAAACATTCCCTTTATTCTTATATTTCACTTATTGCCAAGCTTGCATATGCTAATCATCTCTGAGCTTTGTTTTAAAATAAATATTTCCAATTTATTTTGTTTTTGGTCTGACCCCCGTCCCATTCTGACTGCCAGCATTAGCTCAATGGAGTGAAATTAAAAAACCTATTTTTCCAAGCCAGAGGCACTCCCAGCCCTACCCAAAGATGCTTCTGCCTTTGAAGGAGATGCTGTGCCACTGATCCACTGCGCTTCCCTAATGCATGTTCCCCAGTACACCTCCTTGCTCACCCCCAAGTCCAGACCATTTATAATCAATTCAGGCCTTTTGGCTCTTGGTGGTAGAATATGTGTCCTAGGCCTAGGGTGTTACTAGTGCCCCCACCAGCTGCCCTTTATACAGGGGGAGGTTGGTAGCAGTGGCCCGGCTGCCTCCTTGGGGCATTTTGCTTCCCATTGGGGAGTGATCATTGAAGGGCCGTAGCTCAGTGGCAGAGCACCTGCCTTGCATGCATAAGGATCCAGGTTCAATTCCTGCCATCTCCCAGTAGGGCTGGGCGAGGCTTTTGTCTGAAACCTTGGAGCCACTGCCTGTTCGTGGGGACAGTGCTGAGCAAGAAAGACTAGTGGTCTTTCCGCATAAAGCAGCTTTCAAAGTTCCTATAATTTGGAGTTCCTTTGACGACCTTCTAAGCCAAGAACAGAGTTTGAAACCCACCGGAACAGGTTAGTGGAGGGAGTGATGGAAGACCTTCTTGAAAGCTTATCCAAATCTTTTGCAAAGCACTCAGCAAGGTCTGTTGCCATCTCATGCACAATTTCCCCCCACTGGGTTTAGCTACCAGTATAATGCCAAGCTTGTCCTCTGCGTACGTTGTGTCTATAGTGGCACCCTGGTGCACTTGCGGGGGCTGAATGTATGCATTGTGGCTCTGTGCAAAGGGAATGAAGCAAAAGCCTCTTAGCACAAATGTCTTTGTTTCTCCTTTGCCCAAGATTAGAGTCTTATCCTTCTCCTGCTCAGGCCCCAAGATTGGATTTAAATGGCGCATAGCAAGCAGGGTTTTCTGCTGATCTGCCTAATCCACCATCCTTGTGTCACCCTTCTAGGATTGCCAGCTTCCCTTGCTCTCGGAGGCTCCAGTTCCTCTTGAGAACTACTGGACAGCTCTTGGCAGGCTTGTCAGCTGCATGATGTGAGGTCAGGAACCCCCACCAGTTGAATTGCTCTTTACTGTTCAAAGCACAGGAGCCTCTGTCAAGCAAGGAGCTGGCAATTTACCAATGCTGACAGGTGGAGCCCCTGCATGTGTCTCATTGGCCTTTCAATGCAGTGAGTATGCATGTGCATGCAAAAAATTGCACACGACTGGCACACTTTTCTGTTAAAACTAACAGGTGGCTCTCATGTGCAAAAGCATTGGAAGCATCCGAGGATAGGTTGTGGTCTGAACGGAACACTTCTTCAGAAGTCTTGCACCATCCTCTGTGAAGTTGGTGGTTGAAATATATAATTGGCTTTCCCTTTTAGTTCTCCACCCTTGGCATGTGGATTGGGCTGGACCACGTATTAAAGGTTACATAATCATTGTTCATTTGTTTCAGTATCAATGGCTGCTTTTGTGTGAGGTGTTGATAAGTCTCTCTGTTGAAATAGAAAGTGTTGGGAGGCCAGTGAGCGAAATCTGCACCCATAGGTATGTCTGCAGCACACCTATGATTGTTTTAGAAGTGTCAGGGTGAGAAAAAGGCAGAATTAATGGATGCTGACATCCAAGGGCGGTTATGAAATAAGCCTTGTAACTTACAAAGCAGATAACATAACATTAAAAATGGCCCTAAAGAACCAGTGTAGTGAACTGTAGTGCTGGGGAAAGACCTAGGAGACTAGGGTTCAAATCCTCGCTCAGCCAGTCACTGCGTCTCAGTCTAATTTACCTCACAGGGTGGTTGTGAGGATAACATAGGGAGGGTGGGGGAAGAACCACCTTGCACTCCTTGGAGGAGAGGTGAGAATAATGATGATAATCGCTGAAGTCCGTTATAATGGTGCTATCCAGCCTTCTTGTCTCAAAACATTGTAACTCCTAAACCAGGGAGATCAGAACACAACACTCTTAATCTCAGGATTGTGGGTTCGATCCCCACATTGGACAAAGGATTTCTGCATTGCAGGAGGGTAGAGTAGATGACCCTCGTGGTCCTTTCCAGCTCTACAATTTAATGACTTTTACTGAGTTTCTCACTGGGTTTTTTCTGTTCTGGGCCAGATTTTCCCAAACTGGTCTTCCCTCCAGAAATTTTGGACTACAGTTCCCCTAATCCCTGACTGGGGGGCAAATGAGGACACTTTGTATGTGTATAACTCTTAAAAAAACCTTTCAATAAAATCTTAATAATGAAAAAAAATGTTTTGGAGTAAGAAACACACTCAGTTTTTAGATGCAAATAAGTATTGTATACTCGTACTACCTCAGAAGTGAAACGGAATCCGTTCCAGAAGTCCATTCAACTTCCAAAACATTTGGAAACCAAGGCACAGCTTCCAATTGGCAGGAAGCCCCTGCAGCCAATTGGAAGCTGCGTAAGCCATGTCGGATGTTTGAATTCCAAAGAACGTTTGTAAACTGTAAACCAGGTTTGCGGCATTTGGGAGCCAAAGTTCCACTGTACATGTGAAACTCGAAAAATTAGAATATCGTGGAAAAGTCCATTTATGTAAGCAATTGTTTTCATTAGCTCCTGGAGTTTAATATATGAGATAGACTCATGACATGCAAAGCAAGTTATGTCGAGCCTTTATTTGTTATAATTGTGATGATTATGGCGCACTGCTGATGAGGTTCTCATCAGCTGTACACCATAATTTTGACAATTATAACAAATAAAGGCTTGATATAACTTGCTTTGCATGTCATGAGTCTATCTCATATATTAGTTTCACCTTTTAAGTTGAATTACTGAAAGAAATAAACCTTTCCACAATATTCTAATTTTTTGAGTTTCACCTGTATCTGGAAGTGTCATTCTCTACCATGTGAGAAAAAGCAAGGGTGCCTCTTAAGACTGTGCTTACCATCTATAGTTTTTAGGAGTACTTTTTATTGAAAAATCATGTTGTTGTTTTTTAAAAAAATCTGTTGCCCAATTGGAAGACACTTAAAAAAATTGATTTAAAGGGGTTTTTATTCGATTGACATGAATAGTGAGTCAGTTTTTAAATGAACACAGGAAGCTGCTGCTGTTACTGTTACCATTAATTGCTTGCTAATAGAAGATCTCAAAGTGGTTTGCAATACACATACCCCCTCCACAAAAACTTAATAGACACAAATAAACATAAACACAAATACAAGTACAAATACATGAACATTATCATTGTACCTAAACATCAGGGCTGGCCCACAGCATTTTGTTGCCTGAGACAAACCAGAAAATGCCCCCGCCCCAAAAGCATCATTCTTACAAAAAGCAAACAGGGTTTTATGACAACACAAGACTTCATCCCATTCTTAGCTATATCACAAGCCCTTCAGAATTCAGAAAAACAATATGGATAACTCCTTTATCCCAGTCAGCCATAACTTGGGCAGTACTGTATTGCTATGTTACAAAGTCCACGTAAGTGTGACATCGCCACATGCACCCTCCCTGCAGTCACCTCCAAGCCACTGGGAGGGGAGGGGTGGGACCCACGCTCAGCCATCAACCCAGGCCTAGCACCAGTAGCCTCTGCCAAGCCTCCTTTCTGACCCCCCCCCCGGCTTCCACTGGCAGGGGCAGCCGCCGCTGCTGCCGGTCAAAGTGAGGCACACACCACTACCACCTTGGGCTGCTTGTAAAGTGTACCCACAAACAACATACCAAAGAACATGGTTTGTGCAAGTGTCCAGAGGGGAGAGGAGAGAGAACCAGGGGTGTCCTACTGTGCATGCACTTGCTTCCTTGCGGAGTGGGCCCTAGGCTGTTCCTCTGGGGCAGATCAGTAATGAAGCTCCCAGAGGAGCCCCAGAAGCGACTTTAGTCCACATTGCTTTTAAATTTTGGGTCAAGTGGACCCAGTTTGAGTTGCACGACTCAAACTGATTAATTTTTTGTTGCATATATTTCAACAATCCCAGAGTTTGAGAGTCAGTAGCACAGGTGTTGTAAAGGTGAAGTAGACTGTTCTGCTGAAGATCACTTAAATTCTTTATGCCTCTCTCTTCTACAGGGAGTACAGAGAGAAAACAAACATAACTTTCCATGACAATGATACAATCTCCTTCTTAGAGTATCGGAGTTTCTACTTTCAGCCAGAGCTGTCAATTGGGTTAGAATCTGACTACATTGTCATACCAAACATCTTGGTGTCGGTAAGTCGACTCACACTTGCTGTGATATTTATTTCTAGTTTCTAATTGTTTTTGTTTACCTGGGTTTAAACATATGCTGTGCAGTGGGAGGAAACGGAAAGGGTACAATGTGGTTATAGGTTTTCAATTCCCTGAATACTGGCTTTCCATCTTTGTCTTTTAAAAAAAGAAATAAAAAGAAACACCCAAACATCTAGTGCATATGGCTGAGAAGAGATGCATGAAAGTGTGTAGCCCATTCAGAGCAGCATGTTGAATAGATTTATTGCTTACTAAGGGCTGCAGGAATTTTGATAATCCTACACTGGAAAAAGTCAGAAACGCCACCAGTTACATGTAGGGAAATCAAGGGATAGTCATGGATTGCATACTTAAAATTGATTCCCCCCCCTTTCCCCATTCCCTGCCCTCAACCTTTCTCCCCCCCCCCGAATTACTGTATATACTCGAGTATAAGCCGACCCGGATATAAACCGAGGCACCTAATTTCACCACAAAAACTGGGGAAAAACCGAGGGTGGATAATGCAGCAGCTACTGGTAAATTTCAGAAATAAAAATAAATACCAACAAAAGGCTTGGAAAGAAAGGGTCTGTTACAGGGAGGGCTCAGGGGGCAAGGGGGCATATTGTGTGTACGTTTCAGGGGGCAAAGGGGAATATTTTGGTACGGTTTCAGGGGGAGGGGGCATATTCAGCAAGGAATTAAGGGGGAAAGGGGCAGATTCTGGGATGGATTAAGGGGAAGGGGGCAGATTCTGGGAAGCTTTCAGGGGTGGGTGGAACATATTTAGGGAGGGCTTCAGGGGCAAGGGGGCATATTCTGGGAAAGTTTCAGGGTGGGCAGTTTCTAGGGTGGGCAGAGCTGGGATGGGAGCAGGGGTTAAGAGGGAAGGCTTGGAAAGAAAGAGTCTCTTACAGGGAGGGCTCAGGGGCAGGGGCAGATTCTGGGAAGGATTAAGGGGGGAAGGGGGCAGATTCTGGGAAGGTTTCAGGGGTGGGTAGTTTCAGGGTGGGCAGTTTCTAGGGTGGGCAGAGTTGGCATGGGGGCAAAAGCAACAGGCTCTCGGGGCTGAGCCGGCTCGCGTTCCTGCTCGAAGCTCCTCCTGCTCCTGCTCCTGCTGCCACCATCTCTGTTGGCGGGGCGAGGGTAGCTTCTCCTTCCCCACCGCTTCGCCGACAGCTGCGAAAGGCACAGGGCCGGAAGATTGGAGAGTCGCAGCGCAGTGCTTCTCCGATCCCCCGGTACTGTGCCTTTCCCCTCTGTCACCAGGGCGGGGGGAAGGGAGAAGCGGCTTCTGCTGCTGTCAGCAAAGGCAAGCACAGGAGCCTCAGTTCGGAGGGGCGCTGCGGTGCGCCCCTCCAAACAGCGGCTCCTGTACGTGAGCAGCAGCAGCGGCGTCGGGGCAAGCCCCTCCACCGCGTCTGCTGCTCGCAAAGGCACACACAGGGGCCTCAAACTGTGGCTCCTGTGCGTGTCTTTGCTTTATGGGTGGCAGCAGTGGCGGCGGGAGGAGCCCTCACCTCCACCGCAGACCGCCTCACCCGAGTATAAGCCGGGGGTGGCTTTTTCAGCACAAAAAGTGTGCTGAAAAAGTTGGCATATACTCGAGTATATACGGTAATACCAGAGGCACACTCCTGACTTACATCCCATAAAATTTACTTGTAGGTTGTTGAAGAGTAAGACATATCTGCTCTAAAGGTAATATATCTGAATGAGTCACTATTCTGGGTTTCCTGATTGAAATGAGATGAGCCAAGAACACTGACTCATACAGAGATCTGACAAACTGCCTCTTCTGAGGTAGGTTTCCCAGTTACTTTCATTTACTTTATTTTAAATTACTTACTATTCTGTACATTCCAAGGATAACATATAAAACAACAAAGCAATACAAACACATCATTTTAGATCCACCAGCAAATTCAGAGACACTTCCTATCACATATTAAACCTCTGCCTTAAACAAAATTAACATCCCCTCTCACATATTTTTACCACATACCCAAATGATTTCATACCTGTTTTAATTTTTATATTTCCTGGGTTGGTGACTATAAGTTCCTGTTCATTTTGTATCCATATTGACTGTTCTCATATATACATACAAATTGCAAAAGTCTGCAATCCTAGCTTCCCATACCTGGAAGTAAGCCCTGTTGAATTCAGTAAGACTAGCTTCTGAAGTAGAGATGGTTAACATTGTGCTGTTTCCATGGCATGTTTAGCTGTTGTTGCAGTGTGTGTTTAAATATGAGACATACATAGAAGGTGATTTGTGTATTAGAGAGTTTGCCTGGGGATCAGTTCCCAATACTAGCCAGCAATATGTATCTGTGCCAGACAACATGAGCTCTGCTTATAAGCATCAATGCATGATAACCTGTCTGCCCTTCTCGCTCCCTCTTCTTTCCATCTTTCACAACCAGGCTGCAGCGGTCATGTTGGAGGACATGCCGCGGGGCATTCGGCTGTTTGTCAGCGCCACTTTTGCTGCCTTTGGACAGGGTGCTTTTGTGAACCGGACGGTGGGAGAAATCTTGTGGGGTTACGATGAGCCGCTCATTGACTTCCTGAACAGCATCAAGCCTGGCTTACTTCCCTTCAAAGGGAAATTTGGCTTGTTTGCTGACGTAAGTAAAACCCTTGGGAGGGAGCCTGGGTCTCTGAAGTTAGTGATGGAGGGGCACGGGGGAAGTCATAAAGGGCAAGGCGGAAATGAGAAGAGGATAGGTGCAACAATTCTGTAGCAGGTGCCAAGAGAGGTGTGGGAAGTTGCCTCGCTCCAGATCAAACTATTTGCCTGCCCTGCTCAGCCTCGAAGAGAGCTCTCCCCAGTCACCTCCCATCTAATCCTTCCAAGCAGAGGTGTCAGGAATTTAAGGCAAAATATAATTGGGCACAGTTTCATGCCCGTGGTAAAACAAATTAGCATGAGAGGAAGGCTGTAGGTCTTGCCAGTAACATGTAATTGAAGACTTAAGAATTGCTTCCTGAAGCAGTCCATGGCAGTGTGTGCAAAAGTAAAGCCGGCTTTGCAAGACATCTCCAGATAAGGAATTTCTGGAAGGCAGGGTTTGGTCCCAGCTTAGGGTTACCAGAAGTTTCTGGTTCCCAGGGACAGTCCCTGGATTTGCAAATCTGTCCCCGGACAAATTCCATCCCCGGAATGTCCCCAGATTAGCAAATCTGTCTCCGGGAAACATGGCAGCAGCAGCCTCAGCAGCCCGGAGCCAGCCTGGTAGCTCTGGCCGGCTTCAGGAGCTGCTCGCTGCTGTGTCACAACACATCATAAGGGGACTTCTGGCGAGGTAAAATGGCGCGCGCCATGGCAGCGAGCAGCTCCTGAAGCCAGCCAGAGCCAACTGCGCTACCAGGCTGGCTCCGGGCTGCTGACTGCCTCTGCCATCGCCACTGCCAAAGGGGAACCGGGGAACCCTTTGTTTTGACTGATCAGGGGAGGCTTGCGAGTCGCGGGCGGGCAGCCGTTGCCCAGTTTTTCAAAAACTCTGGGCATTTAAGTTTCACAGGGTGCGAAAGAAGGGCTTTGCACCTTTATACAATATGCATGTGTGCTTGGGCCCAGGGTCTTTTGCCCCCACTACTGACTCCCTGTTGCTACTCAGCTTCAACAACAACAAAAAAGTGTCCCTGGATTCATTGAAAAAAATCTGGTAACCATATCCTAGCTACTAACGCCTTCTGTTGGCTGCTATGGCGGGTATCAGTGGCAACAATGCAGGGACTGGTTCAATGTTTCAGTCTAGGGCGCCTCGTACAGAATCAGACTTTTGGTGCATCCAGCTTAACAGTGTTTCTTCCAACTTCTTCAACCCGGTCCCTGCCAGAAGTTGGATAGCAGTTACCGTCAACCCCAGGCAGCTTGGCCAACCTTTGGAAATGAGGTCAAAATGTCTAGAAGGCACCAGATTGGGGAAGGCTGCTCTGTTCACATAGGCAACATCCAAATTGGGAGCTAGTGTGGCAGAGCGGCTAGAGTGTTGTGCTCATACCTTGGAGACTGAAGTCCAAATCCCTGCTCAGCCATGAAGCACACTGGGTGACCTTGGGCCATTCACCATATGTCAGCCTCACCTGAGTCACAGGATTGCTGTGAGGGCAAAATGGAGAGGAAAGGTGGAGTGTAAATGTAAATGTAATGATAATGATATTGGCAAGGCCTAAGGTCAAGATCTCACCCAGCCCAGCAACCTGAAATCGTTTTAGCTGGCGGTGTCAGGGATTTGGAACATTATGCACAGCTCAGAGGTGCAGCATATACCCTTCCTCTGAGCTATGGCCAGCCTTCCTTGCAAACCCTTCTTAAGAGGGCAATGTATGAAGTGGCCTTCCTTCCTGTTCTCTGCTCTAACCCTAACCCTTCTGAAAAGCAGGTGAGCAAGGCATGTTAATAACATATCTTCTCTTTCGCTGCAGTTCAACAATTCAAATACGGGGCTGTTCACGGTGTACACAGGCATGGAGAACATCAGCAAAGTCCATATGATAGATTCTTGGAATGGACTGAAAGAGGTAACGGCAAACTGCTCTCTTCGTTGAATTGATAAGACTGCAGGTTCTTAAATGGATGTATTCAGCTCAGATAACTTTAGACTGTATCTAGAGTGGCTGCTTTAGTTTTACGCAAGCTAAGAAAAGAAATGCTGCGCTTTTTTTTTTACAGCTTCTGTATGGTACTTTTATGCAGAGACCTTTTCCTTCCTAGTGATTCAGACCTCTGAAGAGTTTCCTGGTACAGTTTGTGATTGGCAAAGAAAGCTTCAAGTCAAGTTGTGTAACTGAATTGAAGGAAAGATTGTGTGGCAGAAAGGTCTGGGGAATTCTTCAGTGTTTGGCATGCGGAGGAGGAGGCCACTGTTTGTAATGAAAGCCAGGCTAACCTCTTTGGCAGAGAAGGGTTTCTTGCTAGACTCAGCCTAGCTTCTGGTTATTCTTAGGGATCCCTTTTCCCTCTAGGTGTCCTACTGGAACTCTGATCAATGCAACATGATCAATGGGACGGCTGGACAGATCTGGCCTCCATTTATGACCCCTTCCTCACCTGTGGAATTGTACAGCCCTGATGCCTGCAGGTAAGATGAGAAGAAATCCTTGCTTGCACAGCAGGGACAGTGCATACGTCTCCAGGTATTGCTGGACTTCACATCAGCTCCAGCCAGCAAAGCCATGCCTTGGAGATTATGGGAGCTGTCATCCACAAATACCTGGAAAGCCACAGGATCCCCCCCCCCAGTTCTAAACTGGAAGCATAGGAATCTGCATTATATCCTGAGCCATACTATTGGTCCATTTGCTCAGTATTGTTCACACTGACTGGCAGGGACTCCAGGCTTTCAAGCAGGAGACATTCCTAGCCCTACCAGGAGATGGACTTGTCAAGAGGACAGGCCATGACTCAGTGGTAGAGCATCTACCATGCATGCAGAAGGCCCCAGATTCAATCCCTGGCATCTCTCGGTAGGCCTGGAAAAGACCCAGCCTGGAGAGCCATTCCCAGTCAGTGCAGGCACATTGCAGTGTTTGTCAGATGACAGAGACCAAAGTTTGCTTATTTTTTGCGGGGGCTTGACACTCCCTTGCACCCACCTCTAGTCTGCTTGAGTTTCATCCCCCATCTCTGTATTATATCTTATAATCTCAACCCCCCACCACCACTTCCCCCCTTTTAGAAGAAGCAGTGCAGAGGCTGACTTGAGGCTTCTGGCCTCTGGTGCGAGATCCCTGCCTCTGACTCAGCTTATTTAGAATATATATCCTGATCAGGGCTGGCTTGAGACATTTTGCTACTGTAGTTAAAATGCCCGGCTGCTGCCCCCACCCACCAACGTGCCCACGCTGCCACAAGCCTTGTCATCGCAACTGTACCCTCACCTGCAGCCGCACCTGTGCTGCTACCATGACGCAGCAGCAGTGGCAAGGGCAAGGGCAGCAGCACTGTGTTGGCTGCATGGTGGGGATTGGATCCACCATCTGTGGCAAATGGCTTCACCTTGCCTCACACACTGGCTGCCCCAATCCTGATGTACCCTTACAGTTCTGGGCACTGGGTGAATACATACATAATTGCAGAACTTGATGCTCTCCGAAAAGGCAGAAATTGATTAAAAACTTGCCTTGAATCATCTGCAAATGGGCTTTAGGCCTGTCAGCAGCTGCCCATGGGAAAAGTTGGCTAAGTCTGAGTCTCTGCTGGGAAGCGGAGTCGTGGAAACATCTCCTGGCCGAAATTTGAGGTCGGCGTGTGCTTTCATGGTTTTTTTTGGGGGGGGGAGGAAATCCTTTGATGAGGTTGTAGTCTCATACAGGAGAAGGTACAGTCCCTGTTCTTACTTGGCAATGTCCCTCTTGCAGCTGCACTCGGAAAAGGCTGCTCCCGTGTGAACGGTTGAATCAGGTGTGGTCCGTTGAGGATGTTGAAACTGGATTCTTGGTATTCCCAGTGGCCTATTAGAGGCTGCTCTGTATGGGATGGGCCAACATCCTAGAAGCCAGGTTGGCTGTCTCTGCAAAAGTAAACGACACAACTTCTAGCTTGTTTGCAGGCACAGTTCAAAGTACTGTTTTTTGTAGTTCTTTGCTCTTTTTATTTTTGAACATAAAGCACTTTATTACATTTATTGCATTTATTTATATATTTATTATATGATTATTTATTCCCTTCCCATTTGTCTGATGCTTTAGAGTTTACATCACTAATACCAAAACATCTAACATAAAGTAGGAGGGGAGAAATGGTGTGTGTGTGTGTGTGTGTGTGTGTGTGTGTGTCAGTCAGACAAAATTAGAATTTGTTAGTTCTGCCCGCATTTGCTTTGGCTCCACTTCCTGTTAGCTTCTCTGACCTCCTCCTTATCAGTCCTACCAGTCCAAATGGGCACCAGACACCACGACCCACTTCTGTTCAAAAGTGGCCAGATAGATAGTTCTAGAAACCTTAGAAGGTGTGCAAAGGGACCCCAGTTTCAGCAGATGTTGTACTGGGCCTCAGCATGTTCAGCTTTCATCTCTGAAGTATCTCTTCTGGTGCTTGGGTGCCCCTCATCTCTTGAAACCCCTGTTTTCAGGTCCATGAAATTAAACTACAGTAGATCCGGGGACTTCAAGGGAATACCAACGCTGCGTTACGTGGCTCCAAAGAACTTATTTGACAATGGTACAGACTATCCTCCCAACGAAGGCTTCTGTCCGTGCCGCCAGTCTGGAATCCAGAATGTCAGCAGCTGTCGATTAAGTACGTCTGCAAAGTATTTTGGTTCCCACCCCCTAGCAATGATCAGGGTTGTCCAATTTGTTGGGGTGGGGGGCTAGAAGTGTTTAGACATCTCCTTCATTGTTCTGTTGCTGTTTGTTTTGCAGGAAAATCTGGTACTATAACCCAACCTTTGCTAGCCTGGTTCCCTCCAGGTGTTTGGGGGATTCCAACTCCCACCAGCCCTTTCTAGTATGGCTAGCAGTCAGGGACGGTGGGAGTTGTAGTCCAGCAACAGCTGGAGGGTGCTAGGTTGGGAGACAGCTGCCATAGCCTCTCACATGAATGTGGAAAGCCTTGCCTGATGTGAAGTCAGAAGCATTTCCATTCTAGCTCAGGGTTCGTTTTGCCAGTTGATCTTGGCTAGACTCCTTTTCTAGCCCTCCTGCCCTAGCTTTTAAGTGGATTTGCCAGGGTTTGAACCCCTAACATTTTGTTTCTAATTTATTTCTCTAATTTCACAAGATTTGGTTGCAATAAAATCCCCAGAGCAGTTTACAAAAGCCAAGTGAGTGCAACAGCAGCTTCCTGCAAGATGAAAACTTGGATCGTTCCTCTGCCTTACAAAATGCCCAATATCACAAACTGTTATGGGAGAGAACAATGGCAGTGCTGTTCTCTGTGGGGATTGTGTAATACTTAAAATGCTGTTGGGCAGACTTCATTGTGCGGGCATGTTCTCTCAATGTCATATAATTGTTAGTACCTCTTGGGGACATACAGGCTCAGAGGCTGACTTTGGGCTACTCACTCTCTCAGCCTAACTTACCTCCATGGGGCTGTTAAAATAAAATGCAGTGGAAAAAGCCATATTTGCCACCATGGATGCCTTGGAGGAAGGGCAGGACCTTTCTTGTAATTTGAATCCAGTGATTCGAATCCTACCCTCTGAAGCAAAAGTAAACAAGTTTGCTGCATCTTCCATCTGACACCCATTCAGATACTTGACGATGGCTATCATATCTCCTCTCAGTCTCCTCCTTACCAGGCTAAACATACCCAATTCCCTCAACTGTTACTCTTGAGACTTGGTTTGCAGACCATTTATCATCTTGGTTGCCCTCCTTTGCACACATTCCGGCTTGTCAATATCCTCTTTGAATTGTGGTGCCCAGAACTGGACAAATGACTCCAAGTGTAGTCTGACCAAGGCAGAATAAAGTGGTACTATGTCTTCCCTTGATCTGGACACTAGACTTCTGTTGATGCAGCCTAGAACAGTATGCCTGTAGAAATCAGATGCCTGATCTACCCACTTGAGACTCCCAGCAGCCACTGGCACTCAGAGGCATACGACCTCCAACAGATGAGTTAGCCATCATAGCTAGCTAGCTAGTCCTCCTTTTATTTAAGCCATCAAACTTGGTGGCCATCTCTGCTTCTTGTGGGAGCAATCTCATGAGAAAAGGCAGTGGCTGAGTCCCAGAGCATCTGCTTTCCATGCAGACGGTGCCACATTCAGTCCACAGTGCCTCGAGGCAGAGCTAGGAATGTCCCCTGCCTGAAACCCTGGAGAACCTCTGCCAGTCAGTGGTAGAATGTTCTGAACTAGATGGATGACCTAGGGTCTGACCCCATGTATGTCAGAATGAGGTTTCCAGGGGCCAAGTGTGTCTTCTGTTGGCACTTTTGCCTTAGCTAGCATAAGGAAAATAGACTTCTCATTTGCACAATTCATACTGGTAGCCTGACCTGGATGGTGGGTTTTTTGTGTGTGTGTTCATGGATCCTTGGTTAACTTGTGTTAATCAGTGGCTTTCCATTCACAGCCTCTCTCTTGGAAATGTGTTAATATCACCAATTATTTGCCCTAATCTGTAATTCTCTTCAGAATTAGGATAAGTATTTTCAAGCTGTCGTTAAGAAGTGGCCCAGTCCAGCTGTGTTAGGTGCCAAGTTGGTTAAAGAGTATGTATTCCCTTAAAAATGGGGGCAGGGGAGGGGGCTGCTCCAGGATTGGTAATGAAGTTGCTGTCCACAGCCACTTTTTGCTTCATCCTTGGAAAACCAGCCCCAGCTCAGCCCCAGGGAGGAACAGTTGCAATCTATATTGAATGCAGTGAAGGCTGTTGCCTCTGGGAAGCCTACAAGAAGAACGCAGCAGCACCAGATGGCCCTGCTGTGAAAACAGTTTGCTGGACTGGAATTTACCTTTGGTGTGAACCCACAGGGCTGCTCTTACATTTTATGTTGTCTTCCTGAAGGCCCCCACTGCTCTAAAAACATTGCCTCTCTGTATTTACTCTCAAAATATGATTTTTGGCACTTTCTTACTGTGGTCAAGGCATGCATTTGGCACAGAAGATGCTATTCACGGTAATGTCTGATTACATGTTTGTTTGCCTGCAAAATCATATTTTCTTTCACCCACTGGCGTGTCACACAATATCCTTTCTTGCAGTTTTGCATGCGGAAGATCAGTTGTTGTGGTTGTTTTTTAAGTGACATTTCTAATCTTCATGATCATAAATGGTGTGAAATACTGTTTATCATTACTGGCTGAAATATTCCAAAGGCTTAAAAAAAAAAATAATCACAGGATTAGGAATGGGGGGAGTACAGGTAGCGAGATGATTCCATGCCTCAAACAGCTTCGTTTTGATCTGCTTGTCTTTCTTCTTTAGATGCACCAGTATTCTTGTCCCATCCACACTTCCTGAATGCTGACCCAGAACTGTTAGAGACAGTGGATGGCTTGCATCCCAACGAAGAGCAGCATGGGCTTTTTGTGGATCTGCACTCGGTGAGTCAACCATTCATCCACTAACTCTGGTGCTTGCTTGCTTGTCTAGTGGGCGTCACTGTGGTGATGGAACGGGGGAGGGGGGCTTTTTAGGTTAGAGAACAGGCAAGTCAGAGGAGGCATGATAGAGGTGTATAAAATGATGTACGATGTGGAGAAGGTGGACAGAAGGAAGGTTTTCTCCCTCTCTCATTTTACTAGAACTCCAGATTGGGCTTGTGAAATGAAACTTGCAAACCCTACTGTATTTAATGTTATCAGGCTCTTAGATGTAGAAGAAGAGTTTGGATTGGATTTCACTACCCTAAGGAGTCTCAAAGCGGCTCACATTCTCCTTTCCCTTCCTCCCCCACAACAAACACTCTGTGAGGTGAGTGGGGCTGAGAGACTTCAGAAAAGTGGGACTAGCCCAAGGTCACCCAGCAGCTGCATGTGGAGGAGTGGAGATGCGAACACGGTTCACCCAATTACGAGTCTACCGCTCTTAACCACTACACCACACTGGATGTAAGCCTTCTGGTCGCCTCTTGATTACAATAATATTTTATCAGCACAATGAGGATCCTCATCTGTGACCCACAATATGGCCTGTTGAATGGAAGAGTAGATTGCATCACTTTAGATTATGGGCAGGCGAGGAGGGATACCATGCTTTGAATGCACCATCATGTTAAACGTAATGGTCTGTAAATAGAAAATTGGTGGCAGCGTTGGTGGGGGTGAGGAATTCTAGCCTGACTTGTTTCCTGCTGTTCTAGTTTTCTACATGCAAGAAGGGAGTGCGGTATTCACATTTTCAAATGTCCCAATATGCAGTGATAAAGTCCATTTACCAACACATTATGCTACATGGGTGGACCAGGGTTATTATGATGATGATGATTGCTACCACTACCACCCACCCTTCACCAGCAGGCAGGTTACAACAATAACAAATGGAAAAGTTAAAACAAATATGCTATTCCAATAGGCATGAACGTAAGTTATATATTTTCTGTTCTTTTGAAACTAACCTGGGAAGTTACTCTTGGTACAAACCAGACAGCCTCCCCTTGATCTGTAGGAGGCAGTTTTACAATCTCGTCCGGTTGCACCTATATCTAATCTGCTCTTCATGTCTATCATCTGTTTGTGGCATATGGCTTGCCATGGATTCCATAGTACAAGGATATTTTTTATTATTGCACTGATTAAGGTAGCTTTAAAATCATAAATCAATTAGTGCAGTGATTTGTCTCAAATGGTGGGGGCCGGCTCCCTCTCCTTGTGGGAGTGTGGGCAGGACACCTGAAGGTGAGGCATGTGGAGATACGGGATGGCGGAAGAAAGATCTGTGGCAGACAGAGCAAGAATTGCTTTCTTCCTCCTGGCAGAGGTTTGAGCATTGTAGTCATCCAACCTGTAGCTTTCTTGGCATGTCCAGTTAAAACAAGTATGGGGAACCTTTGGTCCTTCAGATGTTGCTGAACTACAACTCCCATCACCCCTAGCCATTGGCCATGCTTCCTAGGGCTGATTGGAGTTGTAGTTTAGCAACACTTTGACGGCCAAATGTTCCCTACTCTTGAGTTAAAGGGACATCAGGTGGTATCAGGGACTGGCTGGACACTGAGGAGTGGAGGCTGGATCCAGAGGAGAAAGGGAGACTGACTTGGAAGAAGGGATCAGTGATCTGGGGGAGCTTGTAACAGCCAGGAGACGAGAATCAAAGGCAGGAGACGCCTCATTGGGTGCACACCTATGAACAGTTGAGAGACGAAGGACTGAGGGACATACCTTGTCCTAACGTGTAAGTGTACTTTTGAGAATAAAGAGTTAATTCTTTCCTCTGGACCTTCCTTGGCTGACAGTGCTATGGCAGGTAGCCCATCAAGCTCAGGATTGCCTATGATGGGCAACAGCTTTCAAAGGCACATGGATGGAGAACTTATAGCTTCCAGATGTTGTTGTACTCCGCCTCTCATCAGCCTCAGCCAACAATGCCAGAGGGGAGTTGTAGTTCAGCAGCATCTGGAGAGTGGCAGGTTCCTGACACCTGGTGCACATAGTGCATACAAAAATGTGTATTTTGTTGTTGAACTCCATCTCCCATCAGTCCAAGGCATTATGGCCAACCAGCAGGGATTATGGGAGTTGTAGTTGTAGTGTTGCTACACCTGGAGGAACACGGCTTCCCATTCCCGGGACTAATGGTGTGACTCAGCTTTGTCAATGTTACTTCGCAACCAAGGTGATAGCATTTTTAATTTCACCCAGTGTGGCAATAAGATGGTTAGGAGAGAACTGGAACAGCAAATGTGTAGATGAGAGATTACAGTTAAAAACAAATCAATAGAAAACCTCCTAAACACCTTCCTAAATGGGGAAACAATTGCAACACAAAATCTGTTATGTGCAACACAATTTTAAAAACACACACACACAGAGACGACAATAGTTTTATTTAGTTTTATGTAACTAGCTTAAGTTATTTATTCAAATCATTTTTATTTATTAGTAACAGAACAATCGCAAGACAAACAGACAGCTACATGTTGTACACACAATAATTACATCAGCCATCTCTCACTTCAAAAGAAGCTAAAAAGAAGGCCTGAACACACAAATTCAAGCAGAAGCCAAAAGAACAGTTTTCCTTTCGCCCAGCAGGTCACACTAGGTCAAAGGGTCTGAGGATTATTAAGAGGTCTGGGCTGCTTTGGATTGCTTCACATTTCCAAAACAAAAACAAAAACAAAAAACCCAACCTCTAAGAAGTATATAATCTATCTTAAAATATCAATTAGAACATCACTTTAGTTGGTTAGAGCATGTTGTTGATAATTCCAGTGTTGCAGGTTCGATCCCCGTCTGGGACTGCTGCATATTCCTGTATTGCAGAGGGTTGGACTAGATGTTCCTCAGGTTCTCTTCCACCTCTACAATTCTGTGATACAGTAAAGACCCACATTTAAAGCAACATAATTAAGAGAAGAACAAAAGAGTATTCTAAACATAAAAAAGAAAAAAGAAATTACCATTAAAAAAATACAATATATAAATTCCACATAAAAAGAAAGTAACACAAAGAAATGGCAATGTTACTAGTGGTTACAGCGTTGAACCTATGCCCGAATTGTGTTGGCCCCCGAGCTCTCTAGAGGAAAGGTGAAGTATAAACATCGCAATAAATAAATGAAAGTGCAATATAGCCGTACTCATAATTTGGTATTGCATTATACCATCTCAGGTCAGGTATGTTGGATCTTGAGAAGAATGGTGCTTTCTTCAGCAAACATTGTCTCCAATTTTACATACTAGATTTTTACTTTCCTTCTTTTACTCTAAGCCCCATCTGCACTATACATTTTAATGTAGTATCATACTGCTTTGAACAGTCATGGTTGTCCCTGCAATGCAGAATCCTGGAAACTGTCGTTTATAGAGGGTACTGAGAGCTGTTAGGAGGCCCCTATTCCCCTCACAGAGCGACAATTCTCAGAGGAGTTGAACAATTAATCCCTCTTCCTAGTGAACTTGTTTGGGAGAAGCCATGGCTGTTTAAAGTGGTATGATACTAAATGTATAGTGCAGATGGGGCCTAAATTTAGTTTTGTCATTCAGAGAGCCTGATGCAGCTATAGCAGGTCTCAGGAGGAACTACATTAAGCCTGATCTTTGAACTTTTACACTGGACTAATATAGATTAAAGGAAAGGTTATTTTTAACATGCTTCTGATAAGTAGTTTGATTTTTTAAAAAACTAAATTACCTTATTTATTACACTTTGCATCCCAAGGCACTTGAGAGAGCATTTTAGTCTCATAACAATTTTTACCTCACAGTTGCAGAAAAGCAGGACTGGGCCTTTTGTGAGGCAGAAGGACAGCTATTTTGTGTGGTTAAGTGTCTGACTAGGACCAGGAAGAGCCAGGTTCAAATCCTGTTACACAAAGCTCACAGAGTAACTGACCAAAGACCACCAACTCTCAGCCTGACCTACCTCACAGGGTGGTTGTGAGGACAAAATGAAGGAACTGGGGATGGCCATGTACTCTTCCTTGAGCTCCTTGGAGGAAAGGCAGGATATAAATGTCATGCATTGGATCTGCTATATAGTTTGGAAAGCTTCACAGTACAAATACATTATTACAACAATATGCCTCATCACAGTAAAACATTGCAAGTGGACTTATGCCAAGTGAGGCCGTTAGCCATCTTTCACAATACAGTATTGTCTAACTGGGCAGTGAGTGGTTCTCCATGGCCTCAAGCCAAAGGTATTTCCCAGCCCCTCTACCTGGAGGTGGCTAAGCTGTGGCCTTCCGGATATTGTTGGGATTCCAACTTTCACTAGTCCTGGGACAGCCCACCCGTGAGGCACCCTGCTTGTTCCCGAGGCAGATCTTCACTCACCCCTTCTTCCCTGGCGGGGAAGGGGACGCCATTTTGTAGTTCACCTCAGGTTCCGAAATGCCATGGGCCGGCCCTGCACCAGCTCCAACGCACATGGCCAATGGTAAGGGCTATTTCCTGGGCCTTCTGCACTCAGAGCATGTGCTCTAAAATGGCAGATTTGTGTTCTTTGTCAGGTTAGAAAGATCAGGGGTGGTGTCAGTCGAGTAAGTTGTATTTTTATGTGTATTTCAAACGAATACATACTTTTGTATGTCCGTTTATATTCTTTTCTTCTACTCCAAGAGGATTCCCCTAAAGGGATACAATTGTTAAAAAACAGCTAGCTTAGAACAATGATATAACAGTAACTATACAACAGCATAAAAGCAGCCACGGCCAGCCCTATCATTAGACAGAGGGAAGCAGTTGCCTCAAGCAGCTGGTTTTCGAATTCCAGAGAGGCAGTAAATTACGTCTAAGTTAATGGACTGCTGTATTCTACTGCCAAGGACAGGCGCTTCACAGGATTGTCTGTTTCAGATCCCAAAATAATTAGGCAGGCCTGCAGAGGGACATCGCTTTTGCTGTTCCACCTCAGGCAGCATGATATATTGGGCACTAAATGAGGGTATTTCAAGCCGGAGCTGGACAAGGTGACAGCTCTTTATTTGAAAAAATATCAAAACCTGGTCAAGGAAAAACATTTCCACCTGGCGCATCACACAGATTTAATAATGGCCACAGACTTGGACAACTTTATTTTTTTTTAATCATTTTTATTAATTTTTCAATAAAAACAGCCAATTAACATATCCATCAAATCATAGTCATAATCCAATTAAAAACAATAAACTAAAATAAAAAACAACCAAATTACAATCCAAATTATTAATTTTTCCAGGCTTCCCATAGTCTGGACCTCTGAAGTATATCTCCAATATCTTCGTTCCTGCCTTCTTCTTGTTCTCATATTTTCCACATTCTGATCTTAATGCTTTAAAGGTCTCCGTCCCTGGCTATGCGATTCTCAATCATGTCAGAAATCATATATCCTTTCATCCATCGAGTGCAGCTTTATTTGTGTATATATATTTTTTCACCTGTCTATTTCCAACGCAGCTTTTCCTGACTTAATTCCAATCTTCCAATCTGGGCTGTTGTCCGAGTCTATCGTTTGAAGTTTAATGACAGCAACTTCCAAGTTGTTCAGTTGTTTCCATTGTTAAATTGTTGATCATACTGTTTGCAATATTGCAATATATTCCAGAGATACAAGTCATTTGGCAATCCAGAGATACAAGTCATTTCCTGGAAACCACACAATCCCCGCCTCTGGGCCCTAGAAGGGGGGTTGCTGGACATCCATTTAGCCTTCTCTCTCGCTCATAATGAAGAAATTCTGCAAACAGATGCATTGTATGTTATCCCAAATTGTTGCCTGAAGTCATTATAAAGTCAGCTAGCAAGTATTTCCCACTTCCCTCAAAAAAGGGAGGAATTCTCATTTTTCCGTGCTGCATCATATTAAGAAGCGCCATCTTGTTTCTTCTTTTATCTTTATCAAGTCTTTCAAGTCTAAGTAAAGCTGCACAATTGAATACTTAATTATAAATAGACGTCCATCTGTACTTTTCAAAAAAATTAGGTTTTTTAATGAGGCTTGGCATAGAAAAACAATTGTAGGTATTAAGAAGAAGAAAAAAGAACGTACCAATCACCTCCATAATCCAAACACCATGATGAAGTCCAAGCTTTGAAGTCCAAGCTTAAACACCAGGGACTGTGCAGTTCTGCAGGTTTTTTCTCAGTCTTCTTCAGTCCAGACTATCTGTTTATTGTCCAAATCTAATTATTTTATCAAACAGATATTTCCAGCTTATGAGAGTGACTTCGGAGAGTGCCAGCCATGTCCTGCTCTGGGACCCAGCATCCTGCCGCTTGCACCTTGATGCAAGCTGACAATCTTGGACAGTTTGCGGGTCTATGAGACACTCCTCCCCCACCCTGGGTAGTCTGCCAGGGCTAGTTACTCCCATATCAACCCTGAATTACTGGCACGGCTGAGGTCCGATCGTGTGGGAGTCAGCCATTTCTCACCACCGGAAACAGGAAGCCCAGACTTGGACAACTTTAGAAGGGGGTTGGACAAACTCCTGGAAGTTAAGGCTTTCAGGGGCTTCTAGCTATAATGGCAGTACACTAGTGTCTGTGGTGGTATCCTCCTGGATACCAGTTGAGACAGGTGTGGAAGGCAGTTAATAAGCAACAAGGAAAAGTAATAGTTGCTGGGAAGCGTAAGTGAGGAGAGTGCTGTTGCGCTCTTGGCCGGCTTTTGGGCTTCACTCAGTTGGTAGAGCACGAGACTCTTAACTTCAGGGTCATGGGTTTGAGCCCCACGTTGGGCAAAAAAATCCTGCATTGCAGGGGGTTGGACTAGATGACCCTCATGGTCCCTCTGAACTCTACAGTTCTATGATTCTATGAAATGTCGGTGCCTGGCATCTGGTTGGCTGCTGTGAGAACTGAATGCTGGAAGGGCAGCAGGGGACTTTGGTCTGATTCAGCATGGCCCTTAGTGTTCTTTGGTTATCTTGTGTCAAGATAACTAACAAACAAACAAAAAACACCCTCTGGTGAATGACCTGTGTTTTCTTTCCCCCTCTCTTTCTTTTGGTGAAATGCTGCTGCTACTGTTTATTCATTTTTGACATTTGTATGCTACCCCATGATATAAGGTTCTCTGGGAGGCTATAATGAACAAGTTTCGAATAAGAAAAACCTTTAAAAACACAAAACATAAATACAGCAGAAGCAAACAAAAACCCCCACTAATTTTTGCTCACCCGCAATTACCATACAGATTTTAAAACAGAGAGGCCTAGATTATTCTTTGCTAGTTGATGGCTTTTCCTTCCTTTGAATACTGACTGCTTTGTGCACCTTGTTGAAGTATATAGGAATTACAGTGTTAAAATTAAATTAAAAACAGTTTTAAATTAAAAGAATGAATTCTATGATAGGGATCATTAGGAAAAGAAGAAGAGGAGTTTGGATTTGATATCCCACTTTATCACTACCTGAAGGAGTCTCAAAGCGGCTCACATTCTCCTTTCCCTTCCTCCCCCACAACAAACACAGTGTGAGGTGAGTGGGGCTGAGAGACTTCAGAAAAGTGGGACTAGCCCAAGGTCACCCAGCAGCTGCATGTGGAGGAGCGGAGATGCGAACCCGGTTCACCCGATTACGAGTCTACCGCTCTTAACCACTACACCACACTGGATGTAAGCCTTCTGGTCGCCTCTTGATTACAATAATATTTTATCAGCACAATGAGGATCCTCATCTGTGACCCACAATATGGCCTGTTGAATGGAAGAGTAGATTGCATCACTTTAGATTATGGGCAGGCGAGGAGGGATACCATGCTTTGAATGCACCATCATGTTAAACGTAATGGTCTGTAAGTAGAAAATTAGCAGCGTTGGTGGGGGTGAGGAATTCTAGCCTGACTTGTTTCCTGCTGTTCTAGTTTTCTACATGCAAGGAGGGAGTGCGGTGTTCACATTTTCAAATGTCCCAATATGCAGTGATACAGTTCATTTACCAACACATTATGTTACATGGGTGGACCAGGGTTATTATGATGATGATGATGATTATTGCTACCACTACCACCCACCCTTCACCAGCAGGCAGGTTACAACAATTACAAATGGAAAAGTTAAAACAAATATGCTATGTAACTTATATATTTTCTGTTCTTTTGAAACTAACCTGGGAAGTTACTCCGCTCTTAATCACTACACCACACCACACTGGCTCTCATGATTGAAAATAAGACTCCCAATTATCAAACTGCCATTATAAAAATTGATGATGCAACCACACCTGGAACATTGTGTACCATTCTGGTTGCCCCACCTCAAAAGGAAAATGGGCCAGGGCATATTGGCCAAAGTATGCTAAGTGTGCTGCAATATTTCAGTTAAATAAAAGCCCCGATGGAGTCAGAGTAGCTGCCTTTTGGAGAGGCTTCTTGTCATATATGAGTCACTGATCACTGCTTGCCTCTTCTCTTTAAGAAGGCAGATACCTGAAAAGCAGCTCAGGTAGAAATGCCAGCACTAGCTTCCCCCTGACAGCAGGTAATTCTTATACCTGGACAGAAGTGGAAGTGTGAGGAGTTATGGGAGTTTCAACTTTGCCCCAGCAACATTTAGAAAACATGGACTGAAAGTCCATCAGGGATCAATGAGTAGATGTCTAGATGGTTTTTGCAGTAGGCTGGCAAAGGTTTCAGACTTGCTCTTAGCTTTAACAGACCCACCAAGTGGTCTGTCCCTATTTTCCAGGGGTGGTCACGGATTTATAGAAGCATTCCCGGTTTCTGATTTGATCCTGGAATGTCTGGTTTTTGCTTAGGGAGTCTATTTTCATCAGAGAAATGTTGGAGGGTATGCAACAATTCTGAGTTTTTTGGGGGGGTTACATCCTTGTCATAGCTCACCTTGTACTAATTTCTTCTCTCTCTTCCTCATTGTTCCATACCTGTAGAATAGGAATATTAATAGGTTGTCTTTGATCAGTTTTTTATGACAGTTTTTGTATTTACATCCTTAATCTGTACTTAATCAGAATTAGGTTTGGGCTTTGTTATGCAGGTCATTTCAGTGGCCTGGTTAGGACACTGAACTGAGCCATGGTTTGTTTTATACCATGGCTTAATTGTGAGTGTGCCTCCTCCTCCTCACCACCACCATGCGTAGCACAAACAAGCGTTTGTGTAGCTTATGTGTGGTTTGTCGTGCAGACCTGATTGGTATGAAACAACACATGAACACTAAGCCTGAAGAAAGCCAAGCTTAGGTCTTAGCTCACTGGTTGCGGCTTGTCTGAAACAAACCATGATTTGGGGTTACATGACAAACCAGGTTATACATGGTACCTGAGAAGGGGTGGAAGATGGAGAGGGGAAGAAGCATGTTCACAGTGAAGTTATGGTTTGGCTTAGCACAGGGGTAGGCAACCTAAGGCCCGTGGGCTGGATGCGGCCCCAATTGCCTTCTAAATCTGGCCCACAGATGGTCTGGAAATCAGTGTGTTTTTACATGAGTAGAATGTGTGCTTTTATTTAAAATGCATCTCTGGGTTATTTGTGGGGCATAGGAATTTGTTCACCACCACCCCCAATATAGTCTGGCCCACCACCATCTGAGGGACGGTGGACTGGCCCACAGCTGAAAAAGGTTGCTGACCCCTGGCTTAGCATGTCACATGAACAAGGCTGCTGTGTGACTCATGGGGTCCATCTGGCAACTGACTCCACCCCTTGTGCCATCTTTCTGGCTTGTCCTCCAGGCTGCCATTTTGCATCTGGCAAGTTGGTGGACCTTGGGATTCTAGCTGAGAAAAACACCACACAAATCCCAGAAGCCTATGGGAAATTTGCTCACCCATGGAGGTAATGAGGTGCATCCAACTGAGTTTTCTTTGGAGTAGACCTGTTGCAATTAACAAACTGGTTAGTCATGGCCCTTAGTTTCAGTGGGGCTCCTTAGAGTGGGACTAACATTTTGCACAACCCACTGGCTTCATTGCAAACCCTCTAGCTTTTGCAGCCACAGTCATAGTGATGGGCCACAGGTGAGCGTCATTGTAGCATCAGGAGCACCTCCCTTGACATGCTGGATTTTCTTATCTTTACAAGTGCTGGAATCATATGTACTTTCTGTCATATTAAAACAAAAAGGATTGTGCTTCTCCCTGCCACACACCCTGGTTGTGTCAACTATAAAACTAAGCACCACAGCAATAAATACTTTATTGAAGTAACTGTAATTAAGGAGATAAGATATTCAGTGGTTGGTGCTAGGAGGTATATAGCTTCAACAAGATAACTACTCTGCATAAAATGTTTTTTTTGGGGGGGGGGGTGAGTTGTGTCTTGACTACTCTGGGTCAATGAACTTGGCCAGTCCTATGGCAGAGGTTTTCCTCTGGCTGTCCCCACTGTCAGAGGTGACATGTCTGGCAGCCAGGGAGGGGCCTTTTCAGTGTTGGCTCCTCATTTATGGCCCATTCTCCCCAAACAAGTGAGGGAGCCACTGTGATGTAGCCGCTCCTAACTCCCATCAGCAAGCATGACCAATGGACAGGTACAATGTGAGTAATAGTTCACAACATCTGGAAGGTACCACATTGGCAGTGGAAGCTGGTCTATCAGGGCAAATGGGGCATTGCCCCACAAAATGGCCCCCACCTGCCTGCCACCCAGTGCAGAGGGAGGCACTGCCTATTAGCTTTGTCCTGCTTAATCCAAGTGTTGTACTTGTACTCAGCAGGGAGGAAGATTAGGACAAAAGTAGAATAGCAGGCTTTGCCTAGCATTAGCTTTGGCGCCACCTAATGTTGGGCTCCCTGCCTCTCACCCTACCAGTCCCCATGGGCACCGGCTTCCACTGTACATTTACTACCTGTGGGGTAGAGGAATGTGACCAAAGAAGGCAAGGTCAAATTCCTTCTCAGCTACGAAATTCACTGAGTGATGTTGGACCAGCCAGTATCTCTCTGCCTGACTTACTTCATAGATTTTCTTGTTTTTATAAGTGCTAGAATCTAGGGTATATGGGCTTTCTGTCATGCTGAAATAAAAAGTGTTGTGTTTCTCCCCCACTGCGCTCCATGCCAGTTGTGCCAGCCATAAAACCAACAGCCCTGGAAATAAAGACTTTATCAAACTTTTAATGGTTACTTTTTATTTTGCTATGCTGTGACTTCTTTTAAAAAGTGACTTAGTGTTTTGCTGCTGCTATCTCATTTCATTGCTTTTTTTAGGATTTCATTTGGTTTTGTGTGCTGCTGCTGTGAATTGCTTTTTTAGGCTGTCAATTCTGGAAGAGCAGTGTAAAAGTACTTAAACAGGGGGAAAGTTTTTAAAAGATAAAATCCATCTCTTTCCTCCTAATGCAGTTGACTGGCATTCCTATGAATTGCTCCATCAAGTTGCAGCTCAATCTTTTTATGAAGAAAGTCCCCGGCATTTGGTAGGTAGCAAAGTTCTCAAGGTGCCATGAGCTTGCTTATTTTCAACCCTGTGACCCTCTTCTCCCTCCGTCTTGGGTGTTCTTCTCATCCAGATTCACCCCTTCCTCAGGCAGCTTTGGCTAGATCAGGTTGCTGGATGGATAACATTTATCAGCCTGAGGGCCACATTCCAATCTGTGCAGCCTTCCGGGGCCATATGTCAGTGTTGAGCAGAGGCAGAAATGGACAGAGCAGTGAATGTAAATTTTATCTAAGTACACTAGGCTAGTTTTCACACACACACACACACACACACACACACACACACACACACACACCCCTGTATCCTCCATCCAGAGAAGCAAGAGGCATTATCAGAATTCAGGGACCATATTCCAGCCATGCAAAAACAGTTGAGGTGAAAAGCAGAGCAGTTGAAGTGGGTGGTTTCTGGAGTGAGGGGATGGCCTGGGAAAACTTCTCAAGCCATGCAGGGCCATATCTGGCTCCCTGGTCTGAGCTTCCCCACCAATGACCTTTACAAAAATCAATGGTTTCAATGAGCGCATGGCGCGCGCGCGCACACACACACCTCTCTACTCACGCAAGCAGGAGGCATTAATCACAGTTCAAGGCCATGCTGCATCCAGGTAACAGCATTCAAGGAGGGATGAATGCCTGGAGGAGCATTTCCCTTAAAACTATCTATAAGATCAACTACAGCTTGTCTATACAGCAAAGGGGTGTGGCTAGGGAAAGTGCCAAGGGCCCAATACAGAGGCATTTGGGCCCTGGACCTGAGACCTCTCACCTCTGCCTTGGCATGTAACATTCAGCTGGGCCCTAAATCCAGAAAGGAATGTTGAACCAGCGGTCACCCCATCAAATGTTCTTGCAGTTCTCATTTTTGTCCGCTAATCTTTCAGGCAAACGGGGTCAATCAAGACAGTCGTGTTACCTCTCATTTGGTTCTCAGAGGTGAGTTGTGAGAAGCTTGCAGTGGGCTGAATCAGGCCAAACACTGTTGCTTCCTCTTTTATTTTTTCAAAGTGGGGGTGTTTAAACATTTGTCGGTCTTGCATAAGCCAATTTTGTAATTGCTTATTCAACACTAGGCTTCAAGTTTTAAATCTTTTCGCCATGAATCACGCCTCTGTCCAAAGTAATCTCTCCTAGAAAAAGCTCCCCAATAGTTGTGAGAATGCAACTATTTTTGCTGCTTTTGATACCGTCTAGATTAGGCTCTGCAAAATAAACCAAAAGAGGCTGATGTGCATGTAACATTGCCTCCCCTGCCAATCTGCCCCCCCCTTGGAGATGCTGCCTAGACCATGGAGTCCAGCACTGCAGCGTGTGACAGGGGAACCTTTTCCAATCCTTTCCTCTTGTGCCACCTTCCAGGGGCTGCCTGCTGGTGGTGGGCAGGGCCAGAGCCCTGTGTGCATCCTCTGAAGAGGGTGGCAACACAAGAACAGGCTTTTTCAATGATGGCTCCCCCTTTACATAATGCTCTCCACAGGAAAGCTTTTAAGCAGCCTAGAGCAGCATTAGCTTTTTTTGCTGCTGTATCAACTCATGTTGAACTTACGATCTAACCCACTAGAGACTTTTCATATGCACTGCTGGCAATTCAGGTGTCCCCTGTGTTATATTAGGGGATGGGTAGTACCTCTTGTGGGAGACGCATTGTGCACCTTCTGGGGTAGCTTGTCTACCTTTGGTCGCCACCTTGCACTCAGCTTATCACCTGTGGCTCCTCTAGAAGTTGTCAGCCAGCAACAGCAGTCACATTCCGGGAATGGCTTTGCCTGGACACCTATACCAGGTGAGGGTAGACAATGGGTCTCAAACCCTCAGTGAGTTAAGGACTTCACCTGCTTGCGAAAAGAGGCTCCAGCAGATTGAGCACACGAGACCAATAGTGGATCCAAAGATCAAGAAGGCAGTTTCTGCCCATGCTATAGAGGGAAGTGAGGGGCAGATGGGGCTCATCAACCCCATCTAGGAGAAGGAAAACTCTGATGCTAAGCCTCCGTTTCTTTGGGAGAAGAAAAGGCTAAGGAGTAAACCCTACAAAACCTGGGGTGGCGTCCCTAACAGGGTTGGATAATGCCTTCTACACCTCCTTCTGGCAACTCCTGTAGCCAAACTGGTGCCAAACGTATTGCTCTGCTTTCCTTTGGACCACATCAACGAGGTCAAGGGGGGATCTTGTTGTCTGGGCAGCCCAGGAACTCCATACCCAGGCTTGCGCTTCACCCCCAGAGGCACACTCCATTGTCTTGCAGGACAGACGGATGCCAGCAAAAGTAGTTATTCTCAACTTAAATGAAGAACCTGACATTTGTCCCTATTGAAATTCATTTTGTTAGTTTTGGCTCAGTTTTCCAGTCTGATATAGTAAAGATTATTCAGCAAAAGCTATTTTGTGAGTTGGAGAAAGAACTGGAATTCTGGAATTCCTTATCTATCTCATGGTGTGGGAAAATACCCTACCCCAAATTGTAATTATACTGCTTAGCATTCCATTAGTTGTCCCATCTGAAATACTGTCAAAATGACAGAGATTGCTACAGCATTTTATATGGAATGAAAAATATCACCTAGGGTAGCTGCCAAAACTGTATTTAAAAAAAACCAAGCAGCAGCGGTATGACAGTACCTAGCAGAAAGGGTACACAACAAAACTGACTAAGTTAAAAGAATGTTTTAAAGAAGATCCACTGTTGGAGGTGGAAGAATTAATAATAAAGAGATATGCTTAAATATATGCTGTGTTTTAAAGTAAAGAATTGGGAATCCAAATTTGAAATTCTTCTCTCAGTATTAGCTACTGTAAGAACCTCTTCCAATATTTTCAAATTAGAGGCGTGACCTCTCTGATATGGGGAAGTCAGGAAAGAGGGAAATTGGAAATTCTATTTATCTCTCATTTGGATAAAAGCATAATTCTGTAAACTTCTGCAAGATTCTGTAAACTTTGGTTGAACTTGGATCAGAACCAGGATACATATGTGAGAAAATGGGTGTGAGGTTTGGATCAAAGAATAACCAGGAAGCAATGGAACTTTATTTGCGACAATTTCCATTCTAATATAATTCCAGCAAACCTAAAGGAGAACTATTTTAAAACCCTCTGTCAATGGTATGTAATGCCTTTTAAATTGAACTCAATATATAAATTAGGATTGGATAAATGTTGGGACATATGGATCAAATAAAGCATATACCAGTAACATATGTATCTTTTGGAATTCTTCTCAAATAGAAGTATTCTAGAAATTAGTTCAGGCGAATATCTCTGATATGTTAGGAAATCATATACCCTTGGAACCTAATTACAGGTAGGTAGCTGTGTTGGTCTACCATAGTCAAAACAAAATAAATAAATACATAATCCAGTAGCACCTCAGAGACCAACTAAGTTTGTTCTTGGTACAGTATGAGCTTTTGTGTGCATGCACACTTCTTCAGATACCTGAAGAAGTGTGCATGCACATGAAAGCTCATACCAAGAACAACCTCCTCAAGCGGGAAAAGCGGCACCACCTCCAGCGGGGAGGGGCAGGCTGGAAACAGCCAGGCGAGACAAGGGCTTGGAGATGCTGCTGCCCTAGCACGCCTCATGAGTTTCGCTCTGAGGGGAGCACGCCACTTCCGTCACCGCAGTTGCACAGAGGGGTCAAAAGGAGACTGGGGAGGCGGTGCTTTGGGGTGCCAAAATTCTTATGTTGGGGTCACAGCCGGAAACCGGCACTTCTGGATTCTGCGAGTGACTAGGACGGTCATGTTTCCATGTTCTCTGCACAATTAAACTGTGAAAAGACAGTTGAGACTCATGCCTGATTACTCATGAGCAACCCTAACGCAGACCTGACAGTCTCTAAGGTGCTACTGGATTTTATTTATTTATTTATTTATTTATTTATTTATTTTTGACCTTGGAACCTAAAATATTTCTGCTTGGTTATCTAAATGACGCCATTCTGGAAAATGACCAAGAACTAGTGCTCAACCTTATAACTGCTGCTAAATTTATAATATCTAAAAACTGGGGGCAGAGGGAGTGTATATCTTACTATATATGAATAGACTGAAAAAAATTGGTCCATAGTAACTATGATTAAGCTAACATTATGAAATAATACATATAAACCAGCCGAACAAGTTTATGGGGAAATGAGTATTTTTTGTAATGTTTTGGAGCAGCAAGTCCAACCTTATGCTGCTTATAGCATATTTCTTTATGCTCTTTATCTTTGGTTTATTAGGTTTATGCATAACATTATTTATTTTAAAATATGCACACCCATTTCTTCTTTTTGCGCAGAGCGGAGAGATCGAAGGTGATGTACTCACAATGTACCGTACCTTTATGGTGACTCTCCCCACAGTGCTGAGCTATGTTCAGTATATCCTGGTCGCCCTGGGACTTTTCCTGCTTGTGCCTGCAACTCTTCTTGGGCTCAAGAGCAAGGTAGGAATAAAACAACATCATTATTGATTGATTTTTGTAAATTATTATTTCACTTTTCCATATAAATATGCACTAAGCAGTTTATGACAAAAATCCAAATTGGTGCATAATTACAATCACAATTAAATAATAAATCATATCAAAACTAAACCCCTGAAATCTTTGCTCCTTAAATCCCATGATTGACTTGCTTTCAAATTGGAAAATTCATATTTGTTTCAGAATGCAGGTTTTGACTTTCTTTTTTATCCTCTCAGACTTTATAAAGGCCAAAACTCAGGGCCATGCTATACAATCTGCAAAAACTCTATGATGTGACTCTTGACGGATTTGCACCACCAACTGAGGTTGCCATCCAAGGGCAAGAAGAAGAAAAAGCTCATATTTCCCCCCCCCAAAAAAAACTAGTTTTCCACAAGTTGGGAGGTTTCTTGTATTTAACATGGTGTGCATTCAAATATGCTATTTCTACACCTGCTGCCAAAGGTGGTACATTCCTTGAACAGCTGTCTGATGTGATTCTGTCACTCTTGAAGTTCAGCTGTATATAGAAAGCTTTGCTTTTGAAAATGAAAGAGGTCACCTGGCAGAGAAGCAGAAAGTAGTTGTTGTAGAAGGCCTAGAGGGAGATGTTTGAAAAGAACTTTATTCTCTTTCCAACAAGGAAGCACACACCCAGGATACTCCTCATTCCACCCAAATACATTACCACTTTGTGACTAAACTATATATAATGACACTAGACAGGCAGTAATGAGATCTCAACTTTTCAGAGGCTGGAGAAGGGAGGTATAGAACCACACATTTCAGCCCAAATTCTGCAGTTGAAATTTGCAGTATTTTTTTTTAAAAAAACATTGAATTAAATTAAAGAAAATGCCCATCAGTTTTTAATCCCTATCTGCACTTAGGTGATTTGTCAAAAGGCTTGTGCATGCCATGACTTGAAAAGGCCACAGGCATTTCTAAGGATCTTTTGACAACACACTTCCTGGATTTCCCACATCGTGCACAGTTGGGAATTGCACATCCACACATTTTTAAAGTGCGCTGGAGGGAGCAAAGTTTGAGTGGCTTTGTTAGAATGTGACCTGGAATTTTGTGCTGTACCAAAATAGTGACCAAATCAGTAGGGTGACGTCACTATGAGTTTTCCCAACGGTGCCTTTTTCGCTGGCAATGGGGCAGAGAACCCATTGTTTCCAAACTATAACTCCCACCACCCCTGGTTATTGGCAATGCTTGCTGGGGCTGAAGGGGTTGGACTAGGTGACCCTCAGGACCCCAACTTTACAATTCTATGACTTCTGGAGGGCCACCGGCTCCCCACCCCTGATTTAAAGGTACTCTGCAAATCTCCTGGTCACCATCAGCCAAGGTTGGTTGTGCTACATTGTTAGCGTTGAAAGATGGATGACCAGTGATGCGAGTTCTTGCTTTCAAAGGGATATAGGTGTGTGTTAGATGTTCCATCTGATGCCAGGATTGAAGTGCCACAATCAGTTTGTTTGGAAGGTACTCCAGTGATGTTTTTTGGCTGTGAGTTTTGAAGGTAACACAAACAAGTATGTTAACGGGCTATTGGAATAGGACAGCTTTCTCCAACCTGATGCCCTCCAGATGCTATCAAATTGCAACTGCCCCCTTTCCTGACCATTAGCCACACTGGCTGGGGCTGATGGTAGTTGCCATCCGAAACACCCCCACATTGGGGAAGACTGAGAGAGGGGCTACTAAATTACCTGCTTGCGATGGCGGACTGAGTAATTTTACAACAAATGTGATTCCTATTAGTAAGCAAGTATATTTTCTTGCCCCGTGCTACTAGAAATTATTTTCCTGTTTTTGAAAACAGAAAAACCTGTCCCTTCAAAAGCCTGCAAATGTTCACAGCCATGAGAGAAATCAGTTACCAGTTGAGTTGAGTTCAGTGTTGCCAGGATTTCCTTTTGGAATCCTTTTCATGTGTGGAATTAAAAATAATTGCAATCTATATTTGAGGTGACCAGGGGGTTGGGGAGCTAGTTGGAAAGGAAGTTGTTCTTGCCCATCCCCCATTCTTTGAAGCTGCCTCAAGGAGCCGGCTCCTGTCTGTTCTGTGCTGCTTTGTATAATTGACTTAAGTCTGTTCAATTGCAAATCCCATTGTTGCAAAATGTTGCAGGAGGCAAGCTTAAGCAACCTGTTCTGACAGGACTCTTAAAACCATTTAAATTGATAGCATTGTATCTACTATTCATTAGGTTTGCTTTGAAGTTGGTCATGCTCCTCGGAAGTTGGAAAGTGTGTTAGAATCATAGAATCGAAAGGGACTCTGAGGGTCATCTAGTCCACCCCCTGCAATACAGGAACCTGTTGGCCCAATGTGGGGCTCAAACCCATGACCCTGAGATTAAGAGCCTCATGCTCTACCGACTGAAATAAACTTCAGAACTGTATTCATTTAATCTTACCCAGTTTTCGCCAATTTAGGGAATCTAGGCACTACTCTAGGATTGAATGTGAGAAAGAAACAACTGAGGAATGTTAGGAAGTTAATAAAATAATACATCTTATTCTAATTGCCCCTGCTAAAAAAATTGTGGTTTTTGCTGTCACCTGGTTATCTTGATCTGCTGGAAGAAAAGACACAGTAGCAATGGTTGAGCGACCTGGTATGGGTAGTAGTAGAGGGGTAATAACCTCACTCCTCAACTCAAATCTTTATAAAGAATGCAAGCACATGAGCTACTGATTCAGTACTGGCATCTCCACATGGACATAAGGGCTTTTCTAGTGGAATTTGTAAAAATCGACCCTCAGGTACATCTGAAGACTTTGGGTGTTCCCATCCATTCTCACTCCATGGGTTCTGGTGTGGTATGGCATGGCCTGTAGGATCAAATCTGGCAGACTCTGCCACCACCTGACCAGTGTTGGAAGCCCACCTTGCTGCAATAGGGAAGGACTATTCAGAGGAAAGGTGCATAGCTCAGGGATCCAGGTTCAGTCTCTGGTTAAAAGAATCTCAGGTGCTGTAGTCTTTCCCCTTTGTTGCCTCCTACGTTTGGCAGCCACTGAAGTCAGAACAGGCAATAGGTGAGTAGATATGTTCCTTGTTTAAGATCAAGAAGTGGTGGTGAGGATTTCAGCTCAGGATCAGAGTTGGGATTTTGATGTGTTTGTGGGCAGGTTGTCTGCCCAAATACTTTCAGGCAGGAATGGCAAAAAAGTAAAAAAAAAAAAACAGAATGAAAAAGGCTGAACTTCTTTGTAGGAGGAGGAATGAAGAGTTATTGAAACAAGGAGGGTGCTCAATTCCTGGGTCAGATATTATACTGAGACCAGTCAGAAGCACATAACTCGCTCATTCCTTGTGGTTTTATTGTTTGTTTGGAATGCCTCTGGTCATGTGCAGCATGCCTTTGAGTTAATACACCGGAGGGTGATCCTGGCTGTTTTGCAGGGAGAAGGGTTTCCAGGCAGCTGGGGGGGGGGGAGGCAGTAATTTCTCTCCACCTGCCCCCAACCCCCACTTCTCTTTTCATGAATAAAACACTTAATTTGGTTCCAAATAACTACGTGGTGGTGTACAAACTCTAAGTAGGTTCATCGCTTGATTACTGTGTCTTCAACAAAAGGCAGCTGAATGTGTAAACTGACAGTTTTTGAAAAGTGGTGTGTTAATCATAACGTATGATTGGCTTGGGGTCAGAGATGGCCTCTTTCAGCAATTCCCAAATAAACATGCTCTCATGAAGACACTGGGATTTCCCCTATATTTATCTCCAGCCCTCACTCTTCTGACAAATTCTTTATCCAAAATACCATCTTTATTTTTTTTATTCTAATTTTATGTTGTGAACCACCCTACAGGTATAGATCTACAGATATTTGTATAGGGTATACAAATGCATCCTCCATATGTTGTTGACCCCAATGCCCATCAACCCCAGCCAGCACAGCTCCCTTTCCCCTCTCTGAAAATTTGGGGAAATGCTGGCCCATTAGATTCATGTCATCCTTGATGTGAAGAGATGATTGATGAGTAGACATAGAAGTTTGGACCAAACTATAGTTCTTTACAGGGTTGGGAATCTGTGACTCGTCAGCAGTTGCAGGACCACAGCTCACATCTCATCTGGCCATTGAAGGGGCTGAAGGGGCTTCTTAAGTTCAACAATATTTAGTTGACATTTAGCTTGCACCTTTCTTCCAACATGTGACCAAAGGCACCATAAATGCAATTTCCAGGTGGCACCCATCCCAGGCACTGACCAGATCCAAACCTACTTAGCTTCAACAAGCTGGTGGCCTTCTACCCGTATGATGTTCCTGTTGTTCACAAATCAGCCAGTTTCCTTCCTCCTTCCAGTAGTAATAACAGCTACTGGTTGCTGATCAAGAATGTTATTAAATGTTCTGCTGTCCTGGCTATACTCTAAATTTAGAGTTTTTCTGTCTTCCTCCCCACCCCACTGCTATTACGTTTTAAACAGTCATGCATTAGCTGATTTGTGAATAATGTGTCCAGTTTGATCCTGTGCAATACTGATTCAATGGACAAAATTCCCCTATGAAGGCATAGTGCTGGTAGTTTGCTTATTAATGGCTGTTAAGTAGCCTTGCAGCTCCAACTAGAGTGGATTCCTTGATTTCCTTAGCTGGTCATTTTAATATTCATTAAACTTTTTTAAGCATGCTAATTTTTATCAGCTGGAGTTCTTCTGAGATGCTGCCACTGTTGGGCATAAAAGTATAAGAAGGTTGAATCCTGATTCCTTAAAGCCCACTTTGTTTTAAACAATAATAATTCCTTCCAACTCAATTGCACAGCTATCTATGATTCATAGCCTGGATTATCAAGTGAAAAATATGACTATAGTAATTAAATGAAGCTCTAATCTCACTCAAGCCAGTTGAGAATGGTGTTCGCGTGAAATCTTCATTCTCTCAACAGACATTGAAAGATGGGCCCACTGAGATGCGGACCCAGTCTGCCACAAAATTTTCTAATCCTGGATCCGGCCCTGGCTATAAGTATCAGGGTCCACAGGTAAGAGCCCCCCTAGATGGGAAGCCTTATCCTGAAAAAGCCGGGCATGCAAACAGAGTACTCTGTCTCTCTCGCTGCTTCTTGCCACATTGGGAAGTCTGAGCAAAGTGAATGTGGCAGAGTGACAAATAGAGCCAAACACTTTGCCTAGACCCCAAGACGTGCAAATGCCTGAGCCAGCCGTGATGCATGGCCAAGTTCTGTCTGTCTTTCTCTCTCTCTTGCCGTTGGGCTGGCAGTCTGTAATAGTGGCCTGTATTGTAAGCTGCTTGTGTGGATAGACAGATTGAAAAGGCCCCCCGTGAATTAAAATAACATACAGGGTGTGTGTGTGGGTGTGTATAACCCATAGGGGAAGCTTGCAGACTTATAACTCTTGTCTTACATTTCCAAAGGGAGAAGATTTGAGTTTTTAAAGCATTGCTTTAAAAAAACAAGAGAGAGAGAGATGTGAACAAACCATTTTTGAATCTGGCTTGAGAACCAACGTTTGTTTTTTTTAAATCCTAAACAAAACTTGACATCTCTTAATAAATCTAAGATGGAAATCATCTTGTATCTAGAAAACCAAACCTTTTGTACCAAACATTGAATAAATTAGACTCCATAAATTAGTTCCAGTGATTACTTTGATCTTATTCTTTAGATGAAATTATTTATTAAAAAACAAAATCATCCCTCACTTAAATGATAGTCTTCTCCTTTCTTCAGATAAATAACCAAACAGACCTAGTTGTAGAGCATTAAAACACTGTTTAAACCAGACTGATTGTTTTCTAGGGAAAGCTCTTTTTATTTTGGAGTAGTAATAAGGGGTCAGGACCTAAAGGGACCGACCCGATCTCCAAAGAAAAAAACATCAACTCAGCAGTTCGGAAGGAAGAGAGACTATAGGTGGATACATGACAATAAAAGGTAATGTCAAATATTGTAAAACCAAAGTATCTTCGTTCTGTTCAAAACCTTCTGGGTTTTAAACAGCTGCTTCAGTGGTTGGGTGCTTTTAAAATGATATAGGTGCAATGGTGGGCATCTTGAGTTCCCTCTTGCTCACAGCAGCCTCCTGGGACCCCTTCCCTCCAGCACCCCATACCCTGCTATTGCTCACTCCATTTTTCTTGAAAATAATAATAATGGTAAAGCTGGATCCAAGTTTATGAAGGCCTGCTTGGGATTTTGGGAAGTAACTCTTTGCTATAATTCCAATGTAAGAAATACATTCCGGATCAGACATCCTAGTCCACATTGTTTTTGACGGTGTCTTTTGAAACTATCTACACACAGCTCCTGATGTTTGGGAGTTTTCTGCCTTCCGACATGGGGTTTTTGTTTTAGTTTCCAACAGCCTTGCTAAGATTTCTCTTCCAGGAATTTGCCTCACTGTTGTTGTTTTTAATGCCATCTAAACAAGGCCCATTATCTTACAGTGGTGAATCTTATCAGGTATGTATTGTGCTAAGAAGTTGCCTACTCTTGGTCTCTCTGGAATTACCGCCATTTGGCTTTATTAGGCAATCCCAAATTCTAGCGTTATTGGAAAGATGAAATATAAGACAGTGAAACAGATAAAGCTGTGGGTTTATTCTGACCAGCTGCTGTAGGTGTGAAGGTAATGCGAGCTTTAGATATTTGTGCGGTTTGCATATTCTTACACAAATGGAAATTATCCTGACGGAGGGATGTATCTGTTCTGCCTCATCAATATCTTGTTCAAATGTGCCCTTGTGTGGTAAAGGTTGGTAATGTGAGGGGAAACTTCAGTCACCTCAGCGTGGTAAAAGATTGAAGCTGTGTTTGGATGTAACACTGAACTATGGTGTAGTGACTGGGGCTCAGGCTTGGCTGCTCTTTCCCTTTCTTCTTTTCCAGCATGGCTAGGTGGAAACGGAAAGCTTTCACTTCTGTGTTTAGCTGCAGCTTAGCATTATGTCCAAACCTGGGCAAGCCAAGACTAGTCAGCTATGGCTTACTTCAGCCTTTACCACCCTGGTGCCCTCCAGAAATTTTGGATGTCAACTCTTATCATCTCTTGCTACGCACTGTGCTGACTAGGCATGATTGGAATTGTAGTTCAGAACATCTGAACAAGCAAATTTCAAAACTGTAGTCTTTGAAGCTGGCATGTTGTTGTTGTTTTTAAAAAACAGAATTAAAATTAATCAGTGTCTGGACACAACACTAAACTATGGTTAGTTTAAAATGGAAGTGACAGCTCACAGCCACACTGAAGAGGAACAGAAAGTGCGCAAGCCTGAGGCTCTTGCACACAAACACTTAGTTTGCTGTGCTGTTAGTGTTGCATGTGAAGCAGGCCAGATTCCTGCTGTGTGGAGGTGTGCTGGTAAAATGTTCACTTTCTGCAATGGACGTGGTACAGTGGTATGTCGGTTCTCGAACGAAATCTGTTCTGGAAGCCCATTCGGCTTCCAAAACGTTTGAAAACCAATGGGAAGGTGTGGCTTCCCATTGGTTGCAATAGCTTCTTGCACTCAGCGGAAGCCACGTCGCAAGTTTGGGTTCCAAAAAAACGTTTGAAAACAGAAGCATTTACTTCTGGGTTTTCGGCATTCGGGAACTGAAATGTACAATAACGGAGACGCTTGGGAACCGAGGTTCTACTGTATAAGACTTAAGCTGACTCTCCACACCAGGATTTATAAGAAGGATCAGCCCAACTGAAGAATATGCAAACTCTGCTTTCTGATAGTCCAGGTTTTAACTAGACTTTTCTTGCTTGTTTCAGAGAGATGCTCAAGCAAAGACTCCACAGATGCCAAATCTACCAAGTGGCCAAATTCAGGATTCGGAAACTGCTCCTCTTCTGCAAAAGGACTTAAACACAGTTCACTCCAGCATTTTTTCCTGATACTTGATACCTCTGTTCTTCTTTGCCAAGGATCCTTAATGACCTTTTACCAATATATGTAGCCTGGGTGTGGGTGGGCCCAGCAGAACAAACTCAGGTGTATTTCCACCTGACTCTGGAAGAGTGATAGGTGCACATGGTTCTTCTCTTCTTACACTACAGTAGCTTTCCTGAAAGCTCACCCTTTTGAAAAAGTAAAGGTGGTTATCTCCATGCCCTGAGATTTTAGTGCCTTCACTCCCACAGCACCACCTTCCCATTACAACCTATCAAAAGTTTCACGTAAGAATTAAAATTGGGTGGGTTTGGAGAGCAGGATGGAATTTGCATCTGTGGAAGCTACATAGGTAAGATGTCAGAGTCTCCCTCTGATTTTACCCTAAGCACAACATTTTGCACTCCACAAGCAATTAAATGCTGTTGTCATTTTTGTATGTTTAAACCCAGCTGGAAACATGATGCATTCTTCCTTGCTTGTGCACACACAAACTACACTTGTTTTACAGTGCAGAGCATTACAGGAGAAACACTCAGTTCTTCTTCACATCAGGGCTGCTGAGGGTTGTAACACTTGGTGCTATTTTGGGGGTGACAGAAGGGAAAGTGCCTTTAACTTAAGATTATTCTGGGGACCAAAGCGGCACACCACCACCAAAGTGTTTCCAGTTTCAGACTTCTAAGACTTGCCACCTTATCCCAGCTTTGTTACTGGAAAGGACCTGTTTTTAGCAACTGTTGCCAAACACCATTTCATCATATTTCCCATGCCATAGTATACAGAGAATATTCCAGATGTGTGTCTTTTTTCAAGAGAAAAATTAAAGTACTCTGAGTCTTTCATTAAGTGTGTCTTTCTCTTAGTGTGTCAGTGCAGGGTTGTGAAGGGGGGAAGAGGGAGAGAAGCATTTTAGTGTTGGCCTGTCAAAACAATCTTTGCGTGTGTGGTGGGGTTAAGATTTTTTAAATGATGAGAAAATTTTATTTGTTTGATTATTTATAGAAATGCCTATAAATCGCAGTTTTGGGATGGGGAACTGCCGTACAATTATTATATATACAATACAAAACCTCATAAAAACTGAAATCACATATCAAGCAGCCAACTTATTACAGGAATATTTTTTTCTTATTTGTCTGCATAAACCCTGACAGTATAAAAAAGTTTTCAGCAAATATTTAAACGTTAATACAGAGAGTACTTGCTGAATCTCCATTGGAAGAGCATTCTACATGACTGAGAAGATAACACTGACAGTGTGCAGTGAGTAGGCTTGTGAGGTGCAAACAGGGCCAGTGCTAGGGTTTTTTGCGCCCTAGGCGAGATCACCTGGCGCCCCCCCCCCGGCCAATCCCTAACACCAGCCCTGCGGAGAAGCCTGGTCCATGGGGTCACAAAGAGTCGGACACGACTAAACAACAACAACAAACAAACAAATGCAAAATATCTCGCCATAGCAGGGAAGTGAGCAAGTGAACCGTATGCTTGCTGTAGGTTTGCCAGACCTCCAGGGTTTGCCTAGCTCGCTCCAGGTGGCAGGGAGAGGGCTTGATTCCTCAGGTGGGCAAGAGTGCTGAGAGAGAGAGAGAGAGAGAGAGAGAGAGAGAGAGAGAGAGAGAAACACATTTGTGTAACTGGCAAGCTTCAGGCAGGCAGGTGGCAGCAGCAAATTATAGCAGTCTCTTGGGAAGGGTGGGGCTTCTGCCCTCTTTTGCTCCCTCCACCCTTCTCCTAATTAACCTCCATCTCCAGGGTTTGGCAGTGGAAGGGAATGCAGAGGATGAGTCTCCAGGAACAGACCCCAGGGGCCACCCCTAGGCATCAGGTTGGGGCCCTGAAATCTCAGGGTTTGGGGCTCTCCTGACCTGGCAATGCTGGCCTGTTCTCCAGGTTCTGCTCACAGCTGATGGGCAACGCCAAAGGCCTCTTGCAGGAATCACCGTGCTTTGTCTTTGAATGGGACTTTGACCAGACAGCCCTTCAAACAGAGAACAGTCCTCCTCAGAGTAGGGCCCATGGCCACCCCATATATTCTTGGTTAAAAGAAATGCTGAAATCCTCAGCCTGTGGAGTCATGCAGAGACCCCTGCTTGCAAGTCGCTCGCAATGTGATGCTTCAGAGGAGAAAGCTCCTGCAGTGCGTGCCTGAAGCTTGCATATACCTGTATATAACAGAGCAGTTCCCTGGATTAGAGCCCAGGATTCTTTTTTCCCCCCTTTCTAATTTTAAACTAAAGCTTCCTTCCTGTAAACACACACCACTTGTCTCGCTCTCGCTTTTCCTCCTGCCTCCTGAGTCTGAGAACTGTTGGTATATGCCAGTCTTGGCCAACCTGGTCCCCTCCTGCCATCCATGGCCTGTTGCTGGCTGGGGCTGATGGGAGTTGTAGTCCATTGGGAGCCAGCGTGGTACGGCACTTACGAGTGTAGGACCAGGACCCGGGTTTGAATCCCCACTGAAGCTCACCAAGTGATCTTGGGCCAGTCACTCTCTCTTGGCCTGACCCACCTCACAGGGTTGTTGTGGAGATTAAATGAGAAAAGGGAGAACCATTTAAGCTGACTTGAGCTCCTTGGAGACAAGGTGGGATATTAATGCAATAATACATAAAATAAAACAATCCCCTAAAGGGTATTACAATGGTTACTCCCTATGCAGGGGAGCAGCCTTCCCCCAACCTGGAGCCCTCCAGATGTTTCAGAGTACAACTCCCATCTGCCCAAACCAGCACAGCTAATGGGCAGACGCGATGGGATTTATTGCTGTGATCCTTGGATGAGGCCCTTTTGAATGAGCTCCCATCGGAGATCTGGAGAATACTGGTCAACCAACTCTTGTTTCTTCCACCGATTGGCAGCTCCACTTCCCCCTGCGCCCCGCCCCCGGGCAACAGGAGGGGGAGCAAGGGTGCCTCTGAGCGCATGCAGAGCGCCCTCCCTTCCACTCCGCTGCAGAGCAAACCCCTCCGCCTCCAGCACATTTCTAGGGCGAAAGGATAGGGCGACGGAGGGCAGGCGAGGGGTGTCCCGAGTGCTTCGGGAGTGAAAGGCAGCGTCTGCCCGCCGGCCGCCTCTCCCTCCTCTGCCCGCTCCGACTCCGCTCCGGCTGCGCAGAGCCGCGAGTGACGCTCCTCTTCAAAGAGTGCGGCAAGTTGTGCGCGCGGAGGGGGCCGTACCAAGGAGGGGATTGGGAGTGGGGAGAGTCGAGAGAGAAAAGAGCGGTGGGAAGGTGCCCCCCTCCCCGCGCGTTCTTGCTCTCCTCCTCCTCCTCCTCCTCCTCTGGCCCAGCGAGAAGAACTGCAGCGCGCGCGCGGCGGCGCTCAGGCTACCCCCGCGGCGGGGCTTGGTACGGTCCCCGTCGGCGGGACTCTCTTTCCCCATCCATGTGTTGTGAGCGAAATCAAGCACTCTGCCGCTGGCGGAGGGGGCGGAGAAGCCCGATTTCGGGCTGCTCCCCCTCCCCCGCCACTCTGCCGCTGGGTGCAAACCATCATCTGCGTTTATAGGTTTTTAAAGTATCTGCTTATTCATAAAAAAACATATATGCTGACTCTCATGTATCAAAGTGGTGTATACAATAAAACACCATAGAAGCCATTTGTGGTGTTGTTTAGTCGTTTAGTTGTGTCCGACTCTTCGTGACCCCATGGACCAGAGCACGCCGGGCACACCTGTCTTCCATTGCTTCCCGCAGTTTGATCAGACTCATGTTGGTGGCTTAGAGAACACTGTCCAACCATCTCGTCCTCTGTTGTCCCCTTCTTGTGCCCTCCATCTTTCCCAACATCAGGGTATTTTCTAGGGAGTCTTCTCATGAGGTGGCCAAAGTATTGGAGCCTCAGCTTCAGGATCTGTCCTTCCAGTGAACACTCAGGGCTGATTTCCTTAAGAATGGATAGGTTTGATCTTCTTGCAGTCCATGGGACTCTCAAGAAGCAGGCGTCTTTTAATTTCGTGACTGCTCTCACCATCTGCAGTGATCATGGATCCCAAGAAAGTAAAATCTCTCACTGCCTCCATTTCTTCCCCTTCTATTTGCCAAGAGGTGATGGGACCAGTGGCCATGATCTTAGTTTTTTTTATGTTGAGCTTCAGACCATATTTTGCGCTCTCCTCTTTCACCCTCATTGAAAGGTTCTTTAATTCCTCCTCACTTTCTGCCATCAAGGTTGTGTCATCAGCATATCTGAGGTTGTTGATATTTCTTCCGGCAATCTTAATTCTGGCTTGGGATTCATCCAGTCCAGCCTTTCGCATGATGAATTCTGCATATAAGTTAAATAAGCAGGGAGACAATATACAGCCTTGTCGTACTCCTCTCCCAATTTTGAACAAATACTTTGAAGCCATACAGAACCATAACAACAATGAAAGTGTGACTGGCTAATCTAGTTTTTAAACAAGTGCACAGGCCAGTCAAGGGACCCCTGAAATTCAGTAGCCAGGGTGCCGAAGGGAATCTTGGCTAGGAGAGGCTTCCACAGCATGGAAGCAGCAATACGAAACTGCCAGTCTGGCTTCTCTTACATAGGGGACAACTAACACCACTCCATTCCTTTAAAAAGGAAGAGATAAATTAAATGGTTGGGATTGAAACTACCCTGTAAGGCAAGTCTGCATTATTAGTATTCCTCATCTGGCAGGCAGGTCCCAGAGAACCTCTTGCTTCCCTGCTTAGTCACAGACATAGACCTGCTGAAACCAACCTGACTTAAGTTAGCCATAGATAAGGGGGCCATCAGTTTCAATGAGTGAACTCTTAAGTGTTTAGATTCAGTCCTCATATGCATTGTACTGTTCATTTTTTCATTTAAATTCACCCCCCCATCATTCTCCCTTTCCTCCACTGCACCCTCCACATCAATCCTGTGAGGTGGGTTAGGCTGAGGCCGAGTGAGAGTGCCTGGCTCAGGGGGAACCCAGCTTGAATGCAGTGGCGTTGCCAAGCAAAGTGAAAGTGTTGGGGCAATGTGGGGGACTACTATGCTTGGCCTTCTGGTGGTGTTTGACTCCAGTTCCCATTGTGCGTGACTGCTGGCTACATTGGCCAGGGCTGATGGGAGCTAGAGTCCAACAAATTCCCCATTCCCATGGAAGAGGATTGGGAGCATTGGGAGTAGCACTTTAGCACTTGGCCACTGGGTGGAGATATTGCCACATGGTAATTAACAAATGTTTAGTGAGGGGGGCTTTAGTTACATCAGTCAGATCCCCTCCCTCCTAGTTTTAATGTTTAATCTGTGTGAGGGAAGAGTGCTGCACTTGATAAACCTGGGCACGGTGAAAATAGCATATTGCTGGATTTCCCCTGTGTGATTTGAAAAGGATCCAGCCTCAGTTTGTGTGTGTGTGTTTTGCAGAGGAAGTCAGGTCACTTTAACCTGCTGTGATCAACCACCTGCTTTGAAGTCAACCTGTCTCTGAATTGTTGGCCACTTAGAACATTGCAAATAATAAACTGGATATATTCTGCAAATAATTAATTGCGTACTATATACTACTCTGGAAATTGTAGCTCTGTGAGGGGAATAGGGATCTCCTAACAATGTTTACCAAACTATAGCTCCCAGAATTCTTTGGGGGAAGTCATGCCCAGACGGATGTCGCCCTAGCCTAACACTCCCAACTAGTGTATCACACTGAGAAGTATCCTCCAGCAGCTATGTTCTTCGTGCATAATTGCATAGTGTTAGCAAACCATGAACTAGAAGTACAGAGTACCGGTATATTGTTGTTTATCTTTATTTATCTCTACTTAAAGGCAATGGCTGTCAGGCTGCCAAGCAGAAAGCTGAAGATCCTGTCTTTTTTGTTCCAGAAAGCTTCACAATATTAGAATATTTTGCCACTCCTTTTAATGAACTCATGGTGTGATGTAGAAATTGGTTCTCGCCCTCCCCAGCAACCCCAATTTAGCTCCAAAATAACCCTGGAGTAGTTTTTTTATTTTATTTATTGAGGGTTAACTTGTACCAACTGAGTTCTACTAGGTCTAGACCCATTGAAGTTAACTGGCCCAAGTTTGTCATCCCGACTTGAAAGCCTTCCCCTCATTCACTTGCCAGGGCAAGCAGAGCCCAGCAGTTACGCTGGCTGCCACCCAGGCAGATGACGTCATTGCTCCTGGTCTGGAAAAACTCCTGGAGCTGCACTTCTCTGCATTCCTCCTCCCATGCTCTCTCTGGCCCAAGGGACACAGCCGTTCCTTTCTCCTGGGGTCCTGCCAATGGACCATGGCCAGGGTACTGTTTGAATCATGACTATTCATGAAACGCCAGTTATTAATAAGATGTAAACACTTCTTTGTTTTGTTTTGTTTCTTCTTGTGATACGGACAAAAGAAAGTTGTCCTCTAATCTCTCTGCCCCCAATCTCAAAAGCTTTGGCATGAAAGCTAATAGCTCAAACCAGCCTGGCACAGCTGCTTGCAGCTGGCATCTCAGTGCCACCCACATGCACTTGGCCTTCAAGTCATGCATTAAGCAACCCTGGAAAAGCGCAGCTGGCCGAAGGTGCTGGTGCAGGCCTGTAAATCATTGGAGCAGGCCACAGGTTTGTCGAAAGACAATGCCAGCAGCCTCAAAGGGTCTCCGCTGCCCTTTTATATTTTTGCCTCCACCCGCCTGGTGCTTTCTGACTGGGGGAACAGATGAGGAAGGGGGTCCAACAAGCTCAGTATGCAATTGTATGCATTTAAGTGCAAAGGAAAGGCTCAGTTCTTCTGTCAGTTCTGGTCTGGAAACAATTTAGACCTACTGGATTATTACACACACACATATGAAGTGGCTTTTCCTAAACTTCTGTGGTACTCCAACTTCCAGCATCCCCAGCCAACATGGCCAATAGGCAGGGATGATGAGAATTGTAGTCCAGAGATAGCTAGAGGACACCAGATTGTGGGTGACTCTTTTGTGTTAGTGTGTATGCACACACACACACACACACACACACACACACACACAATATATAGATAGATAGATAGCTAGATATAGATATAGATACGTATCAACATAGCTGCCGGCAGTTTTGGATACTCCTTGTGGAGGAGTGGCGGCTGTCATGATGAGCTCTTGCATGTCAACATTTGACCCCTGCACCACGGCCACTGAGCCACCATTTTGTAATGAGCTTCGTTCCCTATGCCACTGTTTTGGATCTGGCTCCCACTGGCGATACTCAGGTTTCTTGGATCTACTATCCCCCTGCATTTTGAAGTCTGTCATCCAGTTTTTGAGAAAAAGGAATTCTTCCCTGCCCCGCCACCCATACCCGAGCTCTCTGAAACAAGAGATATTTCTAATTCCACTATTTCCTTCTGCTCCTCCTCCAGCTTCTCCTGGTTACATAATTCTCATTATATTTTGAGATAATGAAAGTGGTGAAAAACAGCCTCTTGGGATAATGGTCTCCTGCTACTACCCAAATGTCAAGGCGAAGTCAATGCAGTAATCAAGGCTGCTTGTTAAAAGACAAAAGGCAAAGAGGTGATTGTTTCCCTAGCCAAAGACATTAATCCCCCAAGTATGCTATTTTGCCAACTGATTTCCCCCCAGTGCTGGCTGATAGATCGGTTTACTGCAGTGTCACTTTGGTCAGAAGGAATGCTGGGAGGTGGGCTGTGTTCCTGAGTGATCACATTCTTCCTGTCGTGCTATTGACTGGCGCATTTGGGGATGGTTAAAGCACATTGTAAATCTTCAGGATGAGCAGATCCATAAATGTTCGCATCGCCTTCTCTCCCAGATGGCGATTGACTTCTGAAGGGAGAGAGAGTGGAGGGGGAGTGAGCTTTACCCTCAGTGCTACAGCATTTATTTATATTTATTAAATATATTTTTAGTCTGCCTTTCATCATGTGATCCCAGGCCCAGAGTACAATGCAAATTTAGAAACACAAAACAACTTCAATCCAAACACACACACACACACACACACACACACACACAGGGGGGTAAAATGCAACACATCTCTTCACACTAATATAGACTGAAAATGCACAGTGACCCAGTGGCTCTTTAATTGCAGTGGGACACTAATAAAGACCCGGGCAAACAGGTAAGTCTTTGCCTGGTGCCAAAGTAGCACAAACATTGGTGCCAGTTGCACTCCCAGGGTGAAGTCGCATTCACAGTCTGTAGCAGAGGGGAGAGTCGCTTGCCTGTTATACCTCAATGTTTGTACAGTACGAAGGTAGATGAGGCTACCTCCTTCCCAAGCTATCAGTGGCCACTAGCCATGATGCCTGTGTTGTACCTCCACGGTCAGAAGCAGAAGGCCTCTGTATACCAGTTGTTGGGAATCACAAGTGAGGAGAGGGGTCTTGCATTCTGGTCCTGCCTGTGAGTAGCCTGCTGGATCAGGTCAGTTGCCCACCTAGTCCAGCCTCCTGTTCTTCCAGTGGCCAACCAGATGCCTGTGGGAAGCCGGCAAGCAGAACATGAGCCCAAGAGCAGCCCTCTCCCCTCCCATGGTTTCCAGCAACTGGGCTTCCAAGGGGCCACTGTGAGAACAGGATGATGGACTAGGTGGGCCGTTGGCCTGAACCAGCATGATTGTTTTTGTGTTCCTAAGTTGAGACCGGCTACTGGCTCTCTTTGCGCCTACAGAGTAGGAATCCCACCCAGCCCAGTGCAGCACACAAGCTGTGTATTGTGGGTGAGACCCTCTCCCTCTCAATTCTGGCAGATTTACCCAAACCTCAGCAGGCTGCCCTATATGGCTGGTTTGCTGATTTAGCTTCGCAGGCCACTGGTTAGAAAGTGAACCCATTTTAAATGCATCCAAAATACCATTGCAAGGGGTTAATGGACTAAGTGGCATTTCTGCAGCATTTGAAATGGCAGGCATGCAGTTCATTTAACTGCTTCTCGGTGGCAGCACCCAATTCTCAGCTAACCTTTCCTTTATGGGGCTCAGTTGGACTTTTGATTAATTGCTTTTCCCAACATCCAGCAACAAAGTGCACAGAGGCTCTTGCTATAAGCTCAAAAGTGAAAGACAACTAGCTCAGAAGAATGACAAATCACAACAAAACTATTGTCTTATATATATTTGCAGTAGACTCTCTACAAAGGGCTGTAATATATGGATCACACACACATACACAAAATAAAAAAGGATGGGTTAGCTTTTTGAGGAGGGGAAGTGCTTTAATTGCTAGACTTCTGTTGGTTGTTGTTTTTTTTAATATTATTTGACTTTGCCAAACTGGGAAATGAAACCTAAGTTTGCAAAATTGCAAGTCATTTTATTTCTCAGTTTTGCAGAACTGCAACTAATTATGTTCCATACTACATATTACATACATACTAATTATGTAAGGCAGGTTCCACTGAAGACGCCTTATCCAAGAGTCTGGCCTGGAGCTGACACTACCTGTGTGTTCACTCAGAGTGGGCACTGTGCTGCAAATCCATGGGCACCAGTCACAAAATGGCTGCTGTGGGTGCACAGCACAGCACAAAACATGTATGCATTATGTTGTTTGTGTTGCTATGTCGTGGGTGTCCAATCCTGGCATTCAGTGAAATGGGGGCATGTTCAATGTGGGAGAGGCAGAGCCTGCACAAGCAGGAGTTGAGCAGGAAGAGCACTGAGGATTTTCCATAGAATCATAGAATTGCAAAGTTGGAAGGGACCACGTGGGTCATCTAGTCCAACCCCCTGCAATGCAGGATTTATTTGCCCAAGGTGGCAATCGAACCTATGACCCTGAGATTAAAAGTCTCATGCTCCATCAACTGAGCTATCCCAGCTGCTTTTGAGGGGTTATTTCCTGAAACCTTTCATAGAAGTACCGTGGGCACATTGGCAATGGCAGGGCGCACCTTTCATGCTCTAATTGCCCACTTCTTAACTGGGTGCTCCACGTATTTTGTAGCCTGACCACCATGAAGAGGCTAAAATGACCCTGTGCCCTCCCCTCCCCTCTGCTGTATCTTAAGATTCTGCAGGGTTTGTTTCATTGCTACTAAAAATGCTGCATTGATTTTCAAAAACATTAAAAACAAGGCTCTTCCACCATTCCCAACAGACCACAGATTTGGCAGGCAAAAGGGGATTTGTGACAGTTGTTGTGTTAGCCTGTCGCAACAGGTGGCGGCTGCGTCTGATGGATGCCCCCCAACCTACCGCATGCATATTTCAACATGAAGTGTGCTAACCGCTGGACGAACACAAAACGACCTGGTTGTTGTCATCGTGCTCCCCAAGCAGCACAAGTAAAGCACAATGTTAAATTGTTTTCCAAAGGTGTTCACAGGTGCTTCATAGGTTTATAGGTGTTCATAGCTATCTTCTTTTTAAAAACCATTTCCAACACTTGTGACGAAAATGTAAAATATGCAAGAGTTTTTCAAGGTTGCACCGCTAAGCTCAAGTGGGGACTGCTCTAAGTCGAAGCCTCCAGCCTTCTCTCCTCACAAGCCATAAAGCTGCATTGGAACCGCTGCTTCCATCCAAATGTCAGCTTCCTTTCAGGGTTCTCACTGACTGCCAATCTACAACAAGGCCAAGTTCAGTGTGTTTGCGCCAGTCGATAAGGCCCTATACAGCTCAGGACCAGGTTACTTGAGAGACTGCCTTATACCCAGTAGATTGCCGTGGTCTGCAGAAAAGTCTCTCCTGCAAGCACCAAAGCTTTCAGAGGCTCACTCCTCAGGACTTTTAGCATGGTTGCTGTCCCTGTTCTGTGGAACAGCATTCCTGTCAAGATGCGGCACACATGCACTTCCTGTAAACAGTTGAAGACATTTTTGAGTATTTACTTCTTAGAGATTTGGTCTTGTTTTAACTGTATTTGTTGTTTTCATATTTTTAATTATCTGTAAATCAATTTGAGACAGTTATTTAAAAGGCAATTAATAAAGCATAAAGTGTAGAGTTGGAAGGGACCCCAGAAGCCATCTAGTCCAACCCCCTGCAATGCAGGAATCTCAGCTAAAGCATCCATGACAGATGGCCATCCAACCTCTGCTTAAAAAACCTCCAAGGAAGGTTGTCCACCACCTGTGGTGGACATGCAAAGTGGCTAAGGACTTTAGGGGGTGTGATTTATAATGAGATAAAAAAAATGTTTAAGATGACATTAAAAAAAAACCCTGAAGCATTCCTCTTAGGGATAACTGGGTCAGAGTTTCAAGAAGACAGATGAACTTATTCTTGTATGCCACAACAGCAGCAAGAGTACTTTATGCATAAAAAATGGCAGAACCAGGAGATACCTACTGTATAAGAATGGCAGTTAAAACTGATGGAATATGCCAAATTGGCAAATTTAACTATGAAAATGAGAGATCAAGGAGAAGCAGATTTTAAGGAGGAGTGGAAACCTTTTGTTGAATATTTAAAGAATTATTGTAAACATGTAAAAACGCAGGTAGGATTTGAATAAAGAACAGCAGTTGAATATTGATTGGATTACAGTATGGAAAAGATAAAAGTATAGAATGTCTATAATATAGAGCACATGTAGAAATTACAGGGAAACCATGGAGGGGTGGAGGGGAAGTCGAATGTGACAGGAATGTGTATTTGGAAAATATATATTAATTTGTAAACATTTGAAACTCATAAATAAAATTATTTTAAAAAAGGAATCAAAGGCGTAACCTTTCTTCAAAGGTATTTAGAAGAAGATAAACATGTTTTGGTTTGTTGGGACTCCTTGTCCATGACAGATGGCTTTCTTGTATTTCCCATCTGGATAGACTAGGTCTTTGCGATTTGCAATTTTGGAAAGAGCCACCCACTTGAAGCAAAGTGATTCAGAGGGATTTATCCTCTTGACAGAGAGGCCCCCCATCATTGCAAGTTGGCACTGCGACGCGTTGTGGGTTTAATTTCTTAAATGCTGACACATGGCATTTCCCTTTGAGCCATCAAGTAGTGAAGGGCAACCCGTCTGTAGGAACCTCTCATTTACCTTTGTCAAAGCACCATTCCCTTCCCCGCCCCCAACACATGCCTCTGAAATGCCTTTTGACTGATGACTGGCAGGCTTTATTGGCTCACCATCTCCTGGTTTAATGTGGTGAAGCAGGAGATTTGGCTTTCCTGTTAATTAGCTGTCTGCTACATTACTGGGGAAGACAGTCCTGCTCTGAACCCCTAGTTGGACAAGTTTAGGGGCAACCCTGTCCTGGAGCAGAGATGGCTAATATCTAATCTACATTGTTATGAGCAGTGGTAAATTTCGTTCATTTTACACCCTGCTTAGGCTGAATAGTGTTATCCCCCTCCTTTTGTCTTTAGACCAGGGACGGCCCACCTCAGGCAGCAGAAGCTGAAGAGGCAGTGTCAGTTTTTGGCAAGATCTCACCAGAATTTTACGAGATCTTGTGCGCTGCACAAGATCTTGCCAGGACCTGCTGCAGATCCAGGTAGGCTGTGGATTGCAGCAAGCTGTTTTGCAGATGCTCTTCTGCTCATCTAGGCCCGCTGTTATTGAAATCCCTCCTTTACTTGCTGAGAAAATATTTTACAGTGGGCTTATGCTATATGTTCTGAGGTCATTAGAAGTACAAGCTGAAATAACATGCTCCCTTTTATCTTCCTGAGCATGAAAAATGGATCAATAACTCATTGATTTAAATTACAATGTTTCCCTCACAGGATGCCCGGGAACACTAATGTCTATAGTCCTGCATCATGCAGTGAAGAGCGGAAATCTGTATCCTCTATAAAAATAGGGACCTGTCAGCTGCTTCAGTGAAAATTAATTTTAACAGGGGGTTTGGGTTTTTGACACTCCTGATTTCAAGGCACAGATCCAAGAGGCTTTTCTCAGGCCCTCCCAGTGATCCTATTTTCCAGGGACAGTTCCAGATTTACAGAAGTTGCCCCCATTTCTGATTTGATCCTGGAATGTCCAGCTTTTTTTTTTTTTAGGACATACCTATTTTCATCAAAAAAATGTTGGAAGGTATGGAGATATGCAACCCCTGAGCCAAGGATATAAGTAACACTACAACCTATAGAAGACATCTGAATGGAGTCCTGTATAGGGATGTTTTGTTTAATGTTTACTGTTTTAGTATGTTTTAATATATGTTGGAAGCCGCCCAGAGCGGCTGAGGCAACCCTGTCAGATGGGAGAGGTATAAATCATCATCATCATTATCGTTATTAAATAGGGCATCCCTATTTTCATCAGAGAAATGTTGGAGGGTATGTGTTCTTTTGTCCCACTGCCTTCCCTGGGGAAACCTGCTGTTTACTTCTGAATTGGAATAAGCATTCTGTTAAAAAAAACACACCAACTGACACGTGTTCCAATTCAGCTGTAAACAGCGGGCTTTCCCAGGGAAAGCTGTGGGACAAAAGAAAACTCTTGAACCTATGCCTATAAATCACAGGAGAAACAGAAGTGAAGATGAGCCCAATATGTGGGAAATGAGGCCTATTATTATTATTATTATTATTATTATTATTATTATTATTTTGGCAATGGGTGTAAACTGATGGGAAAGGCTAATGGAGGAATCTAGGATTCAAACTTGACTTGGGAAATGAGAGCATATCTACATCACAGACTTAAGTAAGTCTCTTCCCAGGGAACCATTGTCTCACTGGAGGGTGAGGATCCATAACATCTGTAGTCCATAATGACATTCACTGCATCTGAGACAGTACAAAATCCTCACTGAGCTACACTTCTCAGATAACCTTATTTATACTACTTTACAATCCTGTGCACACATGTCTATTCATGGTGGCCCACCATGTTCACTCAAGAGTAAATGTGTTAAGGATTGCAGCCCCCTATATTCATTTAAAAAACAAACAACCCCATTGTTTTCTGCTGTAACAGTTGGAATATAATTAATTAACTGCATTTCATTTTTTCATTTTTTCTGGATTTTTTTCCTGGCATTTGAGGGGAGTGGGGGACATGAGCAATGTACATAAGTGAAGTGGGTGCCATTCATTTTGATGAAGCACATGAAAGATGGCCTCCTGGAGAAGTGCATTGTTTCTCTTTTATCAAAGGTTTGAAGGGAATGCATTTAGTTTAGGTTTTTTATGCAAATACTGGCTTTTAGAGTGTATTGCTATACAGTGGTACCTCTGGTTACGTACTTAATTCGTTCTGGAGGTCCGTTCTTAACCTGAAACTCTTCTTAACCTGAAGCACCACTTTAGCTAATGGGGCCTCCCGCTGCCGCTGCGCTGCCAGAGCACAATTTCTGTTCTTATCCTGAAGCAAAGTTCTTAACCTGAAGCGTTATTTCTGGGTTAACAGAGTCTGTAACCTGAAGCGTATGTAACCCGCTTGGCTACCTCTAAACGCTTTTGACATTCTTAAATGACAATCAGCTATTATTGCAAAGCTATTTATATAGCTTCATAAATTTTTGCAATGCTTTGTCATGCCTGGCGTACCAAAACACAGGGCCAGGTCCATTCAATTGTTCAGCTGTAGAACATGCAGACCTGCTGAGGACCATCTGGCTGGTCTGCCTAATCCACCAGCCTCTCTTGTTTACCTCTCATTCCTTCACTGGAGAACAAAAACTGTTCTAGCACAGCTTGTGATGGATTTTTAAAAAACATTTATGTGTACAGCATGATGTTAACCACTCCCAGTGCTGCATAGAGCAGCCATTTCCCTGTCCATGGCAGGATCCACAGATGAGAAACAGCAAGGTGTAGTTGTCAGGGCGGGGCAGGATAACTTTCTCTCATGACCAGCCTTCTGGGGATTGCATGCCAGTGGTAGCAGGAGGAAGGGGCTTCAGCCCTCTCGGTGGCCAGGAGCATGGGTAGGCAAACTAAGGCACGGGGGTCGGTTCTGGCCCAATCGGCTTCTAAATCCAGCCTGCGGACGGTCTGGGAATCAGTGTGTTTTTACATGAGTAGAATGTGTGCTTTTATTTAAAATGCATCTCTGGGTTATTTGTGGGGCTAGGAATTCGTTCACCTCCCCCCCCAAATATAGTCCACCCCCCAAGGTCTGAGGGACAGTGGACTGGCCCCCTGCTGAAAAAGTTTGCTGACCCCTGGGCAAGAGGCTGAGCCCCCCCCAAGCATTGAGGGGGGCAACATCCCCCGCTGTCACCGGGTGCCATCCCGCACCCCAGCCTCTGCCCAGCAGCCCAGGAGCTGGGCAGGGGCTGGGACGGACAAGGGTGAAGATCGCCCTCTGTGTGCCATGCCCCCAGCACATGCCGGGCAGCATCAGGTGACGTGTCATGTGGCCGAGCCCCCTCAGTGTGGGAGGAAATCGGTGCCCTTGAGTGGTAGAGATGGCCAGGGGCAAAAGTGGACAACTGGTGTGATCCGTATGACTGTACAGTAGGCTATATTCCAGCTACACCAAGGTTGGCAAAACCTTTTCAGTCATATTGCCTTCTGGGCAACTTGGAGAGTGTGGAATAACCTTTGCTTGGGGCAACATTGCAGACAATCCTTTGCAGTGCCTGGAGACAGATGCATCCATAACAGTGACCAGAGAAGGAAAGACCGCTGGGAGAAGTGCAGAGAGAAGAAATGCCCTGGTGCATCTGCAGCAGCACAACTGGGCACCTTCATCTGCCCCAGCTGCAACAAAACATGTCTCTTCCATGTTGGTCTCTCCAGTTACTGCAGGCACAAACAACAGTTTGACTTCACCCCCAAAGGCACATTCCTCCATTGTCTCCCAAGGCAGATGGATGCCAACCAGGAGCAACTTTATAGAACCTCCTCACAAACAAAGCTCAATAAATAGTTGCTGTTACCTAATCTCCCTGCAAACTTTGTGCACACAAATCAGGATGGCGGTTCAATAAACGTCTGGAAGCATCCTCAGTCTCTTAACCACTGTACTAAGCCAGCTCCTACCCAGGGCTGCCTCGCCATAGGGGCTAGGTGGCGCGGCGCGCCAGGGCGCCGGGCCCCCCAGGGGCGCCCCCGCAAGCCCGCCGGCATACCGGGTGCCCCCTCCCCAACCTGCCCTCGCCCTCACGGGTGGGCGCTCGCGCGCCGGCGGGTGGTGTGGAAGCCGGCCGCCCTCCAGAGCCCCAGCTGGAGTGCTGGGAAGGGCGTGCAAAGTGTGCAAAGCCCCACGCCGCTCCAGCACCACGCTCCTCATCCCCCGCTCACCCACCCCCCTCCCGAGGGGCGGCCAGCGCAGGAGGGAGGCGGGCGGAGAGGCGGCACGCCGGGGGCGGAGAGGGATCGCCGCACCACGGCGGCCGATCCCTCTAAGCTTAATATCTGTGTGGGAACATGTTGCAGTGGGAGTACTTCAGCACTGGACCTGTTATGATTCCTTTAATTGCAAAAGTTAACTCATTTGTAATCCTCTGCCATCCTTTGCAGCACTGGCTGTGGCAACAATGGCATTTACCACTCTGACAAAACCAGCCTCGTGAAGTCTGATATATTCATCACTTAGTACTCCAGTCACTGCTCCCTGACTTCCTTGTCTGTATTATTGAAATTGTGAGGCTTTGGAGAATGCTTTGGTTATGATCTGTGGCCTGACCAGCATCCCTAAAGCTTTTCAAGGTTGCACTCCCCAGTTGAAGGCCACCACTCTTTGCTATTCTGACAGGGTACTAGGACCTCTTCCCCTGTCAGAAGCCTCATACTTGTGGTCTTTAAAAAATGGAAAGAAAAATAGGTCTTCTATTTAATGCCCTCCAATATCCCACTGACTGAAATGTGGATGCTTGTTTTTCGTTTTAGCACTCTGGCTGAAGCAGAGCACTGGACCAAAAAACTGGACATTCCAGCATCCAATCAGAAACTGGGGTGGCTTCTGTAATTCTGTGGTGCCCCGCTTAAACTGGGATGATTGAGTTGCATGCTGTTTTCAGTATTAATGCAATGCACAGGAGAACATGAGTAGGGCACTTCTCAGCGCATTCCCTTCTCAGTCTCAGCAACCTTTTGAGGGCCACGTGTCAGTGCTGGTCAGGACCAGAGGGAAAAGTGGGAGTAGCAATTAATGTGAATTTTATCTTTGTACAACAGGCTAGTTTCTGCACACATATTCTTATACTCTCCATTCCACATCCAGACAAGCAAGAGGCATTCTCAGAGCTCAAGGACTCACTTCAGACAAGTATAAACATTTGGGCTGTGAAGCATGGCCAACGAGGGGGTGTGGCCTGGAGTCGAGAACCACACCCAGTCCCTGGCCCTCTCCCCATTGTGAGAGAGCTGGGTGGAAGCCACAAAATAAGTTACAGAATTAAGCACCTGAAGTCAAGAAACAGTAGCTTGTGCATATAGCAGAATCAGATTATAAACTTTCACATTCCATAGACTTTTTAAAAGCCACAAAATTCAAAAGATTCAAAATGCAATTGCATCCTGAAAATTGCATGCATGCAATTGCAAATTCCATGGACACTTTTTGTATGTTTGCAAATATACAAATCCTGTCTCTGCAGATAGTTATTTCCCCCCTCTCCTTTGACCTTCTTGCAGTGGATCTTATGCTACAACTGCACACATTGCGCAACAGCAGTCATTTCCCCCCTTAGCTGTTCTCTACTGAACAGCTGGTGGGTGGGAGAGGACACCAAGAGCCAGGTGAAACAGGCTGTGAGCCAAAAGTACTGTGGAATCCCTGGATAACACCACCTTTAGCTGCAGGTGCAGGAGAGAGAGGTAAACCCCTTTTTGCCAATATGACTCTCACAATCCAGATATTTATCCAACTATTTCCTAATAGTCACTTTAGGCCAATCAGCCAATCTTCCTAGCAAAGGGGACCTTGACAGGACAGGTCAAAGCAGTCTCCAGGGAACAGGAGCAGAAGTTGGCAATGTTTGCTTATTTGTCCAGTGAATATGATCAGTGTTCACTGTTGTTGTTGCTTTCAGTATACAAACCACTCATAATTTATTGTTTCCCCTACCTGCAATTTGTTTTATGTTTCCTTTGCACTGGAACAAATGATGTGGGATAACATAATGACAACATGATTTGCATAAATTGCATAATTACACAATTTTGCCAGAAGATGAACTGCAGAAGAACAGAAGCAATGCTGCAGAGCAGAATGGAAAAGAATTTCATCTTACATCCCTACTCATAACATTATGAAGTGGTGATCATCACACCTCACCTTCAATTCATGGCTTCTCAAGAGAGTCTGTGTTCTCATGTTTGGCTGTGAGAAATCAAGTTTTGAATCATTTACTGCTGTGCATGAATCTGTGAATGAGTCCTCAGCAACCCTGGAGCTTGCTGATAGTACCAGGTGCATTGTGGTTCATAGCAGCTTCTGAAAGGAGATGTGTCAGAGATTTCTTTTAAGCTTCCTTTGCACTTTCTCAAGAAACACCTCTCTAGTCTTTTAAATCTTTAATCTCTGCTGCCGCTGACAGGAATTTTATCTTAACTCCAGTCCTTTAAAGAAGATGTAATCACTTGTAAGATTAACAGTGGAACATTTTATTCTGCTGTTCTCATAACTCTCTGCTCCACCAAACTTTTGCCTGGTGCTACAAAGCAGTTGCCATGAAACACACCATTCAAAGGATGTGATATATAGAGTAAAGGAATAAAAAAGGGGGGGTCATGTTTAAAAAAAGCAAAGAGAGACAATAACCTTCCTAGCTGGCAAACTGTACAAAAACAGTGGTGCCTCGCAAGACGAAATTAATTCGTTCTGTGAGTGCTGTCGTCTAGCGAAAATTTCGTCTTGCGAAGCATGGACGGGGGAAGCGCGCTTTGACGAGGGAAAAAAACACGAAAATTTTTCGTCTTGCGAGTCGTGCCCATAGGGAAATTCGTCTTGCGATTCACCCTTTCGTTAATGAATGCCTTTCGTCTAGCGAGTTTTTCGTCTAGCGTGGCATTCATCTTGCGAGGTACCACTGTATGTTCTAAACAAAAAGTGCTTGTGGTCATTAAAAGAGTAAGACCGCATACTAACCATAGTTACCTGGGAGTAAGGCCCGCTGAATTCAACAGGACTTAGGCTACTTCTAAGTAGACATGGTTAGAATTGCAACCTTAACTGCCCCATTCTATTTGTGCCCCCCCCCCCCAATTTCTTTGTCACACAGGACTCTGGTCTCTTGGTCCCACCATTTCTCTAAGCCAGGCTGTCACTTATCTCCCTCCAGTTGTATTAAAATTTACAGTGGTACCTCGGGTTAAGAACTTAATTTGTTCTGGAGGTCCATTCTTAACCTGAAACTGTTCTTAAACCTGAAGCACCACTTTAGCTAATGGGGCCTCCCGCTGCCGCCGCGCCGCCAGAGCACAATTTCTGTTCTTATCCTGAAGCAAAGTTCTTAACCTGAAGCATTATTTCTAGGTTAGCGGAGTCTGTAACCTGAAGCGTCTGTAACCTGAAGTGTATGTTACCCGAGGTACCACCGTACTCAGATAACCTGTTTGGAAGATGTGACCTGACTGAGTGACTCTGGCTCTTATTCATCAGAAAGAGCAGGGAGACAACCTTTAAAGACTGAGCTGTCTTTGTGGCTTTGATTCCTATCTTACCACCGGGGACCGAGGCCAAGTCTTCCATACCACCAGGAATCTTGGTAATTCTCAATTTTGGCCTACTAGTAAACAGACTTACTTAGGAATACCACATTTGGGTCTTGTCGTTTGGGCAGCCCAGGACCTCCATGCACACTGCCCAGGCTTGTGTCCCAGAGAGGTCACTATGGTGCTCAGTGCCAGATAGACAGAGTAGGCACCAGTCTACGGGCCCCACGGCTTTTTAAGGGCCTTGCAACAACAGATCAAAATAATATTGATTTGATCTTGAAAGAAAATTACAAAAACGTATTAGGAGATAATTTGTGAAAGGCGCCCTGAGATTTCGACTACCCAGGGGCCTCCACAGGGTTTAATCTGGCATTCATGGTGCTGCTAACACAACAGTTTGGTTTCACCCCTTGAAGCACACTCCATCGTCTTTCGAAACAGACGGACACCAACAACATTGCAAATAATTGCTCACTGTATGATCCTATTTCTGTACATTATTGTGCAATCCTGGGTACCTACCACTTCAATCCAGATAGTTCTTACAGCTTCAGGAGGCCTGATACATTGTGTGCATGCTGGATTTCTCATGCACAAAAGGTCATCTGTTTCTTTTAATGATAGGGCCTGATCCACTCACACACTACTCTCTACATCAGCAAGATGTTTCCATTGTGAAGGGATAGCACAACCTGGGCACCCAAGAGGCCCATGGGAACATCATGGATGCACATAGATTTTGGGATAAGGTGTTGAGCTTTTTTTGGGGGGGGCAATGTTTTGGAAGGTTTTTTATTTTTTTTTATTTTTACAGTAATCGGCAAAAACGACACTGCTTACATGGGTTGCCATATGTCCAGATTTTCTGCTTGGACTCTGCTTCCGACAGCAGCATTCCAGGAATGTCCAGGAAATTCCAGAGGTATGGCAACCGTGTATAAGGTTGCAAGTGCAGGGAGAGCGTTCACTGGTACTGTAAACATTTTTTGCAGTGGTTTTCCTAGGCGAGCAGGGGAAAAGCCAAGTTTTATGCATTCAGGAAGTGTATTAAAGTAGCTTTTATGTAGAAATTTCATTAAAGTAGTAGAGAATAATAAGATGGGGGTTGTGAGAGGGGTAAAGGTCACTTTATCATGTGTTAATAATGATACTCAGGGCTTTTTTTCAGCCAGAACTCTCCAGAACTTGGTTCCGGCACCTCTCAGGTGGGTGCCATTACCATTCTAAGATAACAAACAAGGGAGGCATTCATGGTGAGTTCCGGCACCTCTTTCTCTAGAAAAATAGCTGTAATAATACTTACTACTTACAACAGTATTTCAGAACACTTTAGTCAGCGACTTTCACACAATTTCCTTTTCTCCCCGCCCCCTTTCTTAATCCTCAGCTTAGTTCTTTATGGTTCTTAAGCAGACAAAAGCCCTGTATACCCATCAGCTTCATTTTTCACTCATATACTATCTCAGCTTCAGCATAATTTAATCAAAGATTTGCTTTTCTCTTCTCCCCCTGAGAGAGATACTTTCCCTGAAATTAGTAAGTTTCTAAGTACCGACCTATTTACATACAGTTTTAGGAAAAGCAAGATCTGAATACTCTGTGGAATTACTATTTCTGTGAGCCTTGCTGTTCCATTGTGTAAAGCCTCCCTAAACGTGACGTGGATTGTATCTTGACAATTGACTTTGATGGACAAATTAGGATGCTTTGTCCAAAGACACCTTGAAACACTCACTAAGTGGCACCCGTTTGCAGAACTGGCTTAAACTGGTTTGTCCTCTCTGAATCCAGGGTGTGTGGGCTAGAAAACACGCTTGTGTACTTCTGATTGCAAGAGAACTCTGGTTCCAATCTAGGAAGAGAGAGATTTCAGGGCTCCCCCACCCCTAAATTTGTTTTTGTTTCTTAAAGGCTCACCACTCCTTCTAATAGCAAACTCAGCTGGTTGACTGCCATCAGGATTGGAGTGAAAGTTCTGCCACTGAGAAGCAAGAGGGTGGGAGGTATTGCATGCTCAGCTGAATCAGTGGAAGGGCCGTATGCAGAAGGTTCCAGGTTCAACCCCTGGCCTCTCCATGGGGGACCCTGCCTAAAGTCCTGGGGAGCTCCTGCCAGTCAGGGTAGACAACAATGAGCTAGGGGGACCAAAGTATTTTTTCGTGGATGCTCGCCCCCTGTCCTCCCCCCCCCTTTTTGCCAAGTGCTTAAAGCTAAATGGGCACAAGTTAAACGCACGTAAATTGCAAGCTTATTGGACCCAAATGTAGTCAGAGAATGTGACTTGGATTGGCCAGTGGGCTGCTTTCCAATTCTTACGATTCTGCCTACATGATTTGGCCAGCAAGTGTACACCTCCTTTCCTCCTTGTTGCTCTTGGAAGTGAATCTGTTGGGTTGGCAAGTCAAGATGGCCTGCAGTACTGCTCACCAAATTTCTTTGGCCACGCTTTGGTCTTCTGTGCACTGGCGGAGGAAGGGGGCAGGGGGTGCATAGTGAGAGGGGCCCTGCTGCACTGCTCTTCCTCCCCCCCTCACCTTCCCTCTCTGTCTTTGGAGCAACGGCAGCAGTGGTGGGAGAGCGTGGGCCTGTGCCACCACCCCTTGAACCCACTCAGGCTCAGGCAGCACCCTAACAGTCCCTGCCCGGAGACAGAAGCGGGGGGGGGGGGAGAGAAGTGAGATCAAGCCTCCCCACCAGTGCTTTTGAGCTGCACAGAGCTGCTTCTCTCTGGGAAGGTTTAAGATGGCATCCCTCATTTGATCACACCACCCACAGCTGCCAAATTCCTATGGCTGAGAGGACCTCAGCCCAGTGGCGGAGCTTCATGCTCCAGCACCAGGGCGCAGAGAGCAGGCGGGGGTGGGGCTGGCACCTGTCTTGGGTGCAGAGCACGCCGTCTGCAGGGGCAGGGCGCCCAGCGCGGGCGATGGCACCCTGTTGGGATGACGCTGCCGGGGGTGGTGCGCTCCCCCGCACTCCTCTTCCTCCGCCAGTGCCTCAGCCCTCCCCCCCAAAAAATTGGGATGGGGCACCTCCAACCTTGAGGGGCCAGGCCTTGCTGGGCCTTCCCACACCTGCAATAAGACCCACTGGGCTTTCCCATGCCTGCGGCAGGCCGCGACAATGCCCAACGGGGGTTGTCGCAGGGGTGGGGGGTGGGGGTGCCTATGACACCACCTAAATCCACCACACTTGAGCAGTATTATAGCTGTCCACAGAAGCAGCATGCAGGTATGAGGGGTTACACTCTCCCTTATTGCTGCTACTTTGCACTATTTTTGAGAAACAAATAACATGATGAGGCAATAAGTAAAGAGAAGAAGAGGTTGAGTCTGAGGTGACAGGAACTGAGTTCCCTCCCACCCCTTGGGAAGCAGGATGGGGGGAGAAACGAAGGATAGTTGGGGCAGAGGGGAGGACCGTGGCAAGTCGGCAGGACTCCCAGATAAGGCACAGGGGAGGGGCAGCAAATTCAGTGACCGCCCCAGGCGGCAAAAGCCCCAGCTACGCCACTGCTCCTGTGAATTAGCAACAGGTGCTGGTTTTCTAGTCCCTCTATGTTCTACGAAACAGAGCAATAAATCTGCTGTCTAGATTAATGTCAGAAGCTGTAATTCAATGGAAGCTATTTAAATTCACAAAAGGATGTTGCTCCAATTATAAGCGGCTGACGTGGATTATTAATAATTTCTCTTTTGTCACGGCTATCAAGGTTTCTTACAGACATTTTTTGGTAAGCGCTTCTAAATTGGTTTGCTTCTCTGATAATAATAATTTGGGTCTGACTTTCCAACTGGATAATACAGGAAGAAATACTCCCCCCACCCCACTTATCAAAAAAGTAAAAAAAAAAAATCAACTATGAATCAATAAACGAAAAAGCTTATATGATTTTGCTGGCGGGGTTTGTAAACCTTGAGTAGTTTAAATTCATGTCCTCTTTAATCGGGGGACGGGACGGGGACACCTGTGGTAATATATGTTTTCCCCTTCCTGCTTCCTTCCCCCGCCTCTTCCAACATCTCCATCGCCCTTGGACTCTTACCATAATAACATTGTGATTTGTGGTAAAGGTAGTTGATTTCTTGCAGCATTCCCTCAGACTTAAAAGTTAATGAAAGCTTAAATCAAAAGCCTGAACATTAATGGCTGTTGCTCAGAAATGAGGCCATTGCGTAGCACTTTGAGAAATATATTTTATAAGAATAGGAACTGGTGCTTGGTGTGAATTTGACACTTGTTTTGGAGTTAAATTGCTTCAAGGCAAGGGTGCGGACCTCAAGACCCCGGGAGTCTTACCAGACTGTTTTTGTGGTTCCTACCACACAATTTGGTGGCCTTGAATCAGAGTGCTTCTGTAAAGCAATTGGAGAGACACCCCTGGATTTACAGAAGCCGTCACAGTTTCTGATTTGATCCTGGAATGTCCTGCTTTTCCTTGGGCCATCCCTATTTTTATCAGAGAAATGTTGCGAGGGTATGGTAGGTGTTATGTATTAAGTTTGACTGCAGTACTCATTCTGGCCACCGTGGCTGCAGTTCTCACTCTGGTCCACAACATGCAAATGAAGCATTGAGAGTGTCATTCACACGAAAGCTCTTTATAAAGATTTGAGGAGTGAGGTTATTACCCCTCTATTATTGTCCATGCCTGGTAGGGTAGCTCAACCATTGCTACTGTGTCCTTTTAGCAGATCAAGATTTTTAGCAAGGCAATTAGAACAAGATCTGTTATTTGATTATTGACATAAACCTCCAAAATGTATTTTGTATAGTTAAGTTTTTACCTCTATCTTTGGTACATTTTATTTTATTGCTTTAGCTAGTGGCTGATGCAAATAAAGATTCTTCTGATTCTGAATTCTGCTTATCTGATGGACATGCCGTGTGCTGACTGACTCCTTGATTACTGAGCAATAAAGTTAATTACTGCAAGCACTGTGCCTGGTTACAGCATCGGACAAAAGACAGAGGGGCTTTTCTGGCAACCTGACACAGTCGGGCAATTGTAAATTTTTAGTGCACACAGTTTTCTGGTTTTGTAGGACTGAGGGAATAAAATAATGTATGTGCACACATTTGCGTATCTGAAAGACCAGGCTCCTTCATTCAGAAATGCACCGGGAATCGCAGCAAGCATGGCTGGAAAAGAAAACAAAGCACTGAGGACGTAGGGTTCGTGGAAAGGGGAGCAGCAGAGAGTGAGGATTGACACATCCAACCCAAGACACCCAAACAAATAGCCTGTGGCCCTGAGTGCCCGCGAGCACCACATTGGCGACCTCTGCTTGAAGCACTCCCTTTACACATATGCCACTTACTATATGAAATGTATATTTGAGACTTCCGGCAAGGACGCCATCGCGGGCGGTCGTGGGTCGCTTCGGCAGCGAGGCGACCCAGGCCGGCCCGGAAGTTGGAGCCCCGCTACCGCAAAGCGGGGCTCCGGTAAACCGCGGGTCGAGCGTCCCGCGGCTAGGGCTCTCCGGCGAGCCCGCTATAGCTCCGAACCCTTCCCTCGCTCCCCCTGTAAAGGGGGAGTGGGGGTGAAGGGACCACGGAGCTGGGCTGAGGAGGTATGCCCCAACCGGACCGGCGAAGCGGCGGCCGCCGCTCGCGATGAGCGATATCGTTCTACCTGGCAGAAGCAAGACAGAAGAAGCCCGTTGGCCGTGAGTACGTTAACATTGGATCTATCTTGACATTTGGCACTTCGGGAGATATGACGGAAAGGAAGCCCGTTCTGATTCCCTTTGTGTGAAAGAGAAAGTAACTGTATCGATGGCGACTGCTGTTACAGCGGTGGATACAAATGTTTCGAATTTTACAAGTAAGATTGGTTAGACCCCTTTTGGGGATCTAAGTTGGTGGAAATATTTCTTCTTAAAAGTGGATGGAATGTAATCTTTTCGCCCTGACTCCAGGGAAAATGGCTGCGGAGATTTGAGACGGAGATGGAAAAGTACTGTGACTAAGATGGCAAATATTGAAACTTGATACCCTGTGCCCATTTCTACCATGTTGGGCTTTGTTCTCAAGCTGGTTTCAGACTCTGGACTGACTCACGAACAAAGGATTATTTTTTTGAAATTAGAATTGCTGTACCAGAAATTAACTTTGCTGAATCAGGATGACAATTTATATCTCACAGGAAAGACTATTCAGAACATTGTTAAAATGGAAGAGACCCTTGGCAGGGAGCTTAAGGGAATTATTGAAGTACAAAGTACAATGTTTTCGCAACTCCGAAGAGATGAAAAGTCCTGCTGGAGTGAGAGTCCCAGGATCAGAAGACAATTTATATCCAATTTCTGGGGTGAGAGCCCAGGAATGATGGGGAAAAGATTAAGTTATCTACAATCAAAAGATGAACGGAATTTTGAAGCGGAGATGCTGGAAAGTGATGATTTGTGTACCCTGATGCTCCCTGCAAGGACTGCTGTAGACTACGTCTGGATCTGTGGACTTATAAGAAGAGAGGACATTCTGAAAAATGGTTTGGGTGTAAGATGGAGGAATATCTGGGGGGGAGGCCCCGAGATGGCGTAAGAAAATGGTTAGAAAAGGGATAGGGTGAAATACATTAAGGATAAAATTAGGATGGTTTATTGTGGTACCCTGAAGCCGGTGTGTTAAGATTTTAAGTTTTTGAACTAGAGAAGAGATATTTGAATTTTCTTTATTAGCAGCAGTCTAAGTGAAAGAAGATGTACGATATGATTTGATATAAGAAGTAATATGTTGTGTTATGAAGTTGTATTATTAACTATTATGAAGTAATATTTGGAATAGATTTGATGTAAAATAAGAAGTGATAGATCATTTTGGAGTAAAAATAAGATTTTAAGAAGTATGTTTAGTTTAGATTTTTGAATGATTTAATTTTAGAGATGAGAAGTTACTAAAGTAAATTAGAATTGGAACCAAAGGGGAGAAAACGGGGGAAGTCACTAAGTAGTGATTCGAACAAGAAAAGTTTTTTTTTGTGTAAACAAGAATAAGAATTATTGGTGTGTTTTGTTTTGTTGTGGTTTGATTGTGGGGTTTGTGTTTGGATTTGTGTTGTCTTTGTGTTATATTGTTCTTTGTTTTGTAAAAACCAATAAATTCTTTACAAAAAAGAAAAAGAAAAAAAAAGAAGAAATGTATATTTGAATGGGGCTCACACACCCAAGGCCGTATTTTCCCACACTTCAAAACATTCCCTGAGGCTTCTCTCCCTGGGACTTCTTGCCTGGCACCCAGTCTGAACTCAACTATGAAAAGGATGGGGAACCAGCCAGCATGGCCTATGGCCAAGAATGGTGGCAGTCATTGGGGAACTGGGTCCAAACTAACAAAATGAATTTCATAAGGGACAAATGTAAAGTTCTGCACTTAGGCAGAAATAACCAGATGCACAAGTATAAGATATTGGGGGGGGGGGGCGCACCTGGCTTGCCAGTAGCACATGTGAAAAGGATCTTCAAGTCTTAGTGGACCACAAGCTTCACATGAGTAAACAGTGTGGTGCAGCAGCAAAAAAGACTAATGTTATTCTAGGCTGCATCAACAGACGTCTAGTGTCCAGATCAATTATTATTTTATCATCATTTATTGAATATATATACAGTACCGCCCTATACCCACAGGTCTCAGGGTTAGGTGGATGGGCAGGGTATAATAGTAATAATAATAATAATAATAATAATAATAATAATAATAATAATAATAATAATTTATTTGTACCCTGCCCATGTTAAAACAATACAGCATTAAATATTAAAAACGTCCATAAAAAGGGCTGCCTTCAGATGTCTCTTAAAAATAGGATAGCTGCTTATTTCTTTGACATCAAATGGAAGGGTGTTCCATGGGGCGGGCACCACTACCGAAAAGGCCCTCTGTCTGGTTCCCTGTAACCTCACCTCTCGCAGTGAGGGAACCACCAGAACGCCCTCAGTGCTGGATCTCAGTGTCCGGGCTGAAGAATGAGGGTGGAGATGCTCCTTCAGGTATACGGGACCGAGGCCGTTTAGGGCTTTAAAGGTCAGCACCAACACTTTGAATTGTGCTCGGAAACGTACTGGGAGCCAATGTAGATCTCTCAGGACCGGTGTTATGTGGTCTCGGCAGCCACTCCCAGTCACCAGTCTAGCTGCCACATTCTGGATTAGTTGTAGTTTCCGGGTCACCTTCAAAGGTAGCCCCTCATAGAGCGCATTGCAGTAATCCAAGCGGGAGATAACCAGAGCGTGCACCACTCTGGTGAGACAGTCTGCGGACAGGTAAGATCTCAGCCTGTGTACCAGATGGAGCTGGTAGACAGCCGCCCTGGACACAGAATTAACCTGCGCCTCCATGGACAGCTGTGAGTCCAAAATGACTCCCAGGCTGCGCACCTGGTCCTTCAGGGGCACAGTTACCCCATTCAGGACCAGGGCATCCCCCACACCCGCCCACCCCGTCTCCCAAAAACAGTACTTCTGTCTTGTCAGTATTCAACCTCAATCTGTTAGCCACCCTATTATTATTATTATTATTATTATTATTATTATTATTATTATTATTATTCAGAGGTCAGATTCATGTGCTATTCCATACAGCAGTCAGAAAATGCAGGCAATAAAACTTAGGTTCCAAAGTGGTGAATGTTTCTAAGTTATTTGTATGGAAACACATAGTCTGATCTTAGAGCAACCAGCTCAGACCTCCTTACAGGTAGGATTCACATGGTGGAATGGGAGAGCAAACAAGTTGACAACCCTTCCTCTCACGGTGAGGAGAAGTGAGCTAGCTAAGTGAGCTAGGTTTTAACCCAGAGTGTATTCCAAGGGGGCCACAGGTGAAAATCGTGTAAAGGGAGGGCACAGCATAAATCTAGGGGGCCACAAAGGGAAGTGAGAAGTGAAGGAAAATAATCACTTATTTTTTTAAAAATCCCGATTAGCTGTCCACTTAGCCAATCACAAGTGGGTAAGGGGGCAGCCCACCAGGGCCTAGCACTCATTTTGCCATGTGCGTTTTCTTGGAGCAGTCCTGGTTTTTTTCCGAGGGGAGAGGGCGATCGCTCAGGCTCCTGTTTTGACCAACAGAGCCCATGATCCAGAACCCCCAGGTTAGGTAAGTGTGGTGATGGGGTGGCAATGGGTATGGCTGGGAGAGCCAGATCTGCTTGTTGTTGCTGCCAGTGCTGGGCCTGGTGGAAGCACATCAGTGAGGACCACTTCTTAAAATTATCCCATATTTACAGAACTCCCTGTGCACCTTTTGGACTGTATCTGTAGGTTTTCCCCTTTGTGTCAAATAACTGGGGTCAAGTAAGTGTTGTTTACTTTTTATAATACATGGAAGATGGATCTCCCTTGTGAGATTCTGGACTCTCCTTCCTTGGAGGTTTCTAAGCAGAGGTGGGATGGCCATCTGTCATGGATGCTTTAGCTGAGTTTCCTACATTGCAGGGGGTTGCACCAGAAAGAGGACCTTCAGCATCCCTTCCAGCTCTACGATTACATGATTCTATGTTTTTCTGCTTCAACAATATTTCATTATGTTCCTACCATTTTATGTAACTGTATTTTATATAAATTATAAAAATTATTAATAAAACATGTTCTATTTACAAACCAAACATTTAAACAGCTACCTTTGTACTCCTCCTGTAGTGTTTTTGCCTGGCTAGATCTGTCTGGTAATGCTTCCTGCTTGCCTGGATGGATGACAGAGGGGTATGCAACCAGCCTAATGTACACTTGGCAAACTTAGCTGGATTATTATTATTATTATTATTATTATTATTATTATTATTATTTACCATTCCTGCTCCTGTGCTCTTCATACTAGACCTGATTGTGCTTACTTCTGTGCCTGCTGATTCCTTCTAAAGGCCCAGTTGCAGATCCCATTTTCACACTTCTTGTGGGGAACAGGAAGCGGGATTGCGGTGAAAAGGGAACTAACTGATGGCCCCTCTGCTGCCAAAGCTTAGTCTTACTGTCAAGGCGAATTCAAAAGAACTGCAGCCCTATGAAGATGGATGTCAGGGATATACAGACAGCGGAACTGGCATTGCCATGGTAGCAGACCCTGTCTGTCGGATAACTTCCTCCCAACCAAATGTCCCCCTTCAAACTTCTGAGTAGTTCAGCTCCTGAAGATGCTCCAGATTCACATAAGGCCACTGGCGTTAATGGCGCCAGTAATTGCCCCAAGTGCCCGCCCCCCTCTGAGTTTTACTGCAAATGTTACAGGAAGGATTTCTGCTGACTCTTCTTCTTTTATTTTCTTCCTTTCCTTCTTTGTGTCTGGGTGTACATGCACCAATGTCACTTCTCTTTTGAGGTTGGGGGTGGGGAAGACCAGACAGACATCCTTATCAGGTAATTAATTTCTGAGCCATTGTGCTTCCATGGCAGGTTTCTGATTTATTGCTCAAGGAACAGTTTGGGGTTCAAAGGGCACATCCGCTGTGTTTAATGCTCCGTGATCTTTTACTCCATGGAGGAAGTAGCAGAGAATAAGGGCATTATTACCACCAGACTGGGCTCTTGGTATTAACATAATAATGCCTATGTGCAGCTTGCAACAGCACATCTGTTTCTTCGCATCCTCCTCAGTATTTTATTCAGAAGTTGAACTCGTATTTTATTTTATTTTTGCAGTTGTAGTGGTAAAGCTTTTGGTTGGATTATAGGCTCTAAGGGCTTTTTTATCTTGCCTTCGTTTGACAACTTTAGAAAGGCTGCCTCCTAGTGATGATTTGCCAATATGCACAAATATTTAAATACAGTCAGCGAACTGGTTGAGAGTCAGATTTTCCATCAGCTGACAAGGTTTAAATTCGGTAGACAGCTCAATGGGAAAATGGATATTAATGAAGCAGCACTGTAAACATACATGCTACTTCACATCATAATTTAAGCAATAGACAGATCTCTGCCCTGATCAGTTTACAGTTTTAAGTACTGTTGCATGCCACCCCAATCTCCACAGCGGTGTGAGATTCCAGGGGATCCAAATGCTTACCCAGGGTTTGTGTTTCCTTTGGAATGTGGTGTCTTTATGATATACGGTTTATTTACACATGTATACAACCTGGGCCTATGTTCAAAGGAAGAGGAAGAACAAGAAAGTAATAGGTCCTCTTTGTGGAGAAGATGGAGAAATGCTTTTGGGTGACAGAGAAGGTGGAATTGCTCAACACCTACATTGCTTATCTTCACTCAAAAGGAAAGCAGTGATAACAGAATAAACCTGGTGATAACGGAACAAACAATGCAAGAAGGGAGCTGCATCCCAAGACAGGAAAATAGGTGCTAAGGGAACACCTAGCTATGTTAAATGAATTCATATCTCCAGGACCTGATGAGCTGCATCCAAGGGGGCTAAAGGAGATTGCAGAGGGAATCTCAGAGCCTGTCTATAACCTTTGAGAATTCTTGGAGAACAGGCGAGGTCCCTGAGTGCTTGAGGTGGACAAATGTTGTCCCCATTGTCAAAAAGGGGTAAAAAGAAGAACCAGGTAACTACCGACCAGGAATGGTCGTAGAACAGATAATTAAACGGTCAATCTGTGAGCACTTAGAAAAGGATGCTGTGATTACTAAGAGCCAGCTTGGGTTTCTCAAAAACAAGTCATGCCAGACGAATCTCATTTCTTTCTTTTTATTAGTGTTACAAGCATGGTGGCTCAGGGAAATGCTGCGGACATAATGTTTCAGTAAGGCTTTTGAAAAAGTCTCCTATGACATTCTTGTGGAGAAGCTGGTAAAATGGGGCTGGACAAGGTAACAGTTAGATGGATTTGTAGCTGGTTGACTGTCTGAACCCCAAGACTGCTCACAAATGGTTCCTCATCATCCTGGAAAAAAGTGACAAGTGGGGTGCCACAGGGTTCTGTCCAGGGCCCCTTGTTGTTCAACGTCTTCATAAAACAACTTGGGTGAAGGAATTGAGGGGATATTCATCAAATTTGCAGGTGACAGGATTGGCATTCGATATGACCTTAACAGATTGGAGAACTGGGCCCAAACTAACAAAAAGAATTTCAATAGGGACAAATGTCAGGTTCTACACTTATGCAAGAAGAACCAGTCACACAAATATAAGATTGGGGGGGGGGGGACACTTGGCTTGCCGGTAGTACATGTGAAAAAGACCGAGGGACCTTAATAGACCACAAGCTTCGCATGAGTCAATAGTGTGATGCCACAGCAAAAAACAAAACAAACAAACAAACAAAAAACGCTGTTGTCGGCTGCATCAACAGAAGTATAACATCCCAATCAAGGGAAGTAATGGTGCACTGTCTTCTGCCTTTGGTCCGACCCCATTTAGAGTACTGTGTCCAGTTCTGGGCACAACAATTTATGAAGAATACTGACAAGCTGGAAGGTATGCAGAGGAGGGTTACCAAAATTGATCAAGCAGAGATTGGATGGCCATCTGTCATAGATGCTTTAGTTGTGATTCCTGCATTTTAGTGGGTTGGACTAGATGACCCTTGGGGTATCTTCCAACTCTACAATTCTATGATTCCATGGTATGTAAGCAACTTGTTTTTTGCTATGACCTATGCAGGTGTCAATTTCACAATCCTGTTTAGTCAGTTTTGGGCCAGTGTGCAACTGCAATGCCACACAAGGAAGTGACAGGTGGGGGGTACATTAAGAGAAGAGACTGATTGCCTCCAAAGGTCACATCAGCTTTTGGGACAGTGGAGTAGTATAGTCTGATGAGTAGTACTTAACAGTAATGACATTTTGCACTTAATGAATTAGTTTGTAAATTGGAAAAAAGCAGTTAACCATTAAGCTGATCCGTATGGCAGGGATGGCGATGGCTGGGGAAGGGAACGGGTCACTTCATCACAGAAAACCCTTCAGAGTTGTGCAAAATATTGCACAAAGCAGGCTTGAATAGAACCTAAAAGCACAACCCTTTATGCACTAAAAAGTTTTTCAATGCTGGGTTCTCTTCCTTCCTATAGAATCATAGAATTGTAGAATTGGAAGGGATCCCGGGATCATCTAGTCCAACCCCCTGCAATGCAGGAATCTCAGCTAAGGTATCCATGAGAGATGGCCATCCAAACTCCGCTTAAGAACGTCCAAGGAAGGAGAGTCCACCACCTCCCAAGGGAGATCGTTCCACTGTCCAACAGCTCTTACTGCCAGAAAGTTTTTCCTGATGTTTAGCTGGAATCTCCTTTCTTGTAACTTGAAGCCATTGGTTTGCGTTCTACCCTCCAGAGCAGGAGGAAAAAAAACAAGTTCCCTCTTCTATGTGACAGCCTCTTCATGTGCCTATTTGACAAAACATGAATTGTTGGTTTGACTGCAATAATGTCCCACGCAGATAATGTTTTCTGTGTTTGTTTGGTGGATCAGTGGAATATTGCCCGACATCCCTGAGCACTGCTTGAACCACCAAGAAGAAAAGTCTAGGAAGAACTTTGGTCAATGCAGGGTGGAGCAACCAACCACTAATGCTTGTCAGAGGTAGCCAGCATGGCATATTGCAGATCATCAACATCTGGTGGGCACCATATTGGCTACTCCTGCCCTGCGAACCTGAAAACATACCTAGCAAAGCTACTTTGGCTGGTTAGAGACCATCAGACTCCATACCCTCCAACATATACACATCTACATCTGTCACCTTGAGCCAATTACAACCTCTCAGCTGAACCTACCTCACAATACCTTCTACAGATAAGTGGAATGAAATTAAATTTGTAGCTGTAAGCTGCCTTGAGTCCATGTCTGGGGGGGAAAGTAGGATGATATAATGATAATAATAGTAATAGAAACTGTGAATATGTTCAGGAACATACCAGAGAGTAAATCCTATTGAACTCAGTGGGACTTAGTAAAATGCTTAGGACTGCATTGTTGGTAGCTTCAAGAACACTGTCCAACCATCTCATCCTCTGTCGTCCCCTTCTCCTTGTGCCCTCCATCTTTCCCAACATCAGGGTCTTTTCTAGGGAGTCTTCTCTTTTCATGAGGTGGCCAAAGTATTGGAGCCTCAGCTTCAGGATCTGTCCTTCTAGTGAGCACTCAGGGCTGTCTACCCACTTTTAATTGTTCTCCAAGACATGCAGGAAAAACGAAAACCGGGACATTCCAGAATCAAATCAGAAACTGGGATGTGTTTTGTAACTCCGGGACTGTCCCTGGAAAATAGGGACACTTGGAGGGTATGTATGAGACTCTTACCTGTCCCCTGCAAGATTCTACTTACTGGACAGTCACTGTTCTCTACTCTGGCCTAGCCTGGATGGAGACAACATCTTGAACTCCTTGAAATAAGGTGCTCTTTAGAAGCATTCTTCATAATGCTTCACCCCATCAGACATCTAGTCTCTAACTGTAAAGCTCAGGCAGCTCAACGCTAATGTAATTAAGTGCCAAGTGTTACTCCAGACATGAGAGCTTCCTTAAAAGCTTCTCGGATGATAAATATTCTAAATGTACTGCAGAAATGTGCCTGTAATGTGTCTTAGTGAGTTCCAGAAAGTTGACCCAACCTCTCCTCCTGGTCTGGCTCCAGGGCAGTTCAGTTGCTGGTAACATTCTATGGCCATACCATGCAACACATTGCCTGTGTGTGTGTGTGTGTGTGTGTGTGTGTTTAAACCTACCTTAGTTGCTCAAGCTCTAAACCTCTCTTCAAATGGAGGCTAAATGGGACCCCAACCCCAGAGCCAAACATACAAATGTGAAATATCATTTAAAAATTTTTTAATTCACATGAACAAGCATTTATGATCTGTAATATTGTCCTACTGCAGAAGATAGGACAGCAGATGTCCTAACAAGACCTTTACCAGGGGAACATCACCATAAGCTATTAAGCAAAATAAGCCCAGTTGGTTAATTAATATGTTTGTTGAGAAGTGCATACCCTCCAACATTTATCTGATGAAAATAGGGACGCCCTATTCAAATAATACAGTGGTGCCCTGCTAGACGAAAATAATTCGTCCTGCGAAAATTTTCGTCTAGCGGGTTTTTCGTCTAGCGAAGCGGCAATGCAAGCCGCGCTTTCGCTAGATGAAAAAAAAAAAAGACGAAAAATTTTCATCTTGCGAGGCAGCCCCATAGACTTTTTCGTCTTGCGGGGCTGCCTTCCGCTAGACGAATGCCTTTGTCTAGCGAGTTTTTCATCTAGCGAGGCACCACTGTAATGAATAATAATACCCCACCCATCTTACTGGGTTGCCCCAGCCATTCTGGGAAGCTTCCAACATATATAAGAACATAAGAAAATATTACATATTTTAAAGACTTCCCTGTACAGGGCCACCTTCAGGTTTCTTTTAGAGGTTGTATAGCTATTTATATCCTTGGTTCGGGGTTCACATAGCTCCATACCCTGTAATATTTCTGCAACGAAAATAGGGACATCCTAAGGAAAAGCAGGACATTCTGGGATCAAATCAGAAACCAGGATGGCTTCTTTAAATCAGAGACTGTCCCTGGAAAATAGGGACACTTGGAGGGTCTGGAAGTAGTGTTGGAATAGACAAGAGTCTTTTGTTAATACCCACTGTATTGAGAAGAAAACAGCACTAGGTTCGCTTCCCTACTCCTCCACATGCAGCTGCTGGGTGACCTTGGGCTAGTCCCACTTTTCTGAAGTCTCTCAGCCCCACTCACCTCACAGAGTGTTTGTTGTGGGGGAGGAAGGGAATGGAGAATGTTAGCCGCTTTGAGACTCCTTCAGGTAGTGATAAAGCGGGATATCAAATCCAAACTCCTCCTCCTCCTCCTCCTCCTCCTCCTCCTCCTCCTCCTCCTCCTCCTCTTCTTCTTCTTCTTCTTCTTCTTCTTCTTCTTCTTCTTCTTCTTCTTCTTCTTCTTCCAGAGCAGTGCAGCCTCTTACAAGATCATTTTGCCCTGAAAGGGAGCTCACTTCAGGAATAGCGAGTCTCTTCCAGTTTCCCTGGCCTTCCCCCAGAGAGAATTGGCGTCACATAACCTCCATGGAGCCCATTCATCCTCTACAAACGGCAATGGCGTTCTCCGCAGGAAGTTGCCGGCTCCCTCTTCCCTTTTGTGGCAAACCAGAAGTCAATAGGTCAAGTAAAAAGCATCCAATAACTACACATACCCTAAATTGTGGAGCTGCCTACCCACAGAGGTGCGGTTGGCAACTTCACAGCTTACCGCAAATGCTCTTTACCCCGGGGCCTTTGACACACAAGATGTGCCGGTATATTTTTAGCACCACCCTATTTTTGTTATTGTAAGTTGTTTTGAACTGTTTTTAAAGTTGCATTTTAAATTGCAAAAGTGCTGGCAACTTAGGGTCAAGAGTGGGTAATAATAACAATAAACTTCTATTTCTGCCTCCCCAAAACCTTGTGTCTCACAGTTGGTTTGGACAACAGGAGCACCAGTGTGGTGTAGTGGTCAGAGCGTCCAAGTAGGGAACCCTGGGAGACCAGGGTTCGAATCCCCACTACGCCATGAAGCTCCCTGGGTGACCCTTTGCCAGCCACTGCCTCTCAGCTGAACCTACCTCACAGGATTATTGTGAGAAGTAAATGAGGAGAGAGCCATGTACGCCACCTTGAGCTGCTTGGTGAAAAAGGGGGGATATAAATGCAGTAAATAAAAATAATGAACAAGCAAACAACTGAGAGGGCTGTTGGCTTCATGTCCTTCTTGTGGGCTATCCACAGACACTTGGTGGGGCACCAAAGGAAGTAAGTTCACACAATATCAGTGTTTTATATAGGAGTGTGTTTTATATAGGAGGTTACTACTGTCTTAAACTACCGGTATACAGCATTGAGACGGTAATTTTAGAGAATTAGAAAAGCTGTGGAAATGTGTGTGCCAAATGGACTTCCTCAGGAGGTTGTGGACTCTCTTTCATTGGAGGTTTTTAAGCAGAGGCTGGATGGCCATCTGTCATGGATGCTTTAGCTGAGAGTCCTGCATTGCAGGGGGTTGGACTAGACGACCCCTGCTACAAACCTAGCATTCTTGGATTTCGATAAATGATGTATGAAATTCTTCCACATGTGAACTGACCTGAGATCTTCAGATGAAGGGTGGTATGCATGTTTAATAAATAAATAAATCAAATACATAAAATAGGGACCTTTTCAGCGGTGGCACCACAGCTGTGAAATTATCTCTCCTGGAAGGTCCAGTAAACTCATTTTTAGATACCAGCTTCCTTGAAGTGTTTTTTGTTGGGTTTAATGCTTGATTTTTTATGAAAAGCACAGTATAAAAAAGTAATACAAATGGGTGGGAGGGACAGTCTGGAAGGAAGGCTGTTCTAGGCCCCTCCCCCGCCCCACTTGTCAGGGGTGGGGTGTCACTCTGGTCACTTTGACACCAGCCATTGTGGATGCCACCAAGACTGCAGTCCACCATGGCCTTTCAAGTGGCACCCTCTGAAATCAAGGCCTCCTCCTCCTCCTGTAAATTTGTAAAATGAACAACAAAAAGGAGGACCCCCCTTTTCTTCCCCCACCCCTCAGAATTGCCTTTCCTGCCTGTCAACACCACTGGAGGGTGCAGAAAAAAACCAATAAACAACTCTTTGAGGTGGAAAAGGTCAGGGGAAGGTTGCTGCAAGAAATCCCCACGAAACAAGGGCTACTCAACTTGAAACTCATCCAGAATGCCAGAATTGTGCTGTCTCCCTCAGCTGTGCTTCCCCTGCCCTCCCCTCCACCAGGCCCTCCCCACAAAAGAGAGGAAACTCTCAAGAGGGGACAATTTCTCTCTTGTGTTTCCCTTCTTTTGCCACATCTGAGAATTGCGCTGGAAGAAAAGACAACTAAAATATAGGCGCAGAGCTGAGCCAGCAGCAGCTGTGCTCAAGAAATATGGTATAATAATCTCCATTCCTAGCCTGCCAAGAGCTTTGGCAAACAGCACGTCATTGGATGTGCTCTTTTTCTCTTTGAGTAATTGAGTCCCATGTGTGCCCTTCCATGGAGTGCATGTGAAAGCAAGTGTGTTGTGCATGTGTGTTTCTGCAGAGGGGAGCTCTGTAGAAGCTGGTGCCAGCCTAAGCTTACTCTGTTGCAAAGAGTTGGCAGGGAAGTGAGGCGGTTTCCCCTGCTGCCGCCACACCCCAACCGCTTCACTTCCCCAAATGGCAGGAAGTTTCTGTCCTTTTAAAGGATCGATTTCCTTTTGAGGAGCACAGTACCAGAAATTCAAGACAGCTCTGTAATCCTATATGCTGATATCGAGAAGTCAGAGGCTCGGGAGAGCCCTGAGGTTTGCAGAACTACAAAAATACTTAGGCTGCTTCCAGATGGGGGCTTTATATTGCAAACAGGTCCTTCAGATCTGATTTTTCTGATCGTGTGGTTCGCACATTAGCTTCCTGGCACACAAGCAGCAAAAGGTGTGTTGAGTCAATTGAGAGAGCACAATTGCCATTTTCTTGGCAAAATAAGCTGGATGCTGTGGCCATGCTAGAACTGCAATCATCCCTGACCACGGTCATACTGGTTGGGGCTGATTAGAATTGTGAGCACAGCAAACATTCCCCTTTCCAACGGCCCCTTTCATGGTCATTGACCATGCTCGCTGAGGCTGATGGGAGTTGCAGTTCAGCAGCATCCAGAGGGTCAAAGGTTCCTCAAACCTGCTGAAAAAGAATGTACTTCACACATGGTGTTTTCACCTTTGTTGTTGTTGTTTAGTTGTTTAGTCGTTTCCGACTCTTCATGAGCCCATGGACCAGAGCACGCCAGGCACTCCTGTCTTCCAGTGCCTCCCACAGTTTGGTCAGACTCATGTTGGTAGCTTGGAGAACACTGTCCAACCATCTTGTCTTCTGTCATCCCCCATAGGGCGCACCGGACCATAGGGCGCACCTCGTTTTTAGAGGAGGAGACAATTTTTTTTTTCTGGTTTTCCTCCTCTAAAAGCCCTGTTTTTTTTAGGATCAGCTAAAGGTTTTGCAGCTTTTTTTGCAAAGGGAAAAGCCCTGGTTTTTTTGAGGATCAACTAAAGGTTTTGCAGCTTTTTTTGCAAAGGGAAAAGCCCTGTTTTTTTGATGATCAGCTAAAAGTTTTGCAGCTTTTTTTGCAAAGGGGGAAAAAGCAAAGCTCCTTTTGCAAAGGGGGAAAAGCAAAGAGGAAAAGCCCCGTTTTTGTGGGGTTCGACTCGCATTTCTGCAGCTTCTAAAGGAAAGGGAGCCTTTTCTACAGTTTCCAGACAGATAATCTAATCAGCCAGTCACATGTCGCTGGGGAAACAAACAACCTCCCTCTGCAGCACATTCAACAAAGGAGGGCGGGGCTGAAAGGGAGCCGGGGACTCTTATCTCTCTCCCATCTCTTGCTGCTCAGCGGGGTCCTTTCAACACTCCCTTTTCTCTTTGTAAAATAAAAAGCATGATCCTCTTTTGGCCCCTGGGCAATTCAGCTCCAGGGACCACCATTCGCTCCATAAGACGCACAGATATTGCCCCTTACTTTCTAGGAGGAAAAAACTGCGTCTTATGGAGCGAAAAATACAGTACTTGGCTAGGAAACAGGGAAATGTATCACTTGATGGGTGTATTGTGGAGGTCAAGGGAAGGGTGGGGGCAAGCCCTGATGCTCAGGTTACTTTGCCCAGACCTTCCCAACGTCTGATGTGCTTATGATGTAAGTGTGATGTAGTTTTAGGGGTATTACTAGTAACTTTTGGAAACTGATAAAAGAACGAACCTTCCTTTGTTCAGGGCTTCTTCCTGCTTCTCCCATGTGGTGGGTGGGAGTCCTGTTGCAACAGCCTTGTGAATAAAGACCAGTCCTACAGGCTGCTTCTTTTGCTGCTATATTCCTGGCTGGTGTCTTTGTTTGACAATCCAAGTGACCCCAGGGATTTTCCTATAACAGCCTGCAGGGCACCGAGCAGAATGTGGCTTGGGCACTGGGATTCTGGTGCACCCAGCCCCATGGCTAGCTATACTGCTGGCTCGGCCTCCTTCTCCCCATGGCATGCGCCAGACAGGGGTGGGATGCGCGGAGGGCCGTCTTTGCCCTCGCTCACCCCAGCCCCCTCCTGGGCTGCCGGGCAGAGGATTGGGCGCGTGAAGGGTGCTTAGCAGCGGCTGGAGGTGTCGGCCCCCTCAATATTGGGGGAGCTGTGCCCCCTGCTTCAAAATATTGAGGGGGGTGAAGCCTCTTGCCCAGCGCCCCTGCCCTATGCCAAACTCCAGTTTACTGATGCTGTCATCTGCCTGAACTGCATGTAGACACCTTGGCTGGACAGTGGCTTCTGGGCAAATTAAGATGACTAGTGAGCTGGCATCTCTGCAGCACTGTGCTCTATACTGCACCCAGGTACCCTGTAAGGAAGGTAAAAACCTTTCTTAAAAGGGGGTGAGTGCCTGGCACTAGGGGTGGGCAAATCTGTCCATTTTGGTTTCTTACAATCACTCTAATCTTACAATCACTCTCCACATTTCCTCATCAATTTGTGAATTCATTTTCCCAGAAGAAAATTTGTCAGCATTTTAGTGAGAATTTCGAATTCCAGACTCACATTTCTTTGTGTAAACCATTCCACTTGCAGCTAGCATACCGCTAAGGGACTTAAACTGAGAGATACGTTGAATTCCTCCCAAAGCTCCTCAAGAAGTAGGTTATATGTTTTTAAATTAAATGAAAATCAAGACTTTGGCAGCGGGTCAACACTTCTGAAATCCGAACTTGATGCCTCTGAAAAGGAATAGCTTTTTGACTTAGAAACTCACACACTGAGCGCATTGGCAACGCCCTGCAAACCCCCCCCCCCACTCTTTCCAATGCTCTTGAAGCTGGCATTTTTATTTCTGTGTTTAATGCCTTCTTCCTTTTCAGATAAGTTGAGTGTTCTGGGGAAAAGATTTATCCACACGCTCTGAACAAACAGATTTATGATCCCGTTTCAATGTATTCTTATTGTTAGTGTGGGATTTTTAATCTGTTGCTGATCTGCTGGCTTCCCCTTTCACCTCCTTCTCTATGAATCATTTCGGAGGAGCATTTGGTGTGCTAATGATTCATAACAATGCTAAATAAAACAAAAAAAAAATGTCATGCAGGTGGCAGAAAAACACCAGAATTTGGAAGAGCACTGCACCCACAAGAGAACGTGGCAGGATGAGTCAGTGGAAACAGCTCTGCAGCGATAAATCTTTGGCCTTGACTTCTCAAAGACAAAACTGTGGCCCTGACTGTACAAGTGTCTGTAAACTGGTGGTTTCATCTAATCTGGTGGTGGGGAACTTGTGGCTTTGCAGATGTTGTGAAACTCAAACTCCCATCAGCCCCAGGCAGCCTAGCCAGAGATCAGGGATGATGGAAAATGTAGTCCAAAAATACCTGGAGGGACTATAAATTAGGCACCCGATCTATGCCAAATCTTCACTAAAAAATTAAAGCAGTGCCATACCACTTTAAACAACATACCCTCCAACATTTCTCTGACGAAAATAGGGACGTCCTACTCCATTGTTTATATCCCACCCATCTGACTGGGTTGCCCCAGCCACTCTAGGCAGCTTCCAACATATATAAAAACATAATAAAACATTAAACATAAAAACTTCCTTATATGGGAGTCGGATAACGCCATATCCTCCAACAATTCTCTGATGAAAATAGGGATGTCCTAAGGGGAAATGGGACATTCCGGGATTAAGTTAGAAACTGGGATGGCTTCTGTAAATCCAGGAATGTGCCTAGAAAATAGGAATACTTCAAGGGTCTGAACAATCGTGACTTTTCCCAAAGAATCCTGGGAAGTGTTAAGGGTGCTGAAAGTTGTTAGGAACCCCCCTATTCCTCTCACTGAGCTATAATTTCCCGAGTGGTTTAACAATCAATCCCTCTTGCCGAGGAACTCTGGGAGTTGTAGCTCAGTGAGAGGAATAGGGGAAACAAAATAGAAAATTATTTCCAGTAGCACCTTAGAGACCAACTGAGTTTGTTCCTGGTATGAGCTTTCGTGTGCATGCACACTTCTTCAGATTTCGTGCATGCGCACGAAAGCTCATACCAAGAACAAACTCAGTTGGTCTCTATGGTGCTACTGGAAAGAACTTTCTATTTTGTTTCGACTATGGCAGACCAACACGGCTACCCACCTGTAACAGGAATAGGGGAGTTCCTAACAACTTTTAATCATGAAAGGAATAATCAGTCTTGCCCTTCCCACAATTGCTGTTGCTGACACCTATACTTCTCCAGATGTTTCCAACAGTTCTACAAACATTGTCAATGGTGCATTGGATCAGAGAGGGCCTACTTTGAAGGCCTGTAAGGTATGTATGTTCAAATATTTCTCGATGTTCGATTTCTGTGACCATTCACCAAACTTTCCAGTCACACCTTGTATATCAGCAAGATGCTGATATCATAAATTGAAAAGCAGCAAAGCCAATTGTCCCCCCCCACTCAGGATTGTCACTCAGAGAATGTTCATTATTTTACAAAAAAAATAAAAATAAAAAATCATTAATATTAAAAAGTTACACTTATCTTGCATTCCCCCCATAGAGAGTATTTTGCTTATGTCTAAAAGCTACAACTACTGCAACTAACATTCAGAATACACTCAAGAGAGTTTTGCAGCAGGGGCAATTATTGCCAGGCACTGAAAGAGTTTTAGTGTTACTATGTTGGAATCTTGGCATCAAAAAGTCTGGCAAGTAGCACTTCTGGAAAAACTTCCGGAAGCAGTGTGTGGTGAATCAGAAGGAGTGCTGGTTGGGGAGCTCCACTGCTCTGGGTGGCAGTTGCACAAAAAGTTGGATTTGGTTCTAAGATTCTTTTCAACTGACTTCATGGAGCTATTGAGCCATCTGGCTGAGAGTGTCTCCAATTCACAGCCCCTGTGAGCCCATATGGGAAAGCAATCTCTCTCTTGGCTGCACAATGTGTACGGCAATTTGTACACACCAGCTAAAAAAGAAAGTCTATGCAGCAACATTCACAACATTTGTGAGAGAAGAATGTGGAATTATGATGTGAATAATTTGTTAGCAAAATCACTAGATGGAGTCCAGAGAGAAGAGAAATCCTAGGAGCACTTTACTGATGAAAACTGAACAAAACAGTGAGAGAACAAAGGAATGGTGGCTTTGTATTTCTTATTTCAGGCCTGGAACAGGGCAGGAAGACATTCAACTAAACATATAAAGGAAAAGTTCCTCAGAACAACCTAGCCAATCAGAGCATGTGCCACCTCAGTTGAGACCATGCCACTCTGGCTGGTTGCTAAGCAGCACTTCCACCCACTCCCCTCTTGGTTAGTTGGCTTACTGATAACATAATTAACCCTTAAGCTGCACATAGAATGAGTTCTGCTGTTACATTCAGACATAATTTCCCAAGGAATATGGCACAAGGGAACTGTATTTTTTCTTTCTCCACCATCCATCTTCAAATGTCACCTAATAATGCTGAACTTGATAAGTCCAGAGCAAGCACCAAGATTTGAGAAGGAGGAGCAGGGGAGGGTGCTTTGGTGGGACCATTCTCCACCTCTACTCCATGCAGCTACAATAAAGCCAGATTTGCACATGCTTAGCGTTGCCATATTTTGAAGAGCAAAAAAGACGACCCTATGACGACTCTCATTTTAAATACCTCTACTATATACACGGGTGGCGCTGTGGGTTAAACCACAGAGCCTAGGACTTGCTGATCAGAAGGTTGGCGGTTCAAATCCCTGCGTCAAAGTGCAAGTAGATAAATAGGTACTGCTCCATCAGGAAGGTAAACAGTGTTTCCTTTTTTTAAAAAAAATAAAGTTTTTATTAATTTTTCCACAATAGACAACAAATAAACAACAAATACACAAATACATAATGCAAATACAATTAAAAAAAACACAACCCAAAAAGAAAAAAGAATAAACATTAAAGAAGAAAGGAAACTTATACATACCTAGCACACGAACACTGGAACACATTATGCTTATTGGTTACATCTTATTTCAAATCTAAAATGGTGACTTCCCCCGTTCACTCGACTGCATTCAATACTAATTTACTTTAGTAACTTTGTAACTATTTTCTTATCATTCTTCATTATTCTTACTATAATTTCAAATAACTAACTTATCTCATACATCTTACTACATTAAAAATATAAACATAGACAATCCATAAACATTGCTTCTAGTTTACTATTTTACCTAACATCAATGGTAAACAGTGTTTCCGTGTGCTGCTCTGGTTCACCAGAAGTGGCTTTGTCATGCTGGCCACATGACCTGGAAGCTGTAAGCCGGCTCCCTCGGCCAGTAATGCGAGATGAGCGCCACAACCCCAGAGTCGGACATGAGTGAACCTAATGGTCAGGGGTCCCTTTACCTTTTTTACTATATGTAGGCTATAGAAGCTGTGATAAATTGCTGGGGGAGGCAGGAGAAGGGAAGAGGAAAGCAAGTCTCCAACCACCAGTTATGTGTCTCATCCAGAAAGTATAGCCAGAGTTTTCAAAAGCAGTTTTCAATCAATGTGCCATTCAAAGCAAATAAATGCATTTTGTCCCAGATACAAACACACTAAAACAAGAACCCCAAAACCATTACACTAGGCAACACAACCAACATTGATCTCTCCTGAAAACATTCCATTTTACCATCAAGGTACAATAATGACTCCAAGGACATGAACCCATGTTGGATGCTAACACATGTACAGTGCATTTTTGCAGCCAAGCTAGACCTGCCTTTGATACTACATACCCATAATACCCTCCCTTGAGTTCGGATCCAGTAAAAATAAGACTTCATACTAACAGCTGATAAGCAGAGAATGCACAAACTATGTTGCAATTAAAGTTATATAGAGAACTTCTTTAAAAGCAAATAATTATAATGACTGTAACAATCTCTTCCTTTGCATGCAAATTGGACCGCAACCATTCCCCTTTAAAACAAACAAACAAACATTTTTTAAAAAAAGAAGATGAAAACTAAAAGAAGGCTATTAACACATCTACTGGAAATCTCCAAGCATTTGGCGTGTGCATGGAGATGGAGAAGAAGAAGAAGAGTTTGGATTTGATATCCCGCTTTTCACTACCCGAAAGAGTCTCAAAGCGGCTAACATTCTCCTTTCCCTTCCTCCCCCACAACAAACACACTGTGAGGTGAGTGGGGCTGAGAGACTTCAAAGAAGTGTGACTAGCCCAAGGTCACCCAGCAGCTGCATGTGGAGGAGCAGAGACGCGAACCCGGTTCACCAGATTATGAGTCTACCGCTCTTAACCACTACACCACTGCTGGCTCTCTAAAGATCTCTCTAAATCTCTCTAAGGATTTTTTGATTTTTTTAATTTTGTTTTGACTATGGCAGACCAACATGGCTACCTACCTGTAACTGCATTGGATCTATTTATTCTTTTTTATTTTGGAATTAGGGCTCCCCCCAGTGGTGAAGCTAAGTAACTGCAATTCGATCTAAAAATATGAAAATGTCTGGAAGGGAGGTTAAAAAAACGTACAGGAACACCAGTGGAAAGAAGATCATCAAGACAGGAGGAGATTAAAGATTTAGACATTTTATGGCAAAAAAATCAAAGAATTCAAACAAAATGAGCAGCGAATGGAGAAAAAATTGGAGGAAGTACAGGAAACTTTGGATAAGAAAATAAAGGGAGCAGTTGGGGAATTATCAACAAAAATTCAAGACTTGACTGTAAGATCCAAAACAATGGAGGAATCTATTAAGAAGACTCAGAAAGAAGTGAAGATAACCAGAAAGGAGACAGAACAGGTTAAAGAGGAGGTAACAGAATTAAATAAAGCACAAGAATAAATTTGGGACAATAGGGCTTTGATGGAGGTGAGGCAAAAACAGATGAATTTGAAATTCTGAGGCATAATTGAGGAACCAAATGAAGATATAAGATTGAAAATAATAACGGAGTTGGCAAAATGGATGGATGTAAATGATTTTAAGATAAAAGTAAGATTGGCAAAAGCTAAATCGAAGAAATTTCCTGGATTTTTAATTCATTGGAAATAAGAAATTCAATATTAAGATTGAGCTATACCAACAGATTAATTATCGATGGAAGACCAATTATTATTTTTAAGGAGATCCCCACGAGATTCTTAAGAAGAAGAGATGGATACAAACCTCTAGTGGCCTTACTGAAGAAAAATGTAAAACAGTATAGATGGGAATTTCTGGAAGGGGTCTCCTTTTACTATAAGGAAAAAAGATTTAAGTTAACGGATGCCCTGGAAGTAAAGAAATTTACTAGAAGATATGAGAATGATTTGGGAAAGATTGGCCCAAGTTTGGCAGTACCTAGTGGCGCAACTGGACTGGAATTGGAGGGGGGGAGGAGGAGGTGGTGGTGGCCCAAGGAGGGGCAGAGGAAGAGGAAGAAGGAGGAGAAGGAGAAGGAGAGGAAGGCGAATAAGAAAAAGAGGATATTGATAATAATAAGTCTACCCAACTTTAATTTTCTTTATTGACAGTTAGAAACAAAGACAATGGCTTTGAAATTGATCTCTTGGAATGTTAATGGACTTAACAAGAAAAATAAGAGAAATAGAACTGGACATGTGTTAAAAAGATAGAATTTGGACATAATTTGCTTACATGAGACTCATGTTGCTAAAAAACATAGACATTCTGATTAAAAAAAAGTTGGGTAGGGAATTTGTTTCTTCTGATGTTAGCACAAAGAGAGGAGTGGTTATGTATATAAAAGAGAAATTGGACCCGAAATTGATCTCAAAAGATGAGGAAGGGAGGATTCTTATAATTCAAATATCTCTGCAAGGCAAAAAAATTATATTGGTTGGAATCTATGCCCCAAGTGAGAACAAGGCTGAATTAAAAAAAAAAACTGGAGGAGAGGCTGTTAGAATTTATGGACCAGAAACTGATAGTGATGGGCGACTTTAATGGAGTGGTAATGCCGGATCTGGATAGATCATCATCTAGAAAGACAATAAAAGAAGGCAAATTACCAAAGACTTTTTTTGATTTGATTGATAACTTTGGATTAGTTGATATTTGGAGATTGAAACATCCAACCACAAAAGACTTTACGTTTTTTTCAGAACCGAACCAGAGTTTGGGAAGGATTGATTATATGTGGGTTACTAAAGAACTGATCCCAAGGGTATTAAAGAGTGAGATTGTACAAAGGACACTATCAGATAATAACTCAATTCTGTTGGAACTTTTCACTCAGAGGGCTCGCAACATCCCTGCAGAAGTGGCAGCAGTGGCAGGAGCCCAGTGTCGGAGTGCGCATGCGCGACATTTTGCGCGTGCGCACTCAGTCCTGACGTTGCATCGTGACGTCAGGACACAACGTCAGGACGCCCTGTCCCCAGGGGGTGCCTCCTCCGCGCTGCCGCCCCGGGCAGCACAGAGCCTCCCTCTGCCCCTGAAAACAGCATGGGGGGGTCATTATATTATGGTAAAGTTGCATAAAAAGGTAAAGATAAAGGACCCCTGACAGTTAAGTCCAGTCGTGGACAACTGGGGTTGCAGTGCTCATCTCGCTTTACTGGTCGAGGGAGCCAACGTTTGTCCGCAGACAGTTTTTCTGGGTCATGTGGCCAACATGACTAAGCAGCTGCTGGTGAAACCATTAAGCACAGAAACGCCGTTTACCTTCCCACCAGAGCGGTACCTATTTATCTACTTGCATTTTGATGTGCTTTCAAACTGCTAGGTTGGCAGGAGCTGGGACCAAGCAACGGGAGTTCACCCCGTCGCAGGGATTTGAACCGCCGACCTTACAACCAGCAAGCCCTAGGCTCAGTGGTTTAGAGCACAGTGCCACAAAATTGTGTACAAAAAATGTGTGTATAAGAAGAAATGCACACTAGAATGTTGACAGATTTTCATGAGGATTTTTAAAATGGAGAATGCAGAAAATGCATTAACTTTAATGCAGAATGCAGAAATGTGGTGAGCTAAAGTTAAGATTGGAAATACAGTATTAGAAAAGAGAGAGAAACTGAAGTGGTGGTTCTAAGAGCCGACAGACATCTTTGCTTAGCGTGCAACCTTAAAAAAAAAGTGACTGGTTTTGTGTTTGCTTTGAAATACACAGAAACCACACGTGGCTTATTAAACATATAACTCATGCAGGCTTAAGGAAACCAATGGCTCTTCCCTCTGGGACCGCAAATCATGAAGTATAGACTTTTGAAAAGAAATATTCCTTTGCTATAGGGTGGGTGTGTATGTTCTTGTGTTTAGAGGAAACAGGGAGTTTTTAAATTCTTTCATCATGACAGAATTTCCTCAGAGGAGAATAGGGCAAGAGAATAATGATAATACTTCTTGTTCCATGGACAGGGTTGCAAGTCTTGACCTGAAATAAGCTCCACTGGCTAGCATTTTCAGAAGAGAACACGAGACAAGCCTGCTGGATCAAGCCAGTGGCCCATCTAATGCAACAGTCTGTTCCCACAGTGGCCAGTCAGGTGCCTGGGGGAAGCCTGCAAGCTGGGCATGACTGCAAGAGCACACAGTTATTCTAAGGCACAACTCCTCTGGCAGTGAGGGTGGAGCATAGCCATCGCAGCTAGTAGCCTAGTAATCCATGGATTTGTCTAATGCTCTTTTAAAGCCACCCATGTTGGTGGCCATCACTGCCTCCTGTGGAAGCGAGTTCCATGGTTTAACTGTGTGTGAAGAAGTACTCCCTTTTCTCTGTCTTGAATTTTGTGGCATTCAACTTAATTGAACGTCCATGAGTTCTAGTGTAGTGAGGGAGGGAGAAGAACTGTCTTTCAAGATACCTGATGATGCTTGTATCATTGTTATGTTATGTTAATGTTGGAAGCCACCCAAAGTGGCTGGGGCAACCCAGTTGGATGGGTGGGATATTAATAATAATAATAATAATAATAATAATAATAATAATAATAATAATAATTGCTGGTTGTCTTATCTTGCCCAGTCTGGCCCATTCTTTCGAAATGGTAAATACCTCAGCTCTCAAATCCATTGTACCAAGACCTCATACGAGAAGTTCATCCATCAACAGTGTTTGAGGGAACCTGCAAGTGAAAAGAACTATTGGGAAATTATTTTCCCCAAGATCCTTCTACTGCAGAGAAAATATTTGGGGTCATTTAAGTCAATATGGCTTCAGGGTTGCTCTCCTGTACTATTTCAGACATGTGATTTATGTATATGTGTGTTTACCTTGTGCACTTATGATCACAGCCTAAAGAGCTGCTGAAAACGCACCAGAGGTGCCGGAACACATCTAAGTTCCAGTGTGTTCTGGCTGAAAAAAAGCCCTGTCTGTATGGAATTTTGCAGGTTAGGACGGATCCCTGTTGGCACCTGGTGGTTTGTGGGCAGGGCTTACTGAAGCCTGGTGTGTGATGGGCAGTCTGGCAACATCTGACTCAAGTCTCCTAGCTTTGCTAGTCACACCAGTAACTGGTTGCGTGATCTGAGCCCCAGAAGGTTGCAACCTGTAACTCACAGCTTGCCAACTCAAGCTTGTCTCCTTCTCCCTTCCTATGCCAGAATGAGGTGGAGATTGCCAAGACTAAATTATTCTTGTCCAAACTTGAAGTCCAGGCCAGCTGTGGATATGCAGATGGAGACAGAAGAGTGCTCTGTGTGAGTTATGTGGAAGGGGGTGCGAGAAATGACATTCCCACTGTTTGTTAGTGGTGTTAAACAGTAGGTTGAGAGTTGGAATGGTGAGCTTAGAGTCACAAATCGTATTGGTGTGTTGGGGTTAGGGGATGCTCAGTGCTTTTCTTCTAGAGAAAATGGTGCTGGTACTGCGTACCCTTGCGTATCCCCAGAAAGAAAGCACTGGGTGAAACGCGGCAGCTCGGAAATGCAGGTGTGCCTTGTGTGACTGAGATGAATTGGATGGCTTCCCCTTGCTTCACTCCAGAGACACAACCCAAAACGTCTGTGTCTCCCTCCTTCTCTTCCTCGAAGGAATAATCTGTTTGAAAAGATTTCATTAAGCACAAATTGGGGGTGGGGGAAATGGTGCCAGAAATAACCCTCTTTTAACAGCAGCTGGCTTTAAAAAAAATGTTTTTCTCCATTGAGTCAAGCCTTTGACTAGCTGCCAAGAAGGCCTCTCTCTCTCTCTCTCTCTTAGACACACACACACACACAAATACACAACACCTCCCCCCTCCCTGCAACTCCAATTCTCACTCATGTGAAGGCATCAGGCCAAAATAGACAAATAGGCGACTGACAGGGTGTGTGTGTGTGTGTGTGTGTGTGTGGATTTTGTGGGAAGGTTTCAGCTGGTTTCCCTGCAGTTTCTGATTCTCTAGAACAGAATTGGGCTTCTTGTCCTCAGCTCCTGTACTAGTCTCATAAACATGTCAGGCTGAAAGAATGAGCGGTCCTGTTATGAGAAAAGATTATGCTAAAGCGATTCCCCCAGACCCATTCAGGAAACATGAAAATAAATGGCTCTCTGTGGAATCGGGTAAGTTCCCCCCTTCCCTTCCCTCATAATCAGCCAACTATTCAGAGACAACATAAAATGCAGGACTTGCAACACAGAGACGGAAAAAGAGGCTGCATCTGGCCTTAAGGAAACCCAAATCTAGCTTTCAGAGTAGAGGCTTGTTTTGGCCACCTAGATGTCTGTTCAGTGGTGAACCTTTCCTCATGCCTGACCCAGACACAGAGGCCTCAGAGAATGAACTGCATGCCCCATAGACCAGAGACCTTGGGGAGCAGATAGGGCCCCCTGTGGAGGGCGGGGTGACTGAAAAAACAATTTTTACATAGCAGGCTTAAGCAGTATGTGGACCGAGAACTCCCAGAAGTGCAAGCTGGATTTCGAAGGGGCAGAGGAACCAGAGACCAAATTGCAAACATGCGCTGGATTATGGAGAAAGTTAGAAGTTCTTAAAGAAATGGGAGTGCCTGATCACCTCATCCGTCTCCTGAGAAATCTCTATGTGGGACAAGAAGCTACAGTTAGAACTGGATATGGAATAACTGATTGGTTCAAAATTGGGAAAGGAGTACGACAAGGCTGTATATTGTCTCCCTGCTTATTTAACTTATATGCAGAATTCATCATGCGAAAGGCTGGACTGGATGAATCCCAAACCAGAATTAAGATTGCCGGAAGAAATATCAACAACCTCAGATATGCTGATGACACAACCTAGATGGCAGAAAGTGAGGAGCAATTAAAGAACCTTTTAATGAGGGTGAAAGAGGAGAGCGCAAAATATGGTCCGAAGCTCAACATCCAAAAAACTAAGATCATGGCCACTGGTCCCATCACCTCCTGGCAAATAGAAGGGGAAGAAATGGAGGAAGTGAGAGATTTTACTTTCTTGGGTTCCATGATCACTGCAGATGGTGACAGCAGTCACGAAATTAAAAGACGCCTGCTTCTTGGGAGAAAAGCAATGACAAACCTAAACAGCATCTTAAAAAGCAGAGACATCATCTTGCCGACAAAGGTCTGTATAGTTAAAGCTATGGTTTTCCCAGTAGTGATGTATGGAAGTGAGAGCTGGACCATAAAGAAGACTGATCACCGAAGAATTGATGCTTTTGAATTATGGTGCTGGAGGAGACTCTTGAGAGTCCATGGACTGCAAGAAGATCAAACCTATCCATTCTGAAGGAAATCAGGCCTGAGTGCTCACTGGAAGGACAGATCCTGAAGCTGAGGCGCCAATACTTTGGCCACCTCATGAGAAGAGAAGACTCCCTGGGAAAGACCCTGATGTTGGGAAAGATGGAGGGCACAAGGAGAAGGGGACGAGATGGTTGGACAGTGTTCTCGAAGCTACCAACATGAGTCTGACCAAACTGCGGGAGGCAGTGGAAGACAGGAGTGCCTGGCGTGTTCTGGTCCATGGGGTCACGAAGAGTTGGACACGACTAAACGACTAAACAACAACAAAAAATAGCATTTTTATGGGTTGGAGAGACACTTGCCCACCTTTACTGAGTTCCTGATCTAAATAATATCCTCCCCATAGTTTTAGCAGAGCTAAAAGCAAGATTAGGGATGGTGGGGGTGATGGGGACTATTTAGATAGCCCTAGGGAAATAGCCCTAGAAATGGGAAATAGCCCTAGAAATGCTACTAAATTAGTCTGCACCCCCAAGACTGTTTCAGAGTAAAGAATTACAACATTGGGTGATTTGATCCCTGGTGTCTAGGATCATGTGTAGCTTGCCTCTGAAGCAGCATCAGGGATGAAGAGTGAGGGACTTGTTAGCCGCCATTTTGAGATGGTGTGTCTTTTGAAAGGTGGAGCCCAGCTGCCCCCTCCATCTCTTCACAGATCTAATTTCTGTGCAAAGAAACCCTCCCCTTCCCCACAAAACATGACCTCAGCTGTTAGTTTAGTGCAAAGTGTGAGGCAACAGACGCATACTTAATCATAACTCTCAGTATGGAGGACCTGATTAAGTTCTCCAGGGAGCGTCAGAAATTGGAGACAATTTAGCGGAATGGGTTTGCGTTGTTCTTAATGATTCCATTAGAGAACGGAGGTCGAAGAATTCAGTCTGCCCGTGTGTGTGTGTGTGTGTGTGTGATAATTTCACGGTCTAAAGGATTCAGAGACCACCTTCCTCCCACTTCTCCAGCAACCTCACTTTCACATTTAAAAAAAGAAAAGGAAGTGGTACTGAGGGAATTCTTTGTGTGTTGTTCCCCAACTGCCATCCCACACCCCCTAAGTAAGAGAAAAGAGTTTTTAATCATATTCCTATGATCATCGTAGGCAGGGGTCAGCAAACTTTTTCAGCAGGGTCCACTGTTCCTCAGACCTTGTGGGGGGCAGAACTATATTTTGAAGAAGAAAAATGAACGAATTCCTATGCCCCACATATAACCCAGAGATGCATTTTAAATAAAAGTACACATTCTACTCATGTAAAAACACCAGGCAGGCCCTACAAATAACCCAGAAATGCATTTAAAATAAAGGACATATTCTACTCATGTAAAAACACACTGATTCCCGGACTGTCTGCGGGCCGGATTTAGAAGGTGATTGGGCTGGATCTGGCCCCCGGGTCTTCAGTTGCCTATGCATGATTCTTTAGGTATAACTGATGCTTGTGGATAAGGACTCAGGGAACATGAGCTACAATCTCTCAACTTTTGTAATGGAATTGCTGCCAGGGAAGAGCAAAATAAAAATACAGTAACGTGCTTCTTCTTCTAATAATAGTAATAGTAATAAATTTCTTCTTCCACTCCCATCTGACCGAGTTCCCCAGTCACTCTGGTCGACTTCCAACAAAAATAAAAATAAAAACAAAAAACAAAAACAAACAAACACAAATGTACACTGGTTCAGACGGGTTTGCCCCATGGCCAGCTCCTGCCCCTCACAAATGTATACACACATAGAGCTGCCCATGAGGCAAACCAGTTTAACTCGCCTCCCTGCAAGCTGGAGACCTGCAGACCCACATATCCCAGGAACTGTAGCAGCCAGGCAGTCATTTTGGCACCCCTCCTCAATTGTAAGGGTGCTTTTTATGTACAGCCAGGGCTCCTGACCCCCCCCCCCAAATTCTGATGCTAATCCTCACTCCCCCCTTCTTTGCAATGCTGAACTTCACACCCCGCCCTATCCCCCCATTTTCCCAACATTGATTTTTCCTTGAAAAATATTGGAAAGGGCAGTGGGGAGTGAAGATCAGCATCAGAAATAAAGGGGGAGTGAAGAAACACAGCAGCTGTGAGCCAACCCCCTGAGAGCGGATTTGGTTCACAGCAGCTGCATCTCTCTCTCAGGGAAGAGGGAGATACGGCAACAAGAGAGGCAGCTGACTTTTCCATCAGCAGGCGGCAGTGGCACACAGTGGGTGGCAGCGGGCAGAGATCTGCTGCCCCTCATGACTGGCCGGAGCCTGCCACCTGATGGGACTCAGCTAGACAGTTGCAAATAAAACATTTTAAATGTGTTTTAAGTGCAATATACAATGTGACACTAGATGGCGATAGTGAGCCTTGTGGAAAATTAAATGTATTTTTTGAAAAGCATTTTCAGAACAGTTTTTATATGCCTCACTTGCCTCATGGGTGGGCTGGCCATGGCTAAGAGAGAAAATCAGAAGCAGGAAGTGGTCACTTTCTGAGGCAGAGTCCCCACACAAAGGCAAGCTGTTCTCTCTGAAGTGCACGCTTGGCTGCAAAGGCTTTATAGGGCCTGCTCTTTTTTTAGATATGCTGTAAGCCACCCAGAGTGGCTGGGGAAACCTAGTCAGATGTGTAGGGAATAATGATGATGATGATGATGATGATGATGATGATGTCTGAAGAGGAGGTCTGACTGGAACTGCAACCAAGGGGCGCCTTGTTTTCCTTAAGGTAGGGCAGGGGGAACCCACAGCTCTCTGGATGTTGTTGCACTCCCAGGTCCCATCGGCCCCAGACAGAATGGCCAACAGTCAAGGATGGTCAAGGTTGTGGTCCAGCAATATCTTAAAGGGCCACAGATCCCCCTCTCTTTCTTGGGTATAGGTCTGGGGTGTTGGAAGTTCTGGGATGCAGCACACATTTGTGTTAAGGTTGATGGGGTTTGCATGAGGAGAAAGGAGCTGGGGAAGGCACTGAGATGCAAAAAACCACAAGCACCTCACTTTAACAGCTACTGCTGCCTCAATGTCCTGCCAGCTCCCTCGGCTGGGAAGTGCAAAGAAGGGCAGAAGAGCCTCCACCTCTAGCAGGCCAAGACATGGAGAACAGCAGAGTGATTGTGAAGTGTCGGGGTTTGGGTGCTGGAGCTCCTCGTGCACAAACTTGGACTGCCCATGCACGAGGTACCAGTAGCGGGGAAAGCGGCCAGCGTTCCACGTGCTTTTGAGCACGGGCGCCGGCCAAGTCTCACAATCCGAAGGAAGCTGAGTAAGCCGGGTGATGACTCCAAAGGTGCATGAGTTCTTAATTGCCTTCTATCTAAAATATTGCCTCGAGAAATAGAGGATACCCTGAATCTGAATAGATAGATCAACTCAAGGAAATTAAAAAAATTACCTTAAACCTTTTACTCCCCTTTTTACCCCAAAGAAAGACAGACACCGGTTATATCTTTAGTGGCTTTGGCAGAACCCGCGTAGGCTCGTCCCCTAAGCTAAGTTCTCCTAAGCTCAAAGTCCCTGCGCGCCCAATCTTCCGTGAGGCTAAATAAATAATACTAAAACCGAAATATCTTCCGCAAGCCTAGCCCTAGGCTAAACCTAAAAGAAACCTAACTAAGGCTAAACCGAATGATCTTCCGCGATCTAACTCTAACTAAAGGAAAAACCCATCCAACCCATCCAGCCCGCTCCCAATACCCTTAAACTAAAACTTGACTTCAACTAAAACCCAACTAAAACAAAACGTGCCCAAGCGGGGAGCCTCAGCCTTTTATTAGGGAACAGATGTGACATCACGATCGATGCCTCAACCAATAAAACCACTGTTGCTGCCCTCCAAAAAGGCGGGAAGCAAGTTTAACACTCATTAATAACTTTGAACATGACCGGGACTACAAAATAAAGGCGGATTAATCTCATTGGTGAACCAAACTATTCATTCTTACTTTCACTTTTGCTTTTGTGCGTAGTAATACCAAAAGTAGTTCCCGAAAACCTCATTAAACAAATAAATAAATGTGGATCCTATGGCGGATCCGTGCAACGTATTCCGACAGTGAAGAAAGAAAAACCAAAATTATTTTAATAACTTTATAAGTGACGTGACCTTGCTGCACAAATCAGTCTTTTCACCTGGTTTTTATCTGTCCTAATTTTGCTGTTATTTTTATTGCAAATAATTTAGCAATGATTTGTTGTAATTGTTGAGAGTGAGAGTTAATTTTATTGTGCACCATTATATTCCAATGGATTGTTGAGTATGATTTTATTTGATACTAGCTGGCCCAGCCACGCCTTGCTGTGGCTCCCCCCCCCTGTTCTCGCCTGGTTTCGCGCAGCTTATCCCCACGAACTTCTGTGTGCCCCATTTCTGTCTCCCCCCCCCCGTTTTCGCCTGGTTTCCCAAACGTTATCCCGATGAACTGAAGCCTGCCTCCCCTCAGTCTTTCTCTCCTGTTTTCGTCTGGTTTCCCACAGCTTATCCCAATGAACTTCTGCATGCCTCCTCTCAGTCCCCCCCCCCATTTTCGTCTTCCTCCCACTCACGCGGCATGATTTGTTCCCCTCCCCCGCACTCTCCATGGTCACTCCAAAACTGTGTTGATCTCCTACCTCCCTTCTCTCCGGTCCCCCCCCCCCCGGTTTCGCCTGGCTCTCCACGGGTTGTTCTGTTGAACTCCTGTGCTGTGATTTGTTCCGTCACCTCCACACTCCCATGTCTGTTGCTCACTGTTTTAAAATGGGAATTGGCTGAGCCTGAGGCAAGGAGTTGTTATGGCGGTGGTAGCTAAAGGTTGATTTGGCCCTTCCCCCGCCAACAGCCCATTGGCTGAGGTGACCTCAAGGTCTGCTCCCCCTCCCACCCTCTTCTGAAGTCTGTTATTGTAAAGCGTGTGTTCCTTTGATGTCCACTGGAGGGTGCTGGGTTTTTTTTGCACACATTCACGGATTTACCTGGGAAAGGTGTGATATTTTTGCAATCTAGGTACCTAAGAACCTTCCCATATGGCCAAGGAATATTGTGTCCAAATTTGAAGGCAACCGGTCAAGCGGTTACAGAGCAAGGCCTTCGCGTCCGTGCACCCATCTTGAACATTTTTTTATATATAGATAAGCTGTTCATTTTAAGTCATATTTATTATTATGACATTAGTGGTGCAATGGTTGAGCACACCTGACTGTTAACCAGAAAGCTGGTGTTTCAAGTCCACCCAGGGACAGCTGTGGGCAGGATTCCTGCATTGCAAGGGCTTGGACTAGATGAGCCTTCCAAGTCTACAATTCTATGATTCTATTATTTCCATTGGATCAGATTGTTATAAGATATGTGACTTTGTATATTTTGTAAACCACCTTTTGTATATAATAGGACAGCATGCAAATTGAAAGTGAAATGAAATGAAACCTCCAAACTTTCTGGACGGACTTCCTAACCTGTGTAGCTGAAGCGGAGCTCTGGGTTTGGCCCATTCTGGGGTGGCATCACAGTTATAAGGATACCAGGAAGGTGTCGATTCCCAGCAGTGTGTGAGGCTTTCTTCTTTTCTTCCCCTTGCAAGTGCAACACAATTTCCCCAGCTGTATTTTTTTTTTTTATTGTTAGGCAAGACGGTGCTAATGTTCTAATTAGATTTCACACCTTGGTTTGTAAAGAGGCCGATTAGATGGGGGTGGGGTTGCATGCTTAACCCCACACAAGTGGGCTCAGTTGTGAAATCACCTCCCTGCTGTTGTCTGATGTTATCAGAATTTTAAGGTCTTATATATATAAAATAGATGTTCATAAATGTACCAAGCAAACACATACAAATATGTAAACCACATGTCTGAAACCCACAGAAAAGTCCTGAAACCATTTTCTCTCTCCCAAAATGACCTCAAATGTTTCTCTCCAAGGTCGAAGGAAATGGGAAATCTCCCCATTGTTTCTTTCACAAATCCTGTCTTAGGGGCACATTTAAGATATGAATAGGGCAAGGCTGTGACCTGGACTCGGGAACTGAGGATTTACCATTACAAAGGAATCACCAGACTGCCCAAATAATGTAATCAGTTATCATTCTCAGGTAACCTGGCAGACAGGTTTTCTGCTGTAGACCGCCTCTTCTGTGATGTATCTATGATGTATTGGGGGTGGTGGTCTTGGGCTCCAGGGTGAGCCATTCAAAATGTCTATATAAGGGCTTGCACGCCATTGTTCTGGGTCCCTTCCCGCCCCTCCTGTGTGCGGGGGGGGGGGGCACCCTGTTGCAACAGTTCAGGCTTACTAGCTGCTTTGCTTCTCAATTTTATTCTCTGGTTGGTCTCTGTTATTTTCTCTTATTGATAGAGAACCTACAAAAGGACTCTACATGGGCTCTTGGGTACCCCATGAGAGAAAAGGAGCAGTTTTTTTTCCTCATAACACTGACAAAACAGCTGTTTGACAGTGGAACAGATGCCCACAAGAGGTGGTGGACTCTCCTTCTTTGGTGATTTTTGAGCAGAGGTTAAATGGCCATCTGTCATGTATGATCTAGCTGAGATTCCTGCATTGCAGGGGGTTGGACTAGATGACGCTTAAGGTCCCTTCCAACTCTACAATTCTATGATTCTATGAATGTACAGGGTACCTTAGTGGTACCTGGTGTCCATTGGGATGGATAGGGCAGAAGGCAAGAAGACTGTGGAGTCAGAGCCAAGTGATAGATGATGTGCTATTTATTTTATAGGCTTCCAGACTGCTTTTATTTTGCTGCCTGCTGACAAATTACACAATTAAAGGTTGTGCAACCACCCCACCCCACCCAGATTTCTTGCAGGTATGAAAGTAATGGCGGCAAAATGTCCCAGGAAGGGAAGGGAGTAATGAATCCTTGACATGACGTCTGACAACCTCCATGCAAACAAATCTGAACAGACAATCAAGAAACTGTGGGTGTCACACAACTTCAGCGCTCAATAAACAGGCCGTCTGGAAGCAACTGTGCATTGGCACAGTGCCATTAACGTACCAGGAGCGAGGAAACTTCCACAGCTTGAGGGCTGCTTCTTCTCATCAGCAGCCTTCAGGGGGGGGGGGCGCAGAGACAAAAGTGGATGGTGCAAGAGATTTGCCTTGCCTTACTGCTGTACAACACATTCCACTTGTGCAAGTCACAAACTTTTCTACACAAGCACATATGCACCTTATCTCACCAACCTCCAATAAAGCAAAGAAGAAGTATACAGTATTGTCATAGTTCAAGGACACATTCCCAGGGTCAGATCAAGGGTGCAGGGCCGGGGGTGGGGCACAAAAATCACACCTCTCCACTCTGACAAGGAGCCCACCCTTGACCCTGAGCTGCTCCCTGAGCTGCTCCTCCGCTGCTCTGGACGGCCTGCAGGCTCCTCTGGATGCCTTGGCAGAGGAATCCGGTCGCTTAGGTAGACCGTCACTGCAGCCCTGCAAAGCCCTCTCCCCCCCACAAAAAAGTCAGCTGCAGCTCGCTGTGGGGCCTACCGTTAGGCCCAAGAGGGCCGTGGGAGCCCCAGGAAGGAGGCCGCCGTGCCGCCTCCTTCATGGCGGCGGTGCAGGAGGACGCAGGGCCCTGCTGCCGCTGCAGCTCACCATGGGGCCTCCCGCTCCGGGCCTTCCAAGTTGGATTTGGGAATGACGCACCCGGCGCCATCGTCACGCCTTGGGGGCCAGTGAACCATGGGGAGGGGATGGGCAGGACGCAAAAGGCAGGTTTCGAGCATCTAATTTCAAGCGAATGGATCAGCCACCTGGCATGAAGTTAAAAAAGAATATTCGCAACCGCATCCTAAATGGGGAATTTGTTGATATCTTTTCATTGCTCTCCCCGGCTGTCAATCGTAGTGCCAAATTTAAACCAGAATCGCATCGTAAAAAAGACAAAGCAGTAGAGATTGATAGGACATTCGATAATTGGTTGATCGCCTACATGGGGTTGGTGTCCACCGCGTATCCTGACAGGGCCTGGCATCTGGCCAACTACCCAGCCATTATCTTAAAAGCCAGAAAAATGGCAGGGGATGAGGCGGCATTAGCATATGGCAAAGAGTTTCGTGAGAGGGCTGCCGTGGACCCTAAGGCATGGTGGGATATCAAAGACAGTGATATTTGGTCTGAAGCTGTGGCACTTTGAAAAGAAGGCCTCCAGAGACAAGGCAGGAAAAACCCCCTCCAAAGTCCAGAGGGTGGCCGATACAGCATGCTGGGAGTTTAATAATGGGTCGTGTAACAGGGACAGATGCCGCTTCGACCATGTCTGTGAACGCTGTGGCGGTTCACACTCTTGTACCGCAATTTTCAAAGAAGTGAGTTCATACCTGCAGCTGCAAACTGGCCTGGCTTCCAGAGAGAATGGGGCGAAGGGGGTTAACAGAGTGCCTTTGTTCATTGGGACACAGCTGGCAGGTGACTGATAACATTTGCTCATCCAGGAGTGTCTCTGTGTGTGCGTGTGTGTGTCAAGGTGACAGAAGAAAGGACTCAATCTGCTGCAGCACTCAGATAAAAGAAGCCTTGGTACCATTATACCAAACATTTGCCACCAGACTTGCAAAGTTGGGCAAATAATTGCCAACAGGGATAGCCTCATTCCAGCTCTCGAAGAAGGATTGCTAGCATTCTTGCACCCTGAAGAGCAAATGTTAGGTGGAGATAGGTGATAATGTTTAAGAGGGCTGGTGGGGGAATGCAAGAGCCAGGCGGGTACACAATACCCACTGTCTTTCATCCCATTCCCTTCTCTAGGCAAAACTGTTGTGTAGGTTTCTAAAGTGCTACAGACTCAGGGCTGTAGAGATCAGGCCCATTTATTTACATTACAGTGGTATGCAAACTTTTTTGTGTTTACACTGGGTTACACTTTCAGAATGAAAATTTGCTGGTGCCACACCAATTTTTTTATTGATAAGACCTCCAAGGAAGGAGAGTCCACAATCTCCCCAGAGAGTATGTTCCACTGTCAAACAACTCTTACTGCTCAAAAGTTCCTCCTGGTTGGAAATCACCTTTCTTGCCACTTGAATCCATTGGATTCAGTCCTACACTCTGGAGCAAGAGAAAACAAGTTTGCTTCATCTTCTATCTTCCATCTGACAGCCATTTAGGTATTTGAAGAAGGCAATCATATCTCCTCTCTGTCTTCTCTTCACAGGCTAAGACAGTAGCATAGCAGCGGGAGGGGGGCACAAGGGGCAGTTGCCCAGGCGCAAAATGGTTAGGGGCACAAAATTTCAACACCCAGCGCAGTGCTTCCATCACACTCCATTGAAAACATGCAAACCACTGGCTGGCTGGGCTCCCTCATCTTCTTGGTTGCTTATTCCAAGACTGCCTCAGCTCCTGGAATATATGTATTTTGACTATATATGAATATATATTGAAAGCTTCCCAGAAGCAACAGTGTGGTGCTGCAGTTGGAGTGTAGGACTGTGACCTTGGAAACCAGGGTTCAAATCTCCACTCTGTTCTGAAACTCACTGGGGGGCCTTGGGCCAGTCTAACCTTCCTCACAGGGTTGATGGAAGGATAAAACGGAGGAAGGAGAGAATTGTGTCACCTTGAGCTCCTCATAGGAAATATGTCATATTATCAATGCAATAATAAAGCCATTAAGCTCTCTGTGGTGACTTTAGGTCAGTCACCATCTCTCAACCTGACCTACCTCATATGGCTGTTGTAATGCTTTAAGAGGGAGGGAGGACCATGTATGTTGCCTTGCATAGGAGCCAATTCCTAGGGCCCTTTGCCCCCCCCCAAAAAAAATACTTGAGGGGGCCACCCCCAGGTTGATGAGCATTGCCATTCAAATGGGGTGTGAGCATTTCCCCGTGTTAACTTAGTTGATGGGAGATCTGCACAGCTCTTCCTGAGGAGGCATACTGACTTTGTCACTGGAGCTTGTTTTAGGTTTGTTTTTTCAAATAGTTTTATGCCTGAAATGAATATTTTCCGGGCCACTGCAAAGCCTGGGATTTCTGTTTATTCTCTCTCATCCCCTTCCCCTCTGTGTTAGGTTCTTTTGAGTAGTGGGAAAATATCTCACTCTTTCTAGCGAATGATAGATGGTCCTTTCCGTATTCTAATTATGCTGTGCCTCAGTCACAGCGGAGTCTAGTAAATCTTCTCCGATTATACACACTGCCTACTGTGCTTTTTTGAAAGGGGAGAAAAGGAAGAAGTTCTTCATTAGCCTTTTTCTTTCTCTCCACACACCCACACACCACCCCACTCCTCAAGGACCATTCATATCAGTGGCAGCACTCCAGAGCTAGATATTGCTTCCTGGGGTTCTGAAAAAGTCACACTTATTTGAAATACTGCAGTGGTTATACCAATAGGGTTACCAATTGAGACAGGAGGTTCAGCCTTCCCTCTTTGTTGGTATGTTTCTTTCCTGATATATTTTCCTTCTCCCATTGTGTTGTGCCTCCCCCCCCCCCAATTTCCTATCCATTGTGGACATTTTTGCACAGATCAGACTGTCTGCATGCATATCAACCTGACAGAATGAGTGGTACAAACAGGGGAGCATAAAAATAAGCACCTGTGGGAGCAGTGTGCAGGGGAAGCCAGGGCCTTCTCCCATTTTATGATGTTAACACACCCTAACTTTCCAAGTGAACAAGAGCAACAAACTTATCAGTACCCCCCAAAACAGTTCTGAAGGTAAACAAAATCAGCAGGGGTATGAGGACTCTCCAGTGCATTCCACATTCTGTGGTTGAATGAAATTGGTGTCATGTGTGTGCCTGTTCACCAGATGGACACAAGGTGTGTTACATGCTCCATGCAATTTGCTCCTGGCTGTCAGAAGGAACAAGTTCATTCCCTTGAGGCTGAGAGCTTATCCACTTCCTGTTGTCCTGCTGCTTCCCCACCAGAGAAAACTGGCAACGCAGGGCTCATCCACAATTATCTCTTGCCTTGCGCTTCCTAACCACAGGTCTGCACTTTAAAACTTCATGTCAAAGTGCTTTTTTTTTGCCCTGGTGGTTTCTCCAGGAAAACCTACTCTTTGATGCTGAATTGGAACAAATGGTAGGTCAGGCGGATTGCCATTTGCTCTGATTCAGCAGTAAAGGGTGGGTTTTTGCAGGGAAAGTATGGGGGCAAAAAACCTTTTTTGGGGCACAAAATGAAGCTGGGATGAGCCTGCAGTCATGAGATCCCGATTGCAGAAGAGTGTAAGTTCACACAACACAGTAAACTAAACTGTGGCTTACCAGGACCCTGCAAATGTGCAGGCTCCCAGAAAAGAGCTTGCAGCCATTTTACTCCTCTCTGCTCCTTTTCATCTGCAACCAAGGCTTGTTATTGGTTATAGCTTGTGGTTATTGAGGAGAGAGTTTAACTATAAGCCTGGGTTCAGATGACACACTAAACCAAGTTTTGTCTTAGATTAGTGTGAAGCAGGAGTAAAAAGAACCAGAGAGGAGGAAAACAACTGTGAGCTCCTCTTTGGGAGCTCACACATTTGTGTGAACCCATTAAGTCTTATCATGCCAGGTGTGAACCCATTTGGCTTTTCATGCCAGGTGAAACAGGCCGCTGTGGAGATTCATCAGGATCCCTCCCATTCTGTTGTTAAAATGCATTTTGAAAGCTCAACTACTGAAACAAGCTTTTAATTTCTAAGGGTCAGCTGCTCTTGCGGCACTCATCTCGCATTACTGGCCGAGGGAGCCGGCGTACAGCTTCCGGGTCATGTGGCCAGCATGACAAAGCCGCTTCTGGCGAACTAGAGCAGTGCACAGAAACGCTGTTTACCTTCCTGCTGGAGGGGTACCTATTGATCTACTTGCACTTTGATGTGCTTTCGAACTGCTAGGTGGGCAGGAGCTGGGACCGAGCAACGGGAGCTCATCCCGTCGCAGGGATTCAAACCGCCGATCTTCTGATCAGCAAGCCCTAGGCTCTGTGGTTTAACCCACAGCGCCACCCGCATCCCAACGCTCTTGAAAATATTTTTTCCTAATTATTCTGTTGTATAATTTTTAAGGTTGGTCACTGCCTTGGTTTATTGGAGTGTTCATTTCCCATGCTTTGCAAGTCCTCTTTAGACATAAAACAATTCATAGAAAATATGGGCATAAATTAAACACTAGTAATTGATGTTACTTTTCATCTCCATCTATCACTTAACTACCTGAGATCTTTTAAGTGGATCAAGGAGTTTGTTTTCACTGTACCTACTTGACTTCAGAGCATGCCTCTGGGAATCCTTAACTGTGGCTAAATATACACCCCCTTATTTGTTATGTAATAAGAGTCACTGCCCTGGGAAAGGGCTTTGCCCATGTTACACTACTTCAGTACAGTTAGAGCATCTGCTTTCGACGTGCCCTGAAGGCCATCAACTTTCCTTTAGCAAGTTTGGGTGGGGATGGATTTGGCTACTGGTTAGGTTATTAGTTTTATTTATAGCTTCATACTACAAAATGCCCCAAAGTGATTTACAACTGAAGCAAAATTACAATAATTAAAACTACATAAGCATGCTAACAACATATTCAAACTATTGTATCATAAAAGCATTCCTTCCCATCATAAGCAACCCATGCAATTGAAGATGAACACCAAAAGAAGACAAACATCCAATCCTGCAACTGTCCAAATCCCCCCCCAAAAAAGAAAAAACATATTTGTGTGGTGCTAGGTGGGCCTCCCTGGGGAGAGCATTCCTTAGATGGGGGGCTACTACAAAAAAGGCTCTCATGTGTCATCAAAACCCTGCTCCCAAATTCCTTGACTCACTTTTGCACTTAAAAATTAAGTTTCTGTACTTTCAAAGATAAGGTACATTTTCTTTCCTGCTTTGTTTAATTGTGGAGTAAGGAAGTGCCTCAATAAAACATTAGAAAATCCCGACTTTCTGGTGGCACCAATAGTTATTATTTACCTTTAGCACCATCACTCTGCATAAAAGGTACAAGAGGATAGTCTTTGGCAGATGATGAACTGCAGCGGAACAGACACAGTCCTGTGTGCAATGAATATGAATAGAGAGCAGAACAGAAAACGAAACCTCCTTGCCTCCCTAGTTACCACTGAGTTGTAGTCCTCTCCCAGATCGCCCTATTCACATGAGCTCACTCTAATTTACTCACCACAGACTTTGGTTTTCCTTTGTGCATACTTTGCATTTTTAAAGCATAGAATCGAATCATAGAATCACAGAATCGTAGAGTTAGAAGGGACCCTGAGGATCATCTAGTCCAACCCCCTGCAATGCAGGCATATGCATAAAGGGATATGGGGAATGAACCTGCAACCTTTGCATTATCAGCACAACGCAAGCCAACTGAGCTATCCAGGCTAGATACAGTCTTGCCTTGTTTACCCCAGTAATGATTTAAAAGGATTCAAACCATTTTGTGCCAAAGCTATGAGCACAACAAAGAGGTGTGAACTCAAATTCACAGCTGCACATTTGTGAAATGCAAACACTGCGTTCCTTCCAATGAGCCTTCTGATCCTCATATCCAAGACTGCCGCCACATAGAACATTTCTTCATAGTTGAGCTACAAATAGTCCCATGCCTGCAGCAGGGAATTTCACAGGAGAAAGTGACTGCTGAGGCACACCATACTTTTCATACACAACACACATTCCCAGTCCTGCCTGGAGATGCTGAAGATTGAACCTGGGAACCTTCTGCAGGCAAAGCAGATTCTCTACCACTGAGCTACAGTTCTTTGGATTAAACCAAAGGCTGCTTACAACTTGCATCCACGTGCCAACGGAGATGGCCAAGCTAAACTTGGAGGTGTTCTTGGCTCATTACTTTGAAACTAACCAGACACACTACCCCAAACCTCACACCCAGCGCTGCATATTGTACTACAGTAATTTCTAGTGATACAACGGATTCTCTGGCAAGATTCTGGTGTTAGCTTCTTTGCAATTGTCTCCTTCTCATTTAGCAAGAATAGCTAAAACCATTTACACCCCTGAGGAGCTGCTTGGGTTATTTGTGGGGTCAGGCCAGGTGCCCCTTCTCATCAGGCATTTGGGCTGGGTCTAGACACATCAAAGAAGCGTTTCAGGAAAACATGTTGTAAACTTTGTCTGAGAAATCATGTTGGCAAAAACAGAACTCCACAGCCCCATCTGGTGTCACAGGGTTATAATGCATATCCAGCACATGCAAAACACCTTTTCTTTCCCAATCTAGTTGAGTCCTTGGAAAGAAAGAACCTGCGGGAGAGAAACGAAAAAGGGGGAAATCTGGCGGCTCTGCCGCTTTTACCTGGCCCTTGACCCCGCCCCCGGCCTCTGTCCTTTGTCCCCTCCTGGCCGGAGGCAGGTCAAGGGCTGACCTGACCCAAGGGGAGTGGAACCTGCCCAGGTGATCCCGCCCGGTGCCGCAAACACTGCCCACCTGGGAAGGGAGGGCGGGAATTGTCTGAGAAATCATGTTGGCAAAAACAGAACTCCACAGCCCCATCTGGTGTCACAGGGTTATAATGCATATCCAGCACATGCAAAACACCTTTTCTTTCCCAATCTAGTTGAGTCCTTGGAAAGAAAGAAATACCCTCCCTTGGAGGCACATTTTCTGACAGAAGTGGGCTGCAAATGTAATGCTCCATCCTAGAATCCATGTTTTATCTTTGTTATTTATTGAGTTGGGAAGCACAACACAAAAGGCAGCTTGTCTGATAAAAAGGCTCTTTGTGTGTGTATGTGTGGGGGAGTTATTAATGAGTCAGACTTCTAAAGCCCTTGTCTTAACTCAGACAGAGAAAGATAAGGTCCTTCTTGTGTCAGAAGTTGGGCGGGTGGCACAGTCAGTACAAAGTCTCCTTTTGTCTCTCCTCTGTCACATAGCCTGTGCCTTCATTTGGGGCATGGCAGGTCAGCACGGCCCCCTCAGACAGAGATGTCTTTTGGGAAGAGTATTTGACACACACACACACACACACACCCCGCCATGCACAAATGCACAAAAAAGTCTGTTTCCCTCTTCTTTACCTTCTGTCTCATTTCACAGGTGAAAGAGAGGAGTTATTTTTGGAGAAAGTAGACAAACGGATGGGGAATAATTCTATCAACAACTATAAACTGAGAGCTAAATGGAAACACCACCTTCCAGAGGCAGTAACCCGGTTCCCTTTCAGATGACCTGTTTATTGAGGATTCGTCCTAAGTGGTTTCCACATAGTTTGCAGGGAGGTTAGACAATGTTGGCTATGTACAGTACTGATAATTTGTTCTGATTTGATTCCTTAATGCAAACAGCCTGCAGTTTTTTTTGTGGGGGAGTTGAAGCAGGTTTGTTGTACATGACCCACTGGTCAACTGTTGTTATAAGAATTTTAAGGTCTCAGATATAGAATAAATATTCATAAATGCACACATATCTAAATATATAAATCATGTGTCTGAAATAGTACGGGAGAGCAATCCTGAAGCCATTTTGACTCTCCCAATGACCTCAAACATTCCTCTGCATTAAGGGAGGCAAATAGTGAAACCTTCCCATTGACTTTTTGCTTACAAATCCTGTCTTAAGGGTATATTTGTGTTTGAATAGGGTGAGCCTGTGACCTGGATTCATGAGCTAAAGTACGTATTAACCATCACAAAAGAATGGCCAGGCTGCCCAGACAATGCAACCAGCGACTATTATCAGGTATCCTGGCAAACAGGATTTCTACTGTAGGCCACCTCCTATGATGTATGTATGGTGATTTTGGGGTGGCCTTTGGGCAATGTCACAAGTCTTTTAAAGGTTCCTGCACACTTTTGTTCAGGATCTCTCCCTCCTTAGAAGGAGGGGAGGGAACTCTGTTGCAACAGAAAAATAAATGTCTGCCTTGCTTTTCCACTGGATTCTGCCACCATCCATTCTTCTCTGACTGATCATGGACTTAGGGGACTCAGAGTCCCATGGGGAGTTGCGCAGCAAAAGCAAAGCTCCCAGTTTTTATATCACTGTCATTCTGCAAATTGAATTTGGTAGTATATGACTGAATCCCACCCCAAAAATAGGAGCAATCTGGAAGCAACCCCGGCGTGGTGCACAACCAAAGTGAATGGGCATTACGTGTGTGCCATGTTTGTGAGGTATCCAAAGACATCTGGTTGGCTGCTATTGAAAAAGGATTCTGGATAAAATGGATCTTTGGTCTGACCCAACAGGGCAATTAGGAGCATAGGAAGCTGCGTCCTGCTCAGTTAGGACATTGCTCTGCTTTGGTCAGTAGTGTTTATGCTGACCTGCAGCAGCTCTTTCCAGGATTTCCAGCCAGGGTCTTTCCATGCCTTACCTGGAGATGCCAGGGATTGATCCTGAAACTTTTGCACGCTGAGCATCTGCTGTACCAAGGATGTATGGCCCTTTCTATCACATGTAATGTGCACCTCTTTTTCCTATTGACTCTAGTTACAGATTTTGCCCCCTGCCCAATTAACAAATGAAGTTCCTTTATTCAGTGCCATAGCTATGGGGTGCTAGCTGAGTTTTTTTTGCCCCGGGTGAAGTCTCCAGAGGCTCTCAGTGTGTGTGTGTGTGTGTGTGTGTGTGTGTGTGTGTACCCAAAAGCACATGGAGGGGTGCCAAACTGGGTCTTTGACCAGGGTGAAATAAAGCCTAGTTCTGCCCCTGCTTTATTCTGCGTTAGACCATTGGTCCATCCAGCTCAGTGTTGTCTCAGTACTGTCCCCAAGATTTTAGGATTTCAGAAAGGGGGTCTTTACCTAGAGATGCTATGGGGATATTATTCCCCAACCCCCTCCCCTATTTATATATATTTCTTATTTGGCTGCATGCTTCTCACTCAGCCTACATCTCCGATTTCTGCTAACTCCAGCTAAAATCTTCTATCACTTCCTCCCGACAGGCAGACAGAGCTGACCTTTCCCTTTCTCTGGGAGCTACAGGACTGTCACCTCCTCCAAGCTCTGAGGGGTATATCACTTGAAAGCACAGTTCCCCAAGACTCCATTTCCTGGCCATTAGCTGCCACTGAGGAAACATTAGCAGCCTATTCTGCTCTTTTAACTGGCAATCAGCCTAACAAAGGAATGGTCAGGCAGTTGCCATAACATTATTCTTATGGTCATACAAAAACAAAATGAGTGCAGCTCTTCCAGGCTTCTGTTTAGCTCAATAGCTGAAGATATTTATTTAATGGGTACTGACAATTACAAAAGGTTTGCTTAAAATGAGCATTGATGGCCATTGGGAAGTAGTGGCTACAAAACACATCTGGGTAGGTACTGAAAAAAATAATTTTGCTATATTCAAGTTCCTATGGAGATGGAAATCTGAGTTTTTGCAGCTAGTGCTCAAGGAGGAGCCTTGCTTTGGGAGAAGAAAAGACTCGGGAGTAAACCCTACACAAATCTGGAGTGGAGTCCCTAAGACGGTTGCATGGTGCCTCATATGTATCCTTCTGGCAACTGCTGCAGCCAATCTGGTGCCAAATGTGTTGTTCTCCAACTAGCGAGGCTGAGAGGGGGTCTTGTTGTCTGGGCAGCCCAGGACCTCCCGACACACTGTCCCAGGAAGGTCACTTCAGTGCTGCTAATGCAGCAGTTTGACTTCACCACCAGAGGTGCACTCCACTGCCTCTTGAGATAGACAGATGCCACCTTCACCCTTGTTCTTTCTCCAACTCTTTTCATTCAGTTATATATATGCTCAGAACCAGTGATGTAGTGGCAGATTCTGAAGGGGGAGGCCCATGGCACTGTAGCTGAGCATCTGCCTTGCATGCAGAAGGGTCCCAGCATCGCCATGTAGCACTGAGAAGGACTCCTGCCAGAAACCCTGGAGAGCTGCTACCAGTCAGTGTAGACAATTCTGAGCTAGATGGACCCAATGGTCCAGCTTTGTATAAGGCAGCTGGCTATGTTCCTCACAGCCCTTACACTGTACAGCCCATCACTCTTGTACACAACTCCGGTGCTACCACCCTTCGCAAAAACTTGCATTTCCCCAGTAAATAAAAGTGATAAAGTCTTCTCATCTCAATCTTCTTCACAGGGCTATTGTAAAGATAAAATGAATGGAGGGGGCAGAGATGTATTGCCCAGCCTGAGCCCATGGAACTAGGGGGTGGGGGTGGAAGGAATCTGAATAAGTAAAACAAATCCTGCGTAGATTTCTGTGCACCCTTCTGGCCTTGAATTCATTTGTGTGCTGAGCACCGTCTGCAATGGCATCATTTTATGTGCTCAAGTCAGTTTCAGCACAATGGGAGTTGGCTTTTCTTTATGTCCATGGCATTTTTCCAGCCCAATAAAACCTTTGCAGCACCTCTTCTCTTTTATTGTGAGTTCTATTCCTCCTCTTACGGAAAGCCCTCTCTTTAAAATAAACAAGGACAGCAGAAAATCCAGCACACACAACACACAGCCCCTCCCCAAAACCCAACCCTTCCATGCTCAGGAATGCCATCATCTTCCAAGGATTTCAAAATGAACTGTCAGCAGATTATTATTATTATTTATTACTTATAAAATTTGTACACCATCTTTCATCTGAAGATCCCAGGGCAGTTGTGATAGAGGACACAGAATGGAGAGAAACAGAAACACATCACTCTGGAAAGTTTGGAGTATGGCTAATGGTTTGCAGGAGAGCGTGGGAACAGAGAACTGCTCTTTATGCTACCCTGGGATGAGCTGGGGCTCTTGGATCCAATATTTGCCTGCTTATTTGTTTAAATTATTTGCCGCTTTTCTGCAACAAGCTGCGCCCAAAGCAGCTTACAGGAAACATTCAAATCATCAAAATACAGAACATGCCAGTGAAGTCAAAGTAACAAAAATCAACAACTTAGCAAACACAGAACAAATTGAATATTACACACACACACACCCCCCTATCTAGGTTTAAGTACATAAACACAAAGCAAATCTGAAAGTTAACCAGCCATGAAGTTTCTGGTCCTGGTCCTGCTGCACTCCAAGGCCACGTAGATGATATACAGCTGGCTCCACATCTCTCCTCCAGAAGAGGCTGACAGCTGCAAAAGGCAAATGTCAGGGAAAGCAATGGTGGTAAGTCTCTTCCTCAGCCTCCTGGAAGTACTGATTGCCAGTGCAGGTCTTATTGTACTGGTGGCTGTGAACTGCAACAGAGCTCAACGGGAAGTGATCATGTGTGGACAAATGTGCACAAAAGTGCCCAATGAAGAATTGAATCTGTGTGACCCGCATGCATATTACGTGTGTACTAAATTGGTGCATTATGTATGTACACAATGCAAGAAGCAGGATCAACAGTGTTTCTAAGCTATGCCTTCTGGCATGGAAGAGGGGGTTGCAAATGCTCTGAAGGTTTAAAAATATGAAGAGAGAGAATTGCTTGTCTGTTTCCTCCCACCTCAAACAAGCATGTGATGGGTATATCAATGCCCCCCCCCAATGTGTTGCCACCCTAAACTCCAAGTGCTGTGAGCTTCCAGGGGTTCCAGAGTCCAGTTTCCTAGGAATGAGGGACAGTGGAGACTGTGGTGTCTTTATGGTATATGGTTTATTTACAAATGTATGCACAACCTGAGCCTGCAATGGGAGGGGCTCACCCCAGAAGGTCTTGCTTTTCCCATGGTCACAGCCTTGGATTAAATCAGAAATCAAGCATGGCTCTGCCTCTCTGGCTTCTGCCTGCTTCTAGGCCAGCTCTCAAATGCAGCTCTGGCTTTTGTGTTCCTCACTACCAGCCAGCTGAAGGAGGGGGCCCACCCATTTGCCCTCTGGCACAGAGCAACCTCCTTTCTTATGTTGTTGTTCAGTCATTCAGTTGTGTCCGACTCTTCGGGACCCCATGGACCAGAGCATGCCAGGCACGCCTATCTTTCGCTGCCTCCCGCAGTTTGGCCAAACTCATGCCAGTCGCTTCTTATACTAAGGACCATACTTAGGGTGACCACCTCACCTAGAAGCTTGCCTGGCTAGTTCAACAATAGAATACTCCATCAGATTTCAACCCTTGCTGGATGCAGGACCCCAGGGGCTCGGGCATCATGCATGCTAACCACCCCCAAACTCACAACTCTCTGGTTTGCAACCCAAACAGGAGCACATCCAGGCATCTTCAGCGTCTGCAGTCTCACTCTTGACTCACCTTGCCTCTGAGCTCTGTCCAAAGCTTGCAAAGACAGTGCAGTGCAGTAAAAGACAAGAAGCAAAAGCCTGCAAGGGAGAAGCCAGAGTGGATTTTCTTCCTCCCCTCATCTGAGTCACCAGAAGGAATTACAAACATGCCTGGCACTTATTTTATCTGGACGTGTGACCTTCTTCCAAATATTATTTCTATTATTTCTCCCAAAGCTTCCTGGCCCCCTGAGAGCATTTTGCTTTCCACCCTTGTGATTTTAAAAATTACCACTGCTGACCCAAAAGTCATCTTTCAACAGAACATTAGGCATGTCCTCGACACTCCCTCCATTCTTCTGTGAGTGTGGAGTGGAGGAGATACTGTTTCTGGCCTGCCAAACTTGGGAAGGGAACGTGCTGCTTCGATGCGCCTAACTGCATTTTACAGTGACGTAGCAGCAACAGCAAAGACCAGAGCTGCAACCTTCAGTCAACGAATCAGGTTAAAAACTTTTATTTAAAGCACATTTGAAGCTCACTGTTTCCCCAAAGGATCCTGGGAGCTGTAGCTAAAGGTGCTTGAAATTGTAGCTCTGTGAGGGGTAAACTGCAGTTCCCAGGATTTTTTTGAGGGAAGCCATGCAGCATGTATGGTGTAGATGCAAAGGTGTCCCCTTGTTAATTGGTCAGCTGTTTGCTTTCACAAAGTTAATAACTGTAATATTTTTTTGTTTTGGGCCTTGGGGAACGCCTCTTCTAATTGGTGTGCTTGCTACCCCACATGTGTGCACCATCTATAATCATGTAGAGCAGTGCAACTCAAAATGGTGGTCCACACACTGGTGCTGGCGTGTTAGCCATTGGCTGTTGGTCCGCAGGAACGCCACCACGGCCCAGGTTGAGTAGAATACTTCTGGGACCAAATATGGTACAGGTCCCTGGCACATTGCATGAGGAGGCAATTGCGGGTCACCACATAAGAAAGTCTGAGAAGCCCTAGTATAGAACATGTTTTTATTTTGCAATTGTGTCATAAGGAATGCATGTATGGCCAGGGAGGACTGCTGTCTGAAACCCTGGAGAACCATTGCTGCCAGCCCGTGTAGACAGTACTGAGTAAGGTGAACCAACAGCCTAATTCAGTAGAAGGAAGCTTCCTATGTTGAATGAGTAAACTGACTAAAAGTGACGCAATTGACCATCTCACCCTGCACCCTGTGGTCCCACGGGATCCCAGGGCAGGGCAGGTCTCCTTCTCTGGGGGCAGAGAGAAAGAGGGGCATCCTCAAAAAGGGAGAGCTGACCTTGTAAGTCCCCTTTCCACTGCCATGGATATCCCTGCAGTTCAGCTGTAACCTTTCCCAGGCTGTGTACACACTCCAAAGCCCATTCAAAACACATTTCCCTGCACAGATTGTTGTGTCGTGGGTTCTGGTAGCAATAAGTCCAGGAACACTTCTTAGTGAACAGCTCTTTATTATAAGGATTGGACAAGACTGGGGAATAGGGGTAGGGAAAGCTCTATTTATAGACACATTGGGACAGAGGGAAAAGATACATTTTAGCGGGAACCAATAATATTCAAACTTTCCGGCGGGGCCCAATCAAGCTGTGGATTGTGATTGTACTCTTCAAATTGACCAATAACATTACTTTACCCGGCTGACAGAATATCTTATTTAATACACAACACTCCCCCGCACCCAGTTGATACTATGCACGTAATCTTTCAAGTGTTGCGGAGGTCTTCGAATCCTACCGGATCGCCTAACCCCCGGTGTGTCACTCCTTGGACTATCCATGGTCAGACCTCTCTCCCCCATAACATCGGGTACCTCAGCTGGAACTGTGTCACTAGCTGACTCCCTAGGCTGACTAGTTGTCACCGGGTTAGGTTCATCAGTGGTGATCTCAGCTTCCTGACTCTCTGAGCCCACAGCTTCCTGACTCTCTGAGCCCTCCACCACCTGTGGCCCGGAGCCATCCTGGCCAGACTGCTGCGATTCACTGAACACCGGCAGAGTTGTGCGCGGCTCCTCCCCACTCGAGCTTACCCTGCTTGGAACCCGGCGCCTTAGCTGGTCAATGTGTCGGCGCATTACTCTGCCATCCTCTAACGTCACAAAATACGACACTGGCCCACTGGATCGGGTGACCACCCCCGGCACCCATGCTGGTCCCCTTGCATAGTTCCGGACCCAAACCAAATCCTCTGTGGTCAGGTATCGGGTTCTATCAACCTCGGCAGCCGGTGGCTCTCTTGCATCACGGCCCGGCACCTTGTCAGGGTGGACGTAGTCTAGAATCGTGGCTAACCTCCTTCCCATTAATAACTCAGCTGGGGACTTGCCTGTAGATGCACACGGTGTTGTGTGCTGCAGGAACAACATCCTCGCAATGTGAGCAGACCAATCCCCTTCCAAGAAGCGTGCTATTGCACCCTTGGCCGTGCGCACCATCCGTTCGGCTTGTCCGTTCGAGGATGGATGAAAGGGAGCTGAAGTTACCCCTCTAATGAAGTTATCGGCCAGGAATGCCCTGAACTCTTGGGACACAAAAGCCGCCCCGTTGTCTGATACAATGGTCTCGGGTAACCCATGCGTTGCAAACAAAATGCGAAGGGCCCTGATTACAGCAGCTGAGGACATGTTAGGAACAATCGAGACCTCCAGCCACTTCGAGTAGGCGTCTACTACGATTAAGAACACCTTTCCCTGATACGGCCCTGCAAAATGTACATGGAGCCGGCTCCATGGGTTCTTGGCCCGCTCCCACCAATGCACTGGTGCCCTGGGCATTTCTGGGTGCACCTCCTGTCACGCTCGACAGGTGCGCACCCATTGTTCAATGTCCTTGTCCATGCCTGGCCACCACACATAGCACCTGGCTAAAGATTTCATCCAAACCATGCCCGGATGACCCATGTGTAATGTGTCTAACACCTCATTCTGTAGAGACCTTGGAATAACCACCCTATCGCCCCACAATATGCAACCCTTATGGAGGGACAGCTCATTTTGTCTTGCCATGAAGGGTCTAAATTTCTCTTCCTGAGTCCCACTTGGCCATCCCCTCCCCACCCACACAAGGACACGGGTGAGGATGGGGTCCCTTTTTGTTCTCGCAGCGATTTCGACGGCAGTCACGGGTGGTCCGGGAAGTGTCTCCATCATCATGACGTGCTCGGCCGGAGCTGGGTCGTCGTCAGCTGCTCCAGGTAGTGGTAGACGACTCAGCGCATCCGCATGGCACAACAGCTTACCCTTCACATGACACAGTTCGTATTGAAATCCATTCAAAAAGATGGACCATCGGAGCATGCGTGGAGACAAAATTTGAGGCGTTTGTTTGTGCGGGCTGAACAGACCCAGCAAAGGCTTGTGGTCCATTTGAATTGTGAAAGGGCGGCCGTACACGTAGTCATGGAACTTCTTGATTCCTGTGACTATAGCCAGTGCCTCCTTATCAATCTGGGCATAGTTCCGCTCTGTGGGGCTCAAGGTTCTGGAATAGAATGAGATTGGACGCTCCGACCCGTCCGCCTCCCTGTGACTCAAGACAGCCCCCACGCCATATTGTGAGGCATCACACGCCAGCACCAATGGTTTAGCAGCATCGTAGTGGGCAAGTGTACTTTCCTTTGACAGCACGCCCCGCAGCGTTTCAAAAGCTCTCTGTTGCGGTTGCCCCCAACGCCATGCACACTTCTTTTGTAGTAGCCGATGCAATGGTTTGGCTATCGATGCCTTGTGTGGCACAAAGGCGTGATAGAAATTGATGAGGCCCAAGAAGGACTGCAGCTCAGCCTTGTTACTAGGTGTCGGTGCTGCGGCGATAGCCTTAACCTTGTCTTCCATGGGGTGGATACCAGCAGCATCAATTCTGTATCCTAAGAAGTTCACAGCTGCTACCCCAAAACTACATTTCTCTTTTTTCAGTTTTAACCCCGCATCCCTGAATTTGCATAGGACTGTCTGGATGCGTCCCAGTAGTTCTTGAGCATCCTTGCCCGCGATTAACACATCATCAAAATATGAAAGGACGCCTGGCAGGCCCCGTAACAGGCGCTCCATAAGACTTTGAAATATGCCAGGTGCCACGCAGACTCCAAACTGTAGCCTATTCACCTTAAAGGCGCCCTTGTGCGTCACAATTGTCTGGATTTCTGCGGACGCTGGAGTCACTGGAAGCTGCTGGTATGCCTGTGCCAAGTCAATCTTTGCAAACACCCTGCCCCCAGCCAGCTTCGCTAATAGTTGGGACACTACTGGAATTGGATAAGAGTTGCCCCTGATGGCCTTATTGATGGTACATTTGTAATCCGCACAAATTCGTATCTCCCCATTAGCCTTCAGGGGTGTGACAATGGGTGTTTCCCATTTAGCAGAGTCCACTGGTGAAAGCACCCCTTGCTGTATTAGCTTCTCCAATTCAGTCTCTATTTTAGGCTGTAGAGCAAATGGTACCCGCCTGGGTTTGAGGCGGATTGGCGCAACCCCCGGGTCCAGTTCTAAATCAATTGGAGGCCCTTTATAACATCCTAACTCTCCATTAAATAGCTCCCCAAATTCCGTGTACAGAGTGTCAAATGTCTCAGAAGCTATCTGGACCGTGTTGAGCCCTGAGATTCCCAACCCTAAGGCCGGGAACCAGTCCGTACCCAGCAGGCTAGTGCGCTTCCCTTTTGCGATCACAAGCTTTAATACAGCCTCCCTCTCGCGGAACTGTACGTTAACTGCGCACATCCCCATAATGTCTATGCGGCCAGCGGAATAGGATTGTAGAGTAGCCGGGAAGGGCTCCATCTAGGAAGCTTACCTCTGGGAAATAACGATCTTGCCGTGTCCTCCGAGACTATGGAAAACCCGGATCCGGAATCCACCTCCATGTTACACGGCTTCCCTTCGATCAGGACCCGCACAGCTGGTTTGCCTTGGGCTGGAAATGGCACAGTTTTGCCCTCGATTTGTATGAGGTAGTTGCAATCGTCGAGTTGGTGAGTCGCTGTTGATGTCCTCTGACCCCTTGGTTCCGCGGACCCCGACGTGCCACTCGACTTGCAGACCCTTGCTATGTGCCCCGTTTTCCCACAAGCATGACACGTTGCTTCTCGGAACCGGCACTTTCTTCTCTCATGTGATCCGCCGCAGCCAGGGCATACGCCCCGACGGTATTTCTTTGCTGTGCTCTCCTGCCGCACCGTCCCTACTCCCCGCACCGGGCTTTGGTTAGGGCTGCCTTCCTGGTCGTCCACGGTGTGGGTTGACTCTCCAGCTCTCTTTCCGGCTCGCTGGCCCGGGTTTTGCTCCTCTCCCTCAGCACTTTCCGTTGCGATGGTATCTCGGAGCGCAGTCGTGAGATCCATGTCTTGTTTTGCTGCAATCCGCCTGCGGCCCTTGCTGCTGCGAAGACCGCACACAAACCGATCCAGCAGGGCCTCTTCCAAGTTGGCGAACTTGCAGTGTCTCGCCAGCTTCCTTAATTCGGTGAGAAAAACTGCTACCGTCTCTCCAGGTCGTTGTTGTCTCTTATGGAATTCGATGCGCCATGACATCTTCGACGCTGTAGGATTAAGGTGTTTCGAGAGGTGTTCCGTAATACTCGCGAACGACGCCTCCTGCAGTGTTGTGGGGGCCAGAATCGCCCGAGCCAACTCAAAGGTCTCTGCCCCGCAGCAACTCAGGAACAACGCCTTCTTCCTTTCCTCGTCAGTGACCCCTTTTGCAGCCACGCTGAATTCAAAACGCTCGAGGTAAGCATCCCACGCCTCAGTTGCTCCGGGATGAAATGGTTCCATGAACCGTGACGCTGCCATCTTAGTGGACTGATCTGTCCTGTCAGTCACAGGGAGTCTTGTCGCCAGAATCAGGTCGCTAGGGTTGACAACCCTCAGACAGCCTAATTCAATCCCACCTTCGTCGCCAGTATGTTGTGTCATGGGTTCTGGTAGCAATAAGTCCAGGAACACTTCTTAGTGAACAGCTCTTTATTATAAGGATTGGACAAGACTGGGGAATAGGGGGTAGGGAAAGCTCTATTTATAGACACATTGGGACAGAGGAAAAAGATACATTTTAGCAGGAACCAATAATATTCAAACTTTCCGGCGGGGCCCAATCAAGCTGTGGATTGTGATTGTACTCTTCAAATTGACCAATAACATTACTTTACCCGGCTGACAGAATATATTTTTTAATACACAACACAGATAATTCCAGGGTTTATTAAGGGTTGCTGGGAATTATAATTCTATAAGGGGTAAATTACAGGACGCAGAATCCCTCAAAGGAAATGATGTGCTTCTAATGTGCTTTAAAGATACAATTATAAGAATTCTAAGGTTGAATTCCATGATCTCAAATATAAAATAACTGTTCATAAATGTACAAGGCAAACACATACATAAGTATATAAACCACTTGTCTGAAATAGTACAGGAGAGCAATCCTGAAGCCATTTTGACTCTCCCATATTGACCTCAAATATTTCTCTGCAAGGAGGAGGGAAATGGGAAAAGCTTTCCAATTGTCTTTTGACTGTAGGGGCTTACATCTCCCTTTTCAAATACAGTCTGGCAAGTATCTGTTAAGCTGAGCACACTTATCAATATGCATAAGAGATTCAGGAACTAAGTATTTACCATCTCAAAGGAATGGCCAGGCTACCCAGGAAATGCAATCAAGTAAGGCATTAACCTGCCAACCTAGCAGTTCGAAAGCACGTCAAAGTGCAAGTAGATAAATAGGTACTGCTCCGGCAGGAAGGTAAACAGCATTTCCATGCGCTGCTCTGGTTCTCCAGAAGCGGCTTAGTCATGACCCGGAAGCTGTACACCGGCTCCCTCAGCCAATAATGCGAGATGAGTGCCGCAACCCCAGAGTCGTCCGCGACTGGACCTAACAGTCAGGGATCCCTTTACCTTAAGGCGTTATCAGGTATCCTGGCAGACAGGAGAGAAGCCACACTCTCAAATTTCTGCTGGAGACCACCTCCTGTGACGTATGTTTATGGGTGGTGGTCTTGGGCCACAGGTGGGCAATTTCAAAAGTCTATATAGGGACTTGCGCACCATTGTTCGGGGTCTCCTCCTGTTATGTATTGAAGTTCTCACCCTAGGCCACTAGGGGTGTGTGTATATAGTTCATTCTGCTGTAGTTTTCACTCAGGTCCGCACATGCAAATGAGGGATTGAAAGGTGACGTTCAGGGATTGGCTAACTACAGAAAGTTGTTACTGTTGCTTTGTAGCTGAGTTCTTTATAAGCAGGCTGCTGAGCCCTTCAGCTCACTTCTGTTCCAGCCTGAGAATAAACAAGAGCTGCTTGGAAATCACTGTGTTGTCTGCTATGTCCACCTACTACTTAACACCTCCCTCCTGTGTGTGGTGAGTGGGGACCCTGTTGCAACAGTTTATTTCCTTTAATAAAGATCAGGCTTACGAGCCATGTTGCTTCTCAATATACTCTGGTTGGCCTCTGTTATTTTCTCCTACCGATAGGGAACCCACTTAAGGACTCTATACGGGCTTTGAAAAACCCCATAAGGGAAAGGTAACAGGAGAAAACAAATGCACAAATGCAATATGTACTTAGTATGTGTGGCTCTCCATCCTGCTTTTCCTGCATTCCGCTTGAACTTGGCAAATGTTCCAATTTTATTTCTGGAACATAAGCATACATGAAGAAGAAGTGTGGATGCACACGAAAGCTCATACCAAGAACAAACTTAGTTGGTCTCTAAGGTGCTACTGGAAGGATTTTTTTTTGTTTCGACTACGGCAGACCAACACGGCTACCTATCTGTAACTATAAGCATACACTGTTTGTGCCACTTTCACTAACAGTCAGACTGAAACTCACTTTGCAGCTGGTGTTTTTTTTTTTTTTTAACTGGATGGTGGTGATGAGGATTGAAATGCTTCTTTCTTCTCCCACATCAGGTCAGTAGCAGCTGAGGCCTAAGGCACATCATAAAAGCTGAGAAAAGTTGTTTGCATTGATGGTGCTGGCACAATGACTCTCCTCAGCAGCCAGCTAGGAGACATAGCGCTCAGAGCAGGGATTTGGATATGCATGTTCAGCTATTTTGAGGCAGGGTTGCATGTTTCAGTTCACAAACTAGAAAAGTTGGAGTTTACACAGGGCCTGCTAAACTCCATCTTGTTGACTGGAATGTGGAATCTGATTTATATCTACAATAGGCACTGAGGGCCTGGTGTTCAGGAGACCACTAAATCTGAAGCTGGCTGGCAGGAGCCCACTGAACACAACCTCACAATACCAGGGACCCTTGAACCACAGCTGGCACCCTCACAGACACTTTCTCTGAGGCCTAAGAGTTCCGTTTCCACACATCTTCCATCAAGAGTCCAATGAGGCAGGGAGGACCATGGGGTACAGAAATGGTGCTGATCTTGAGGCCTTGGAAGGGACTCCTGCTCTCATGAAGGGAGACATTGGATTCAGTTTGCATTTAAATGTGAATTTACCTACTTTATGCTTTCCAAAACAACTACAGTACTGGAAATCCCACTTGGAGATTTTACCAGGAATTTCACCATGCAATTTATATAAGTATATAGCATATTTACATCCATAAGGCCTGGAAAAATCCACAGCACTTTGGAGTAATAGTACCGCTCTATTCTGCCTTAGTCAGACCACACCTGGACTCCTGTGTCCAGTTTGGGGCAGCACAATTTAAGAAGAATATTAAGCAGTGTGAATGTGTGCAGAGGAGGGTGACCAAGATGATCAAGGGTCTGGAAACCAAGCCTTACGAGGATCGCTTGAAGGAACTGGGTATGTTTAGCCTGGGAAAGAGGAGACTGAGAGGAGATACGAGAGCCATCCTCAAATTTCTAAAGGGCTGTCACATGGAAGATTGAGAAAGCTTGTTTTCTCCTGCTGCAGTGGGTAGGATCCAAACCATTGGATTTAAAGTTACAAGAAAGGAGATTCTGATTAAACTTTTTGACGGTAAGAGCCAGTCAACAGTGGAATGGACTCCCTTGGAAGGTGGTGGCGTCTCCTTCATTGGTAGTTTTTAAGCAGAGGTTGGATAGCCATCTGTCATGGGTGCTTTAGTTGAGATTCCTGCATTGCAGGGGGTTGGTCTAGATGATCCTTGGGGTCCCTTCCAACTCTATAAACTCTAAGAAGATGAAGTCATACTTCAAAATTCACATATGTACAAGTTTCACAATGCAGCAATCCAGCCAAGTAATGTATACAAAAGTGCATATACAAGCGGAAAGTGTGCACAAAGATGCATATATTAGAGGAAATGACGTACAAAAATGCATTACATATGAGGAAATTGCTTTGCAAATATGTACATTTTAGGGGAAACTGCATACAAAAATATGTATATTGGAATAAATGTACACATATAGATTAGTGTATTCAAATAAATTGCAAATTAGTGTCCTTTTTGGTGTCACATATTTTGTGATCTGCAGGTGGTGACTCTGTGAGGAGTTATTCAAAGTTATTCATATTTGCAAATGTGTATGTGTTTACAAACACACACACATTGCAGAATCCAGCTTTTCCAGCAGGGAATTTGGCGGTACACTTTGATGCCCATGCATGGCTCTCAGCTGCACCATGGGAGTAAAGGCATGCTTGGAAGACTGGCAAAAGCAACTTGAGAATTCTAAGGGTGAAACCATGCTTAGAGCAACCCTACAAGTCATTTCTATTTATGCTCTTGCTCTCCAGGGTGTCAGGGAGAGGTGGAGCAACACAAGCACAAGAGCCAACCCTCTTTGTTAGTGGATAGGAAGGATGAACAGAACCTAGAAATTTTATTTTAAAAAGGAACTAGGTAGTTCTCATTCAAGGACATGTCCAAAAAGGGACTAATTCCACTCCACAGTCATCCTTTTACAAAAGGAACTTTTTTGGTTTGTGTTCAGTTCGCAGTTCAAGTTTATCCAAATGATCCTTGGCGTTTTTTCTTTTTCAGAATTCAGAATGTTATCAGCTGCTGTGCTAAAGTGTTAAATATACTTAAGAAGATCAATAAAAACATGAAAACACACACAGTGGCATGGGAATAGTTTATTTCCCCAAACAATTACGGTGTTTGGGTGTAAATGCACAAAGTGTATAATGCATACATAGGAGAATGAACTTGAAGATGAACTAGAAATCGTCCAAACTTCTTCCCCAAAACAAATTTAATTCACGTTTAGTTCCCCCAGCAGTTACAGAAACTAATTGCAGGTGTAGTTCAGAGATTTCTGAAGTAGTTCAGTGAACTTCGTAAAACCGAACTAGTACATTTGAAGCACTAACCATGAAGTGAATGGTCTCCCTCCCCTCAAAGGAGCTGTGTGGGGAATTTTGCTTCATGGTAATTGATCATGACAATGAAAGGGCACCACGGCGCTTTTCCTGCCACACTTAGAACACAGGGCATCTTCCAGTGGGAGATTTGCTCAGCCGTGTCAGTACTTCCAAAGGACATTTAGCTGAAACCAGGCTGTCTAAAAGCCTGCAAGGGGAGAATCAAAAACACTTGTGATGGTCTGAAGGTTAAAAACGGAGCTCTTCACAGCGAGGCACACCAAAAAGCTATTACAGGGCAGAACATCGAGTTCCCTTTTCTGTTACAATAATTTGATCATAAATAAAGGAAGGCATGTTCCGTCTTCTCCTTTTCCCTTGCTGTGAGAGGGTGCGGGGAGATGGAGATTTTAAACATGCACATCAGGCCAGGGCTGACTAGGTGTTAATCTATTCTACAGGGATCTAGTAGGGATAGTTGCTGACTGAGGTGCATGGCGTGTTAGGGGAAGGGTAGTACCTCTGGTGTGGGACATGCCATGCTCCTTCTGGGGTAATTTGTCCACCTTTGGTCCCCACCCTGCACTCAGCTCTCACTTGTGGCTCCTAGAAGCTGTCAGTGTGTGAAACCGGCCACATCCCAGGATCGGCTTCGGCTGGACAACCAAACCAGGTGAGGGTAGCCAATGGGTCTCAAACCCTCAGCCAGTTAGGGACGTTCTCTGCATGTGAAGACAGGCTCCGGTAGATTGAGAAGACGAGACAGATACTGAGTCAAGAAGGCGGTTAGTGCACATGTTGAAGAGGGGGGAAATCTGTGCCTCTTGCCTTGCAGGACATCTTCAGGAGAAGAAAAGGCTGAGGAGCAAACCCTACACAAATCCAGAGTGGAGTCCCTAAGATGGTTGGATGGTGCCTTGTACGCCTCCTTCCAGCAACTCCTACAGCAAACTCCTTGCTCTTTATCCAAAGCACAAGCTGCTGAGACCATTCTAGACTCAGAAGTTTTATAGGGTCATGTGGGATCCCATCAGCCCCTCATATTACCTTATCGCTGCTGGACTGATAGCTGCACCTGCAGTTCCATGTTCTGGCCATCTGCTCTGGTAGCTGTAAAGTGGACCTGGAAATTTTGGGTACCTGGACTTTGTTTTCTTCATCCCTCCCCATTCCCTTTCCTGTCTTTCCTGTCATATCTTTTTGGTTGACCTGAGAGACTTGGGCCAATGTGCATTTGTCAGCCACACAGCTGAACAGCAGCTACTTCACTATGTCAGAAGTTGTAAGTTTCTTGCCATTCTGCTGGCATATTGTGAGCCTGAAAAATGGTAGTGGTGAGTGGAACCTCAGGCGCCAGAAAGGATTGTGCAGACAGTAGCGTAGGTAGCCAGGGGTGGGGGGAGCGGTCCTCACTGGGCGGGGGGTGGTCCATAGGGCGGCGTGTTGGGAAGTCATTCTGCAAAGAAACAGAAAAAGGTGCTTGTAGCTTTAAAGAAGTTTTATTTAAAGGTTAGGAGTGACACTCTAGGCTGATTGGTTACAGCTTGGGATGAAAATAAAAAGGAGGAAGTTGCAGGTTGCACTCCCCTGCGCAAGGAAAGAGTACCCACACGCTGTCAGTTTATAACGTGGTGGGGAAATGTATGTAAATAGTTTTGTATATAGTCGCAACTAAAATGCTTGTGAACCAGCCAAGAAATAAAGTAACTTGACTGTGTATTTTGCACAAGTCTCATAGTCTCTTGTCATCTGCTGCCAGGAAGGAACTCTGCTACAAGCTGTTTAAAGCTGTTTCATAGAGGAGCCACCACACCAGCAGCAAGCGCAGCGGAAGTGTGTGAGCAGCAACCTCCAATACGGCACAGGGGGTCTGCAACGTTTTACATTGGTTGCCGTGCATCAGGGATTTTGTTTATGGGTGATAGGGGAGATTGCAGGCGGCAGTGCGGTTCCTTGGCTGCAGGGGGATGGAGCCACTTCCCGTCCCTGAAATCAGCGGCTGCTCTAAAAAAAGACCCTGGGCAATATAGCAGTGAACTTTAAGGGAGACACAGAGATCTGAATAGAGACCATTATTCGTGGTGCAATACCCTTTTTGCTTGTACTTCTTTTTGATTCAGATTTGTCATGGCCAATGGCTCAACAACTTTGGTCAGCCCCAGGTGTCGGTGGGGGTTGCTACACTGCTGTGTGCAGGTGTTCCAATGGTCAAGAGGCGAGGCTCTGGATAGTTTGCTCTTCTCCCCCCTTCCACAAAATTATGCATATACATGCAAATATGTATCATGCATGATGTACTGAAGCCTGAGAACACAAACTTTGTTAGAGCATGTGTGTGTGTGTTTCATGCAGAATTGCTATTTTCCCCATAGTCCTGCTATAAGGCAACTCCTGGTAAGGTAAAGGAAAAGGGACCTCTGACCATTAGGTCCAGTCACAGATGACTCTGGGGTTGCGGCGTTCATCTCGCTTTATTGGCCGAGGGAGCTGGCGTACAGCTTTCAGGTCAAGTCCAGCATGACTAAACTGCTTCTGGCAAACCAGAGCAGCGCACGGAAATGCCGTTTACCTTCCCGCCGGAGCGGTACCTATTTATCTACTTGCACTTCGTGGTTTCGAACTGCTAGGTTGGCAGGAGCAGGGACTGAGCAACGGGAGCTCACCCTGTCACAGGGATTCGAACTGCCAACCTTCTGATCGGCAAGCCCTAGGCTCTGTGGTTTCACCCAAAGTGCCACTCACACGTAGCCTTGACATTGCCCAGTTTTTGTAAACAGTGCAAGCTTACAGAATGGGCTGATCTTTGGAGATCAGTCTTCAGTTTTTTTAATTGAAATGGGATCTAATTCCCCATTCCACCCGTTTTGTTGTATTTGGCCCAGAAAAGTAGGCTAAGTCAGGAGGATGCTGGAGAGAGTTTCACTTGCTCTGCCTGCATTCCATTCATCGATGTAAGCCTTTCCAGTTTCTGGAAAATTAATTTAGCATAGAATCTGGATGCTTATTGGCAGGGTTAGGGGAGGAAAACCATGACTGTTAAGTTTGGGAGTTTGGATGTCAGCCTAGCCCACAGCGAGGGCGGGGGGCAGTGTTGAGTTATTAATTTGTCCCGCTCACCCTGGCCCAAATATTTTTTCTCTTTGGCTCACCAGTGTGGAATGTTGAGTAATGCATTTGATATGGAGAGTGTACATGTCCACATCATGCTTGCAAAGCTCACAGGCTAAGAGTGCAGCCCTGCTTCATGCATTTCATTTTTAGTGTGCACCCATCATTTCCCATGCACATCTAAAATGGAAAATGTGAACATTTGCTTGCAAACATGAGTGTCATACAGGCATATTCACTATCAGTGTTGTGGCTCCCTGATAGTGTACACTCAATGGCAAGCATTGGTTTGGTGCTGTTTTTGTGTAGGAAATGGCCGTGAGACTTCTTACCTTATGCCATGTGGCCTAAAGATGGAACCACATGTTTGTGGAACAAAAGAGTCCTGTGTTAAGTCAATCCCACTCACAAGGATAATGATCAATTTAAAAAAAAGCACTGCAAATGAGTATTGTGACCAAAACAGTCCACTTACCTTGGCATGACAAACCAAATTGCCTCATGCCTGGAAATGCCCATGGGATTTACCGGTATATGGGTTGAGGATGAAGATTAAAGTCAAGTTTTGGGAAAGGTGGGTTTTCAGAAGAAAGGATTTGAGCTGAAAATTCTGCTGGCAGCCAGCTTGGATGTGTGTGTTGTTGTTTTTTCAGGCTGGAAGGGCGTGCAGAGAAAGTGCTCAAGTAGGGGGTGGGACATAACCACCCCACCCCACCCCACTCACCATTCCCCCTTCCCCCTCTTTTCTTCCTAACCTAACACTGTATGTAGCACTAATGTCTCACAACAAATGAATCTGACCTGTAGAAAACACAACTTGAAAAAAGAGACAATGCACACACACACACACACACTAAACATATTTTTTTATTAAAGATTTCTTGCTTTACAAAAGTACGTGCATGGCCTCTTTTTCAAGTTACATTTTCCATAGGTTGTTGAGACATTAGTATTACATTAGGAAGAAAAGGGGGAAAGAGGTGGAGGGGGGGATGGTGAGTGGGGGTGGGGTGGGGTGGCAATGCTTCTACTCTTCTACTGAGTGTATGTGTGGGGTTTTGTGTCAGCGTCACTTGTGCAGGTTCTCTTTACTATTCGCTTGTAACAATGCACATATTTTTGTCAACTAAGAAATCTTTAATAAAAATGTTTTTTAAAAAGTAGGGGGTTGGAAAAAGAAAGCAGTTCTAGGGGGATTTGTCATCCCACTCATTGATGGAATGCAGGAAAGGTGGGGTCTTGCTGGGAGGGGGAACCTGAGTCAAGCAGCTGTTTAGTTCAGAAAAACATGAAGGCGAAACAAATGAGGCCTCATTTTAAAAACCTTGAAGTGGCCCTGTGTGGACGCCATGACTGCTGAGGCACAGTGCTCACTTTGGTTCTGATAGAGAGATTGAAGGTGCCTGTGGAATGACAATAATGCCAGACTCCAAGTTTTGTAACATCTGTCAACTCAGCAGTGCCTGATGGAGGAAAGAGAAAAACCATGTGGAGCCCTGCCTTAGAAGATGAGGAGGCAGTGGTTTAAAAGGCAGAACTCCATATACACACAATCAGTGAAAATAGTTAGTTGCTTAATAAGTGACATGCAAGCCGTATGTGTGTGTGCTCGTCCCACAGTTCCAGAAGAATGCATGCAAAAGTGCTGAGTTGGAGGCATAGCTTACAAGTTGCCAAGTTCATTAAACACACAAAATTCAAAATAAATGCTAAAGGATAAAGTTATGCAGAACAAAGTCATTACTTTGTTCTGCATAACTTTACAGTCACAGGGGTATGGCCTGTGATGGGGTTCCATTCTGCTACAGCATGCGACTAATAAACACAAATGAGGTATTTTTTTGCCTTGTCTTGTATAACTAATCTGGCTTTTAAAAAACTATTTAGCATAATTTAGTCTCCTTAAAAAGAGAGAGAGAGAAAGGCAAGCAAAACATAGGGCTCTGCCTTCAGCCAGTGGGTATTGTGTTCAGGGGCAGAGCAAAGGGGGGTGCAGTGGGGGCGGTCAGCCCCGGGTTCCACCCTGGGGGAGGGTGAAACTCGGCGCACTCCCCACAACTCCTAAGCCTACAATGAGCGACAGCCTTGACGGCCCGTCCGGGTCGCCGGCAAAGCAGCAAAGCTCTCCCCTTTCCCCAGGCTCACTGTAGGCTTGGCAGGCAGGGGCTGCCATTGCCCCATTGCCCTTTAAAAAGCCTCGCTCCGCGGCTTGCTCGCTCACCCGCTCGGCACTTTGCTTCCTTCCCGCTCGGGCTGCGGGCGGAGGCGAGGGGCGGGCCAGGGAGGGGCGTCAGCGGCCCAAGAGAAGCGGCCCCTCCCCTCTGTCCACAGCCTGAGCAGGAAGGAAGCAAAGCTCCAAGCGGGTGAGCGAGCAAGCTGCGGAGTGAGGCTTTTTACCAGGCGGTGGGGCAACGGCACCTCCCAAGCCACCCAGTAAAAAGCCTCGCTCCACGGCTTCCTCGCGGTTTGCTGGTGGCGCCGCTCCAGTGCCGTACGGACGGTGCTGGGATCCTCTGCTTGTGGCTGCAGCCGCATGTAGAGGATCCTCCATTCGTGGCTGTAGCCGTGAGCAGAGGATCCCAGCACCGTCCATACGGTGCTGCCGGCAACCTGCTACATAGTGTGCATGTGCAGCGTCGTACCTAGTGCCGCTGCGCATGCATGCTACGTAGTGACACCTTGCCCTCAGGTGCATGTCATGTTTGCCGCTCTGGTTGTCCAAGTGGCTTCCTACACCTCTGATTGTATTAAGGCATCTCTCTGCCTTCTAAGATTTCACCCTCCCACACTCAGTCTCAAGCATATCTTTGTTGTTGTCATAAGGACTATAGATTACCTTTTAATTTGTTCCTACATGAAAGATGATGTTCCCAGGAAACTGGAATCTATGCCAAGGATTCTGTGGGTTTTCTGCAGGTGATGTAGGTAACTTCTGAGGATTATCAGGTTTGGGGTGTGTGGACGCCTGTCATTATCAATAGCTGAAACAAACAGTTCAAACAGTTCATATGGCACAATTAAATACAAGCTTATTTTGACAGGGGTAAATCATGCATGCAGATCTGGCATGAAAATTGTTAAATGAGCTATATATACACAATAAAAAAATGTAAATGTTGGAGGGACTGCCAAAGATGCTGTTCACCAGGGACACTGATGATGTAGGGTTGGTCCTGATTTTCTGCATTCTATGGGATTGGGACCAACACACATAGCCCTGGCATTGGAGGAGGGTCTTTTGTTTGACAAGAATGGGTCACCAGTGGGATGGTGCACATCTGGGCCATTCAGCAAGCATGTGCATTTAAAGCAGTGGTGCCATGCCACTTTAAACGTTTAAGGGCGGTTCTTAAGAGACCCCATTCCCCTCACAGAGCTACAGTTGCCAGAGTAGTTTAACAATCAACTCTCTTCCCAGAGAACTATGGGAATTGTAGCTTACTGATAGGTCTAGGGGTCCCCTAACAACTTTCAGTTCTCAAGAAACCACACTTCCCAGGGTTCTTTGTGGAAAACAATGACTCTAAAGTGGCAGCACACTGCTTTAAACTTACAATGCAGCTGAGGCTGCTCTCTGAATCACAGCCCCAGGTCCCATCAGAAATAGCAACAGTCAGGGTGCAGAGTTCACTGTATTACATCAACTGTGAAAAGCATTTTTAAAAATACAATACAAGGCAAGCAGAATGAAGTGTTATTTTGATCAAGAGCTGCCTCCCACTGTGAGATGCTCTGAAGTTAATTGAAACAAGGCGATGCAAATAGTGTATTGTGACATTTCTGAAGCAGTATCTTCAGTACTGCAGATTTCCCCCCAACCCTGATTCTAATCTGACTCTGTTTGCTTCTGTTTTTTTGAGAGGCAGGCCTGTATGCAAGAAAAGCAGCCATTGTTTTTGTAATTTCCTAGAATAAGTAGATCTAGCCGTATGGATAGAATCCTGGAGCTTGAGTGGATCAAAACTCATCACATCCTTCATTCTCATGGGTTAAATATCCTAGACAAAACTTTTACACTCATTGAGGGCTCAGGAAAGGACATCTGCCCATCTGGAAGCAATATCATCAAACACTGGCAAAAAAGAGAGAATTCACATGGGATTTGGGTTATTGCCAGTGCTTTTTTTCTGGGGGTACGCATACCCCTAAACATTTTGTGAATCTAAGTTTGGCCTCATTGAGGGACAGTATTTCAATATGATTAGGAAAGTGAGAGTACCCCTAAACATTTTTTAAGAAAAAAGCACTAGTTATTGCCCTGCTGTGAGTGTTGAAGACCTCTCTCTGCAAGGCCTTTTCCCATCTGGCCTTTGGGGCGAGGCCCAGACTCACCCTGGTCTGCTTCAGAGACTCCTGGAAGGCTGGAGAGACGTTGCCCTGCTGTGAGTCCTGAAGAGCCCAGACTCACTGGAACAAACTCTGGGGTTGGGGCAATTGTCTAAAATGCTTTTAAATGCATTTAAATAGTTTTAAATCTGTGGCGTTTTAAATTTTGGTTTTGTTGTTTTGTTTTTGCTCTGTTGGGGTGGGATAAATGTTTAGCTGGGGCTGGGGATTAGATTAATTTTAGTATAACTGTACATTTATTATTATTGTTGTTGTTGTTGTTGTTGTTGTTGTTGTTGTTGTTGTTGTTATAGTTTCTACTTTTTATTGGTTTATTGTATAGTTTGTATTCTGTTCTGAAGGAGAGAGGGTAAGGGCTGCCTGGGAGTGGGCCCCAGCCAACAGAATGGATGGGGAAGGTTCCACAGGGAGGGATGCACTGGGACACTCAATCTCAGTGATCACAGGTAGGAGGAGGAGTTATGGTAAGGCCAGACCATGTTATTCCCTTGGAGGCAGGTTCAGTTGTTGTTTGAAGACTATCCCTGCCTCCTGGTCTGGTCTTGATGGGAAGGATACTGGAATGAACAAGAGAGACCCAAGGTGCTGCAGTGCAATGCCAGATCAATGATTCACAATACGGCTGTCGTCCATGACTTGTTCATGGATGGAGGGCTTGACCTGGCATGTGTAACAGAAACTTGGTTGGATGAAGCATATGGGCCTGTTCTTGCCGCTGCTTGTCCACCAGGTTTCTCTTACGCACAGCAACCCAGGTCATATGGGCGGGGAGGGGGGTTGCAGTGATTTTTAGGAAGTCATTAGTTTGCACCAGGCATCCTATTGAGAAGACCCAGTTTTCTGAGTGCATGTTCTGGAAGTTGGGCAATAGGGGCAGTACAGGATTCCGTTTGGTGTACTGACCTCCCCGCTGCACCAAGGATTTCCTGCCCGGGCTGCTTCAGGTCCTGTTCTCCTGGAGACACCTAGTTTGGTTGTCCTAGGGGATTTTAACATCCATGCCAACACAACCTTACAAGGGGCCGCTCTGGACTTCGTGGAAAGCATGGCCTCTAAGGGGCTGTCCCTGAATGCTTGGTCCAGCTCATAGTCGCAGACATGGTGTTCACCTCTATGGATGTAGGTGATCTAACACTAAGTAAAAGTGAAAAAAAGAAGAAGTGTCATGGTTGGATCGATTCCTGGTGCAACTGGACTTCTCTGCAACGCTTCCCCTCTGCAGGGAGGCGTGACCGATTTGGATGGTCCGCCCCACCACTTAATGGATCCAGATGGTTTCCAGAGAGTGGTAAGGGATGTTTTATCCCATGTTGATCGCCTTTCAGCTGCTGGAATGCGGAATTAAACAGGGGTATTGACTGTTTGGCTCCAAAGCACCCTCTCTGATTGCATGGAGCCCAGACAACACCATGGTTTTCCTCAGAGCTCAGGACAATGAAACAATCACTGAGATGGCTAGAGCGCTGGTGGCAGAAAATTCATTCTGAATCGGACCAGACATGGGTTAAAGCTCAACATTGAGCCTACCAAGTGGTGATACCGACGGGAAAGAGGACCTTCTTCACCGCCTCTATTGCATCTGCAGAAAAGAGCAGCAGGAGACTCTTTCAGGTGGTTCACAATCTAACAGAACCACCTTCACCATCGGGGCCTGGTAAGGACCCCAATATCTCCTGCAGTGATTTTGAAAGTTTTTTGTAGATAAAGCCGCTCAGATTTGGAAAGAGGTAGACTCCACTGTGGGAGCAGGGCCGGGGCGGGAGAGTGCTAGAGCCCTGTTTAGTCAAGCTGCATGGGATCAATTCCAATCTGTTACCTCCGAGGATGTGGACAGGCTGCTTGGACGAGTGAAACCAAACACCTGTCTCCTTGATCCTTGCCCATCCTGGCTCAAGGGAAGGGCTGGGAGATGGGCTCTGTGGGGTGGTGAATGCTTCCCTCTGTGAGGTAGCCTTCCCAGATCTGCAGAAAGAGGTGGTTATTAAACTGCTTCTTTAAAAAAATCTTTTGACCTGGCCAATATGGCCAACTATTGCCCAGTCTCAAATCTTCCATTCTTGGGCAAGGTGATTGAGTGGGTGGCTGCTGAATGACTCCAGGCACGGCTGGAGGATGCGGACCATTTGGATCCCTTCCAGTTGGGATTCAGGCCTCATCATGGGACTGAAACTGTCTTGGTCAGTGATCTCTGGCAGGCTAGGGACAAAGGTGAAAGCTGTTTCCTAGTTCTGCTGGATCTCTCAGTGGCTTTTGATACCATCGACCATAACATCCTTCTCGACCGTCTAGAGGGGCTGGGAGCTGGGGGCACTGTTAGTGGTTAAGAGCAGTAGACTCATAATCTGATGAAGCGGGTTCGTGTCTCCGCTCTTCCACATGCAGCTGCTGGGTGACCTTGGGCTAGTCGAACTTCTCTGAAGTCTCTCAGCCCCACTCACCTCACAGAGTGTTTGTTGTGGGGGAGTTACAGGTGGGTAGCCGTATTGGTCTGCCATAGTCAAAACGAAATAAAAAATTCTTTCCAGTAGCACCTTAGAGACCAACTAAGTTTGTTCATACCAAGAACAAACTTAGTTGGTCTCTAAGGTGCTACTGGAAAGAATTTTTCATTTTGTTTTGTTGTGGGGGAGTAAGGGAAAGGAAAATGTTAGCCGCTTTGAGACTCCTTCGGGTAGTGATAAAGCGGGATATCAAATCCAAACTCTTCTTCTTCTCCTCCTCCTCCTCCTCCTCTTATACAGTGGTTCCGCTCCTTCCTCCTGGGCTGTGTCTAGAAAGTGGTGTTGGGGGATGAGTGTTCAGACCCCTGGGCTCTCACTTGTGGGGTGCCTCAGGGTTCCATCATCTCCCCCATGCTTTTTAACATCTATATGAAGCCACTGAGAGAGATCATCAGGTGGTTTGAGCTGGGTATTCATCAGTATGTGGATCATACCCAGCTTTACCTCTATTTTAAATCAGAACCAGTAAATGCGGTGAAGGTTCTGTGTGAATGTCTGGAGGCGGTTGTAGGAGGGATGGCGGCTAACAGATTGAGGTTGAATCCTGACAAGATAGAAGTACTGTTTTGGGGAAACAGGGGGTGGGCAGGTGTGGGGGATTCCCCTGTCCTGAATGGGGTAACTGTGCCCCTAAAGGAGCAAGTGCAAAGCCTGGGAGTAATTTTGGACGCACAGCTGTCCCTGGAGGCACAGGTCAATTCTGTGTCCAGGACAGCTGTCTAGCAGCTCCATCTGGTATGCAGGCTGAGACCCTACCTGCCCACATTCTGTCTTTTCAGAGTGCTGCATGCTCTAGTTATCTCCCGCTTGGACTACTGCAATGCGCTCTATGTGGGGCTACCTTTGAAGGTGAACCGGAAACTACAACTAATCCAGAATGCAGCAACTAGAGTGGTGACTTGTAGTGGCCGCCAAGACCACATAACACCGGTTCTGAAAGACCTACATTGACTCCCAGTATGTTTCCGAGCACAATTCAAAGTGTTGGTGCTGACCTTTAAAGCCCTAAATGGCCTCAGCCCAGTAAACCTGAAGGAGCGTCTCCACCCCCATCATTCAGCCTGGACACTGAGGTCCAGCTCCGAGGGCCTTCTGGCGGTTCCCTCACTGTGAGAAATGAGGTTATAAGGAACCAGACAGAAGGCTTTCTCTGTAATCATGCCCACCCTGTGGAATGCCCTCCCATCAGATGTCAAGGAAATAAACAACTATCTGACTTTTAGAAGACATCTGAAGGCAGCCCCGTTTAGGGAAGTTTTTAATGTTTGATGTTTTATTGTGTTTTTAATATTCTGTTGGGAGCCGCCCAGAGTGACTGGGGAAACCCAGCCAGATGGTCGGGGTATAAATAATAAATTTGTATCGGACTCATGAGAACTAGCGTTCAAATCCCCACTCAGCTATGAAACTCACTGGGTGACTGAACACCTTCTTCCACGAAGCCTTTTAAGGTAAGACCTTTCCAGTCTGCATCTGTATTTGAAATTGCTTTTCAAACGTTTCTAATATATTTTTATTGTTTTCGCACTTGTTTCCCACCCTGGGCTCCTTCAGGAGGAACTGCAGGATAGAAAATTAGTAAATAAGTAAACACAATGTAAGCTTCCATGGGCCAGAGGCTGCTTTTCACAAAGTGAGGCCAAAAGCTTAAAATAGTGCAAGGACAGCAGTAGCGTGTCACCGCACAGTGGGGTTGCTTCAGAAATGAGAGGCTACAAACTTTTTAAGGCCATCCCCATTGATAGGGATTTGTAATTTAGAGTGAAGAGGTGACGAGATATCAGATCCTTTTCAAATTTCTTGATTCACCTGTGGGACCTGCATCAAAATGTTGAAGTGTGGATATGGAGTGCTCTTGTCCAGCTAGTCAGCCATGCCCCTTTCCAGGACACTCCATCTGTTTTGTCTCTCCTTCCCCACACACCCTAGGAGTTGGCTGCTGTTCCTCCAGACAAGTCATGCGTAAGAGGAGGGTGTGGGCACTCTGGTATCTCATATACGTTAGAATCTTCATGGTCTGAACATACAGTATCTTTAAAATGTCCTTGTTCACATTATAACTGTTGTCTCTTGCTCCATCTAAAAAAAAAACACTGTCAGCCAAGGACACTACTTTCCCCTAACTTTATCTGATTTGTGGGTTATGATAACATATATTAACATTTGCTTTCCCTGACATCTCCAGGAACATATTTTTCCATGGAAAAAAACTGCTTTCTCACCAGCACACTTTCTCACCAGCACACAACCAAATAGCTACCCCAGTCTTCCACAAGCTGGTGCCCTCCAGATGTTTTAGACTACAGATCAAGAAAAACACACACTGGCATGGGAATAGTTTGTTGCCCCCAACAATTATTATCTTTAAGTGTAGATGCCCAAAGAGTATAAAGCATACGTAAGAGAATGAACTTGAAGTTCCATGCTGACTGGGACTCATGAGTGCTGTAGTCCAAAATATCTAGAGGGTACCAGCTTGGGTGCCCTCCATCACTCCCACCTACCAAGTTCAAACCAACACTTTTCAGAGAATGCCTTAATTGGGCTGCTAGAGTCAAGGGTTTAAAAAGCTGTTAACGTAATTATGAGACCATAATGAATTTCAGATGAAAGAGGATATAACCTTTAAATATAATAGATGGTTTTGGTTAGTTTTCTTTTCTTTCCCTCCAGAAGTTGCCAATAATTTTCCTTTGCCACATAATGCAATTAACTGGAAAGGGTGCTGCTAGTATTATAGCATTCTGATGGGGTTGGGTCATCGGGAGCCATTAAGCAAATGTTCCAATGCTTGCATTCATTCCCTATTATCTTCTTCCCAGTCCATTTAAAGGTGCTGGAGAATGCTTTTAAAGTTCTCAGGGCATAAAACCCAGCATGTCTGAGACCACTTAAATCCACATGTTTCACCATGCCCATTTATATTGACAGGGATCAAGGCCAGGTGCCCCCCTAAATCAAGTAAATAAACATGCTTAACTAAAAGTAATAATAATAATAATAATAATAATAATAATAATAATAATAATAATAATAACAACAATTGAAATGCTCGCTGAGCTCACTTGGATGATGTTGTGGTATATTCTAGCAATCCAACCGGCAACCCAGTTGAATGATAGACTTCGACTCCAAAACTAAACTATGGTACACCATGTGGAAGAAGAAATGATGTGCTGAAAAATGCACATACTAGTGTAAAGTGGGCATATACCTGTTAGATGGCCTTGCCCCATATATGCTCAGTGTATTGCTTCAATCTGCAGAACTGGCACTGTTATAGGTGCCACATAATACTTGTTCCACATTTTTAAGAAATCAATTTTTAGTATGGCAGCACTCACATTTTGGAACTCCCTACCTATTGACATCAGACAGACGTCTTCACTGTACGCTTTTGGGCACCTGCTTAAAACATTTTTGTTTCGACAAGCCTGCACAGATAGAATGTTGAAATGTGTTTTAATCTGTTTTTAGCTCATTGCTGATTTTATTATTTGAACATCTTGAACAGCTGCTTTTAAAACAAAATAATAAATAATAAAAAAATAGTTCTTTCATTTGTGGTGGACGTGTGACCCAGTAAAGCATTACTGGGAAATTATATACAATGAGCTCAAGAAAATATTGAAATACACCTTTAAAAAACTACCGGAGGCTTTCCTTCTAGGAATGGTAGGAACAGAAATAAAAAAAATAGACCATAAGTTTTTTCTATATGCGACAACAGCGGCGAGGCTTTTGCTGGCCCAGGTCTGGAAAACGAAGCAAATTCCAACGCTTCAGCAGTGGCAACAAAAAACTACTGAATATATGCAAATAGCAAGGATGACAACAAGGGTCAGGCAACAGGGAGAGGAAACATTTAAAAATGAATGGGGAAAATACAAGGAATATTTAGATAAGATATGCAAATTGTGAAAGATTGACATACAACTCAAGGTGTACAAAGTTCAAGGAAAATGTATTGTAAATTTTTAGTTTACAAACGGAATTACTACTTTTATTATATGAGAGATTTGTAATGTTATAGAAATGAGATTTGGTAAATAAAAAGAAATAGGAAGAAAATCGACGTGCGAATTTTAGAAACAAGACGTAAAGAAGACATAACATGAAAGAAAGGAAGTCTACAGACATAGTTTGGAATTGTATGTTTCATATGTTAATACATTATTTTTGTATTCATTAAGGTTTTGAATGTAAAGTTTTATGTTTGGTATTTAATCAAAATCAATAAAAAATTATATTCAAAAAAAAAAAAAAAAATCCTTCCAGTAGCACCTTAGAGACCAACTAAGTTTGTTCTTGGTATGAGCTTTCGTGTGCATGCACACTTCTTCATATACACAGCTGCTTTTAAGTGTTTTTACTAATAATATTATTGTTTTACTCTTTATGTAAACCGCTTTGAGGTTTTTTTTAAAACAACCAAGCAGTATATATATGCTATAAAATACCGTAAATAAATGATTAAAAGGTAAAGGACCCCTGACAGTTACATCCAGTTGTGAATGACTCTGGGGTTGCGGCACTCATCTCGCTTTACTGGCCGAGAAAGCCAACGTTTGTCTGCACTTTTTCCAGGTCATGTGGCCAGCATGACTAAACAGTGCACAGAAACGCCGTTTACCTTCCTGCCAGAGCGGTACCTATTTATCTACTTGCACTTTGACGTGCTTACGAAATGCTAGGTTGGCAGGAGTTGGGACCAAGCAACAGGAGCTCACCCCGTCACGGGGATTTGAACCGCCAACCTTCCGATCGGCAAGCCCTAGTCTCAGTGGTTTAGACCAGGGGTCCCCAAACTAAGGCCCGGGGGCCAGATGCGGCCCAATTGCCTTCTAAATCCGGCCTGCGGACGGTCCGGGAATCAGCGTGTTTTTACATGAGTTGAATATGAGCTTTTATTTAAAATGCATCTCTGGGTTATTTGTGGGGCATAGGAATTCGTTCATCCCCCCCCCCAAAAAAAATATAGTCCGGCCCCACACAAGGTCTGAGGGACAGTGGACCGGCCCTCTGCTGAAAAAGTTTGCTGACCCCTGGTTTAGACTACAGTGCCACCCGCATCCCATAAAATGATTAGAAATCCATATATTTGTGAAAATATATGTGCAAATATACAATACAAAAATGCATTGTATTGGGGAAATTGCTGTGCTAAAATGTGCTTAGTAGGCAAAATATTGTACAAGTGTGTATATTAGGAGAAATTCTCACTAAAATGCCATTGGATTTTTGTGAGGACTCTTTAAAGAAAAAGTTTGCAAAGTGATGTGGAAATGTGAAGAACCAAACTCACTTTGGGAAAAATGAGAAATTGAAAGGGGCAGATTTGCACACCCCTACCTAACTGTTGAGCTACAGCAGCTCACGGAGCAACAAGTTAGCCATGTGTGCCACCTGGCAATCACCCATAAGGGCAGATTCGTGTCAGAAGATGCCAGCTGCCACCCACCCCACAAAGTATACAAATACTAATTGCCACACACTGCCCCGAGTACAACTGGTGTTTTTCCCCAGACCTGTGGCTTTATCAATCCACATTTCTGCTACTGTGGCCTGGACAGCTTGAACCACATCCCTCGTCTTTCATGCCAATGCCACCCCCACCCGCCCACCCACCCGCTTTGCCTCTCCACTTAATGTTATTGCCGGTGACTAAGCCAAATAGAGACGACTGCCTCATGCCTTATTGCTTTTCATGCATGCTGGGTTCATTCGGTGATAAAGTCAAAGAAAGGGAGAGCGCTGCATATTCCCAGAACAAAAGGTCATCTGTTTCCTGTCAGGGAATTCAGCTCTGGTTTCATCTCTTTTTAAATGAAGAACAGTAATGCTTTTTTTTATCCGCCCTGTGGGGAAGGAAGAAGGAAAGTGGGAAGAGGGAACTACTAAATAAAACTTTTAGTGCCATGCCTCCTAAGATGATAGGCAGTGAGGCAGTAACAAGTCCTGTGATACCCGCACGCGCACACACACACACCTGAAAACTTTGGGGTTCCCTTTGAGCATGTTGATACTCCCTCCAGGGCCAGCCCAAGACATTTGGTGAACCACAACAGGGCACCTGCCCCACCAGGGAAGAAGAGAGGAGTGAAGATTTACATCAGGAACAAGCCAGACGAGGGGAATCAATGTTGAAGTGGGAATCAAAGATCATCATGTTGGGAAAGCGGCCCACGCTGAGTGGGTGTAGAGCCATCCCAACCTGAACAATATGGAGCAGATGATTCAGCAGGGGAAACACAGCCCAGAATAAGTAAGGAGGTAATACAAGAATACTTGGCTAGTTTAGATGTATTCAAGTCTCCAGGGCCAGATGAACTACATCCAAGAGTATTAAAAGAACTGGCAGAGGTGATTTCAGAACCACTGGCAGTAATCTTTGAGAATTCCTGGAGAACAGGCGAAGTCCCAGCAGACTGGAGGAGGGCAAATGTCCCTATTTTCAAAAGGGAAAAGAGAAGACCCAAACAATTACCGCCCAGTCAGCCTGACATCAATACCAGGAAAGATTCTAGAGCAGATCATTAAGCAAACGGTCTGTGAGAAAGGAATGCTGTGATCACCAAAAGTCAGCATGGGTTTCTGAAAAAAAAGTCATGTCAGACCAATCTGATCTCATTTTTTGACAGAATTACAAGCCTGGTAGATGAAGGGAATGCTGTGGATGTAGCCTATCTTGATTTCAGCAAGGCCTTTGACAAGGTGCCCCATGATATTCTTGTAAAGAAGCTGGTAAAATGTGGGCTAGACAATGCTACCATTCAGTGGATTTGTAACTGGCTGACTGACTGAACCCAAAGGGTATTCATTAATGGCTCCTCTTCATCCAGGAGAGAAGTGACTAGTGGGGTGCCACAGGGTTCTGTCTTGGGCCCAGTCTTATTCAACATCTTTATCAATGACTTGGATGATGGGCTTGAGGGCATCCTGATCAAGTTTGCAGTTGACACCAAATTGGGAGGGGTGGCTAATACCCCAGAGGACAGGATCACACTTCAAAATGACCTTAACAGATTAGAGAACTTGGCCAAAGCAAACAAGATGAATTTTAACAGGGAAAAATATAAAGTACTACACTTGGGCAAAAAAAATGAAAGGCACAAATACAGCATGGGTGACACCTGGCTTGAGAGCAGTACATGTGAAAAGGATCTAGGAGTCTTGGTAGACCACAAACTTGACATGAGTCAACAGTGTGATGCAGCAGCTAAAAAAGCCAATGCAATTCTGGGCTGCATCAATAGGAGTATAGCATCTAGATCAAGGGAAGTAATAGTACCACTGTATTCCACTGTGGTCAGACCTCACCTGGAATACTGTGTCCAGTTCTGGGCACCACAGTTCAAGAAGGATACTGACAAGCTGGAACGTGTCCAGAGGAGGGCAACCAAAATGGTCAAAGGCCTGGAAACGATGCCTTATGAGGAACGGCTTAGGGAGCTGGGTATGTTTAGCCTGGAGAAGAGAAGGTTAAGGGGTGATATGATAGCCATGTTCAAATATATAAAAGGATGTCATATAGAGGAGGGAGAAAGGTTGTTTTCTGATGCTCCAGAGAAGCGGACACGGGGCAATGGATTCAAACTACAAGAAAGAAGATTTCACCTAAACATTAGGAAGAACTTCCTGACAGTAAGAGCTGACAGTGGATTTTGCTGCCAAGGAGTGTGGTGGAGTCTCCTTCTTTGGAGGTCTTTAAGCGGAGGCTTGACAGCCATCTGTCAGGAATGCTTTGGTGGTGTTTCCTGCTTGGCAGGGGGTTGGACTGAATGGCCCTTGTGGTCTCTTCCAACTCTATGATTCTATGATTCTATGATTCAGCCCGGGAGACCCCAGAGTGCACAGGACAGCCCCCACCATTTCCTCCATGGGGTGGGAGGAGACCAGCAGAGCCTATTTGCTGAGAGGCCACTGTGGAGGCGCTATTGTGGGGGGCTGCCGAGGAGAAGAGCATAGCAATGGCAGCAGCAGTGGCAGATGCGTTCCCAGGAGGCCAGATCTGCTGCCTCCCCTTGCCTCATGGGTGGGTTGCTGGCCTTTCTTATTTTAGCCTCATCTGAGTTTGCTGCTAGGAGTAATAATAATTATTACTTAGGGTTGTTACTATCATATACGCCAGGCATGTAAATTTGCTGGGTGGTGTAGATCAGTGTTTTTCAACCACTGTTCCGCGGCACACTAGTGTGCCACGAGATGTTGCCTGGTGTGCCGTGGGGAAAATTGAAAAATTCAAGAGAATTACTTTATATATAGTCAATATAGGCACAGAGTTAAATTTTTTAACATTTTCTAATGGTGGTGTGCCTCGTGATTTTTTTCATGAAACAAGTGTGCCTTTGCCCAAAAAAGGTTGAAAAACACTGGTGTAGATCACTCAGCTAAACAGAAATGGATCCTCGACTGTTTTTGTTAACTTGTGCAATTTTATTTTTACCAAAGCTTTTGTGTGAGCTGGTCTCATAAATAATTGTTGCAGTGCACAGGTTGCACTAAGGACCCTCTGAGTTGCTGTTTAATTGTGGGTGAATTCTGCAACATGTTCTTCACACAATAATTGTGCATTAGTGGTAGATTTATTCTGTTTTATTAGTTGCTCTGTGATGCTTTCCTGATGCTACCACATTACTGCTATTGGGAGGAGCTATAGCGCAATGAAAGTGGGACAGAAAAACTGTCACAGGCTTTCATCAAGTTGCGGGGTCTTCACTGATTGGAAATGAAGCCTTGTGGTTGCTCCAAAACTTTAACAGGTGCAAACAGTATGTATTGAAAGCAGCCTGATAGCACAAAGGTTTGGGAGCTGTCTTCTAGTCCCATGTTTGCTAAACGGTAACTAATAAGTAGTGGGTGGACATAGCAGATGACACAGTGATTCTCCAAGCAGCTCTCTTTATTCTCAGGCTGCAGCAGAACTGAACTGAAGGCTCAGCTAGCCTGCTTATATAGTACGCAGTAACATGCAACAGTAACAGCTCTCTCTAGCTACCCAACCGTGAACGGCACTCTCAATCCTTCATTTGCATGTGCAGACCTGAGTGAGAACTACAGCAACGGTGGGCAGATATAACACTATATACACAACACCCCTAGTGGCCTAGGGTGAGAACTTTAATACATAACAGTAACTAAATCACAGGAATATGTAGTTATGGCAAAACTGATTATGTTAGATTCAAAGAAGCAAGACAAAATTACAACAGATCTCTTTGTTAGATTAATAGAATCATAGAAATGTAGGGTTGGAAGGGACACACAGGGTCCTCTAGTCCAACCCCAGCTAGAAACCATTTATTGTATTTTGGCACAATAAGGCAATTCTTCAAGTGATGTGCCTCGTGTGTTGAATACTTTGTAAATGACCTCTGTTAATAATTACTATAAATTATAGCTCTTTTATCATTTGCTTGACGTGTGGATGATAAAGGTGCAGAAGATAAGCAAACCCCAGCAGGCAGTGTGCACGTTTCCTGCCTTATCTGAGGGGATTGGGCCACCTCAGGGATTGACATAAACAAAAGCGAGTTGAAGGAACTGGAAATTCTGAAGAAGAGCAAAAATGGATTCTGGAGATTGCCACAAGCAGGATTGCAAAACAGAGGAGGAAGAAGTTGGCCCACAGATCAAATTCTGAGGTAAATTTTGAAATCAACAGCCTGGTTCTCCGAAACCTGAAGGCTAGAGCTGACCTCGTACAGGCACTGAGTACCAGGTTTATGTCGGCTTCAAAATTTACCTCAGAAATTGATGTGTGGGCTATAAATCCACAGGGTTGTGACTCAGGAAATCTTAATACTGTTTTGCCTGTTTTAGGCCTGAAGGGAAAAGAAACCTATTAATGGGCTGCTGCTGGACTTTCCTAATCCTTGGAGGAGGCAGGCACTGATTAACCTTTTTTATTTTTAACTTTGACTTTCGAATCTCATTCGGCACTGAGGTAAATGTGAAAATGACACACTTCGCTGCAGAGTAATTAGAACATGTTTGCGCACACGCAGACATTCTGGCGGAGGAGGGCAGCCAGGCATCCTTTACCTGCTTTTTTTCCTTTTGTATTACCATGATAATGAATGTTCTGACTGGAAGCTTGCAATTATGCTTCCTCCTTCCTTCCCTCTTCCCTCTTCCTCACCAAAGAAAGTCTAATTAATAATGAACAGAGCCCAGGGCTGCTGCCATATTTGTCCTGTGAATCTTTCTGCTGGGGGTGGGGTGTCTTTTTCTGATGGTAGAGGCAGGGTCGAAGAGTAGTGATTAAAATCTTATTTTATGAAATTATAAAATGGTCACAAGACAAGCAAAGCTTTGCAGATTTCCTCCTCTAATCACTAAACCGCTTTTTAAATGGATCTTGCAGCAACATCTTTATAAATGTGCTGATGGATCTTTATGTAACCCAGAAGATTTATGCAAAAGTGTTTGCATACTTTTATAGAGATGGGTACAATACAAGATTCAGTTGTTAAGTACCTATTGCTGGCTTTAAAACACAGCAAGGTATTTCTTATTTTGGGGGCTGCATCTCAAATCACATTTGCTTGTTGCTGCACAGAACAGTAGGCTACGGCTGTGTGTCTTTCCAAGTCACCTGCAGTCTGTCCACATCAGTGGGTGGAGATGGGTCATGAATAACTGCATATTGCTTATGTTTTCAAATGGGATGGTAGCTGGTATGGAGGGGAAAGCATCAAAATGCAAGATTTATCAAGAAACTGCAAAATAGATGTTGATTATGGCTAATACTGTGTGTCTACATGGCTTCATTAATGAGTGGTGAAAGTGCACTGCATGCAGAATAAATGAGCGGAGTGTTTGTGTGTGTGTGAATATGATAACATACAGATCATTGCAATAAAAGCATTTCAGAACCAGCCCGTTCCTTTAAAAGCAGTTCCCCAAAGCCTATTTGGGGAGTCTTCACCTGCCAACTGAAAGACAACAAGGAGGGAGCTAGTCTAGCTTGTCTAGGGAGGGAATCCCAAAGTCTGGGAACAGACACCGAGAAGGTCCCCTCCCATGTCCCCACCAAGCATGCCTGTGAGGGTGGCGGGACTGAAAGAAGCACCTTCCCAAATATTTCATAGCCTGGGCAGGTTTGCATGAGGGAATACAGTCTTTGAGTTAGCCTGGACCTAAGTCTACAGTGCTGTCTGTCTGTCTGTCTGTACGGTAATAAAATTTATATACCACTTGATTGTAGAAAAAACTCAGTGATTTACAAAACAGATAAAACAATAAAATTGTCACTAAAAATTTACAACCATAATTTAAAACATACATACAAGTTAAAAGCACAATAGAATAGACTAAAACAAATTAAAACTCATGCAAACTTTATAAACATTTGAGAAGGCTTGTCTAGATAAGAATGTCTTCAGCAGCTGCCTGATATCAACAGGCAGGGAGTTCCAAAGTGTTGGTGATACCACATTAAGTGACCAAATTTGGTGTGGGTATCACGTGGCACCTGTAAAAGTGCCAGTTGTGCTGATTGAATTGGTTGAGTGGGCACATATGGAATAAGGTGATCTCGAAGGTAAACTGGTCCCAAGTTGTTAAGGGCTTTATATACTAACAGTAACATCCTGAACTCGGCTGTATAGCAGATCAGCAACAGGTGCAGACCTCTGGGCACAGGTGTTACATGCTGACAAGGCCTCACTCCTGTCAGCAATTGTGCTGCAGCATTCTAACTGCACTAACTGAAGCTTCCAGATCCACACAGAGTGCATTGCAATAATCCAGTCTTGAAGTGATCAGGGCATGAACCCCAGTCCAGGAATGGCCCCAGCTGTCAAAGTAGTCACAGTTGGTAAAAGGCACTTCTAGCCACTGAGGCTACCTGAGCCTCCAGTGACAGAGTTGGATCTCCAAACAGTGAACCTGCTCCTTCAGGGGGAGCACAACCCCATCCAAGATAGGCAATGGGTCAACTTCTCAGACATGGGAGCTACTCACCCACAGTGCCTCTGTCTTGCCAGGATTCAAGCTCAGCTTGTTCTCTCTCCCTCATCCATCTCACCACTGCATCTACGTAGGCCCAGGAACTCCACAGCCTCTGCTGATTCAGATATTATGGGGACGTAGAGCGGAGTGTCATCAGTATACTGATGTCACCTCACCTGAATCTCCTATGGACTGCTCCAAGCGGCTTCATGTAGATATTAAAGAGCACTGGAGATCAGATTGTCCCTTGCAGTACCCCAGAAAGTAGCTTCCAAGGGGCCGAAAAACACTCTCCCAATTATACTCTCTGGTCTTGGTGGTCCTGAAGGTAAGACTGGAACCACTGTATACGATGCCTCCAATTTCCATTCCCCACAGCCAGTTCAGGAGGATACCATGGCCGATGATCTCAAAAACCAGTAAGAGATCAAGAAGCAGGGGCAAGGTTGCATCCCAGCACTTTATAGATCATAAACAGCACTTTGAAGTGCCCAGAAATAGACTGGTAGCCAGCAGAGCTGTTGTAACAAGGGCGTCATATGCTCCCAATAACCAGCCCTGGTCAAAAATCTGGTTGCAGCTCTTTGAGCCAGTGGAAGTTAAATTCGTATACTGTCCTTCATCCATAGATCTCAAGACTGAAGAAACACTCTGTATTCTTCTGTCCATTTCCTGATTTTAAAAAATTTAATTTATTTTTAAATGTTTCCCTTCCATGCTCTGCCATTGAACAACGGTCCTTCCCTGAAAAACAGTAGCCTTCCTAAAACCACCTGGTGAGGTTGTGGAAGGTGGCAGTCTTGTCCACTGGTCCTGCATCCCTTCTGCTGTGACTGCACTGTGGCTCCAGCGAATGAGCTTAGGAAGAGAATAGACACCCCCTGAATTTGCAAAGAACCCCAGACTGCTCTTGACACATCCATTTATTCCCTTGTTGTTTTTAATTAGAAGTTAATGAAGCACCAAGACTCTTATCCTTCTCCAAATGCTCTAGCCATTCTCCAGGCAGGTTGCTTGCTCCCTTGGTTGTTTTGGTACCTTTTTCTTTTTCTTTTTGGTTGCTGTTTTTCCTACAATAACTTTTCACCAGAAATGTACTCAGTGTTCTAAATACAGCCATGCCATAGATTTATATAAAGTTATTGTGCTTTTCCCCGTGAGTGACTGGCCGCCTTGACCCCAATATTTCTTTCTTTGACAATCCAGATCCCATCACTTGTTCATCTACACCCACAGCAACCGATTGCAGAATCTGCCCCACACTCTAGGTTTGCATTTACAATCTCAGCCCTCTTTCTTGTTTTGTTTCTTGAATTTATTTCCATCCTTCCCAAATCATATCATTATAACTAAATATGTGTTTACGCACAATTGTAGATTCGCTGGTGGAGATGCCACAAAAGGTAGATTCATCTATTTTTCTCCCCTTTCATTCAATCGGATGTGCCAAGTAATAGCTCTAAATGCATTTGACTCGCCATAAATAATGTCACTAAGACGAGCAAATTTCTGTTCCATGTTCTTCCCCTCCCTTCCGCTCCCCTGTTTGTCAGCCCTTATCTGTGCTTCCTTCTTTTTGGTACAATAACGAAATCAGAGCCTTGTCAGTTGAAAGTTTATATGCCCTATTTATAGCGCTCCAGTGTCTCTGAGCTTTTATGTTCTTGCATGAGGAGCTCTTGTGCTCGCCAGAATCCTAGTGTGAGTCAGAGAGGAATATGCATCTCCATAATAGCTCCTTTGTATTCCCCCTCCCGCTTCAGAGGCAAAGCATGCTCTCCCCTTTGATAGACCAGACTGATGCAGATCAAATGGTTTGTACGGCATTGGCACCAATCCATCAGAGCAGGAGAAGGCTGCCCTCGAGTGCCAATCTATCCAGCAACCACTTCTCCTCCCTCCCTCCCTCTCCAGTAGCTCACAACCAATTCTGCCCTCCATGATAAAAATGGCTGAGTCATTAGCTGCTCTAGGCCTCGGGTCATAACCAGGCCACAGAGTCTGTTTTGGACCAGCGGGCAGATTTGTATTAACACTTTTTATATCATTATTTTTTGCACAAATGCTAATCCTTTTCTAGACCCATGCAATTACTGCTAGAACAAGGGCCATTTTATTTGTGCACAGGCAGCTTTAAAAAATCTCACAAGGTGGCAGTTATTGTGTGGTGAATGGCGCTCATGATGCCATAGGAAACCCCACTGTGAGCTCTGCATTTGCAGAGGGTATTATTATGTGTCCCCCTGCAAGCCCTCAACAGCAGCCCCATACATTGAATACAAACTGCTTTTGAAGCTTGAGGACTTTCCAAAGTTGTTTTTGATGTTGCATGTGGACCCAGTGTTAGAACCTGCTGCATAAGCAACCCTTTACATTCACTCCAAAGAAGCAGTTCAGATTGTAGTCTAAACTTGAGAAAGTTGTGGGGGGTTATACAGGGACAGCTGCTAAGAAGGAAACTGCAAATTGCAGATGGCACATGGGGCAGCCTGTGTCTCATACAGCCCACCTTTTAATAACATGGTCTCTCTCTCAACCTCCTGCGCGCCTTGAGCGTTTTGAGGCTTTTTGTACTGCATCCTTGTTCCAAGATCCCCTCTTCTTCCAAACCCTGTCCGGGTTGCTTCTAACAGCTGCAGCATCAATATTCCATCTGTGGAATTTATGACTCTTATTCCCCCAGTTTCTAAAGTACACAACAAGCCTTTTCAATGCACAAGCTTATATATACAAACTCCCTCTCATAAAATGGGATTTCATTCATGACGTTAGTGGGTGTGGATTTGGAAAGCATTTTTCTCGCCTTTAGAAAAACTGGACTTTCCCCAGTGAAAGGGGCAGGAAACAATATGAGAAGAGAATTAACGTGCCAACTAGGAGCAAGGCAAACAATTTGAGATGTGAAGGCCTGGATAGAAATGGGAGGGGGGAAAGTTACTCCCTCAACCACCTGTCCTTCACATCCCCCCCCCTTTTTAGGGGGGGAGTTAAAGTGTTTTATTTTTTATTTAATTTTATAATGTATATAAAACAGAGAGAACAATTATATTAACAGACAAAAATTAAAAGATAAAAACAGTGTCAGATTATCGAGTATAGTTCCAAATTTGCCAGGCTTGTGATGATGTTTGTTTTGAAAATGATGGTTCTGCTGTAAATGTCATAAAAGAATGTCAAATAATGTAAAATGTGCCTGGAGGTTCTAGTCCTTGATGAAGTCTCAAATTATGCACAATTTCCCCCCAAACAGCCATATTCCAGAGTGGGTGGTATCAAGCGTCCAGTGCAATATTTTGGGCTGCTTCCCATTGTGTAGCAATTACTGTTTGTTCTGCCAGGATCATATAGAAGTCCATCTTTTTTACCATATTGGTATCATCAAAAATATCCCCTAACATTAATGTTGGACAACAAACAATAGTTTCTTTAGTAATCTTTATTATTTCTAGTCCTTCACTTCTCTAAGGGACCATGTTGCACTATTTCTAACTATGAGACAATCTATAATTTGGGCTTACAATTGAATCCACATGGCTTTATATACAGGAGAGGGAGGTGTGGCCATTTCTTCCTGGTCATGGATGAAACAAAGTCTCCAAGGGTCTGATGGGCATCAGTTGCTGTAAATGCAGAAGCTATAGCTAAACTGGACAGTGTTCTTGAAGCTACTAACATGAGTTTGACCAAACTGTGGGAGGCAGTGGAAGACAGGAGTGACTGGCATCAGGGCCGTCTCAAAGGGATCGTGCGCCCTGGCGCGACGATCCCTCGGCGCCCCCGGTGGGCCGCCTCTCCGCCCACCTCCCTCCCGCGCTGGCCGCCCCTCGGGAGGGGGGGTGGGCGAGCGGGGGATGGGGGCGTGGCGCTGCAAGCCGGCCACCCTCCGGAGCCCCAGCTGGAGCGCTGGGAAGGGCGCGCAAAGCCCCACGCTGCTCCAGCGCCACGTCCATCATCCCCCGAGGGGCGGCCAGCGCGGGAGTGAGGTGGGCGAGCGGGGGATGAGGGGTGCAAGCCGGCCACCCTCCGGAGCCCCAGCTGGAGCGCTGGGAAGGGCGCGCAAAGCCCCGCGCTGCTCCAACGCCACGTCCATCATCCCCCGAGGGGCGGCCAGCGCGGGAGGGAGGCGGGCGAGCGGGGGATGAGGGGCGTGGCGCTGGAGCGGCGCGGAGCTTTGCGCGCCCTTCCCAGCACTCCAGCTGGGGCTCCGGAGGGTGGCCGGCTTGCAGCGCCACGCCCCTCATCCCCCACTCGCCCACCTCCCTCCCGCGCTGGCCGCCCCTCGGGGGATGATGGACGTGGCGCTGGAGCAGCGCGGGGCTTTGCGCGCCCTTCCCAGCGCTCCAGCTGGGGCTCCGGAGGGTGGCTGGCTTGCAGTGCCAGGGCCCTCATCCCCCGCCCCATAGGGGCGGGGGCAGGTTGGGGAGGGGGCGCCCGGTATGCCGGCGGGCTCGCGGGGGCGCCCCTGGGGGGCCTCGCGTCCTGGTGCACCGCGCCACCTGCCCCTATGAATGAGACGGCTCTGACTGGCATGCTCTGGTCCATGGGGTCCCCAAGAGTCGTACACAACTAAACGACTAAACAACAACAACAATAGCTAAACCAACCTGCTTTGACAGCCTGGCATTATCACTTCAGGTCGCATGGAGCTGCTGGGCTTGGTAAGTTTGAAGGCAGGTGGCAGTGTCCGCCTGGACAGATGGAATGGAATAAATGCGGAGGTATCACTGGTGTCTGGGTACGCTGCTAGCTCTAGGATTTTGAGGGCTCCTTAGCTTGAGATACAGGACGTGCAAGTTCTTTCAAGCTGCTGCTGGTCTTGGGTGCTCCCTGTGTTGGAACAGTGGGCTCTTTGCTAACCTTGAGGCCCTGGAAGTGTCCTAACCTTGCTACCTCCTGGGTCTAGCTTCTGTCCATGTGCTACTAAAAAGCGGAGAACATTTCATTTCCCTAGATCTTGAGTGCCCCAGATAACTCAGAATGGACCTTGACTTTCCTGCCCTACTCAGATCATTATGACTTCCTCCCAGACTGTCTGTACACAAGCAGCCTGGGGCAGTGAGGCATCAGGACTGCATAAGCACACAAACACTCTTGATATGCCTCAGTGAAAACAAACAGTAGCTGAAGTGGCTGTTTAATGTGTAGTAGCTTGCATCCTAGAGATGCCTTGAGTGTCAGGCTTTGTGATGCTTAGGGACTTGGGATCCCTCTTCCAAACCTTGCCAATTTCCAATAAATATGATAAGATGACAGGACCGTGTTTGGAGATTTCCCAACACCACTACTTGCAGCTTATGAGTACAATAAACTATGCACTGCTGAGATGTGACCATATTTCTTGTTTGCAGTTATTAAGAAATTAACTCATCTCATATTTTTGTGCATGCTGGCAGCCTTGTGAACACATCTGAAAAGTTATTAAATTCTACCAGCCCACCTGCCCACTGCCTACACATACCTTATGCTAGCCATTTGTACTTAAAAGGGGGAAGACACAGAGAGAACCAAATTGTGGCTCCATACACACTATGTTTTTAAAACACATTTGAAGCACATTATTACCCTCAAAGGATTATGAAAAGGTGGTATACCGCTTATAGAGTTACAATTCTCAGCGACCCTTTGCAAACTATAGTGCCCAGAATTATTTGAGGGGGGAAATTGTGCTATAAATGTCCTTTGAAGGTGTTCACAGCCTACATTTGTGCCTGAGTTCCTGAATTTATTTCTTAACCCACCATAGAAAACCAGGTAAATGGCCCCTGCTGGGCCCGGATTTATAGACTGGATTAAATCTGGAAAGGCCAAGGAATTTTGAGGTGTGTGAAGGAAATCCCATACTTCTCCTCCTCTCTGCTTCAAATGTATCTTTTAATTTGAAGCCTGGACAAAAGTGTAAGACAGACTTGTAAATGGATTACCAGCCATGCTTTATTAGCTCTCCTTAATTCACCTCACAGGGCTCAGGGAAAAGTTATTAGCAGATATATGCCCAGTAATAAGCTAATTATAAATCTGACAGATGGGAGGTTTTGAAGAGAGGGTAGTTTTGTATGTGAGATAGAACTGTAATTGTGCATTAAAGATTATGAATTAATATTGATTTAATAAAGCTGCAGCAATTTATTTATGTGTCAGGAGATGGTTATTTATTCTCTGGACTGGGCTCATCCAATAGGCGAAATGTCTTCTGTGACTTCAGACCTTTTAGCTCTGTGGGTTTCCACTAAATACCACTTTGTACTTTAGGCCATTCCACACATTACACGTTTGTTTAAAATGATAACCTGAGATGCATTAAGGGTGCCCCTAAATGAGCAGATGTATCATACAGGTGCACTCTGAAACAAGCTGGGATTGACTGGCAATTCTTGTTGTGGCCATAACCTTGATGGCAAACTCTGAGTAATATCCAGTGCGGCAATCATGCCAATTATGTTTGCTGCAGCAACGTAAGCTGTTTACGTGACAAACATATGAGCATCCATTTCAGAGATAATGGTCAAACTGTAATTTGGCCACAATGAACAGGCTTTGTGCTTCTGTACGCCCAAGTCTTTTAACACTCCAGATTTTAGTGGCAGAGCTGTAGCTCAGTGGTACAGCTTGTATTTTGCGTACAAAAGGTCCCAAGTTCAATCCCTGGTCTCTCCAGTTAGGTTGTGCATGGTCACACCCACACCATCCATTTAACACATATTGCTTCCCCCAAAGAATCCTGGGAACAATAATTTGTTATGAGTGCTGGGAATTGTAGCTATGCAAGGGGTAAACTACAGCTCCAATGCTTCTTTGTCGTGATACATGTGGTTTAAATGTGCTCAAATGAGACTTCCTGTTTCCCTCGACTCCGCAGGACATAAACAAAGAATGATGGGGAAAACTCATTCTTTGAATTCCTCTCTGGGTGGGAGAGGAACGGGTGCTCACCTACAGATTGCCCTGCAGTCTGACACTCGCTTCCCCACGGAATGCAAGGCTAGGCGAAGGCACTGGGTGCATGAGCACTCTGACTGCCACAACCCCCCCCCCATCTTTTCCTGGAAGCAGAGGCTATCCTGCTAATTGGGCTTTAATTGGCGTGTGCTAGGGGTGATGAGATGACAAACTGTGGAACATCTCGCTACAAGGATTTAAAGGTTGGAGTTGAGATAAGGTTTCATTCGGTGCCAGAGATGGTGGGGGGAGGGGAGCCTATGGTTGTTTTTCAAAGTTTTTCTTCTACACTTCTGATTCAGCAACCCTCCTTGGAATGCAAGGTTAAAACATAATATAAAAAGTGAGGGTGGAAGAAACTGGATTAATAACATGAAATTTTACATCAAACTGGAACTCTGTGTGTGAGAGGAATGGAATGGAGAGAGAGAGAGAAAGAGGGGGAAATATCACATTTTTAAAGGACTATGTTGGAATATAGAACGAAACCACCCCCGCTCTCCGTGATTTTCAAAGGAATGCAAAGGAGACTGAGACAATTTGGAATGTAATCTAACTGGAAAGATAATGGACTATATTTTTTTCAACTGAAAGGAGGAAGGAGTCTGCCAGCTGCAAGGTCAGAGGTTTTTTTTATTAATCATTGGCAGTTTGGAATCAGACCACTCTTCCTAGGTTGGGAGGGTTGCATTTTAAATAAAAGGACACATTCTACTCATGTAAAAACATGCTGATTCCCGGACTGTCCGCGGGCCGGATTTAGAAGGTGATTGGGCTGGATCCGGCCCGTGGGCCTTAATTTGCCTACCCATGAGAAAGATCAACAGTTTGAAGAATGAAGGACACAACACCATATATGGTTGGGACAATATTAATGGGGGGGGGGGGTTACTACCATGCAGGAAAGAACAGTGATTGCAGACTGAGTACCTCACTTGAAACTTTATAAGTTACTTAATATACTAACATGAATTGAAACCATAAGATTATAGCTGTTGTATAAAGGATTACTATATTGAAGGGAATGTAAGATTAAGATTAAAACCGGAATTAAGATTGCCGGAAAAAATATCAACAACCTCAGATATGCTGATGACACTACCTTGATGGCAGAAAGTGAGGAGGAATTAAAGAACCTTTTAATGAGGGTGAAAGAGGAAAGCGCAAGATATGGTCTGAAGCTCAACATAAAAAAAACTAAGATCATGGCCACTGGTCCCATCACCTCCTGGCAAATAGAAGGGGAAGAAATGGAGGCAGTGAGAGATTTCACTTTCTTGGGTTCCATGATCACTGCAGATGGTGACAGCAGTCACGAAATTAGAAGACGCCTGCTTCTTGGGAGAAAAGCAATGAAAAACCTAGACAGCATCTTAAAAAGCAAAGACATCACCTTGCCGACAAAGGTCTGTATAGTTAAAGCTATGGTCTTCCCAGTAGTAATGTACGGAAGTGAGAGCTGGACCATCAATAAGGCTGATCGCCAAAGAATTGATGCTTTTGAATTATGGTGCTGGAGGAGACTCTTGAGAGTCCCATGGACTGCAAGAAGATCAAACCTATCCATTCTCAAAGAAATCAGCCCTGAATGCTCACTAGAAGGACAGATCCTGAAGTTGAGGCTCCAGTACTTTGGCCACCTCGTGAGAAGAGAAGACTCTCTAGAAAAGACCCTGATGTTGGGAAAGATGGAGGGCACAAGGAGAAGGGGACGACAGAGGATGAGATGGTTGGACAGTGTTATCGAAGCGACTAGCATGAGTTTGGCCAAACTGCGAGAGGCAGTGAAGGATAGGCGTGCCTGGCGTGCTCTGGTCCATGGGGTCACGAAGAGTCGAACACGACTGAACGACTGAACAACAACAACAATTGAAATTATTTAAGATTTTGGAATGCAGAAAAAACAAAACAAAAAAACCCCAAAGAGGAACCCATCAAAACTAGCACATCAGGAAGTCACTTTAACTAAATTGTACATAGGTTACCAGGCGGAAATTGGTCATGGTGAGAGTTTGCCAAGCATGCCTTCCTCTTAGCACGTTTCTCCCTTTCGTCCTGAGTTCAAGTGTCTTCAAAGTCCATGACACCTTTGGTAGAGGCTGTTCTCCAACTGGAGTACTCACAGGCCAGTGTTTCCCAGTTGTCAGTGTTTGTACTACATTTTTAAAGATTTGCCTTGAGAGAGTCTTTAAACCTCTTTTGTTGCTTTGGAAGACAATAATCAGGCATCCGCACAACATGACCAGTCCAACGAAGTTGATGTTGAAGAATCACTGCTTTGACACTGGTGATCTTTGCTTCTTCTAGTACAGTGGCATCTCTTGAGCTTTTTTTTTTATCCATCAGGTGTTCTTTTGTTCTCTGGTTCTTCTTTGAATCTCAGCCTTAGCGTTGGCATAGGTTTTTTTCTTAGTGGCACAGTTTCTATCTCTTTGCCAGATCTGAAAGGCCTTCCGTTTCTAGTTAAGAATGCGTTAAATCTCACTGTCATTCTTATCAAACCAGTCCTGGTGTTTCTTGGTTTGGTATCCAATAGTTTGTTCACCGGCTGCAATAATGGATGTTTTTAGCTTGGTCCAGTGTTCCACGATGTTATCAGGGAATTCCAAAAGTAGATGGTCCTTAAGAGTCGTTTGGAAGCAATCCCACTTAATAGGATCTTGCAGGGTTTGAGTGCTCATTTTGCACCTTGGTTTCCTTCCTTGAAGCCTAAATTGTATAATAGTATAATTTGGTATATAAATAATTGCTTTTAATGATTGTATTAATTGGATAAAATTGGCATTGTTATAATCAGGTTGTTATTGGAACAATATTGGAAAATCAATAAAAATATTGATTTTTTTTTTTTAATGTGCTCAAATGTATGGTGCAGATGTGATGTTTGATTCCTGTTTGAAATCCTGCTCAGCACCAACAATATTGAGCTAGGTGGGCCATTGGTCTGACTAGCTGCGGTGCTGATAACACCAGGTTTTGACCCCCGTGTGGCGTAGCTGCATATTTCTGCATTGCAGGGAGTTGGACAAAGATGATCCTCAGGATCCCTTCCAACTCCACAATTACAGTATATGATTCTGTGATTCTGTACAAGGCAGCCTCCAATGCTCTCTCCTTGGTTTGCACAAATCCCACTTTGCTTCTGAAACAGAACTAGAGAGGTGTGGGTATGGCTCAGCAGGGGAACAAATATTTTGCATGCAGGTGATGCAGGGCTGACCCCATCATTAGGCAGAGTGAGGCAGTTACCACAGGCAGTAGTTTCGGGCATCTTGTAAAGTCAGCCAATTATTAGCTATTTCATTTACAACTGTTATTGCTGTTGTTGTTATGGTTGCTATTATTGTTGTATTTTAACTCCCAGGGAGAGGCAGTTGTGAGATTCTCTGCTTCAGCTGCTGCTATAACTGTCAGCCTTCAGTGGTATGCACCTTGATTTGCGGGTGGGATGCAAGAGAAGCATTTGCTGTTCTGCTTCACGTACCAAAATGTACTGCACACCCTCCAACATTTCTCTGATGAAAATAGGGACGTCCCATTCCATAATGATAATTTTATTATTTATATTCCGCACATCTTACTGGGTTGCCCAGTAAGGGACGTGGGTGGTGCTGTGGGTTAAACCACGGAGCCTAGGGCTTGCTGATCAGAAGGTCGGCAATTCAAATCCCCGTGACAGGGTGAGCTCCTGTTGCTTGGTCCCAGCTCCTGCCCACCTAGCAGTTCGAAAGCACGTCAAAGTGCAAGTACCTTCCCCCCAGCGGGAAGGTAAGCGGCATTTCCGTGCACTGCTCTGGTTCACCAGAAGCGGCTTAGTCATGCTGGCCACATGACCCGGAAGCTGTACGCCGGCTCCCTCGGCCAATAAAGTGAGATGAGCACCGCAACCCCAGAGTCGGACACGGCTGGATCTAATGGTCAGGGGTCCCTTTACCTTTTAAGGAAAAGTGGCACATTCCAGGATCAAATCTGAAACCGGTACAGCTTCTCTAAATCAGGGACATCCCTGGAAAATAACAATAAAAATAACAATAACAATTTATTATTTCTACCCTGCCCATCTGGCTGGGTTTCCCCAGCCACTCTGGGCAGCTTCCAACAAAAGATTAAAATTACATTAAAACATCAGTCATTAAAAACTTCCCTAAACAGGGCTTGCCTTCAGATGTCTTCTAAATGTCAGATAGTTGTTTATTTCTTTGACATCTGATGGGAGGGTATTCCACAGGGCGGGTTCCACTACTGAGAAGGCTCTCTGCCTGATTCCCTGTAACTGCTTCTCACAGGGAGGGAACTGCCAGAAGGCCCTCGGAGCTGGACCTCAGTGTCCGGGCAGAACAATGGGGGTGGAGACGCTCCTTCAGGTATACTGGAAAATAGGGACACTTGGAGGGTCTGATATTGGGCCAGCCCTGAGGAACACTTTAGGTTCAATCCCAGGCAACTCTAATTAAAAAGATCAGATAATCAGTGATGTGAGAGACAGCTGTCTGTCTTACACCCTTCAGAGTCACTGCCAATCAGCATAAACAATACTGGTCTCAACCAGGAATGGACTAAACTATCAATTCCAGCTCTTTTAGTTTCCAATTGTTGCAAACTTAATTTCAGTTCTCTACATTTATGCAGAAATCAGTGACTTTTAAAAATCATCATGAAAATTATTAAGTATCTCTCCTATTATACATTTTTTATGTATGGTTTTAACTAGTAAACACATTTTTGCAAGTAATTTATCCTACAATAATGCATTTTATATATATTTTCACTGACATTTACATTTTCTTACACATATTCTTCTAATACATGCATTTGTGTTCACAGTATGTTATTTGGAGAACTGCATTGCAAAAATGGGAGACCAGCAAATTTCAAAGGCTAGATATGTTTTTGTTTGTGTATTGGTTTGACAAGTGCAAGTTTCTCATTAAAATGCAAACAAAGCTGAATTACTCCTCCATCCCTAACTTAGGTGAGCAAATTGTTTTAAGGCAGCTTCCTATGTTCCATTCCAAACCACAATTTCCAGTGCTGTTTGGGAAGTAAACTATGGTTAGTGCACATTCAGAAGTGTGTGTGTGGAGAATGGACCACAAAAGGGAAGGAGGGAGATAAATGGGGAGGAGGAGGTGTGTGAACACCAGGCCTCTTGACAAATGGCCTGACCAAGTACTTTAGTATGCCAAAGTATGAAACAAAACTGCACATAATTAAAAGTGTGAACATTTGTCCTACTTTACAGAGGACAGACCCCTGTTTGAAAGTGTCCTCTATTTGAAGTGTCCTCTGTTTAGTCTGAGCATGGTTGAAAGAAGAGAGCAGCAGAGGACATGAAGCTGTCATGGACTGGCTGGATGCAGAGGAGTGGTGGGAGGCATCAACGGGGAACCCCCAAGGGAACTTCCAGGGGACGAAAGCTCAGAGCCAGGGGATTGGTGGTGGGATGAGGTCGGAAGCTGAAAAAGCAACGGGGTTTAATGAGCAGGAAGAGGCAGTGGCGGAGCAGTCCAGAATCAGGAGCAGAAGCAGAGGGGTCAAGAGGCAGAGTGGAGGCAGGTTGCTGAAGAATCCAGGGAGTCTCCACCTTCTGTGGTGACCAGCCCCCCCTTCAATGAAGAGAAATCAAGAGGGCAGAGCAACAAGAGATAAGACACTGGGGAAGGAATCAGGGTGGGAGCCTTAGAGAGTGTTGGGAAGCCACAGACCCTCAGTCCTTGCAACTGCTTCTTTGGGGCAAGACCTACTGAGAAGGGTTGCTGTGACTCCCAGGGGCTGAGATCCCTTTGCCCCCATAAAATATTTGAGGGGGCTGCCCACCGAGGAGGTTGATGTGATCAATTATGTGGGGTGGGGCTTACCTGCCCCCCCCATTATTTTATTAAAGTTGGCACCCTTGCTGTGACCACTAGGACAGAGCTGTTTGGGTTTCTTTGAACAAAAAGGTAACCTCAATGACATCGACTGATTTACTGTTTTATTGCTGACCTATGCCTCACTCCAGCTCTGGACAGAAGTTGGCCATTAGCAGTTATTTATTTATTTTTAATTTAGCAGGATTTATGTATTGCTTAATCATAAAAAATTCTAAGCGGTTAGCACCTGGATGGCAGACTGAGCAGACACACAAATCACTTGGTCTTTCCCACTATGGTGAGACATAATTGTGTTTCTATTTAAGTTATGTTACAGTAATTATTTCTAGATGTGTGCCTCTCTCTATATAAATCAACATATGCACATTTTATGCAGATCTATGCCCTCTTCTTTGGTGATGCCTTTCTCCTTCTGGAGCAATGTGAAAACGGTCACCTTCACAACTAAATACACAGACAGCTGGCCATGGGGGTTTGTAATATGTGGGTGTTCTTTGCGAACAAATCAATGTTGAAAGGTTTCCCATAAGGCAGAAAGCATGGAAACCCCAGGACTGATTGATTTTAATGGTCTGGTAGTTGTAATTAAAAGGATTGTTCCTTCATTTTCAAATCCTGCTGAAAGATAATGGCAATCTCTGTGTCTCTCTTCATTTTCTTTTTAGTTTTGATGTGTCTCTTAATTTTTGAGATTTTGATCTGGCAACAGCGACCTGGACAGTTGTCTTTAGAGTGAGGGAAGAACTGAGACTGACATCTTGGTGATCAATAGTAGGTGATTGTTTGGATATGAAACGTGAAGGAGCAGCTCAGAGTTTACACACACCTCTCAAAATACTTGGCTTAGCCCAGCCCGTTTGGCAGTATCACATTAATCATTAGTGCTTCAAGGCATATTTGGTCTTTGGCTCCTTGTTTTGTTTTTAATTAGTTTGTGTCCAATTATGCTCTCTGTAAAACAGGTAAGTAATTTATAAGCAAAGAGAGGAATGACATGTGCCCACAAATGCAAATAATAGTAATTTGCCCAACTGCTGGCTTAACATTACCTGGGAAAGATGCCTGATGTCATTCCTAAGGAATCTGGCTTCTCAAAAACCAAGTTTCCACTCCTTTTGAACAGATGTGGCACCCAAGAGAATGTTAGAATACCATTCCCCTGCTTAGTACAGGGTGGTAATGGGGGAGACATGATCTTACAAACCATCCTTCTGCTCCCTAGCTTCTTCTCACTGCCACTGCACTTCCTGGCTTAATTCAAAGTGCTAGTTTTGATTTATAAAGCCTTATGCAGATCAGGACCCTAATACCTCAAGGACTGCCTCTCACTACACGGACTTGTGTTTGTCCTTCTCTGTGTGCAGAAGGTGGCAACACGAGAATGGGCCATTTCAGGGGTGACTCCCCATTACTGGAATACTCTCTGCAGGGAAGGGGACAAGACTAAAATATTTCTGTTTACCCTGGCATTTGACCATTAATATGGAGGATAGTGATATTTTATTTTTCTTTTATCCATTTTTGTTTGTTTTAGTGCTCATCTGGTAGTAGTGTGGGTTCCTTTCTATGAATAGGATTGAAATAGCATTTTTGGGCATTGTGTTTTATGATAGTTTTATGTGTGGTTTTAGTGTCTTTTATGCTGTAAATCACTTTAGGACATTTGTGTGAGTGTGAAAAGTATTGGTGTTTGGGAATTCTAACAAAAATGGAAATACAGTAGGAGCAAAAATTGTCAATATTTGCTTGCTCATTCCTTAGATCTTCTATCTCTGAGCTACTGCCCTTTCTTCCACAGTGACATGTGGAGGCCTGTAGCTTCTGCACCTGCATCCTAGAACATTTGAAGATGGATGGTAAGAAAAATCCCACTAGCATTGAAAACATGCTGGGCATTGCTGGGGGCTTCCCTTTAAATATTTTTTCTGCTGCCCAGTACAGCGAAACCACCAATTAAATTTATCCACTATGTGCGTGACATGTGGAGCATTGTAGGAAATTAAAATTTTGGCTCCTGTTGTGGGATGCTTCATCTGGAGCATTGCGGGGAAATTAATGTGAGGGGCCTACAGCACTGATCAGAAGAGTGCCACTACCACGTGATCCCAACCTGCAACCCCAGCCTTTCCCAACCTACTGCCCTCCAGAAGTTTTGCCCTCTGCCAGCCCCAGCCAGCAGGGCAAAGGGTCAGGGATGATGAGAAGTGTAGTCCAAAACATCTGAAGGGCTCCAAGTTAGGCATGGCTGAGGTAACCTTTCGGCATGGACGTAACAACATAAATTTCATAATTTGTGACTTGGCTCTTGATTCTTGCTAGATAGACAGCGCTCCAACAATGCAAACTGCATATCATGCCAAGTCAGCATGGGAATGCAAACTCAGCGCCGGCAAACACCAGCAAGGATAACCTTGGCTGGTGCCAACCAAAGTGCAAGGCATCGGCATGTGAGCGCGGCTGGAGACAAAGAGCCCACGCAAAGCCTCCTCGCAGATGTGGGAGGAAAGGGGGGGGGGTAAGCATCTAAGGAATGTGCAGAGTGCTTTCTGGCTCGCTCCTCTGATCACAGAGGCCTCTGGAGAAATATGCGGCTGCCCTCTGACCCGCACAGCCTCCGCTCTGCAGGAAAGGGCAGCTGCAGACCAGGTGTGTCAAAGAACATCTTGGCTCCGGAAATGAGGATTTCGTTTTTATTTTGTGTACATTTGCTGCACTATCTCTCCTCTAAGGGAGATGTAATTGGTAGCCATCTAAGAAGTGCAGGATCATGGTTTATAAAATTTATGAGCAGGGTGCGGTCGGGAGAGAGACATTTTCCCTCCCTCTTTCATAATGCGGGAACACCAGGTCACCCAATGAAAGTGACTGACAGTATGTTCAGTACAGACAAGAGAACCACAGAGACAGAATGGGTCCTGGCAGGTCATCTAGTCCAACCCCTTGTTGGATGCAGGGTTTCACTGCAGGATTTTGCTACAGCCTCCCTGGCAGAAAGATGCCCAGCTTCCCCTTAAACCCCTTGTCAAACAAGAGCCCCGCCACTTGCAGAGGCAGTCTGTTCTATAGGCAAACAGCTCGGAAATAAGTTCAGAGCTCCTCACGTTTACAGAGCATCATTGTGATTTGCTTGCACGAAGCTCACCTGGATTCTAAGTGGATGAGTTGGTTTGCTTCCACCCACCACCTTTCAACGTAATATCTGAAAAATCATTTGATGTGAGGAAGAGCTTTCTACCACTACATAACATTTTTTTGTGAAAATATATTCTTTGTTCAATCATACTGTTGAAGTCAGATACCATTAGGACTATAAAAGATGCTGAAAATCATGCAATAATTTGTGCACACAAAAATGGGAGGGGGACAATGATTTGGCACAGTCACAGTTGTAGTGCACCAGGCTGAAATGTATAGCTTGGGATATGTTTCTGCAATCATGGTTGAATTTGATATGACCCTTAATATGCCTGAAATGCTGTCATATGCACTTTGTGAGGCAGAAAGGAAAGATCTTCATATAGATAAAAACAGTTTTCAAGCTGGTCAGCTGTGTCCTAGGTCTCAGTTCAGTGAGATCCAACAGATCTCGCCAATGAGCTGCAGAAACTGAGCCCCAGAACACATCACAGAATGCTTTGCAACACCTAGGATTCATAGAATCAAAGTATTGTAGAGTTGGAGGGAACCCTGAGGATCATCTAGTCCAACCCCCTGCAATGCAGGAATCTCGACTAAAGGATGAATGACAGGTAGGTATCCTGTCATGGCTTGCATTTTTAAGGTGCATTTTTGCTTTAAAGTGTAGAAATATATTCTGTTCTATGGATTCAAGAAGGTTCTGGAACTTTCTCTGTGTGATACAAGCTGCTGCAATTTTCTAGCTAACAAGTAGGTTTTCATTCTGCCTGGAAACAAGCAGAACGTTCCTGGTTTTTGGGTTATTCCTTCAGAGAAGCTGAGTTCAGCTGGTTTAAATTGGCCCTGTTACCTCTTTCTCTCAAGGTCATGCAAACTATAAGAACAGGCCAGAAGGAGCCTGGCTTTCTCATTCTCCTTTCTTCTTGGTTCTCTCTTCTTTGTTCCTGTGTGGTGATCTGTACATAGTATGTTTAAGTGCTAAGGTTTCGCTGCAACTGGATTCGTAAGGACTATGCCAATCCTGTAGAGCTGGATTTGTGAACTGTTAGGCTCACTGTGACGGGGTGAGCTCCCGTTGTTCGGTCCCAGCTCCTGCCCACCTAGCAGTTCAAAAGCACGTCACATAAATAGGTACCGCTCCAACGGGAAGGTAAATGGCGTTTCCTTGCTCTGCTCTGGGTCACCAGAAGCGGCTTAGTCATGCTTGCCACATGACCCGGAAGCTGTACGCCGGCTCCCTCGGCCAATAAAGTGAGATGAGCGCCGCAATCTCAGAGTCGTCCGCGACTGGACCTAATGGTCAGGGGTCCCTTTACCTTTACCTTTTAGCCTCTTTTACGTTCAGTGAATAATACTGGATGAAGCAGATTTCCTTTGAAACTTTTTTGGAACCCTGCATTGTGTTACGTAACTCTGCTAAACTATGTGTTGAAGTTTGTTCTGGATCATTATGGAGCAAAACCATGACACATCCAACCTCTACTTGAAAACCTCCAATGATTCCATGGAATACATGCAAGACTTCTTCAGCAGATGATTGAGGGCAGATATTTCTGCAGCTAGAGAGGTTGAAAACTTTTAGTCATAACTGAATGTTTGCTCTGCAGCACCTAAGAGCCTTTTAGTATGACTCTCAGCATTAAGACACATGCCTGGATGCAACTGTCCCCCAAATAAGTGGGATTCTTTTGGAGCTTTGTTCACAGCATTGCTGTTAATAGAAATGCCGAAGTGTTCCTCGAGAGCTATGCCTGGTATAGATGGAGGCATTCATCAGAGCTAGGGCTTGGATGTACAGTATTCTGTGCTTTAAAATATTTCCGCATCAACTTCAACCAAACTTCTCCAACGTGAAAGTCCAAGTTCTGTGCCCAGTGTCATTCCTGCAAATTTCACTTTTGCATAATGTATTCTGCATTGTCTACATTATCAACTTGACAGTGTTGCGTAATGTATTCTGCTCTTGCTAGCTATGGATAGGGGTTGGCCTCTTTCAGCAGGTGCTAAGCACGGGTGATTCCTGGTTTTCGTGGTGTGTACTTCCTCCTTACTATTGTTGCTACTGACTTTCCTTTCCCTCTGGCCTAGTCCATACTGCAATCCATGCCACCTCCTGGAAAGATGGTGGGGAGGATTGACAAGGTTTATGGAGGCTACAGCTCTTTCTGCTTGGTCTCTCAGGGAGAGCAAGTGGCCAGGCAAGCAGAAGCCGGGCCAGGAGACTGCAGGAGTTGGCAGCGACCCCTCCTCTAGGGTGTGGACCTTGGCTGGAGACCAACCAAGGCCACCTTTAACTCCAGCTCTGCTACTAAGGCCTCAGAAAGCCAGTGTGATAGTGTGGTTAAGGCAAAGCTGTGCAACCTTTGGTCAACTTCCCATGGTAGAAGTGGGGAGAGTGCTGTTGTGCTCAGAGTGTGCATCTGGGCTTCCCAGAGGCATATAGCTGGCCACCATGAGAACAGGATGCTGGCTTAGCTGGCATGTTGGCCAGACCCAGCACAGCTCTCCTTGAGTCTCCATCTTTCCTGACCACCGCTTTGCCCATGCTGCCTGGACTAGCATTCGGTTCAATTTCCGTACAAAGCTTCCTGGGTGAACAACGAGCAGCTACTCCTGATCTCTCAGCCCAGCCAGGGTTCTTGTAAGACTAAAATGAAGACCAGGACCCTCAGCTCTTTGGAAAAGAAGGTGGGAGATGAACATAATCTTTCTTCCTTTTGTTTCCTACCCATGCTTTATCATAAGGTCCCAGAGTGGTTTACAACAATAAAAAAGCAATTATGGTATAAAACTAATAAGAATACTAATACTGCCTGAAAACAACTCACTTCAGTAGTGACGTTTAAACCCTCACAACCCGCAGCTTTGCTCCGTTTTGGGGGGGGGGAATGAGTGAAGAGGAAAATGCACTTAGCGCATGTTCAGAGGAAATATGTACCTTTCTTCTATTTCGGGTAGGGTAACACTTGGCAGTCAAGCAAGTTCTGGGCCTGAGTCCTGGCTGAAAAGAAAAACAAGGCACCCACTCTCTCCGCCCCCGCTCCTTTTTTTATTTTTGCAGAGTGACAGAAGTTTGCGGGGTTTTGTACGCTGGGTGGCTTTGCATCCTCCCCGCCTCCTGCTTCCTTCACGACTGCTTAGCAATCAGATCGAAGCTAAGAGTGACACTTTGCGTGAATAACACACACCAACAGGCATGAACACATGCACACAAAGTCGCAGTGCTACTGAAGTGGCACCTGCCCCTTTAAGAGAGGAGCCGGGGTGACGGCGGAGCGAGACTGTTGCTGTTGCAAGCAAAAGCTTAGCTGTTTTGTGTGTGTGTGTGAGAGTGTGAGCCTGCCTGCTGCTGCTGCTGCGGAGCGCAGCTATCAATCTTTCCTGCTCCCCACCCCTCCCCGGATCTCAAAAAAGAATGAGGATCTCAAACTTGGTGTTTTGCAAAGGCTCCAGAAAGAGAATCTGGAGGAGTTGCTCCTGCTGCTGCGGTTCCTCTTCCTGCTGCTGCTTGTAGGTTCAGACATCTTAGAAAAAGAGGAGAGATTTCCGGGCACTCAAAGCAAGAGACACCCGGGCTCGCTCCCTCCGCTTTTGGATTTACAAAACACGCCAGGCAGATGGCGAAGGAGGAGAACCAGAGGCGCCTTTTGCAGTTCCTCCCGGGATTGATTTAAGGAATATATTTTAATCGGTGTTCATCGGATTTGCTTTCTTCCTCGCTGTTTTTAAAAATATTATCCTAAGAAGCATTTTTTGTATTGCAACCTCTGAAGACACCCCCCCCCCCATTTTTAAGCTTTCTACTTCGCTGATCTTTCTGAAACTGGAGCGAGAGAGGAATTTGAAAACAACACACACAAAAGGGATTAACAGTTAAAAAGCAGCGATGGAGGGAAAAGCAGCTGGTTTTGCAAGAAGGTAAGGCGGAGAAAGATTTAAGGGACGCCTCCTAGTCCGCTTCCCCAAATATCGCCCCCACCCCACCCCACAATTTAGTCTCTATCATTGCTAAGAGGGCAGAAAAATTTGGATGGATCAACGCCGATTCTCTCCCCGCCCCCAGTCTCGATCGTTTCCTCATAGAGATGTCGGGAGTCTTCCTTATTATTATTATTATTATTATTATTATTTTATTAAAATCTCTTTGGATGTGCAACGGAGATGACGATATCAAAGCAATGCATTTTTGAAAATCGGGCGGGGGGGGGGGTAATAGATATTGCACGAGTTCATATGTATAGGAGGAGTAACGGGGGTGTGTGGGGGGGAGAAAGCTAAGCAAATCACAGAATTCAAAACACAACAACCCCCCCCCCTTGTTCCGTCGTGGTGTTCTCCGCCCCAATGTCTCCTTTTCTTGTTGATCTAGTAGAAAATTCACTGAAAGTGCTGTGTGTGCGCGGGGGGGGGGGTAGACCCTGGGAATTCCCTTCACATTGGACGGTGCCCCCTCCCCCGCCCGCCGAGAAATTTTAATTTGTATTTAATTTTGCGCGTGTCTTGGACGTGGTGAGATAGTTTTCCAGCCCTCAAACTCTGGGGAACTCTTTTAGCGCCTTGATCCTGCACTCTTCGACTTGATTCTAGTAAAGTTTACTTGCGAGCAAGGCTAAAGCCCGGCGCAATTCTCACTTGGCTGAAATCAATGGGACTTGATTCTTTGGTTAGGTTAGGATTCGACGGCGCACTCGGAAGAAAGACCGGCTGTGTTAGCGGAGTTTACACCCAGGTAAGCGTGGGTAGGATTGCAGCTTGACAGTCCGAAACTGCGCTAGTTTACGCAGATACAAGCCTCACTTTGTTCTGTGTGTGCGCGGGGCGGACGCGGGGCAGATTGACCCAAGTAAGTTTCCAGCAGGCTTTGGAGCCAAAGGCCACGATTTTGTTCCCTTAACTTGGAAAGAAAAGTTGCATGCAAGTCTTTGGAGCTTGTTTCCAAGAGAGGCGGCGATCTTGCGCACGCTTACTTGAGAGTAAGACCGGTTGAACTCGGTAGGGCTTGTTGTTGTTGTTGTTGTTCAGTCGTTCAGTCGTGTCCGACTCTTCGTGACCCCATGGACCAGAGTACGCCAGGCACGCCTATCCTTCACTGCCTCTCGCAGTTTGGCCAAACTCATGTTAGTAGCTTCAAGAACACTGTCCAACCATCTCATCCTCTGTCGCCCCCTTCTCCTTGTGCCCTCATGTAGATAATGGGGTTGTGGGCATGCATGGAGAAAGAGAGGGAATGTACCAGAAATGCATTTAACTGAACTTGTGCTGTCTCAGTTTCTCAATCTCCCCTAGGCCATCATGAGAGAGGAAAGTGACAAATTGTGTCGTTTGCGATCCTGAACTCAGGGAAATAAAGTGGTTCCCCATCTGGAATTGTAAACACACCCTAGAATTTCAGAATCCAGAGCAAATGGGTGCCAATTCGTGTGTGCTTTTGGTTATTCAAGAGTAGAAAATGCAGCCAGTTATGTGGCTGAAATCACAGTCCTTTGCGATCAAAGCATGCCTGAGACTTGTCTCCTTTTTCCTCAACAACATTTGCAAAGAAAACTCTTAAAGGGGCCGGGGACTGGCACAGCTTTCTACTCTTATCCCTTTCTTTCCTCCTCTGGTCACCCAAATGTTGGTTCCTTTTTGCTGGCATTTTGTCTGTTTATGCTCTCCAGTTTCCTTGATGAGGGTTTGGTGGCAATGAGCCACTCACTGGGCTGCTTATTTTCCCAACCCATGGCCACATGGCAAACTTGTGACAGCAAAGCCAGTAATTTGGGTTCCTGGAGTTAATGAGGAAGGGCTCTCCAAGGTTTTCATCTGGCATTTGGGGGACCTTGGTCCTATCTCTCTTGTAATCAGAAAGCTTCTCTGAGTAAACTCACCTTCCGTTACAGTATTAGTTTGCGTGTGCACCCTGTGGGAAAACAATGCGTCTGTGGTGAAACACAGTTTCGGTTTGTGTTTTGATAAGGCATTGAACATGCTTCTGTGTTGACTTCAGTGGTTGATATATTGGTTGGGAAAGTGAAGTTGGATTTCTGAGCATCTGTGTTTGTAGGAAGAAACTCAGAATGCTCTTGCATTCTTGGTTGTGTTGATTTTTTTGCTTTTGAGGTTTCTTCTTTCCCACTGTTCCTAACTCTGCTGCCTTTTTTATTTTTCTTATTGCTTCTTGGCCTGCACAAAGTACAGTTGGCAGGAGACTCAGTCCAAGACTCCCATCTTGGAGGCAGCTGCCCCATATCCCTAGCCGAACCTGCTGCTGGGAGGGTACTTCAGGCTTGACACCCAGTGTGCCTTTTTTCATTTCCTGCATATGTGAACCCAACAACAAATGCTCCTTCATCTTTACTGGGTGGTTGGCAGGCTTTTCCTATCCCACGTTCCTAAATAGTCTAGATACGGTGTCTTGTCCCAGGGTTAATGAAGGCTCCATATTTTGTCTGCAACATTCTCTTCTAGAGGCAATTCATACAGTCATTTATGAAAGCTGCAGGCAGCCTTGAGTTGTGTGGGGCAGGAGTTCTGTTGTTTGACCCTATATTATTCCTGTTTCCCCAAGGAGCTTTGTAGGCTCTTACCTGGGCTGCACCCTTCTTTATTGTGATTGGTTGCTGCCTTTTCTTTTCCCTGCATGTAAACACCTTAGCAAGTTTTGTCAGGATGGAAAAACATGCTTGCAGTCTCCTCTCCTTGGCCCCATCTGCACTATACATTTTAAACAATATCATATCACTTTAAACAGCCATGGCTTCCCCCCCCAAAGAATTTTGGGAACTGTAATTTGTTAGGGGTGCTGAGCATGGTAAGAAACCCCTATCCCTATCCAGAGTTACAATGCTCAGATTTGTTTAATAATCAACCCCTCTGCTCAGGGAATTTGGGGGACTGTAGCTCTGTGAGGGGTTTAGGGAAGGGCTAGGCAGAAGATAACGATTTCTAGGTGATTTGTAGAGTATCTGCAAGAGCCTCTGATTCCCAGCTGAGCAGCAGCAACAGATCCCCTGCAACCCCAACATAGCAACAATTAGGCTGTAGAAAAAGTAAGCTGGGGGGCGGGACACCAGGATTGGATTTTTGTTTGGGAGAATACATGCTAGCTTGGTTCTGGCACTGGTTGTTAATTCCTTGGCTGAGCGCTCCGTTTCTTAATTTTTAGTGTATACCTCTCCACTTTGACCTACTACTTTCAGTGTTCAAAACTAGCCAGGCGCCACACGCATTTTGCAAGTGACGAGGGTCCATTTGCAACCACATGAAGGTCTCTGGACGCCAGGTTGGCAACTGGGGAAAGCAAAATGTCACTCAGAGAAGGATCTGAAATATTTTCCTTGATGCTTGAATTAGTTTTATTCTGAATTGTTTTATTCGATATTTTAATGTGTTGTAAACTGCTTTGAGATTTGTTGTTTAAAATACAAAGCGGTCTAGAAATGGAAATAATAAATAAATACCGGTAAATAAATCTCATTGGGGTATGGAACGGCGCCTAGACATTCCATTGTGGTGACTGTGGCCTAGGCTTAAGGTGTCATTTGACGGTTAGATTATATATCTGAGTTTCTAACACTGTCTACTTTACACATGACTTTAACTGGTGGAAATCGGGGTTCTAGTAAAAAAGAAAGAAAGAAAGAAGTAATAGTTGTACCTTGGAAGTCGAACGGAATCCGTTCTGGAAGTCCGTTTGACTTCCAAAACATTCGGAAACCAAAGCACGGCTTCTGATTGGCTGCAGGAAACTCCAACCGAAAGCCCCAGAAGCCCGTTGGATGTTCAGCTTCCAAAAGAACATTCACAAACTGGAACACTCACTTTGCAGTGTTCGGGAGCCAAAGCGTTTGAGAACTAAGCTGTTCGAAAACCAAGGTACGACTGTAGATCCTTGGAAGGTGGTGGACTCTCCTTCCTTGGAGGTTTTAGACAGAGGCTGGATGGCCATCTGCCAGGCATTCTTTAGCTGTGGTTCCCGCATTGTAGGGGGTTGGACTAGATGACCCTTGGGATCCCTTCCAATCCTACAGTTCTGTGATTCTATGATTCTATTCTTTAACTCTGAGGTCTGGACCAATTGTCTTCTCAATATAAGGCAGCTGGATAAGCTGACTTCTCTTGCTGAGAAACTGTTCTGTTTGCTGTGGAAACCCCAGTATATTGTGGAAAACTGGAGAATGTTCCGGGACAGAATGCTCACTTCATGTGGAGCACTGGTGAGGTCTGTTTGGACTTTGCATTGTCCTGTGCACTCACTGTTCACACATCTTGGGAGCAGCCCAGCCAAATGGTGTGGGCGAATTGTCACCCACAGAAAAACCCTTCCACCCTTAACTGTTCCTCTTCACCCCAGGTTCCTTGGAAACCTAGTTTGAAACCACAGCTCACTTGTGATGTGGGCATGGCTCGAAGGAAAACAGTTGCCATCACATAAAGTACAGTCAGGGCACAGGTTATTTCAGGACAGCATGCAAATGACTGAACTTTTTCTACAAGTTCAGGTACCGGTAATTAACTTCTGTGAGGTGTGTTACCTGCTGCGAAGGCACTGTTTGGTCTGTCCTTCCTTGAGTTGTGCCTCTTGGAGCCAGATGTAAAATTCTTTAGAAGCCTGCTTAGTGCTGGTGACTTTTGTGTTCTGTTATTTTGCAAACATAAAATAAACACATGTCATGTTTTTCAATTCCTAATCTGCTTTTATGGGTTTGAACTCTACTCTGACTCCTACTCTCGTTTTGGCATGCAGCTTGCTAACAGGTTGCCAAACTGCTGGGAATAGACTGTGTCTATATGTATTTATTAATTATATGGCTTCAGTATGTAAAAGCAGGAAGTTGGTGTCTGGACTTCTGAAATTTATTGCTGATTCAGGTGTAATTTATGAATCCACCACTGCATCTAAGCGGATTCTTAGTTAACTCTGTATGTATGTGCAGCTTATATATATGGATTTCAGACAATATGCTCTTACAGTCCGTATATACTTTTTTATTAAAAAAAAAGTAAGTTTGAACATAGGAACAAATATGCAATAAGTTTCAGTTCCCCAACAACCTCAACTACATCCAGTTGTGTTAGTGATAATCAGCACATATATACTAGCTGAGTTTTTTGCCTAGGATCTTATGAATAGATGTTACAGCAGTGGAACAACTAAATATACAGGTTGAGTTAAGTGGGAAGCAGGTTGGGAATAGAGGCAGATAGTACTGGATACAAGTTGGTGTTGGTCCTCATTCCCTAAGGCAGGGGTCAGCAACCTTTTTCAGCAGGGGGCCGGTCCACCGTCCCTCAGACCATGTGGTGGGCTGGACTATATTTTGAAAAAAAAAAGAATGAACGAATTCCTATGCCCCACAAATAACCCTGAGATGTATTTTAAATAAAAGGACACATTCTACTCATGTAAAAACACGCTGATTCCCGGACCGTCTGCGGGCTGGATTGAGAAGGTGATGGGGCCGCATCCGGCCCCCGGGCCTTAGGTTGTCTTCCTCTGCCCTAAGGTCTTACACCCCCTTTCCTCCCCTCCAGAATTGCTCATGGACTTTTTGGCTATCTTATCCCTGGCTGTTCCAAAATTCAAACTTTTCTCTTTTTATGTCATCATGGGATGCATTGTTCTTCTTGGAGGTGTGGCTTCAGATTTCTTCAGGAATTTATTTTTACCGGTAATTACTAGCCCAGTGAGCTATTAACAACCCTTGAGGAAATGCCTATTGTTCACCATAAAGTAGCATGCTGCACGGTGAGTGCTCTGTCTCCTTCTTCTGGCATGGCCCCATAACAATACTGTCCTGAAATAACTGTCAGTAAATGCTGGGGGCTGAGGAACAGAGGAAAGGGGGTGGGGTGGTTTTAATGCAGAGGAGATGGGAAGCAGGTTGTGGTGCACACCAAGGCTATGAACCTGCCAAGCAGCAGAGTGAATGATAATTCTTTAACTTAAAAGGGGAGGGAGGGCTATGCCTCTTAAGAGCTCCTGAGCGTTATTGACTAATGTGAATGGAGAACAGCACTGCCAGTTTGAACAGGACTTGAGAGAACTTCCAATTTGCTTTATGGCTGTGAAAATGAAGGCTATTAAAAAATAAAGCTAGAAGTAAAGATTTGAGTTGTCACAGGCTCCCCCCTTCCCCCGATGCTGAACATGCTTAAGCTTCATTTAATATTTCTGTACAAGTGTGAATAATTGGATGGTGAACACTTCCCCTCCTCCAATTTTGGCTTGTCTGTAAATTCCTTGCACCTATCAACTTCTGTTTGAACCTAAACTTCTAGAGGTCTCTTCAGTCTGCCAAGTATTCCTCTTTTATCTGAGCCCTCCTATTGTTTTCACTCAGATGGAAGGGCATGGAAAGTTCTTTATTTTGCTTGCAATTGCCGATTGCCATTACGTTAGTGATAGGCTCTTTCAAGTAGCATCTTTTAATAATGTAAGAAGAGTCATGCTGGATCAGGCCTAAGGCCCATCTAGTCCACCATTCTCTTCTCACAGTGGCCAACCAGATGCCCATGGGAAGTCCACAAACAGGGCCCAAGTACAACAGTGCACTCCCCATTGGGGATCCCCAGCAATTGGTCTTCAGAAGCATGCTGCCTCTGTTACTGGAATGTTTTGAAATGGGACCATAGCACAGTCCTGTATTTCAAGGAGCCTTGGAGCAAAAATGTCTTCTTGGTGGATGTGAGAGGTACCTAGCGAAGGACAGCCAACTTTGTTATTCTCCAAGGAGGTGGGTCAGTGGTGATAGCTCCCTTCTGCAGATGATGGTCTAGTTTGGAGGCAGGAAATGGAGTTTACCATGCCAGCACCCTTTTTCTAGAAGAAAAGCACTGTTGTTAATACATATAGTTTATTTCTTACTTTAGAAAATATAAACAAGGAAACTGAATGGTACAAGGCAAAATACAACGACATGCACAACAACATATTTGAATATTTTAAATGTATGATTTTAAAATTTGCTTTATTGTTTAAATTTAGTAAAAGGAGTCTTATGACATCTTAAGGACTTAACAGATCTACTTGTGCCATAACAGATTTGCTCCTATTTTTAAGGTGCCACAAGATTCTTCATTGCCTTTGCTACAACAGAGCAATGCACCTATCCCTCTATAAATCTTGCAAAGCATCCTGGAAATTCAGTTGTGGGATAGTTTAATCACTAAAACTAATTTTAAAATCCTGCCCATCAGACACTGCTTCTCTCCCCTCTTGATCAGATTTGTCCCCCCCCCCCTTTTGGCATTAACCATGGTTAGCAGGTTATCTTTACCAAATTTAATGCTGCTAGACATGGCAGACTTTAAACCAGGGGTTGAAGCAGGTTTCATACTTTAGAACAGGAGGAGAGGGAAGGAGAGGCGTGTGAAACCTAGAAGGATCCTTGTAGTCTCCTAACCGTGGTTGTGAGGTTGGACAGTATTGCACCTGCACATTAGCTTCCCTTTCTAAGGTACAGACCTGCAAATACAGAGGTTTCTTTGCAGGCATCTGATTTTCTTTCTTCTGAGGCTTCTTCCCGAGTTAATGACTCACTGAGTGTCCTTGGTTCATCTCTCTGTGAGGGGAAAAGGAATAATTTTGTGCAGAAACTATAAACACTTAACAGTTTGTTTCTCTGGAACGCCTCTGCGTAGCCTGAAGTGTGTCTTAGCAATTACTCTCAGCAGTGAAGCAGTTGCTTTTGAGCAACAACAAAAATGTTTGTGTGTTTGTTTAAGGGGGAAAAACCCCTTTCAACTTCCTCTGACTTGTGGAAGGAGGGATTTTGGCACTTTGCTCTAGCGTGTAATAGGTATAAATTATTCATGGTATACAGATAACATTTTATTTGTGGGACTGGGGAGGAAGTGAGAGCAGCACATGAACAAAATCTGGTGCACTTTGTGCCTTCTGTGAATACTTCTTAATTTTTGTTCCTCCTTGGTAAGGCTATTCTTGATGCAAGCAGTCTCATAGTCAACATTTTCATGTTCTCTTATTTTTATTATTTTCCTTTTTTTTAATAGACCAGCCAGCCTCACAACTCCAATTAGAGACAATTGGGATAATTATATGCAGACTAAGACAACATATGAAAGCTTGTGCTATCAGATGGATAGATGTGTGTTTTGTCTTAAACTCCCTTGCTTTTAATTGATTCATTAATGGGCTAAAATAGATACTGCACTATCTGTCTCGACGGAGGTGTTATCTGGAGGTTGTTTAATTGAGGTAATAAGCTGTGTTCTGCACACCGTAATGCAACCCAGCCACTTAAATGTTTGAAATATAATTTTTAATCCTGAGCTGGAATTGAGACAGCTGCTAATTAGAGCTTGTGTGGGTGCTGCGTACTGGCAAATGTGTCTTGGCCATGAGCTTACTTGGTGGCGTTAAGTAAGCCCCCCCCCCCCTCTCTCTTTCTCAGCCTCAGCCTTTCTGTCTGTAATTTGGGGCCTGCCTTGGAAGGTAGTTGGCAGAAAATGCACCTCACATTCTTTAAACCAGAAGTGACCTGTGGGCAGTCTTGGCCCACCAGGGACTCCAATTTGGCCCATAAGGCTATTTCCCCCAAACTGCACCAGCTCGCCCATCACCTGATGGGCAGGAGGACAGGGTTTAACCCTGCATTAGCTTTGTGCTCTGCTCTTAGCAGGGAGCAGAACCACACAGATCAGGAAGTAGGATTTGGTCCCCATGCATCAGCTGATGGGTGTGGATTAAACTCTTTCTCCTTTCCCCTTAAACAGGGGCTGGTAGTGACTGATTTTCAGGTGGGTGACCCCACCCACCTGACAAATTTGGCTTGTGAGGCAGATCCTGATAAAGGGTTGGCCCATGGAGCCAAAATGATCTCCTACTTAAATGCTTTGAAAGCAGCATATATGTGCTCCTTATCAGCATTATTAATGAAGTTAGTGCAAAATGTCACAGTGCATCATCCCACAAGAGCAGGTAGCTGGGTGGATGACATCATCCCTTATGCACCACCAGCATTGACTTCTTAGGTGTTTCCTATGCCTTGATTTAAGGTGCTGTTTCTCTCTCTCCTATCTTGATAAAAGCCACTTTTCAACATTCTGTCACATGCAGGTGTGACCAAGAAGCCCAGGAAGTGGCTGGTCAAATCAAGGGGCAGACTGCACAAGGGAGCTGGTGTGATGGTGGTGGTTGGGTCGAGATTGACAGTGGCAGAATATAGCTCCCATGCGAATGATTCATTGATTCCAAGTGTGCTTCTTTGGAACAGGGTTGTGGTGAGAGCAGAGCCTGCCCTTAGCCCAGCAGTGCACAGCCCAGCTCTTGTAGGTAGGCTGGGGCTCCCTCCTCCCCACGCACAAGTCCTCCATTTGTTCAGCCCACATCCAGCAAAATGACTATGCGCATTTTGCTAGTTACTGATAGTTCCCTTAAACTGCCTGGAACCAGTGGATACATTTAAAAATATGCAAATACACTGGCTGCTGAACAGATTTCTCTTAGGGAAAGTGGTGGGATCAAATGTAAAAAATAAAAACATCCGTAGGCGTTTGACAACAGTAGCTATTAGCACACACACCATTTCATATTTAGCACATCTTGTTCAAAATAATCATTTCTATAATCAATCAATCGGCTCCTTACTGGAAACTGTGTTCATTTGTATTCCAGAGTATCTGCATATTTTGGTTTGCATGGGTGGGAGTATCACCTTCCCAAAATTTATTTTTCCTCCGCTCGGAAAGCCAAACATCTTCTGTGGTTAGGCAGAGTTTGCTTTTGATATCTAAGTGGATTTCTTTTCTTTGTTTCTTTTTTAAACAAAAGCACCATAAAACCTTCACTGTAGAGTCTCTGTGCAGGGCAAGGCCTTAATGCGTCAGAGAACTCTGTTTTAATTGCCTGTTTTCTCCAAGCTCTGATCTTCTGGAATGTTTGCCTCCCAGCTACTCTTCCTTGAACTTTTCAAAAAGAAAATAGATGGTTAGTTCAGATGGATTAGTGGTGTTAGCCTTGGGAGGGCAAGTACATCATAACTCTTGAGAAATTCTTGCTCCCCCTCCCCCCAAGCATATGGCTTGTGAGAAGTATGTTTTGTGTGGTGTCTTGTTTTAGTGAGAACATGATGGTTTTGGGGAACCTGTGGCTTTTCAAATGTTGCTGGACTACAGCTGCTGTCATCCTTGACCACTGGACCACTGACTGGGGATGATGGGGTAGTTGGCAGCCCCATAACATGTTAGGTTAATCTAATGCATTGTATGTGGAGCTGCCATTAAAGGTGACCTTGATCCTGAAAGAACTGTGTTGACTACTGATAGGATATGGGGAAGAATTCAAGGTGTTGGCGATGACTTTGTTGTTGTTCAGTCGTTCAGTCATGTCTGACTTCATGACCCCATGGACCAGAGCACGCCAGGCACCCCTATCCTCCACTGCCTCCTACAGTTTGGCCAAACTCATGCTAGACGCTTCGAGAGCACTGTCCAACCATCTCATCCTCTGTCGTTCCCTTCTCCTTGTGCCCTCCATCTTTCCCAAAATCAGGGTCTTTTCTAGGGAGTCTTCTCTTCTCATGAGGTGGCCAAAGTACTGGAGCCTCAACTTCAGGATCTGTCCTTCCAGTGAGCACTCAGGGCTGACTTCTTTAAGTATGGATGAATTTGAACTTTTTGCAGTCCATGGGACTCTCAAGAGTCTCCTCCAGCACCATAATTCAAAAGCATCAATTCTTCGGTGATCAGTCTTCTTTATGGTCCAGCTCTCACTTCCGTACATTACTACTGGGAAAACCATAGCTTTAACTATACGGACCTTTGCCGGCAAGGTGATGTCTCTGCTTTTTAAGATGCTGTTTAGGTTTGTCATTGCTTTCCTCCCAAGAAGCAGGCATCTTTTAATTTCGTGACTGCTGTCACCATCTGCAGTGATCATGGAGCCCAAGAAAGTAAAATCTCTCACTGCCTCCATTTCTTCCCCTTCTATTTGCCAGGAGGTGATGGGACCAGTGGCTTGGGATTCATGCAGTCCAGCCTTTCGCATGATGAATTCTGCATATAAGTTAAATAAGCAGGGAGACAATATACAGCCTTGTCGTACTCCTTTACCAATTTTGAACCAATCAGTTGTTCCATATCCAGTTCTAACTGTAGCTTCTTGTCCCACATAGAGATTTCTCAGGAGACAAATGAGATGATCCGGCACTCCCATTTCTTTAAGAACTTGCCATAGTTTGCTGTGGTCGACACAGTCAAATGCTTTTGCGTAGTCAATGAAGCAGAAGTAGATGTTTTTCTGTATTCTTGCCACCTCTTCTTGATGGCTTCTTGATGGCTTCTGCTTCTGTTAGGTCCTTCCCACCTTTGTCTTTTATTATGGTAATCTTTGGGCGAAATGTTCCTTTCATATCTCCAATTTTCTTGAACAGATCTCTGGTTTTTCCCATTCTGTTGTTTTCTTCTATTTCTTTGCATTGCTCGTTTAAGAAGGCCCTCTTGTCTCTCCTTGCTATTTTTTGGAAATCTGCATTCAGTTTCCTGTATCTTTCACTATCTCCCTCGCATTTTGCTTGCCTTCTCTCCCCCACTCATTGGACAGCCACTTTGCTTTCTTGCATTTCCTTTTCATTGGGATGGTTTTCATTGCTGCCTCCTGTATAATGTTACGAGCCTCCATCCATAGTTCTTCAGGCACTCTTTCCACCAAATCTAAATCCTTAAACCTGTTCCTCACTTCCACTGTGTGTTCATAACGGATTTGATTTAGATTGTATCTTACTAGCCCAGTGGTTTTTCCTACTTTCTTCAGTTTAAGCTGGAATTTTGCTATAAGAAGCTGATGGTCTGAGCCACAGTCAGCTCCAGGTATTATTTTTGCTGACTGTATAGAGCTTCTCCATCTTTGGCTGCAGAGAATATAATAAATCTGATTTCGGTGCTGCCCATCTGGTGATGTCCATGTGTAGAGTCATCTTTTGTGTTGTTGGAAAAGAGTGTTTGTGATTACCAGCTTTTTCTCTTGACAGAACTCTATTAGCCTTTGCCCTGCTTCGTTTTGAACTCCAAGGCCAAACTTGCCAGTTGTTCCTTTTATCTCTTTACTTCCTACTTTAGCTTTCCAATCCCCTATAATGAGAAGAACATCCTTCTTTCGTGTCATTTCTATAAGGTGTTGTAAGTCTTCATAGAATTGGTCAATTTCAGTTTCTTCAGCACCGGTAGTTGGTGCATAAACTTGGATTACTGTGATGTTAAAAGGTCTGCCTTGGATTCGTATCGAAATCATTCTATCATTTTTGAGATTGCATCCCAGTACAGCTTTCGCCACTCTTTTGTTGACTATGAGGGCCACTCCATTTCTTTTACAGGACTCTTGCCCACAGTAGTAGATATGATAGTCATCTGAACTGAATTCGCCCATTCCTGTCCATTTTAGTTCACTGATGCCCAGGATGTCAATGTTTATTCATGCCATCTCATTTTTTTACCACATCCAGCTTACTAGGGTTCATGGTTCTTACATTCCAGGTTCCTATGCAATATTTTTCTTTACAGCATTGGACTTTCCTTTCGCTTCCAGGCATATCCGCAACTGAGCGACCTTTCGGATTTGGCCCAGCCGCTTCATCAGCTCTGAATCTACTTGTACTTGTCGTCCGCTCTTCCTCAGTAGCATGTTGGATGCCTTCTGACCTGAGGGCCTCATCTTCCAGCATCATAACTTTTATATGCCTGTTGTCTTTGTCCATGGAGTTTTCTTGGCAGGGATACTGGAGTGGCTTGCCGTTTTCTCCTCCAGGTGGATCACATTTAGTCTAAACTCTCCACCATGACCTGTCCATTTTGGGTGGCCCTGCATGGCATAGCTCATAGCTTCCCTGAGTTATTCAAGCCCCTTCGCCCTGACAAGGCAGTGATCCATGAAGGAGTTGCGATGACTTACAAAGCCCTAAACAACATTGAGCCTAAATACTTGAAATTGTATCTCCCACTTTAGCTTAATACACAGTAAAGTTGATAATCAGGGCAGGCTTTGTCCCTACACCAAATGCTACAGTCCAGTTGAATGGATTAGCAGCAGTTTCAGGACCAACACTAGTACTTCTTATTTCTTTGCACAATGCATAATTAGCAACCCTGTTTGTTCATTCATTTAGTTCAGGGATGGGGAACCTGTGACCCATCAGAAGTTGGACTGCAACTCCCATCATCCCATACCATTGACCATCTTGTCTAGGGCTGATGAGAAATGGGTGTCCAGCGTAATCGGAAGGGCTTCTGGTCCCCCGCCTCTGAGCTAGTACATTTATGTCCCACCAGGTCTGGACCAGCTTAGCTTCAGCAAGGCAGCTACATCATCTGCCCTGGGACCAGGCCCTCGGCTGGGCATTGTGGTGGTAAGCATTAAACGCAGGGTTCGAAATTAGCAGGGCACCAGGTGCATTTTGTGCCTAAAGATTCTCCATTTGCGAGCACCTCCAAAAGTCTGGGTGCCATTTTTTGCGCCTGGCTGATACTCAAGGATTACTGAAATGTATGTGCTTTGAAGCCTTGAAGTATATGTTAAGGAGTTTAGCAATAAAGAGTAGAGTGTTTTGAAAACTGAATTATGATACCAATATTTTTTATTGTAAACATCAAATTAAACATGAATTAACAGTTTCTGCTTAAAATGTGATATTAACAATGTGTCACTTATGTGATTGCATATTAATTCATATTTATGACAATAATAAATAAAGAGTGTTGCTGACCCCACCACCCGGCAACTAGACATTCTGTTTTGGCACCCACAACTCAGGTCCCAGAAGCCATTTGGCTCCTAGCTTTTCTATCCCAGTTTATAACACTGAATTAAAGCGGGGCTGTCTTTTTAAAAGGATCACACAAATTCACATAGTATAGGGCAGGGGTCTGCAACCTTTAAGACACAAAGAGCCACTTGGACCCGTTTCCAAAGGGGAAAAAAAAACCTGGGAGCCGCAAAACCATTGCGACATTTAAAACAAATATAACGCTGCATATATTGCTTCTTACCTTAATGCAATAATAATAAATAACGTATAGGAGCCAATGCAAAGTATAATTAGTAAAAACAACAAGAATAAGTTCTTACTTTTTTGCATTGACTCAGGGGCGTACCCAGGATCAAAACTGGGGGGAGGGGGCAAGCCATGGTCGTTCAGTTGTGACATTTCAGCACTGAAAGGCGAATGAAACCAAAATTTTAGGGAAATTATATATAATTATAGCAGTGCTTTATTACAGTAGTTATTACAATTATTTGCTTGGTTTTTTAAATTTTTTATTCTAGTTACATGTCTTATACCAGGGGTGGCCAACTCCCAAGAAACTGTGATCTACTTTCAGCAGTGATCTACCCCCGTTTTTTTGGGTTCAGCTCAAAGTTGTTTTGGGGGGGTGTGGTGGGTGGGAGAGAGGGCTTCCCCCTCTAAGATAGGTTGGCAAGCGAATTAATAAAGAAAGAAAAAGGGGGTGGGAATGGAAAAGTGGGGTGGAAAAATATAAATTGGGGGTGGGGTGGGGTGGGGAGAATATCTATTAAAAATATGTAGTAGTTTAAAAAATAAAAATAAAGGGGGGAAATCTTTTTCTTCTTTTTCCTTTTTTTGAAAACAAAAACAAAAGGGGAAGAGAAAAGAAAAAGGGGGGATAGAGGGAGAAAAGGGTAATAATAAAAATTCAAATAGAGTGGCTGCAGCAGCTGTGGGGGGTGTTTGTTTATTTTTCGTTTGTTTGTTTGTTTTAAAAATGGGATTTCTCCCCTTGGATTAAAAAAGGAGGGGAGGAAGAAAAAGAGAGGGGGGTGGGAGAGCAAGGCAAAAAGCCAAAAAGCAAAAAACAGGTTTTTTTGGGGGGGGGAATCGCGCCAGGCTCTGCAGCGCGCCGGCCTCGGGGCTCCGGGCCCCCGAGCCGCCCTTGGGGCCGTCGTTGAGCATGTACACCGCCCGCAACGAGCGCTGGCGAAGCACCGGTTGGCGGAGGTTTCAGAAGCAGCCCGGACGTTTTCGCCGCCGCCGCCCGGCCTTCCTGTTGCACGGTGGCGCAGGAAGGCTCCGAGTCCCGGCCGGGCCCCCGGGCGCCCCCGGGTCCCGCTGCCAAAGAGGCGCCCGGACGGCGAGGCGGAGCAGCAAAGCCAGGCGGAGGCGGCAGCAGCGCCATCCGGCGACCGACGCCGGGAAGGTCCCCCGCCCGCCCGCCTCTCCGGGGGCAGGGAAGGCGCAACGGAGCCAAGCCCCACAAGGACACCCCAGCCGCCCGCCGGGCCCGACACTCCAAGGAGGGAAGCGGGCAGGCACGGCGGGCCAGGAGGACGGCGCGGCGGGCGCAGCCCAGGCGGGCCAGGAGCGCAGCGCAGCGCAGTGTCCCCACCACTCCGCGCCACCTCTGCGCCCCAGGCAGCCGCCCCGGAGCCGAAGGAGGAGCACCTGTTGCGCGCTCACAGTGGCAGGCCGCGGCGGGCTCCGCTCCGCCAACTGCGCTGCCGCCGTCGCACCAGGCCCCGCCCCCGCGCCTCTCCCCGGCTGCCCCCTCCCTCTCTCTCTCTCTCTACTCCCCGCAAACCGCCCCTCCATCGCGGGCAGGGCTGGCGCGTCTTCCCTCCGGCCGAGGAGTTCTCAGGCGCAGTGCCCCCACCACTCCGCGCCACCTCCGCGCCCCAGGCAGCCGCCCCGGGGCCGCGGCAGGGCCGCGAAAGAGCCGCATGCGGCTCCAGAGCCGCGGGTTGCCGACCCCCGGTACAGTGGTGCCTCGCTAGACGAAAATAATTCGTTCTGCGAGTGCTGTCGTATAGCGAATTTTTCGTCTTGCGAAGCACCAACGAGAGAATAGCGGTTTGACGAAAAAAAAGAATAAAAAAAATCGGAAATTTTTTCGTCTTGCGAGGCAAGCCCATTGAAAAATTCGTCTTGCGAGACAGCCTTCCGCTAGCGAATGCCTTTCGTCTAGCGAGTTTTTCGTCTAGCGAGGCATTCGTCTAGCGGGGTACCACTGTATAGGGTTATCAACACTTAGCAAGTAGCATGCTGCTCTAAATACCCAAACTAATAATTATGAATGGCCATCACCTTTGTACCTCACTTGTGATCACCCAGAGGTATCTGGAGGGCTCTGCTGGACGCATGCTAGACTAGATGATTGGGCTCCTTGGGAGCTTTTCAAGGGTTTCCTCAGTGAGGAGATGGCAATGTTTGAAATATTTCCCAGAAATGCATTTTGCCTACTTGTACCAATCTTTTCTTGGGATGCAGAGCCATGGAAGAGGAATTAGAATACAAGATGGTGCTTCACTGTTCCTTATGCAGAAGTCAGTGTGACTGGTAGTTGAATCTTAACTGCAACTTTGCAGGTAGGATAGCATCCTCCCACTGTGCTTCAGGGCAGCAGGCCAGTTAAGCAGGCACAGAGCAGGCTGCGTGATGCACACAACTCTGCCCTCAAACAACTATAGGACTTGGGAGGAATAGCACCTGATGCTTGAGGTGGTTGCCTCACTCTTCAGGGTAGGGCTGGCCCTGTTCAGTGTGTTGAAAGTGGCATGCTCAGTTCATGGGGAGGCCCCAAACTGGTTATGTTGATGTGCCTTGGGTGGACAGAGTATGTGTGCCTTAAAATGCTCCCAGAACCCTTACAAGATACAGGGGTTCCATGGCATGTGAATGATTCATCGACAGAAAGTTTCCCCCCCGAAGTGAGGATGTTTGAAATGCTTTGCATCGTAGAGCTCCAAAATACTGTTACATTGCAAATCCCTCTTTTAGACTTACCCCTCTTACCATAAGAATTCTTTGTTTTTCCTCCACAAAACTCTCATTTCCCAAGAAGCTACATCAACATAGATTTACCTCCAGGTCGCTGCTTTCCCCTCTCGTGTGCTGAACTTAGCCGATTTTTAGTGTTTTTGATTCAGCAATGCATTAACCTGCTCCTTCACAGGCAAAATTGGGCAAGCTTGCCAAATTCACATTTCTCTCATGGTCCCTTGGGTACTTTCTTTTTCATTCAACATATTAAAAAGAGAAAAGAGAACCCACAACAGAACAAGCAAATTGGTAGGAGGTGGAGCACAAAGGAGCAGGTTGCAGGGGTGTTTCCAACTCCAGTGCAAAAAATATATAATATAATATTATAACAACAACAACAACAACAACAACAAGATGATGGGATTTGGCTGCTGCTTCATAAAACACTTCATGGCATAAAACACTTTAAGCATAAAACTCATGGAGGAGTTTTCAAAAACTTGGGAAATACAGTGGATGTACAATGCAGAGGCTGCTTTGAATTAAAAAATACAGTGGTACCTCGGTTTAAGAACAGCCCTGTTTACGAACTATTTGGTATAAGAACTCCGCAAAACCGGAAGTAGTGTTCTGGTTAGCAAACTTTAGCTCGGTCAACGAATGGAAGCCGAATGGTGGAAGGGCACTGGTGGCGGGAAGCCTCATTAGGGAAAGCGTGCCTTGGTTTAAGGGCGGCTTTGGTTTAAGAATGGACTTCTGGAGCAGATTAAGTTCGTAAACCAAGGTAATATTTCTTAGCATTGTGTGGATGTAATACTGCCCCATTTCCTAGCCCTGGTTAGGTGATTAGGAACATTGCATAGACGTGCTCCTCTTCTCTCTTTCTTGAACGGATGTTATCACTTTTAGTTACAAGTAACTGTGGTTAGAGTTACATGCAGTGAACTTCAACAATGGTTAGCACAATCCACTGCTTTCAGCTCTCCTTCTAATTGTGGTTGCAAACTGCGATTTGGTGCTCACATAACCATGTTGTTGAAACTGAAAGTAGGTGGGGGAGAATGTTTTTGGGATGAGAGTGGTGGGGAGGGGTTGACAAGCCTGTAGCAAAACTTCCATAACTTCTCAGTCACACATGAATATTGCTCAATATTTAACAGGCCCTAATCCACTTCATTTCAGTGTTTGCCAAAACCAAACAAACTAGTAAACCTTTTGAACTGGTCAGATTATGCAGAAGCCTGCTGATGGTCTGGTTCTTGTTGCCTGCTTGAAAACATAGATGTAAAAATCTTCTCCATCTTGTGTTGCTTCTCTTTAGATTGAGGTAGTAATCTCTGCTTTGTAAGCTTTAGCTCTAAGGGAACAGGAATAACCTGGCTGCAGTCATCAGTGCTCTGGTAACCCAAAGCTTAGATTACTGCAATGTTCTTTACATGGGGCTGCCTTTAAATACGGTTTGGAAAGTGCATCTGGTGAAGAGTGAGGCCATCTGAAGTTTGACAGGCTTGAGATGAGCTGATCATATAACTTGCATCTTAACACAGCTGTGCTGGCTGCCAATATGTTTCTAGGTCCAATTCACAGTACTGTTTTTTATTTATAAAGTCCTTTGTGGGTCAGACTCCAATATCTTTTGGAGCACCTCTTCTGATAAGGATCTACCCAGACTCTTTGGTCTTCACCTGATGCGCTCCTTCGGGTTCCACCTTGGAGGAAGGTTCAGAGAGTGGCAGCAAGGGGAGGGCCTTTTTGGTTGTGGCTCCTTCTCTGTCGGATACTCTCCCCAATGAGTTTCTCCTGGAGCCATCATTAACATTATTACAGTGTTTGGTTAAAACTTACATATTCTCCCAGACATTTGATGGATTATTACAGCTGGTTGGTGGCCTATTGGGCAGAAAGTTCTCTGCTGAAGATTATTTTTCCTGCTGGGCTTCAGGGTTTGTAAGTCACTTTTTTTTTGTAAGTCACTTTTGAGTTTTTGTAGTAAAGCAACAAATAAGTCAAATTAATAATAATATTTCCCCCTTATCTCTGCCCCATTATGAGAATGGTAATGCAAGCCACCTATACAGGATTTTGATGTAACTACTGGGAGTATATCTGTGAAATGGTTATGAACTCAGGAAAAGAGTGACTTGGAACAAAATGATGTTGTGTAGAGCAATCCCTTCTCCAGGATACTCCATTGCATTCCCCTTCCCACCCAATTCTTTTCTCCCCTGAAACAGCCACCATTTTTTGGTCAACTGAGCGTGCTTTGGCCTCATTTGGCATTCATTTGGCCCAGCATTTTTCCTGGGTGTGAGCAACAGTGTTCACATCCTAAATATCAGAAATGGATAGAATAATAATTATTATAGGATGATATTGTACCATATAATTGCTATATCTGCTGTTTTGTTTTGTCTTATTCTTAAAAATTTCATACTTTGATATTTAAATTTTGGGTGGCCATTTTTTATTTTTATTGGCTATTTATTTAGAAATATTAGAGAATATATAAGTAAAACCTGGGGATTCCCAATAACGAAAGAAGGGTCTCCATACATCTGCAAAAGATTTTTGTATGATGTTTTCCATCTGATGTGCCACTTTGCTTATAGAAGTTATGTCACACACTTCTATTAATTGGACTGTTTGCAATAAAACTTTCCTGGTTTGGGGCAATATTGCTTTAGCTGCTGCTGTTGTTATAACAGATGCATGCAATTTATGATAGATGAACTGGGGCTACCGCTGATATATCTGAGTTAAGCGGGTAGAGGTGGCATGCTTGTTAAACCCACAAATCTGTTGGCAGTCTTGAAAGCTTTTAAGAAAATAATTGATGAGCAGAATCTCCTACCCAACTTCCTCAAGGCTACACAGAGTTTATTTTTGCTCTCTTTGAGTAGCAGTTTTGTGGGTTTGGATGTTATGCCATTCTCTTCGGCTTGTGGAGACATGTCTGTGAGTAGATCTGTCCAGGCTGGTTCAGAAAATTTGGTGGCACATGAAGTTCTCCAAACAAAAAGTCCTGAGCTGCTGATCTTGGCTTCTTGGCTGTTGAACCAAGCTGTTGTTTTCTGGTATTGTTCATTCACTGTCATGTAAATGAGAGTGCTGTTTGTGCCAGCTAAGGATTTCCATAAGCTACTAAAACAGACTATTTGTTATTGCTTGGAAGGGGGGTGGATCAAGTCTCACTTGGAGTGAGGTAGCTTGTTTGTTTGAGCTGTGGCCTTCATTAGCTAATCTTTCCAATGTTATAAAATGGCCAGATTGAACTGGGGATGCTAATTAACCTAGTACTCTTGAGGCCTCTCTCAAAAGTGGAGAAAATAGAGGTACTAATCCATGAAGAAAATCCATTTGTTTTTAAGGTATCCATAGACTCTCCTGCTTTTTTTTTGCTGTAATAAATGAACACTGCTAGCCCTGGATTTGAACACTGGATTTGAACGGGACCTACTGTGGCCTGAGAGGCCTAGATGGATGTACTACTGTGAACTGTGCTGAGGACTCAGAACTGCCTTCTGGCACAGAAACATAAATGCACAGCTGTCATGATTAATGGCCACCAGTAGCCTTATTCTCTGTAATGGGTGGGGAACCTCTGGTCTGGGACTAAATGTGGCCCTCCAAGCCCTTCTACCTGGCCCTCCAGACTCTTCTGCATCCTTCTTGAGTGCTTTTGCCTGGCTGCAATATGTGCTTGAACTATGATAAGGTCTTGCTGGCCTGAATATAAATGTGTGTAGGGATGTGTAGACACCTTTGGCTTTTGTGGGCCTGGGAAGTGCCCTACTGCGCAAAGGTAAGAGTTACATCTGTTGCTCCACCCACATTTGTTTCTGCATGCGGCCCCTGGTAGGTGGCCTAGGAGGGAATGTGGCCCTCGTGTTGAAAAGGTTGCCCAAAACCTGCGCTGTTAGAAGTAGACTTAAATAAAATACTGATATTTTAGAACCCCGTGATGGTGCAGAGAGCAAGAGGAGTCTTGATGGAGGTGATTTCTTTCAATAGTCTGCCCCATCATACAGGCTTGCAAGGGATAGCAATAGTAGTCTCAGCCACAGGAGCTCTCAGTGCCAGCAGAAGACTTTTCTTTGTGAAGAGGAGTTAGTTTTCTGGTAGTTTAGAGTGGGTTGTGTTTTAGTTTAGAGTGGGTTGTGGGTGGGTGTGTTTTAAATACATTGTGTTTTATTTTTTTAATGTATCCTGCTCTCGTGAAGGGTGGGTAACAAATGTTTTAAATAAAGATGAAATAAAGTTGGGGCACAAATGAATTAATTACACCTGAAAGGCTCTAACTGAGGGAGTAGGCCACTGGGAGCCATTTTGCCATTGCTGACAATTGCTGTGAAGAAGAGATGGGTGGCTTTTAGTTTCAAGGGTTAGCACAGGGTATGTTCATGTGTGAGGTAAAATTTGTCTCTGGTAGCAACATGCTTGGGGGATGGGATTGTACTTCACAGAATCAGGGTAGGAAGGCTGCAGCTGTTTCTCTGTTCATGAAATAGTTTGGTTAAGGCAATACCTTTTTGGTAATGACCCTTTTTTTTGCTCATGGCAGCCATTTTCTGCTAGCAGCCATGACACTTATATCAGGATATGGGTACAAGCAACTTACATTGTTAAAAAATACCGAAAAAGCACTGTTCATTGAATTTATACAATAAACTGTCCTGGACTCATTTACAACAAAAATAAAATACAGTAAAGTAGGGGAAAGTGGGGCACGTTGAGCCATTTTTTACTTTAAGCTCTACACACCTCAAAATAATGCACATAACAGAAAACTTTTGCATTTAATATTTATTAGGTACTATTCCAAACAAAATCAAAGGGTTAATGTTTCACATTTGATGGAATAAAATGACAAAAAAATCACATTTAAGTTTTTCAAAATAATGGATCAATGTGCCCCAGTAGTGGGGCACATTGATCCTTCATTTGGGGCACATTGAGCCATTCCAATTTAAGACCAAAGAAGGCATTTTTACTACACAGTATAAACTTCCAAAAGAGTTTCAAAGTTCTTAAGAGTCAGCATCACTTCAACTTGTACTCATTAAGTAAACATGGAAATGTTACCATCTTAGAAGCAGGAGCAGTTCCTCCGAAGCAGAGTGGTTTAGGCCAGTGTTTTTCAACCTTTTTTGGGCAAAGGCACACTTGTTTCATGAAAAAAATCACGAGGCACACCACCATTAGAAAATGTTAAAAAAAATAACTCTGTGCCTATATTGACTATATATAAAGTAATTTTTCAATTTTTCCCACGGCACACCAGGCAACATCTCGCGGCACACTAGTGTGCCGCGGAACAGTGGTTGAAAAACACTGGTTTAGGCAACAATTTTACAATATCCTCAAAAGGAATCAAAGCTTCTGGCTCAGAAGAGGGAGTGAACTTGGGCTGGTCATTCACTTTGGACAGAACACGTTTTAGAAATTTTACAATGAAGTCCCCATATTCATCAGTTCCGGTAACTTCAGCAACATAATGGGAAATTGTGGTTTTTCCTAAAATCTTCACAATAACAAAGTTTCCCTCTTTCACATCAGTCTTGTTGAATTCTATATTTTCTTCTTCCTCTAGTTCATCTTTAGAAAAGGTTTCAAAATCAGTCGAGTCACTTTCAAGCAGCTGGTTCGCATTCAACTTTTTTTCCATAATTTTTGACACAGCCTTTCCTGCTTCAATGTCTCCATCACTTTCTGATGTCTCATATAAATTTTTTAATTTAAACATTTGAAAAAGTGTAAACTAACAGAATATAACACAAAAACTAATAAACTATTAATAATATTTTCTATGGGGTACATTGATCTATGCTCAATGTACCCCATTCCCAATTGGATCAATGTGCCCCACATCACCCTTTCAGACATAAATCTATTTTACGCAAAACAGGCTGGTAGTCATGACAAATATTTTAGTACATACTGCAGCTATGTTAACTATGATCACATAAATGAAAACATATTTCAGCTACCTTTACAACTTTTAGAGCTACATGGTTCACAACACATATAATTTTTTTTACTAAAGCTTACCTAATTTAACAAATCTAGATTTAAAAAAACTTCTTTGAAAACCCAAACCCAAACACAATGACAGTATGTAGTATCACTGTTGTTGTTGTTGTTGTTGTTGTTGTTGTTGTTGTTGTTGTTGTTGTTGTTGTTGTTGTATTGCCACAAACTTTGTATAAAAGCTAAAGTACGGTTTTAAAATGTAAAGGATCAATGTGCCCCATGGCTCAATGTGCCCCACTTTCCCCTAATAATAAAAAAGAGTACTGAAAACAGAGTTAAAGCAGCCATTTGCTGGTACTGCCAAAATGCCAAAGAAAGCAAAAATGTATTTGCTTGGCATGAAAATGATGACAGAGTTGGTGCTAGGATGGCATTCCAAAGGGAGTGCTCCATAGACAGGGAGCTACTGCAGAAAAGGCCCTGTTCTCTCTTTACCATCCTCTTACCTGGAGATAGCGTGACAAGGAAGTTCATGCCTGCCTCTCCCCATATGAACTGACTGGGACCCTGCAATCATCATCTGAGGCCCTTCTTCGTGTATCCCTTCCATGAGAAGTCCAGAGGGTGGCAAAGCAACATGAAAACGGGCCTTTTCTGTGGTGGCTCTCTGTTTGTGGAATGCTGTCCCCCAAGGAGGCTTGCCTGGCACCTTCACAGCATACAGTGGTGCCCCGCTAGACGAAAATAATTCGTCCTGCGAAAATTTTCGTCTAGCGGGTTTTTCGTCTAGCGAAGCGGCAATGACAGCCGCGCTCCGCTAAACAAAAAAAAGACGAAAATTTTTCGTCTTGCGAAGCAGCCCCATTGACTTTTTCATCTTGTGGCGCAGCTTCTGCTAGACGAATGCCGTTCGTCTAGCGAGTTTTTCGTCTAGCGAGGCATTCGTCTAGCGGGGCACCACTGTATCTTGAGTTGCCAGGTGAAATATACAGGGCTTCCAAAACAATTCCCACCATCCCTAACTACTGGTCTTACTAGCTAGGGGTGATGGGAGTTGTAGTCCAACAACAGCTGGAAACCCAAGTTTGGGAAACCCTGCTCTATAACCAAACCTTTGGCTAATTAAACAATCTATGGCCTTTTAAATGTGTTTGTGGGAGGGGGCTATTGGTTTTTTGTTGTTCTTATTGTGATATGTATTTTGTGTTTTTACTTTGTATTTTTATGCTGTAAACTGCTCTGTGATCTTTGGATGAAGGGTGATATATAAATTTAATAAATAACATTATCACTGTTCTCTTTTCATCCTGTGTGGAGGCAAGGGATCTTTCTCTCTGCAGCCAATATGTTGCAGTGAGTTTGCTCCACTTATTTGTCCAAGTAAGAACGGAATTTTAATTGCAAAGGCTTGCAAGCAGCCTCCTGGGTTGCCAGCCACATTATTCTTGAAGGAAACCAGAACAGTGTCCTGCAATGCAGAAATTCTTGAATTTTGTGCTAGGAAGTTCTTTGTCCTGGCATAAGCTTGTGGATAGAGCATTCTGTGTTGGAGCCAATCTATCCCAGGAAGCTTTATATAAAACTCATTGCTGATAGGAAGGCTAAGTTGTGAGCCATTCAGGAGAGGGTTTCTGTTGATTCCAGTGCATTTTGCAGTGTCTGAGACCTCTTTTCCCTTGATGGTGAGCCTGCTCCATAACTGCTAGGTGTGCCCAGCCTGAAGATCCGCTGAATCTGAATTTTATTTTTTTCTGCTTTTTAAAAGAAGATAGTGACGATGGCCAATGTGTTAATAATGCATGCAACTTAGAGTCCTTTGCAGTTGAAAAGCAGCTAAGAAACACAATAAATCTAAACATGCTCTGAGCAGAGCAATTGTAGGTGTACTACACTCTCTGGTTTTCAGCTCCCCCCACCCAAGGCCTGCTTAATCACTTTAAATTAAAGCCACCATTTAGGCAGGGCAGCCCATAATAACTTGTTTGGTAAAATCAACACATACCTAAATTTTCTCACCTGAGCATTAATGGAGAGTCAGTTTAGTGAGACTCCAGTGGAAGAAAGCCTATGCCCTAGTGATGAGGTCTATAAGAAAACTCTTGGCATGTTATGTTTTATTGTAAACTAGCTGGCCCAGCCACGCATTGCTGTGGGTTTTTTTTTTTTTGCTTTTTAAAGTTCTCCTGACCCCGAGAGTATTCTGGAAGCTCCTGTTTTCATTCTTCCCTGTCCCTTTAGAGCAGGGGTCAGCAACATTTTTCAGCCGTGGGCCGGTCCACTTTCCCTCAGACCATGTGGTAGACCGGACTATATTGTTTTTTGGGGAAATGAACTAATTCCTATGCCCCACAAATAACCCAGAGATGCATTTTACATGCGAAGCTGCGGCGGCCATTTTAGGTGAGGGCACTGGCGACCTTAAATAGCATTCTCCCCCTCCCCAGTCCCAAAATTACCCAGTCCCAAAATCACGCACCCCAGCGACACAATCCCCTCAGAGCCGGTCTTACTCAGTGCGACCTTTCAGGCATGCCTCCTGCTTCGTCTTTTTTTTTTTTTTTTTTGTTTGGCGCATGCGAAGCTGCGGTGGCCATTTTAGGTGAGGGCACTGGCGACTTGAAAGAGCATTCTCCCCTACCCCAGTCCCAAAATTACACAGTCCCAAAATCACGCACCCCAGCAACACAATCCCCTCAGAGCTGGTCTTACTCAGTGCGACCTCTCAGGCATGCCTCCTGCTCCGTGTTTTTATTTTCTCGGCGCATGCGAAGCTGCGGTGGCCATTTTAGGTGAGGGCACAGCCATTGTTGCTCTGGCCAGGTCTGATGATGTCGACAGGCGATCCGCCTTTCTGTTGGATGCTGTTGGAGTCTTCATTCCTTTTGCTGGTGAGGTATAATAGGCGTGCCACTCCCCCCCCTTTATCCTTTATTTTAGGCATTACAGGTGTGGTTTGTTTTTATTTTTATTACGCCAGATCCTTCCTTGATGGTCAAGTTACGCTTTGTCCTAATTTGATGAGATTTAGTCCAGTGGTTACAGAGCAAGGTGGTGTCACGCGCGCGCACGCAATGGGAACACACACACACACACACACACACACACACACACATATATATATATGCGCTATACAAGTTCCAGACATTGGTCCACAGACTACTGCTGGTGGCCTGCGAACTTCATTCAGGTCATCTGCTGTGTGTCTGTGAGAAATGGTGGGAGCAGCAGCTGTGAACAGCAGGCGCAGTGCATGAAATGTTAAAAGTGTTTTTATTGTATTTTTATGGCTTGTTTTTATTTATTTTATTTTATTTAATATTCTGTGGAATTCAAATTGTAACACAGTTGGCCCACATCTTACATGGGGTTTAGGTTCCATGGGTAACCAGTATATATGAAAATTATGTCTAGCCAAAATGGTGTTACCCTTGGGGCCACTCTGCAGCTGGCCAGCCTGGTTTCTTTAAGGCAGCCAATGAGTGGTGGTGGGGAGGGTGAAAGCTCTCTTCACACTATGTTCATTTGGAGTTATCCAAAGCAAAAAAGAGCTTTTAAGCACTTGGCCTTGCTTCTTGTGCAAGGCCCATTTTGCGCTCCAGCTCTGGGAGTGTCCAGGATGCTCTTGTGGGATAATCTGACTTCCTGTGAGAGCCGACAATAGCACCCCCACTTCACCCATTGAAATCACACAAGTTAAATGCATGTAAGATGCAGGTGTACTATACAATAAAATATAATGCAATAAATTAAGCAATAAGAATATAGTTAAAAATAGTATAGCATCTAACATAGCACACAACAATTGCTAGAACAGCTAGAAAAAATACTAAGTAGTTTGCTAAGACTCAGCAATTTTGAAGTGGATTGTGGGTGAGGGGGAAGGTTTGGGAACCACTTTTCTAATACAGTGGTACCCCGCTAGACGAATGCCTCGCTAGACGAAAAACTCGCTAGACGAAAGCATTCGTCTAGCGGGAGGCTGCCCTGCAAGACGAAAAAGTCTATGGGGCTGCCTCGCAAGACGAAAAAATTTCGTCTTTTTTTTTTTTTTCGTTTTGCGGAGCGCGGCTCCCATTGCCGCTCCGCAAGACGAAAACCCCGCTAGACGAAAATTTTCGCGGGACGAATTATTTTCGTCTAGCGGGGCACCACTGTATACTGAAGAAAGTTTAGATCCTCACACTTTTAGAACATTTACCTAAACATCTTTGGACCTGGCCAATATGGCCAACTATCGCCCAATCTCAAATCTTCCATTCTTGGGCAAGGTGATGGAGCGGGTGGTTGCTGAAGAACTCCAGGCACACCTGGAGGATGCAGACCATTTGGATCCCTTCCAATTGGGATTCAGGCCTCATCATGGGACTGAAACGGCCTTGGTCACGCTGGTTAATGATCTCTGGTGGGCTAGGGACAAAGGTGAGAGCTGTTTCCTCAGCGGCCTTTGATACAATCGACCATAACATCCTTCTGGACCGTCTAGAGGAGTTGGGAGCTGAGGGCAGTGTTATACAGTGGTTCCGCTCCTTCCTCCTGGGCCGTGTCCAGAAAGTGGTGGTGGGGGATGAGTGTTCAGACCCCTGGGCCCTCACTTGTGGGGTGCCTCAGGGTTCCATCCTCTCCCCCATGCTTTTAAACATCTACTTGAAGCAGCTTGGAGAGATAATCAGGGGGTTTGGGCTGGGTGTCCATCAATATGCAGATGATACCCAGCTCTACCTCTCTCTTAAATCTGAACCTGTGAAGGCGGGGTACAAATAAAAAATTATTATTATTATTATTATTATTATTATCATTATTATTATTATTTATTACTAGTAGATCGATAGATGTTATATTAGAAGTTTGTATGAAGGGACAAAAATGTTCTTAGAAGTGTAGTCTTTTTCCAAATTTTTTAAAAATAATTTGGTAATCAAGGTAAGAGCTCGGATAATATTACTGAGAATTGTGTTGTTTTACATTTCATGCTGCGTGTCGTATAGCGATTAGAACATCAGGCTAGTGGCTGGGACACAGGGTCCAAGTCCCCACCCAGTTAATAAAGCTCATTTGGGCAGTCACTTTAAGCTACTGCTCAGGGTGGTTATGAGGATAAAATTGGGAGGGGAGGATCCGTGCAGGCCACCTTAAGCTCCTTGGAGGACAGGTGGGTTGTTAATACCATCATCATAATATGTAACATTCCATGACGTTTGGGGTTTGTTTTTCCAGTTGTGTTTTGCAGTGGATTTGCGGCCTTATAAATAAATCTGAAACCTTTCTTGGGAATGAGGAAATGGTGGAGAGCAGTTGGAAGCCCCTGGTGCGCCCTGTATGTGCTTGTGCAAGCAGGAGGGAGTTTAGAGATTCCAGCACTGTAATCTGGGTTTTACTGAAGAGACTGTTACTGATAGCCCTGGGATTTGGCATCTATATAAATACACAAGCCCGTGTTCTGCTTAAGCTGAGTGGTTCATTTCAGTTCATTTGCCTTGGAAAGGGACAGGCACCATCCTGCCTGCGAACATTATTCTTCCTGGTGTTGGGTAATCTTTAAACTGTGTATCTTTTCTCATGGAGGCAAAACCTTCCAAGCTGGTGAAAGGAATGTGAGCATCAGGATGGCCTTCCTAGACCCACTGTCCAGTCTGCCCAGTCCAGGGGTACAGATCCAGCAGTGCTCCAGAAGTTTCTGGACAACATCTCTCACTAGCTGCCCATGCTTGCGGGCTGATGGGAGAAGGAGGTAGAAATAGCCATGGTTAATAGCTGTCTATAGCTCTTCGCTGTGAATTTGTCTTGTTGCTTGGGAAAGCCATCAAAGCTGGTGAATCTTGGCCCGTGTTGTTGTAGTCATGAATTCTGTAAGTTAATAACAGATTCCATGAAGATTTACTTATTTTTTATCAGTTATGAATGGACAGCAAATGTCCTGCTTGGGGTGTTCTGCAATCGTGAGAAGGAAGGAGAAAAACATCTCCCCATGTCGTTCATAATGCTCTAATTTCATAGAAATCATAGAATCATAGAATCATAGAGTTGGAAGAGGCCACAAGGGCCATCCAGTCCAACCCCCTGCCAAGCAGGAAACACCATCAAAGCATTCCTGACAGATGGCTGTTAAGCCTCTGCTTAAAGACCTCCAAAGAAGGAGACTCCACCACACTCCTTGGCAGCATATTCCACTGTCGAACAGGTCAAGGAGAACCTGGAAAGGTATAAAAGAGTGGCAGATGAGCATCAATGAGTTGGGGAGGCCATCAGGGTAGGAGACAAGGTGTGGCTCTCTTCGCAGGGGTTGCCCATTCGGGGAAGGAGCATAAAGCTGGAACACCACAGGTTAGGTCCCTTTGAAGTGATTGAGCAGATCAATCTGGTGGCTTTCAAGCTACAGTTGCCAGACGAAATGAGAATCCACCCAGTGTTCCACAGATCGCTGCTATCTTTATATTGGGAAGGGCATCGCTTTCAAGGGGGACAAAGAATCCTGCCCACCCCCACCCCCCGAGTGTCACGTAGATTCTCGACTCCAGGTGGAATGGGGACAGGGTAGAGTACTTAGTGGTGTGGGGGGGGCGTCACCGGCGGACAATACATGGGTGCCTTCCGACCGGATCACTGAGGAATACCTCACGGCAGAGTTCCATGCCCTTTTCCCTCGCAAACCCAAACCCCCATGGTGTTTTTTGGGGAGATGTTCGGTCCCACTGACGATGACGAGGAGTTCTGGGGTTTCCCACCCATGGTGGAGGAGGAAGGGGGGGCACAGCTGGACTCGTCAGGGGAGGAGGATGTTTCCTGGGACTTCCCACCTCCTCCAGATGCCCCCGGGGCCTGGGAGGCCATTTTCTCTCCCAGAGGGTGGGGCAGAGGGTGGTGTGCGCACGGTTGGGAACAAAGGGGCAGTACAGCGCAACCTGCAGGCTTCTCACCCTATTCCCGAAACGGGGGCGGATGTCAGGGAACTGCCCTCAGCCCTGTGGGAAGTGTCTTCGATGTATAGAGAGCCCCGACACCTCCTAAAGAGCGATACCTCTCCAAGCGGGCAGAGCGACTCCTCCGGCGGGGAGGGGCAGGGAACTAGCACTCTGGAGAGGCAGCGGCTTGGGGATGTTGCTGAGAGCCCCAGCTCGTCCCACGACATTCGCTCAGAGGGGAGCACGCCTCTTCCGTCGCTCCAGTTGCGCAGGGAGGTCAAAAGGAGACGGGAGGAGGCGCCTGGGTATGCCGAAATTCCCTTGTTGGGGTCGTACGTGGAAACCGGCACTCCTGGATTCTGCTAGCGATTGATACAGTCATGTTTTTCAGCTCTGCTTGTAAATAGCTTAACACAATAAAACTGTTAAAAGACAGTTCAGACTCATGCCTGCTTACTCGTGAGCAACCCTAGGCACACCTGACAGGCACCTTGTACTCCAGCCTTAAACTCTTGATGGAACATAATTGGGCTTCCCTTGTGCTTTTAGACCAGGACCCAGTGAAACAAGCCTGTTTTAATCAACAATTCACATTCTTTCTGTCCACAAAAACCCTCTGTTTTCCTTGAGTGTAGTGGTGCTAACTCACTTTGGCTCCTGGGATATATATGTGGGCGTGTTTGCATGATTAAGAACAGCTTTGATGATCTTCTGTGTGGAGGGGGAGAAGGTTATTTGGACAGTGCTTTGTGATCTCTTCATTTCAGCCCCCAGTATCCTATCTCATGCTTCTCATTTCGCAAGGCTATAAATAAAAGTGTGTTTGCCTATGCTTACTGTTTTTAACTGGAGGCAACCCTGTAAGCTCTCTCCTGCAGGTCTGTTCAAGCTAGGATGTGAGGGGAATTCCTAAGAGGATTATTGTAGCTTACTCAATATAGGTCTTGAACTTGAGCTGTAGCTGAAAGACATGGAAATGAAAGTTACGTAATCTCGGGTGGGGGTGGGGAAATACATCCTTGCTGACTTTGGGGGGAAACCCCAGGTAAGTGGCTGACCTGGCATCTGCACATTTTTTGATGGTGTTGCCTAAAAGCTTATGGCCTCCGCAAATGTGAAATAATTTCCAAGCCTGGTCTATGAGTTTCATTCATTTGCAGAAGCAACTCATCCCTGGAATTGACTAGCAGTGACTGCTCTTTTGTCTGTTCCACATATAACCTCTGCAGAACATTCAGCCTGTGGTCTGATCCTGTGGTCCATTTTACTGTCAACTGTATGTGTCTCTTTGACTCAGTGTTTCTGCTTTTGATGTTGTAAATCCCTACAGAAGGCTGCTGTGTGCTCTAGTGCATAATATTACTGCACTAGCAGCAGCCACTGTGTAGTAAGTGTATTGATGCTGTGTTCTACATTACTGGCAGAGAAGGGGTATGTTGAGGACAGCATTTGAGATTGCTGTCTTTTGATTTAATTTCTCCTGTGGTGGGTGGGTGGAAGGAAGGGGGGCCATGGTTCTGGATGCAGAAAGGCAGATCCACAGGAAAGAACAAAGCATATATAAGACTGCTGATGATCTTGTAGTTACCTTTGTTGGTCACATATTGGCACATCTACCCTGAACCCTAATTTCTCCTGGTTGCAAGTGAGGTCTTGACACTTGTTCACTGGTACTTAGCAGGACTTCCTATGTGGGAACGATCCCAACATAGCACCTTCCCAAACCCCTTGCTTCTCCCATTAATTAATTAATTTTTAAAATAGATGTTTCCTGCTTGGCAGGGGGTTGGACTGGATGGCCCTTGTGGTCTCTTCCAACTCTATGATTCTATTATTCTAAGTCTCTGGTTGGTTAGTTGGGATGATAGCTCACTTTGGGGGCATGGGTTGCTTTTGTACTCTTTGTTTTGGGGGCATATATGAGTATTCACGTGGTTGTTCTGGGGAGGGGGGTTTGGAGTGTTGCCAGCTTTTCTCCCATCAATGGCTGTTCTGTGGTGCAGCAACAGTTTCTTAGTCTTCCAGGCCAAAAAAAAAAAAAAAAAAAAAAAAAGGTTTGAGGGCCCCCTCTACACATACAGATTCCTCTGGCTCGCTGTTGTGTCTCCTGCTTCAGTTTTGCCTCAAAATCAGTTCTTTTCATTCTGAATCTGAATGAGAGATTTTCTTCCCTCTTGGCCTCCCTGCTGCCACCATCTCTCCGCCAGGTCTGAGGCCCCCCGACACCTGCCTCCTCTGTGACACACAGAATGGATTTTTATGTCACAGATTGTGACAATCACGAGGCAGTCTGGGTGGCTTTGTGCCGTGTTCCTCGGAGAGAGTGCCAGAGGATTGGGGCGGGTGGTTGTGGGATAAAAAGCTCTGCAGGCTGTCTGTGCTTGGCAGGCTGACAGCACTTATTAGAGGTAACCTTCAGGAAATGCCACACGCAGGTCTTGGCTGGTGCTCATGCAGCATTTTACACCACTCTTAAGGGTTGCAGCCTCCCAACAGGAGCTCTTCTCTCCACTCCTGCTTTTCTTCTCTTTTTACTTCTATCACCTGCCTTTCCTCCTGCATAGCTGGCTCTGGGATCCCTTTATGGCCATAAAAAAATTGGCTTCTGCTCTCCCTCCGCAACAGTCTCTCCCTTTGCACCTTTGGTTTCAAAGAAACCTTTTGTGCATTGCGCAGGAATGAGCTGTTTCCTAAGAAGGGCCTGGCTGCTTAGGCCTTACAAGGGAGGGGATTGAGAGCACCCATTTTTCATGTACTGTGTGTGTGGGGGGGGGGACAGAAGGCAGAATTGGTGATCCTTGCCTGATCAATATGGGGCCATGCTAGGGGGAGCCAAGGATACTGATGGCTGATTTACTTTATCTGTCGATTGCTGCCTTAATGGCACACATACTCTTTCCTGAGTCTTTAAAAATGTTCTAAAATTGATATATACATTGCTTAATGCCAAAATGGACTCCTAAGTGTTTTACAAAGCATGAAAACTCATTGCACAGACATTAAAATATAAACAATCATAATTAAAAACTCACAGTAAAGCAACCAGTAACTAAAATTTACAACGAAACAATTCAACTAAAGCAACGCAGCAATTACAACAGGAGTCTCTGGTCAAGAGCTCTAGGGGTGCCTGAAAGAGAGAGAGAGATCCAGCCCTTCCATTGCAAACATTGCGGCTTCCGACATTTAAAATTACAATGCCGTAGAAACGACAGCATATTTTGTCACGATACAAATAACGTTTATTTAAAAATTAAACCAAAACCAGTATAAACAGTTTAATAAGACAACAATGTATACATCTCTATATCTCTCTGCTATGCACCATGACTTGAGTCCAGAATATTTATTTAAGGGGGGGGGGGAAAGCAAATCTTCCTGCACATTTAAGGTCTTTGGAGTTTGGAAGTTTCCCCTTTCAGCCACAACACTCTTCTGACTACGTTAACAGTCACAAGTAGTATCAGGCAGTTGCTCCCTCCCCTTTGAAGCTTCCTATGTAGAGAAGCTCTTCTCTCTCCTAGACCCCCCAAAGGCCAAGTTGAGATGGTTCTCATCAGCCTGTAAGGCAGAGATGAGGATTTGTCTTTTATTTTTTACTTAGCCCTTCTTTGTGGGCAACCTGCCAGGAACTGCCTACCAGTGGTGGGTGGGAGCAGAAGCAAAAAGCGAGTGGAGCAACAGGTGTGCCTCCAACCTTTTGCACAATAGGGCAGTGTTTTTCAACCACTGTTCCGCGGCACACTAGTGTGCCGCGAGATGTTGCCTGGTGTGCCATGGGAAATTACTTTATATATAGTCAATATAGGCACAGAGTTAAATTTTTTAACATTTTCTAATGGTGGTGTGCCTCATGATTTTTTTCATGAAACAAGTGTGCCTTTGCCCAAAAAAAGGTTGAAAAACACTGCAATAGGGTACCTTCTAGTCATGCAGAAGTTGGAGGCTTTCTTTTGTGCGCGCACGTGTACACCCGCCCAGCCACCCAGATAAACGAGGTATTATCACAGTTCAGGGACACATTCTAGCTAGGCCAAAGCATATGTTGATACTATTTTATATTACTCTAATAATTGTTGAATGTTACTTTTTGATGTACGTTGCTTATTTTACAGTTTTGTTTTATTATCACATTTTTGTATTGCATTTGATTGTTATAAGATGTACATTTTTTGTTTCTTCTGCTTGTAAACCGCCTTGAATATCGTAAGATAGAAAGGCGGTATACAAATAAATTATTATTATTATTATTTATTTGGAGAGGGTGCAGGGATGCACAGGGATGTGTCCTAGGCAGAGTTTCATGGGTCAGGTAGAGAGGCCCGGGCAGTCATGTTCATTCCACCATGTGGAGATTCCCCCACACTCACTTTTTTGGGGAACTGCTTAGATTTTATTTATTTGACACCCCTACCCAAAAACTGTTTTAATCTTGACTTGTTGTGTTTACTTGCCTTTCAAGATGCACAAAGCCAAGCTGCCAGAATTACACGCTGGATTCCAATTCCCTTTGGTTAAGTTTCAAATCCAAACCTGTCCCTCAACAGCCTGGTAACATTTAGTAGGGTCCCCTTTTTCTCTCCCATAAAGAGGAAGGGAGGAAGCTGGCAAAGTGACGCAGTGCTTTTGTACCCTCTGCAGAACTGCAGAGTGTGTCCTGTCATTCCCCCTTGCAAAAGCCGCTTTGGCTATAGAGTGCTGGGGAAATCCACAGAGCGGCATTTCGGAAAGCCTACTCAGATATAGTAATATTTATTTCATGAGGGGAACTGTGAGTGAGCGACGAGGAGGGAGGTGGTGGAGGGAGCATGAGGAGGCAGGGCCTGCCTGAAAGTCTTGATTTACATTTGGGTCCAAAATAGAACATAAAATAAACCCCGCTATTCCCTCTTTTGTGGATTTAATGTCCACGGTGCTCAGAATGGTCTCCTGAGTGCCCAGCTGTCAGTTTCAAAAGCTTGCAAGGGGTGGTTGGGTGGAGGAAGGGGGTGGGGAAAGAGGAGAAGAAGAAAAAGAGGTTGGGGGGAATGACTTGTGGTCTCCATGGCAACGTACCAGACGACAAATGGATCAATGCTGCTGCTGTTCGCCATCTGAAGCTCAAGCAGGCCTGGCTAAATCCTGGGCCTGTCTCTTGCTGACAGGCCTTGCTGAGGGGCCATTAAGGCAAGGGCACCTCGGGGCGAAAGTGTTCATGCCTCACTGAACTCCTCCGATGACGGGCACTTGGCATCTTCTGTAATGGGGGTTACTTAGAAGCACCTTTCTGCAGTTTCACCCACCCCCTTGGGTAACATCTCATGGCTTTGTGTAGCTCAAGGACTCTCCTGTTGACTGCCTCGAGGCCAGGTCAGAAGTGGTCGTGGCAGCATGGGAATTAGTGACCCACAGCCGTTGGGGTTCTCAGTTGTGTTCAGGGACCCAGGGATTCCTCCGAAGGCAAGGCGAGCAATGGCAGGTGATGCCCTCTGAAGCACGTGACTTGCCCAGTGTTGCAGACGTGGGGTCACAGAGAGAGCACTGGGCTTCATGGGGGATAGCGGTAAGGCCTGGCTGGCAGTTCTGTGTGTTTTATTTGCTTGTTGCAATGGCTTCCCTGTACTTTCTTTAGGGAGCTCAGGACTGTGTACCTGGTTTTCCTCCCTGCTCTGTTTTTATCCTAATAGTGACCTGTGTGGTATGGTAGGCTGAGAGATGATGACTGGCCCATCATCCATTGAGCATTGTGGCAACTCCCATCAGCCCTAGACGGAATGGCTTGTGGTCTGGGGTGATGGGCAGCAGGTTTTCCCATCCCTGGTTTTGTAGGTGCATTTTCTCCTCCATCTGTCAGCCGTCTCTGGGGTTGCTCCAGTGCCAGGACCCCATGGACTGTCACCAGTGTGTCTACCTGAACAGTGCTGGCATGCCTGTCTTCGGTTTAGATATGGATAAAGTCATGTATTCATATAATTTTTGTCACGCTTAATGTTTCAGTGCTCTGACTATGCTTCTGCACTCCCTTTTGTTTTAGGTGAAAACAGGGGAAGATACAAATAACAGCTCTCCGAAGGGTTGTTATTATCCTTTCAGAATTTAATAATGTGACACCAGTGGGTTTTTTTTTTTTAAACTGGAAAGCTTGTTCTTCCCTTTAGGAATAGATCAATAGCAGGCTTTGTATCTGCGATCTGGAGGTAATTGCTAGTGTCAGCCAATGTCTAGTGTTGTTTTCTACATGGCCTTGGGTTGCTTTGTGGGACATTTAGGATCATAGACAGTGCGTGAGATATTCCGTAGGGAAAAAGATGAAGTCTGAAGGCTTGGTGTAGGAAGGAGGAGATTTGCCTCTTCATCATGTTTTTGGAGAGAGGAAGAATGCAGCCTTTCAGAGACTTATGTCATAGCTGAAGCACATAATTTCCAGAAACAGCTTGCTTCAGGGAAATGGAAACTTGTAGGTTGGCTGAGGTTCCTAGGGCTACAGAGCCCTCCGTTTTTCTTATAAATTAATTGCAGATGGTGAACAGTTCTGAGGCTGCGCGTTCAGGGTTGACAAGAGAGCCTGCTCTCAAAGTCTGAATCTGAGTGATAGGATTGCCCAATCTGCCTGAATCTTGACAGCAATTTCCCATGCTACTGGTTGTGCAGTTTTAAGGCAAAACCAATAGTGCAGGAAATGGAACCCACAAAAAAGAGGCACTAAGTTGTGAGTGGGAATTTGTGCAAAAATTCTAAAGAAATTTCTTTATGAACATGGGAAGCTGCCTTTATATCAAGTAGACACTGGTACATGTAGTTAGTATTGTCAGTGTTAACTGGCAGTGGGGCTCTTAAGACAATCTTTTCCCAGCCCTTCTTGGAAATGCTGGGCATTAAAACAGACCATTTGCTTGCAAAGCATATATTGTACCCCTGAGCTGTTTCCCCCAGGTGCTGGTGTGGTGTGAGTGTGTGTGGTCTTCAAGGATGCAGGTTATGTTTTGTATGAGTGTGTGTGTGTGTTGTGATGAAGGTGATAGGTGTGTGGCTTGGGTGTGCGCATATAAGCATCAGAGCAAAGGCATTCTGTGACCATGACTACTTTGGCCATGACCACTGTAGACACGCGACCTTTGGGAGGGTTGGACAACCTTGGCTCTGCGGCCAAAATAGTGAGCCACTCTTGGTATGTAGGATGCACAGAATCCTGCCTGAAAAAGATGGTTAGTGTTATCTTTTCTTTGAAATATCTCAGATGTTTGCCAAGTGAAACCTCCCAATTTGACCTGAAGCTTCGAGTTTAGGCAAAATTTGATGGAAGCTATGTATGCAAGTGTTCTTCAGCCTTGGTCCCCCAGAAGTTTTTGGAATACAATTCCCACCGTCCCTGACCATTTCCTCAGCTGGCTGGATATAATGGGAATTACAGTCCAGCAACCCAAGATGGAAGAACACTGCTGTAAGCAGCCAGCCTCTGCTTAGAAGATCCCGCCCCATTTAGGATTAGTGCAAGCTCTGGTCTGCCACTATTGCAACAGTTGCTACCCGTATGAAGACAATTCCTGGTTAAAGCTCCCTTGGTTGCCTTCATTTTGGAAAGCATGTTCATTGTTCACTTCGTTCCCCCCTTTCTCTAGCTTGCAACTTAATAATAAGCAGAGAGCCATGAGTGGATGAAATGAGCCTATTTTTTCAGCTGTTCTGTGCTGTGGCTTTCTTCCTCTCCACTCTCCTGGATGTGCATTTTGCTTCTCCTGGGAGCCCTGAGGGTTAGTGAGAATTTAGAGAGCTGAAGAGTGTGCATAGGATTTGAAGAGCACACTGCTGATGTAGTTGTTCTGGAAGATTTCTGGCGGTGCAGAGGAACCTGGGGGGACCCCTTGTCTCCTCTCATATTCAGTGCAACGATGGAACATTAATTGTCTTGGCACGGTGATGTTCCCTGTATGGATTTGTGTATATACAAACAATTGGAGTCTTGGAAGGTGGCATTTTATAAGGGCAAGATAAGAACCTAAAGGTTAAGTCAAGAGGGAGGTCTTCAGTGGATAAACGTAAAGGTGAATGTTTGCTTTTTTTCTGCTTTTCCTTCCCAGAGCTAATAATAATGGGAGTAGGAGAGAGCAGCAACACCAGGCTGTGTTGCATGCAGTTCCTGAAGTTCAACATAGCCTTGCAAAAAAAACATTCTGGCTCACAAACTTTCACAACCACTCCTCTGCCCTCATGTAGGTCATTTATGCTTGTGGCACCAGAGCAGGCAGCTATGTAGTCTTCCTCAACTTTTGTCTTAACGATGGACCTTTTTGGATTGGTTTGAGTGCGTGTGATGGCATACCCAGCTGATGGATAGCCATGGATTGACCCAGAAGCAGGAGAGTGGTCATGTGGGGTGGGGGTGGTAGGTAGAAGCTACCAAGGAAGTGGAGAAATTGAGATACCTTAATTGGCTGAGGCAAGGAGTGGGTGGGTGCAGCCTTCGTTGATTGAGCCTCTTGGCTTCTGCAGCTGTCCTCCTTTCCAGGTGAGTTTGATAAAAAGTATTCAAATTCTAACAATGCTATCACTTGTAGATCAAATTGAGTCAAAGGATTCTTATCTCATAACATCTATTAATTGACCTACCAATGCAATGATGAATGTGTTATCAACAACCACGACATATTGTGTGTGTGTGTGTGTGAATGAATGAATGTGAATGGCCTCTGTAAATAATTACCACAATCTTTCCCCCTCCCTTGCATCTCATTTTGTTCTGGTCTCAGTGTTCCCAAGTCTCCCCAGTCCCCAACTGTTTGTGTGACCTGCAACTCAGGATAGCACTTAAGACAGTCCCAACCAAAGAAGATTGGCAAACCAAGTCAATGGAGTACGCTGAAATGGCTAAATTAACTGGAAAGCTCAGAAATGAAGATGACAAGAAAATTTAAAAATAATGGGAAATGTTTACTATGTACTTACAAAAGTATTGTAAACAGGTTAACAAAGGGTTTTAAGAGCACTTGTAATTTTAGAAATAATGTAAGAAATTTGAGGTAGAAAAATAATTTGGAGTAGAAATGATATGCAGTTGAAAAAGAAAATCAAGGAACAAGGGGGGTGGAGAGGGAAGTCACGGGATTCAGAGAATCCCATTTCATGGATTTGATACTGTTTTATCTACAGTTTAATTTGTTTGTTTGTTGTTTGTTTTTACTTTTGTTATTTTTGTTTAAAAAACTAATAAAATATTTTTAAAAAACAAAAACACTTAAGACATTAAATGATGCCATGATATGTTTGTTGGTCTTGAAGACTTTTGTTTTTGCTTCAACAAACCACCACAGCTAGCCCACTAGAAATTTTTTGTCCACTTGTTCAAAAGTTAAATTTATTTATTTATTTAATATCTTGCCTTTTAGAAAAGCGTTTCTCACAGGGTTGCTGACTAAAACAAATTAATGATGGATAAAGTAACATAATTAAAACCAAGACATGCAACCTCAATATCATGCGATACATTTCAGGCAATCGCAAATATTAATGCTGCACAACCATTTGCACCCTAAAAATCACAGAGTAATAGCACAGTAACAGCAGTCCAATACAATTATGAAAAGTCACCAGTAACTAAGTTTTTATTGACTGCTTAAAAAAGTGTCAGAGCACCTGCTTGGCATACAGAATGTCTCTGGTTCAATGATCTTCAGGTAGGACTGAGAATGTCACCTGTCTGAAACCCTGGAAAGCCAATTCCAGTCGATGGAGTCAGTACTGAGCCATGTGGGTCTGTGGTCTGAATTAAGAAAAGCAGCTTACCATGTTTCCTAAATATCTGCAGGGATGGAGCTTGAGTACAATTCAACCAAGTTTGACTCAGAGTAGACCCATTTAAATTAATGGGCCTTTCCTGGTTTGGTTCATTAATTTCAGTGGGTCTACTGTTGAGTAGTACTAGTATTAGGTACAACCCAGTTAATATAAGGTTTTTTGCCTTCTGACTTAAATTATGAGCTAAAAGATGACACAGCAATGGGGACATTTTTGCCAGTGGCATCCGTAGGTCATGCTCTGCTGGGCTTTGTCTAGGTGTCACTCTTGCCCCTGTTCACGGCTGCTGGTAGGTAAGCGAGCCCACAGATAAAAAGTGGCCTCTGGAAAAGTTGCAGGGTGGAGAGCGAGGGGCCCTTGGTTCCAGAGAGTGAATTCTGAGCTCAGACAGAGCAGCCTGAGTGTGATTGCAGCTGTTGACTCAGCTGCCAAAGGGAAATCTGGTGGGGTGGGGAATTGGGGGAAACAGAGGAAAAAATAATCTTGAATTCTGTCAGGGGTAGCAGGAGGCCTGGCTTGAGGGAGATTATTGATTACTGGCTGATCTTGATTTTTCTTTCCGCCTTTTGATGTTTAAAGGCACAGAACATGGTGTGGCAGTGGAGGTGGGGAGGGCCCTTTGAACAAGTGCGGTTCGTAGACTGAGGTGGGAGAAGTCTGGATTGGACTACTTCATAGCGCAGAGGGGTGTCTTATTAACAATTTACAACCTACCCGAGAGATAAATAAACAGTAACAAAAAATCAATTCAATTAAAGGCAGGGCATGTAAAACCTAAACCTATTAAATAATAGCATCCAGTCATGACAACCATGAAAAAACCATATTTCTCTAGACCAGTGTTTTTCAACCTTTTTTGGGCAAAGGCACACTTGTTTCATGAAAAAAATCACGAGGCACACCACCATTAGAAAATGTTAAAAAATTTAACTCTGTGCCTATATTGACTATATATAAAGTAATTTTTCAATTTTCCCCACGGCACACCAGGCAACATCTCGCGGCACACTAGTGTGCCGCGGAACAGTGGTTGAAAAACACTGCTCTAGACTAGGGTTACCAGACAAATTCTGTCCCCGGAATGTCCCCAGATTTGCAAATCTTTCCCTGGAAAATGTGGCGGCGGCAGCCTCAGCAGCCTGGAGCCAGCCTGGTAGCGCATTTGGCTCTGGCTGGCTTCAGGAGCTGCTCGCTGCCCGCTGCCATGGAGCCTACCATTTTACCTCGCTGGAAGTCCCCTTGTGATGTGTTGTGCACAAGAAGGCTCTATTATTCCATGTTGCCAGAAGTTACTCCCAGTAATTTACAAAAGTTGCATAGTTCTTTTGATAGTTTAGTCTTACTGTTGTATCCCTTCTTGGGTGAAGGTAATTTGGGAGTAGTTTCAGTAATGCTATTTTATCTTTTTCTGCAGCAAAGATAGTTGTAACAAAGTAAAATAAAAAATACGCTCTGTACCCTTTGTCCTCTTTGCACACTTTGGGAAATATTGCTTTAAATCAGGGGCCAGCAAACTTTTTCAGCAGGGGGCTGGTCCACTGTCCCTCAGACTTTGTGGGGGGCCAGACTATATTTTTTTTGGGGGGGGGGGACAAATTCCTATGCCCCACAAATAACCCAGAAATGCATTTTAAGTAAAAGCACACATTCTACTCATGTAAAAAACACGCTGATTCCTGGACCATCCGCGGGCCGGATTGAGAAGGCAATTGGGCCGCATCTGGCCCCCGGGCCTTGGGTTGCCTACCCCTGCTTTAAAGTATGAATGAATACTTGCCATGATGACTGTGTTCTACCTCTGCTAACGGAGGCAATATTATAATTATTAAATTGTATACTGCTTAGTGCCAAGATGGCTTCTAAGGAGATTCCAAAGCATAAAACAAATTGTACAACATTGTCAAAATGAACAATAATTAAAGATAGACTATAGTTAAAGCACACAATACTGTAAAACAATCTCATTAAAATATCAATGTCCATTATTAAAATACGTAATAAAACCAACCCCATTAAAACAGGAGATCACGGGAATGCTTTTGTCAGTGTGTGTGTCTTCCAAAGTTCCCCCCTCACCTCCTTAGGATTCTTTCATCTACCCTAATAATAATAATAATAATAATAATAATAATAATAATTTCTTTTGAGCACCTGCATGCCTGGAGAGTTCTCTGAGTCTGCCAAGCACAAGCACAGGAGGTTCAAATCAGGATTGGTATGAAGATAAGCTATTAATAAAACGACGACAACAATATTTTAATGGATATTGTGCTTTAGAATGGTCAAAGATCTTAAATTATCTTTGCATTATCACCACCAGCTCTCTCTCTCTCTCTCTCTCTCTCTCTCTCTCTCTCTCTCTCTCTCTCTCTCTCTCTCTCTCTCTCTCTCTCCCCTTTCCTGAGATTTGCCCAAGGTTTACCAAAGCCCATGTTGTTGTTGCTGCTAGAAGGAGGCTTTACGAATCTTTCAGGACAAATAAACCATGGCATTGTGCTGCTTGTGAATGAACTTCTTATTAATCCAAACCATCATGTACTGACTAACAAGCAGCTGAAACTAAATAGAAGAATGCTGAGGCATGTTTTCCCCATCTCCCAGATACATTTTTCTCTTAGATGCTTCCGGGATTTAGTGCTGACATTCCAGATCTTCACAAGCAGTTTTCTTTTTTGGGGTGTGTGGGAGAAGTGTGTGTGTGTGTGTGTGTGTGTGTGTGTATGTATGTGTATGTGTTTATACTTGTTAAAGCTTCTCCCTCTGCAGCAGTACATTAAAATGCCAAACAGTTTATGGTAGCTTTTCAGACATTTAATGTTCTCCATGCGTTCTATTTGTTATATTTATATGTCAAATCAAGGTGGGATAGGAATCCTACAGCCCCCAGATGTTGGACTGAACCTGTAGATCTGCTGAACATATAGATTGGAGCCTTTGTAGATAAAGTTTTACTAAAGAGAAATGCATGAACCGACCCAGACCCTGCAATAATCATCTGAGACTTCTTTGTGTGCCTCTTCCATGAGAGGCCTGGAGGGTGGTAACATGAGAATGGGCCTTTGTGACTCCCCACTTGTGGATTGCTCTCCCCAGGGAGGCTCACCTGGCACCTTCCTTATACAGCTTTAGGCACCAGGCAAAAATGTTCCTCTTCAACCAGGACTTTGGCTGAGTAACATCCAATATCCTTTTAAATGTGTTTGTTGGAGAGTAGTAGTAGTAGTAGTAGTAGTAGTAATATAATGTACCCCGCCCATCTGGCTGGGTTTCCCCAGCCACTCTGGCTCCCAACAGAATAATAATAATAATAATAATAATGTGATAAAACATCAAACATGAAGAACTTCCCTAAACAGGGCTGCCTTCTAAATGTCTTCTAAAAGTCAGATTGTTATTTATTCCTTTGACATCTGATGGGAGGGCATTCCACAGGGCAGACGCCACAACTGAGAAGACCCTCTGCCTGCTGGTTCCCCGTAGCTTCACTTCTCGCAGTGAGGGAGGGGCATTATCGGTTTGTTTCATTTTTTTTTTCTTTTTAAAGTATTTCTTATTGAATTTTTTTGACATAAAATGCCATAAGAATCAAGCTCATCTACAGAACAGGAATATTTAAAAAAACCAAAAGAAAAAAAGAGAAAGAAGAAAAAATGTGTATGAGGCCATTTACCATATTTATATAATATATATCCTGTCATTTAGTCACATACAGTGAGGATATATATTTTGCTCTTCCTCTTTTTCGACCTCAGTTTTGCCCTTGCAGAACTCACCAGGGAGCAAAACTAGAGTTAGCTTGCTGTGCCTACTATTGGTTCTTGCCTGTCTCTGCCTCTGCCAGTCCCAATGAACAGCAGCCACGCTTGAATTGTAGTTTAACAACATCTGGAGGGGGGCCCCATCCTTGCTCTGGGAGAAAACGGTCGAGGTGTGCAATGTGGCAGAATTGGGCTGGGCTGGGCTGCCAGTCACCTCTCCTTGCTACACAGGCAGGCAGGCAGGCAGGCGGCACCTCCAGATATTTCCCTACTGGCTATCATGGTATTTCGTTACAAATATCTTGGCTCATCTGTCAAGTGATGTAATTTGTGCCTCTTCCAAGCTCTACTGTTGATAAGCAAATTAAATTGCTCCCTCCCTCCATTTATCCGGCAGCTGCCTGTTTTTCTCTTTTTAATTTTTATTTCCCTCCTGAGGGAAGCCAATTTTTTATTTTCAAATGAGACTCAAGAGGCGGAGATGAAGTTCTCTGGAGTCCTTGACGTCTTTATGGATGGCAGGTTGTTCTTTTTCTCCTCTGCCGATGTAATTGTTGTTTTGGGCTTTGTCTAACGTTACAGTGGTACAGCGTGTTGCTCTCTATTTTTAGCCTGTTCTGTATAGGTAATTAAGTTGTCCTCTAGCGTTGTCCCTCTGTGCTGGTGGTGCTGATGACTCAATATTGTGCAAACCCTTCAAAGCAGGGCCTCTTTTCTCTTTTCTATTCATGCAAGGTTTTATTTCTGTGAAATGTGGCAAAAATTATGGTGGGGTGTGCGTGCGTGTGCGCACACATTTATTTAACTTACGGTATTTGTTTCCAAAATGTTTCTAGACTACTTTTCACCCCCAAATGAGCAGATTTCAAAGTGGGCTATGGTAAAAATGAAAATTTTAAATGCATCTCCTTACTGTCAAAACTTCCTGTGGCTGTTATAGGGGTTGTTTGTTTTGCTTTTTATGGGATAATGCATCTACCAGTACATTAATGTTTTAAAACATATTGGAAGCCAGTTTGTAGACCTTTGGATAACAAGGGACTATCAAATCTAGTAAATAATAATAATAATAATTTCACCACGCTTATGGGTGAGTGGATGTTTCCTCTCCTGGTGTGTTTGATGCACACTCCCCTTTGTATTTTTTGTGTTTTTTGTTTTTGCTGCTCCTGTCATTTTTGTTTAGCTTTTTGGTTTTTTGGGTTCAAATGATTTGCTTTATTTAAAATTGTGATATTTTGTGTGAACTGCTCTGGGAACTTTGGGTGAAAGTAAAAAACAAACAAATTCAACTTGATGGCCTGGTTTCCATGTCACAGTAAGCCCAAACTAAGACTTTGCAATACTGTGCAAATATGCAGGCTTTGCTGCCCCCAGAAAGGAGCTCACAGCCGCTGGGCTGCAGCTCCTGGTTAGTGAGGAGGAGAGAGCTTAAGGACGAGTCACTGTTCTCATGACTCACTAAGCCAAACCTTGGCTTCATCCAGTGCAGTGAGGGTGTAAAGCAAACCAAGGAGGAGCAAAGCGGTTGCAGGCTCCTCGCGGTGGGCACCTGTGCATGTATGTGCATGGTTCTGGTAAGCCATAGTTTGTTTAAGGCAGCATGTTAACCAGGCCAGTAATTCAGATTTTTTTAAAAATGGACCGAGATCAGCAGCAACAACAACAATCAACAGAGTATGGAAACTGTTGGCTGTAAAGGTCAGAAGGGATGGGGTTGGATGTGGAGCCTGTGGAACTGTATGGTCTGTGCCCTTTGGGTGTTTTGCAATCAGAGAAGGCTTTGCTTCTCATAGAGGTCACTCTGGGCACGGTAGGTTTGAAGCAGGCCTCCCTCAGTTGGTTGTACTGTATCTGATCAGCGCTGATCTTAACTTGCTGTTATGTAATATGTGCTGCACATGGTGAACAGCTGGGCGCGTCTTACGATTTATAGTGGGCTTGTCAGTCAGTGCACACTGGTGTAACAGTTTGTGGTGGCTGAAAATCTAGATGTCACTGGCACTGGGAACACTCCTTGCCCTTGTTGGTGGCTGTACAAAATGGCAAACCCTGCAGGGAAATCTAGGGAGTGTGCAGATTTTAAGTAATTTTATATCACCATATCATAATATTTCAGGGCGGTGTACAATTTTAAAGCAGAAAGCACAAACACATTACGGTGACAAGTTAATTAAAAATACTGATTAAGCTGCTGCAAAGGCCTGTTGGCATAAGAAGGTCTTCAGGCGATCCTGCAGGCCAAATTGACCCTAATACCTGTATGCATGTGCCTAATAACTTCATGTGGGTGGTGAGGGGGGAAAGTGTGTGTGTGTTATGGCAGTAGTTCTGCCCCCTTCCCACACCACCACGCCTCCACAAACATATTGCCCCTGAGGTAATGAAGTCCTTGGTGTATAAGACTTGCAGTTCCTCTCCTATGTAATTCAAATAAACCTCCCCCTCACTTACTATGCAAGTAAACCCCAAACCACGTTGATAGTTTTTCTTTCTCTGTGTGAGTGCATTTTTTTATTTGTAATGCTAATGAAAAGACCTAATATTCTCTCTCTCTCCCCCTCCTCCCCCTCAAGAATTTATAAAAATTTGCAGGATTTCATTCCTCTGTGCATTGCAGTCCTTCTTGCTGTTCAATTATGAATGGGTGGATTATTAAACATGAAAAGCAGCTGCTGTTTAGCATGGTTGCATAGAGGTAGTAAACATGACAGATAATGAGGCAGCTTCTAATTTAATAATGCGAGTGCATGGAGGGCTTTCTTATTCAGAAGGGGTTATAGTCACTCCACTCTCCCTTTTTTGCTTTAGCTTATTATTATCAAAAATGTTCAGCTCATTTTTATATAAATCTGTTATTTTAGCAAGGTTATTTCCTGGCGCTATTCCTGTCTTGTTTAAAATAAAGGCTGTCAACCAATTAAATCCTTTTAATAATCCATTAATCATTTAATTCATTTAATCAGTTCTGCACACTACCAGAACCTCAATATCTGTGCTTCTTTGAGATATTGAAGATGGTGAGATATTGAAGATGAGAGGTAACTTTCAATGCTCAATGAATTGTTATTTCAGTTAATGCTTATACGTTGCTTTTCCTTCTAAAAGTAATGAAGCCCAGGTGTGTGGGCTTACATCCCAAAACAAACTCAATAAAACTCAATAAAACTAAACAATATGAAAACTGACCAAATATAAAAGCTACAATAATTTATAAAATGACAGTTCAGTAAGGGGAAATTAACAGTTCAGTAAACATAATATACAGTTCATACAAATTGGTTGAGTTTGCACATCACACTAAGCCCTAGTTTGTTCAGCACACAGCAGATAAGCAGATGAACAAGCAGATAAGCTGTGACTTGTTTCTACAAAGCTTGACTTATTTTGCAGCTGCTCTTCCCTTGTGCCTCTGTAGTGTGTTGAGCATCTTGAGGTGGGATGACCAAACAGACCAGCTGTAAGCAAGGCTGTTCAGATTGCATGTAACATGAAGCCGTTGTTAAAATAAGCCACGGTCCTTAAGCCAAAAGCAACTGACTGCTGCTAAACAAACTATGGTTCCTGGCTGGGTATGTATTTTCATGCATGCTGCACTTTTGTTAAATGAACCATGGCTTAGGATAGAATTTGCCAGGGTGGCACCTGTGGGCAAACATGCATCTTCAGAAACGGTTCCTGCTGCCCACAGAGTCCCCTCCTTTCCCCCCACCCCACCCCATTGGGCTTGTAGCCAGTAGAATAGATTGTGGTCTGTACTTGGTTGTGGTGTATGTGGTGCTCATTTGCAAATGAGCCCACGGGCCCAGAAAGGTTGGTGACCCCTGCTTTCGGGTCATGAGAGAACTAGCCAATTAAATAAAAACAGCCCTACAACGCAACCATTGCAATAAATAAGTGCCCAGCAATAATTAAACCAGACTATCAGAAGGTCCTCTTGAGCAGGCACATGTTCTCTAATAAGGTAATAGTGCAAGATGCTGATAGCTGCCATGCTCCCAAACTTCCTCATTATCTAGACTGCCTTTCTCCACCCTGTCTTTGTCCAGCCTCTTGCCCTGCAGATGCCCTAAGCTCATCAAGGAAGAGGCAGGGCAAACAAGTTATGAATTAAGTGTGTCTGGAAAATTGTACAAGAAAGACACAACAGTAATAGAAACTACTCCCCTCCAATAAATAAATCTGGAATTCAGAAAGGGGGGGGCTGTTTTAGAATCTCAGCCGGTGGGGTGTGGGGTGGGCTTGTTACATTACTCAAGCTTAAATGTCGTGTGTTACCATGTCCTAAATGGGGATATGTTTTCTGGAATGTAATCTACTTGCTTAATTTCAAGATGATACAACAGACATCATGTGTAGCTTAACTAACTTTTTAATCTGCTCTACATACAGTCTATTTTCTTGTTTTCCAGTTGTGGCATAGGCTGTATTGATATGTAGTTGCTGGACATCATGTCTGCATAATATTAACAGGAGACTTGTAAGCACATGAAAGAGCCCAATGGAGTGTGGAACAAGAGATGGGAGGGAGGGAGGGTGAGATGGTGGACGAGAATTCGGTGTTAGATGTTGGACAAGATTTGTATGCACAAAAGCCCTGGTGGTAAGAGACAGTTTGTTTCCCCCTCTCTGAATTTGCATGAGAAGCTGCATTTATATATACACCTCTACATATAAATTAGCCTGTTTTATTTGTTTATTTCCAGTATTTATATACCACTTTTCATCAGACAGATGAAAAACAAAAACAAAACCTTCTAAACAGCTTAAAGTTTCAGAAATTTCTAATAGGTGCACACTACGTGCAAAATAAAAGCAATCATCCAGAGAGTTATGCTTGGCGAGTGCTCTTTGGCCCAGCGGAGTCTTCAATGTGGGGTTCCTCAGGGTTCAGTTTCATCCCCATTGCTGTTTAAGATCTACGTAGCAATGACCTTGGGGCACATTCATATCGGGAGCTAAGGTGTCACACCCAAGCAGTCCTGAGCGACCTATGCACACACAACACTCTTTATGGTTAAGAGGATTTGTTGAACTAGAATTATGGACAGAGAATGGAAACTTAGGACAGTGTTGTCTTCTTGGTTGCTGCTGGTTATTAAATTTGAATTTTAATGTGCCGCTGATCTCTTTCAAGGTGTATGTTGCTTGCCTGACAGTTAATGTCTTGCTTTGATCATAAAACAGACCAGGTTTTGCAGAACTTCAGTACTCCCAGTAGTTGTTTGTCCCATTGATGTATGGTGAATTGGCAGCTTTTTGACTTATTTAGGCAAGTGAAAATCGAAAATTTGAAGTAATTGAACTGGAGTGGTGTTGCTAAATGGTGGGTTGGCAGGTGGCTGACTTAAATTTTGGGGGAAAGTTTCCCCTTTGGCAAAGCAGAAAATAATTTCTCTTCTCAAGCAGGTTTAACCACATAGTGCACTATTGATCTTGTTTTCGTTTCCATTCCCTAAGGCTTCTGTAGTAACCTATGCCCTACATTCCTGCCAGACCAGAGCAGGCAGATGCTGCTCTTGTGCTTCAAAAAATGCATGCCAAATTGATGCAATTGTAAACTCTTCACTTCAGATAAAAATTATGCAACATTGGCAGTGCCATTTCCTAACATGAGCTAGCATGATACAGAAAATAAGGCCATGTGCACATTACTGGCTTGAAATGCATTGAAGTATTTTTTGCTTCATTTCAATTTGAATTTGCACATTGTTATACACATCACTTGTCTTTAATGTGTTTCCACGTCTCCTCCTTTCTGTCCCCTGCTGAGAGGGGATGGAATGTATTAGCCTGATGCATATATATTGCTGGCTTTACCTGCCCCTCCACACATCCCAAATGTCTACTCATAAAGCTTTTCCTCCCTCAAACCTCACCCCCTAGAAATAATTATTTGTGTGGCTGTCATCACACTTCTGAGTAAGTGTGAAAGGATATGATACCAGCCTCAACACTGGAGCCCCGTGCATGAAGAACTAAATCTAATTAAATAGGGCTTGCTCCCAAATAAGGAGAGATAGACTTACCGTATAAGGCAGCAGTCCTAACCCTGTTTACCTGGGAGTGAGCTCAACGGAATTCTGTGGGACTCAAGTCTGAGTAGAAATAGATAGAATTGCTCGGTTAGTCTTCAGGTGCCAGAAAACCAAACGGTTGTCTGTACTACAAGGCAGTCTGAGAATGCTATTGAACTGGGATGTCTATTTTTGATGTACCTGCTGCTTTGCAAGACATCTTTGGGAAAGAAAGGCTCAGGAGTAAACCCTACACAGATCTGGAGTGGGGTCCCAAAGATGACTGGATGGCGCCTTGTATGCCTTCTTCTGGCCACTCCTACAGCCAAGCTGGTGCCTAACGCGTTGCTCTGCTTTCCTTTGGACCACATCAACGAGAGGTCTTGACATCTGGGCAGCCCAGGACCTCCACATAAACTGCCTAGGCTTGCACCATGTAGAGGCCACTTCAGTGCTGCGAACACAGCAGAAACAACACGAGAGGCAGCAGTTAGGAGTTACCAGTCTCTGCAGCCGCAGCAGGTGCTATGATTCTCCAGTGGTATGACTTCATCCCCAGAGGCACACTCCATTGTCTCTTGAGACAGATGGATGCCAACAACAACCGTTTTTAATGGAAAAGCATGTTTTACAAACAGCTACACACACACACACGAGAGAGAGAGAGAGAGAGAGAGAGAGAGAGGTGTGTGTGTGTGTGTGTGTGTGATGAGAATATTAGAGCCCCCAAATAAAATCAAATGTGGAGGGGGATTCAAGGAAAGAGGAACGCCATTGCCAGCCGGGACTGGCTCCAAGCAGGGGCCAGTTGCATTGTGCCATCAGTCTCTTGAGGTGCTAGCAAGGATGCTAGAAAGGCAAATGATGCTCCTCAGCGATACTCCCCCACTGACACCAGACATGTAGGACACCCCTTGTTACAGGCATGTTAAATGTACACATGTGGGCTTCACAATGAATTGAATATGACAACCATTCTCAAATTGGAGTGTAGCTGGTATGGAATAACATGAGAGCGTAAGAGCCTGCTGGATCAGACCAATGACCCTTCTAGTCCAGCATCCTGTTCCCACAAACTGCATGAAACCACATTTTAAAAACAAGAATCTAAAGGGTATCTCTAAAGCGCTGCTGACGTCGCACACACGCAGATTCCAAACCCACTGGTGGGAGCATAATGGACCTGGGAGCAAATGGTAATTTGTACACAGCCTCAGACGTCTGGTTAGCAATTTGATTTCCTTCCGGCTCCTTGTTTTAGACAACCCACGATCAATCCCCCTAAATTAGGTATTTGTAGTCAGTATCTTGCAGTATTGCCCATTTCTTAGTAAAGGCCTGGTTCACATGTAATGCTAATCATTGCTTAGCACAAACAAGCAAGCAGGCTGGCGCACAGAGCTTTGCTCCCCCCTAGTCCTGGAGCTGCAAACCATGAGTGGAAAGCCAAGGACAAAATTTAGCTGTGGCCAAGTTTTGTTCTTGACTTAACACTCATGGTTTGTCATGTTTGGTTAGACAAACCACGAACTCTTATTACTAAGCCAAATCACTTGGTCCCTCAGTTCTGTCAGGATCTGGCATGGTTTGGCAGTCCCAGACAGAAGAAGGGAGGACGAAGGAGAAGAAATAGAAGGTGCGCGGGGGGGGGGCTGTCCCCACCATCCCTCCTGTGGTGTGCAGAGAGGCATTGGGGAGTGGGAAGGACTTTGACCAGCCAGTGTGAGGCGATTAGCCTGAATAAAGAGCTTTTCCTTGCTCTCAAGGAAGAGCCCCGTGTTTTGTGACAGCAGCAAGACCAGAGGAGGACTGAAGCAGTTGCAGTTTTTGCTTTGTGCACCTGCTTGTTCATGCTTAGCCATTCTTTTGGTGCAGTATTACTTACAAACCCGGCTTTTAAGTATTTTATTTTTTTAACTTGCTAACAATGCTGACTTCTACTTGCTTGCCATTGTAGTAGGCCACCAGAGTGTTGTAAAAGTGCTTTTTTGCATGTTGATGAGTACATTTTCCACAGAGGTCATCCGTCATGTTTTTAAAGGGGACGTAAAAAGAGGAGAGGGGTAATGTACTTTCATTTTTAAAAAGCAACAAATGTTGAAGAGTAAGAACACCTTTTCACTGAACTTATTTGGGCTGTCTGTTGACTGCAAAGTTTCACCAACTTGATTGATTAGCTTAATCTTTTTTCAAACAAACAAACCTATTTTTGTATCTGAAGAAGTGTGCATGCACACGAAAGCTCATACCAAGAACAAACACAGTTGGTCTCTAAGGTGCTACTGAAAAGAATTTTCTATTTTGTTTAAACCTATTTTTGATAGATTTGAAAGATCCACTTGATTATTGGGGTGTGCGTATTATTTACCTTGCTCATTTTTCTTAGTATTGCTGCTAATTTTATTGTCTTTTTTGGGTCAAATCTCTGAGGTTTGAGGTCTACAGTCAAGTGGTATATAAATTTTATGAAATAAGTATTTTTTTAAAAAAATATATACAGTTTTTAAACATCAGTTGAGAATGCACCAAGCAACCGAATGAAAACAGTATTCTACTGGTTTGCAGTGTTTGCCTTATCCCTGGTCGCTTGGAGCAACACTTTACCCTCCATAGGTGACTAGGTGAGAAACTGTTTATATACTTGCATAAATTATCAGATCAACATAGAGTTGTTCAGAATTGGGCACTGCTTTGGCAAGCCTGCAGCTGCAATGTTGTGACAGCAGAAGAGGAGTGTTTATGTGGTTCTCCTCTTCTTCTCACTGCCCCCTTCTTCATTCCAGTTGTCATATTGCATTTGTGAAGGAAGCTCTGATCAGACACAGAGCTTTACTGCATCCCAGTGCCTCTGGCTCTGGGGCAGGTGGCAGCCCCCCAAAATAGGGACTGCTGTGTTTACAAGGATGCAAATCTGTCTAGACGGGACTGTCTGCAAACTCTCTCTCTCCTGCCGGTTTCAAGCCCTCCCTGGGTTCTGCTTGTTATGGTTGGATGATCTGTTTAAAAACAGAGTAACCTGACGGTGAAAATGTCCAGCTGTTGGAGAGAAGAGAGTAACGGGGGCAGCTTTGGAAATGTAGCCCAGTGGCAAATTGCTCTGCCATGCTTACTGATTTGAAAGTGATTTGAGCTGATGTTTAAGGCTGTTTTCTGCACCTCCCCATCCTTGTGGCCTCAGTGTGCATCTCTTCCAAGAGCCTTCTCCATCCTGGTGTCCTCCATATGTTGTTGGATCACAATTCCCATCACTCCTGACCTTTGGTCTAATGGGAGTTTTGGCCAAACAACAACTGGAGAACACCAGGTTGAGGAAAGCTTGCCTCAGAGTGTGTAGGCTCCAGAGTATCTTTCAGTAGGCCCCAAGCATAGGGCGGCCTTGGAGGTCCAGTCTTTGGCTTCCCTTGGTAGCCGAACTGAGAATTGTGGTTGCTTGTAACCTGTTGGTTTTTGTCACCGGGGCAAACGAAGGCTAACCGACACCGCTGGCTGTGCATGCGTTGCGCCGCTACGTACAACGCACGCGTGGCATTGCTACGTAGGGCGCATGTGCGGTGTCGCTACATATAGCGCATGCATGCGAGACTGCGCATGCATTGCACAAAGCAGTTTGCCACCAGCGCCGCCTAAGTGCCGTATGGACGGTGGCGGGATCCTCTGCTCGCAGCGGCGGCGGGATCCTCCGCTTGCGGCTGTAGTGGTGACGGAAGGATCCCACCGCCATCCGTATGGCGCTCAAGCGGCGTTGGTGGCAAACAGCTATGTACAGCACACGTGCAGTGTCGCTACGTACAGCGCATGCGTGCAACACTGCACATGTGTTGTACATAGTGGTTTTCCGCCAGTGCCGCTTGAGTGCCGTACGGACGGTGGCGGGATAATCTGCTCGCGGCTGCAGCCGCGAACAGAGGATCCTCCACATGTGGCTGCAGCGGCGGGGTGAGCACCCCACAGGGTGCCTTCTTGTCACCCCCCTCCCAACATGGCAACCGGTGCCACTGTTTGTCACTTCCTCATGCTGCGGTTTTGCACATTTGCGCTGGATTGTATAGATAGGTGCTTCCTTTGCCCATCCTCTGGATAGTTCCATATCTGCCCACAACTGCGCAGCTCATGCTGTACAGGTGGCTTGGCAGTGTAACAGTGAAGTAAGCCTCTGCCCTCCTTTCAAGCTTTGGCCTCATAATTGTGGGGGTGGTCACTGCCCAACCTCACAGTTTTGAGGGTAAAGTGGTGCATCTTCATTATACAACAGGTGCATCTAAATCTTGTGTTTCCCACCTCCATAAGAACACAGGAAGCTACCTTTTGCAGAGTCCACCTAGCTCAGTATTGTCTACACTGGCTGGTAGCAGCTCTCCAGGCTCACATATTTTCTCCAGCCATAACAGGCAGCTAATGTTTGTGGTTGCCACCAGCTCTACTTTCCCTGTGTACTCTGGCATGCAGAGAAGACTCGGGGGTGTGTGGTGGAAGGAACCTCACATCAGACATTGTGTTTTGCATTCTGAAGGCATAGTGATGTGACTGTTTCTCAGCTCTTCTGAAGCCAAGTTTGAAGTTGAGGATAAGTCCAAGCTCAGGAGCAAAATTGGTGAAAGTTCATTCTCCATACTCTGCCATACCGTGCAAGGTGTTTCGGATCATCTTTTTGCGTTAAATTCTAGGTATGAAACAAACATGTTCGTTTGTATTTCCTGCACAGAGATGGCACAAAGAAGTGGGGCAAATAGTTTTATTAAGATCTGCAACACATTTTTAAGGGGAGAAGCTGATTTAAATTCCCTCACATTCAGCTGGGTTTTTCTCTTTTTGTTCCCTAAAATCTGAATGGGAAAAGAGGAGCACTGGATTGCTTTTATGAAATAAAAAATCAAAGCTGGAATAAATTCTAGCAACCTCATTTGTGGGGACAAACTGCTGGCCTTCACAACACAAATTGCTAAGTGATTTCTATGGGGATATGCTGTGGCTTCATAGGAGCCTGGTACATAGTTAGATCATTGTTCCATGTAACCCAGTATAGTCTACACCAGTGTTTTTCAACCACTGTTCCGCGGCACAGTAGTGTGCCACGAGATGTTGCCTGGTGTGCCGTGGGAAAAATTGAAAAATTACTTTATATATAGTCAATATAGGCACAGAGTTAAATTTTATAACATTTTTTAACATTTTCTAATGGTGGTGTGCCTCGTGATTTTTTTCATGAAACAAGTGTGCCTTTGCCCAAAAAAGGTTGAAAAACATTGGTCTACACTGACCGGCAGAAGCTCTCCAGAGATTCAGGCAGAGGTCTCTCGAGATGCCAGGGATAGAACCTGCAACCCTTCTGCATACAAAACAGGATCCCCATTTTGGAGCTGTGGCCGTTTCCTAAACCAGCATCTCTTCCTATGTTTGAATGCACAGTGACTTAATGGTATCACACCAGGAATATAAACATATACTGTAAAATCAAATCAGTTCTCCAGTCTTTTAAGCCCAGTATTATCTACTCTGAACGGCAGCAGCTCTTCAGCGCCTTTGGCTGAGATCTTTCCTGTCACCTGGTACCTGATACTTTCAACTGGAGATGACAGGAGTTAAGCCTGGGATCTTCTGCATGCAAAGCATGTTCTCGTCTCTTGAGTTGCAGCCATCCCCCTGGACTAGCACTGCTAATAGTCTATAAATATTTGACTGGCAAATACCAAGGAGTCGGAATTGTGTATAGCAGTAGAAGGATGAAGAGCCAGAAGTAATAGGATGGAATTACTGAAAGGAATTTCTTAACTGGCTTATCCTGGTTATTTATAGCACATTTGCTGCTGTGGTGTGCCTGGGTGCTGTGTATTTATCATGAATATGGGGCAAATATCCCCTGTTGTAAGAAGCATAGGGAGGGGAGCTGTTTGTAGAATCCTTTTTTGGGATTCATGTTTCCAGTCAATCTAGGACAGGGGTGGGAAACCTGTGGCCCTCCGGATGTTGCTGGACTAAAACTCCCATCATCCCTGAAGCTTGAACATGCTGGGTGGGGCTGGTGTGAGTCTGGGTCCCCATCCCTAATGAGGGAATGTTCACACTTGAAATACAAATTGGCTTGGGAACAGTTTTAATGGCCACAGCCGCCTCCTGAAAATATTGGGATTGACTGATTTATTTTAAAAGCTTGTTGCAACACACAAACATGACTCACGGATTTTGGGGTGGAAGTCATCAAGCATTTTTAAATTTTGCATTGTGGATGGACTTCCCCATCCCCTCTATGAGGACTGAACTGCATTTGCAGAGTGTGGTGTTTTTGTCAGAACTGCATCTGCGTTCAGCATCTGCTAAGGAAACACTGTGAAAAGCTAAATGAGTCCTGTTGACTGGTGGAAGTGAGAGCCTTTTAGCCTGGGGCTGGTGTGAAGCCGTGCTTTTGTTTTCTGGCTTTATAGGTCCTTAGATGTAAGAAAGTGATCTCCTATATTTACACTCCTGTCTGATAGCAAATGGTACCATCAACATTCTTTCCTGACTTACTGACCTCTGAACTGGGGGGAGGAACATTCTGAGCTGCCATTTTAAATGCGCATGGCCACCTTAAAGTTAGATCATATGGGAAATGCACAATATCACTTTGCCAAGTCATATTTATGGATCTCGTAATAAAGGAATAGCTGCAATATAATTATACCAACCACTGGCTTGTTTGGTTTGATATCTCTATTGGGATTCTATTTGTTTCATGTAATATAGTATCTTCTTTGAAACTTGGATGACCAAAATCAAAATCTATATGTGTGTTCTAATGCTACTTCCTGTTTTAGTTTTGAAACATGTGCACCAGTATATCCAGGGAAGATATAAAGTGATGTGTAATGGAACATAAACCTTGAGCCCTACAATACTATAGTGAAATATGATAAGTGCTTTTAATGACATAATTGTCAGGCAAGGACAGGCAGGTACCTTGAGACTCTGGGGAGCCAGAAGCCTGGAGACAGCAGGAAGAGGATGAAAATGGCCTCTTCCAGCTGTGAGTTGCTCAGACAGAAAGAAATAAGCAGAGATGTCAGCCTTCATAGTTCTTGGGTAGCGTTGGATTAGTCTGCCAGCATCATCTGACTTTGTAGACCAGGAGCATCATGGAATGGAACTCCAATCTGAAATTGCTTGCAGTTAGCAGCCCCAGTGCAGGTGGGAGCCAGTGCCTGAGCTTCTGCAATGTTTGTGAATAATTCCCCATTTAAATTGGACCACCAGTACAGCTCCTACATCCATTTTTAAAGGGAGTGACACAGAATCCATTGCTGTGCAATATCTGAAGCAAGGCCTTTGGACCATGTGCTTTTTGGAGTATGTGCAAATTACATGGAGGTCAGCAGAGCACAGGAAAGAACCGTGCATATGATATGTCAACTGCTTTTCCCACCACAGTGCCAAGAATAGTCTGTTGCCCTATGAAAGAAACAGAGAGAGAGAGAGATAGAGAAAGGGAGGGGAATCTTTGGCAGATCAGAGAGTGCTTTTCAGGTTGGATAGCTTAGTTGGTAGAGCATGAGACTTTTAATCCCAGGGTTGTGGGTTCGAGCCCCATGTCGGATGAAAGATTTCTGCATTGCAAGGGATTGGACTAGAAGACCCTCATGGACCCTTCCAACACTACAATTTGATGATTCAATATTCCTTTACTGCAAGGAAGTCGGGCCTTGTCTTTGACACCAGTTTCGCCAGTGGAGAGAACGCAGAAATAAAGAAAATAATCAAATCTAGCATGCAAGGGGCCACTTGCATAATTTGGTATTTGAACGATTGGTATTAATAATTGTAATATAAATTGGTATTGTTATGATGAGGCTATTATTGGATTGCAATTGAAAACTAATAAATATTATTTTTAAAAAATTGCTTACTTGGACCAAACTTCCTATATTAGATTGCTGTAACATGAGGCGGTTCTTGTGCTTGGTTCAGAAACTGCAGCTAGTTCCTAATGCTGCATATAGATTTAAGGGTGGTACATCTAGTCCAGGCTTCCTCAACCTCGGCCCTCCAGATGTTTTGAGACTACAATTCCCATCATCCCGATCACTGGTCCTGCTAACTAGGGATCATGGGAGTTTTGGGCCAAAAACAGCTGGGGGGGCCGAGGTTGAGGAAGCCTGATCTAGCCTCACAGACATTGTGCTGCTGCTTAGGGATCTGCCCTGGCTGCCTGTTTGCTACTCAGCCAAGCACAATGTTTTATTTATTGACATATAAAGCACAACTTGGGACCAGGATACCTTCACTATTACAAGCCAAATGAACCTTTAAGATAATAAAGCTCTGGGAAATTGGCCTTTTCAGAAGTAGCACCGGCCCCCTCGAATGCTGAAGAAGAGATTTGGGAAGCTCTGTCTGTGGGATGCTTCAGATGTCTCCTAAAAACACATGTTTTGGATGCTTGGTGGTGTTACCCTGTTCAGTTGCTGATTTGCTATCATAAGTGATGGAGTTTTTACAATTTATTTATGGCACAATAATTTTCATTACATTATTTTATTGTGTTTACTGTATTTTGAATTCATAGTATCTTTAAGCTGCTTAGGGATTTTTGCCAGAAAGGTTAAGTGGTTTATAAATTTGCCAAATTAAAAAGAGGAATATGTGCCTGCTAATGTGGCTGATCAGCTGTTGCCTGAAACTATGTAGATAAATGGGGACATCTGCTTGAGAGGGCTGTTTGTGTTCATTCTGCGCTGGATGGAGAGGATGCTGTGGGGACAGTCATGGGGAAGGTGTGAGAGAGTAAATCCTATAATGGGTGGGGGGAGAACGTGGGACAGGATGCTAGGATGTTAATGTTGTTCCCCCCTGTACTTTCCTCCAAGGCTCTCTTCTTTCCACCTCCACAGTTTTATCATCACAACACCCCTGTGAGGTAGGTCAGGCTAAGAGATGGTCAGTGACCCATTGAGCTTCACTGCTGTGTCTTTGCTTGTGCGACATTCTGTGCACTGCTGCATGCTGTCTATATGTGATTGCTTGCAAGTGTGGTGGTCAGAGAAATTGTCCCTTTGAATACTTTCAGTTCCTTTTACACTCAAGTTTATTGCTGTTGTGATTGCAGATTCAGAATTAGAAGTACATAGGTCTGGCATAAGCTTTAAAAAGAAAAGGGGGGGGGGAGGAGTGGGCCAGATTTCAAGGGGACCAGGTTAGGCACAGCCCCTTACTTTCTTTCTGAATGATTTGTGGAAGCTGAATAAATATGTGGAAGTGGGTTTTTTTTGTTTTGTTCTTTGAAAAAAGCTGCATAATGATTAAATAGGCTGTAGAGCGCACCTTGTTACAGAGTTTTCCAGGTGCAGAATTGTTCTTGTTTTTCTCCTGTTGTTCTCCCCCTCCCAGGCCTGCCTGTAAGGAGACTAAGAGTGTGCAAGTTGCATCCTGGAAGCATTGTTGCCTGTTTTTGTATTCATTTTCTGTCAATGCCTTTGTCCTGGATTGTCTTTTGGAAGGCTCTTGGGGGATGACTGAATTACAACTGGCTTTCTTTAGAGCACAGCAAAGGCAAACAATGAAAAACTGCCTTTCCTGGAGTCAGGAAGCCGGAGTTATTGTAAGGCACATAGCAGCCTTTTTAATAAGGTAAAAAGGAAGAAATATAGGGTGGTGGGTGGGTGGGTGATGCTTGTTTTTTGGGAGCAAGGGGGAAAATGTACAAGAAGAGAAAAAAGGTACCCAAGGTGAACAGAAAGGCTTCAGTAGGCCTCTTTTTAAACACATAAAAGCACTGCTATTTCAGTAACAGTTTAAAAAACAACAAACCAAAAGGGGTCTGCTGAAACACAACCCTGATTGTCAGTGAAATAAGTAGAAGATCTGTGTCTTGGTAGCAGAACATTTGCTTTGAACTAGGGACCTTCTCCCCTTCATGGATCACTGCCTTGTCGTGGCGAAGGGGCTTGAATTACTCAGGGAAGCTATGAGCTATGCCGTGCAGGGCCACCCAAGATGGACAGGTCATAGTGGAGAGTTTGGACCAAACGTGATCCACCTGGAGGAGGAACTGGCAACCCACTCCAGTATCCCTGCCAAGAAAACTCCATGGACAAAGACAACAGGCATATAAAAGATATGACGCTGGAAGATGAGCCCCTCAGGTCGGAAGGCGTCCAACATGCTACTGGGGAAGAGCGGAGGACAAGTACAAGTAGATCCAAAGCTGATGAAGCGGCTGGGCCAAAGCCGAAAGGACACTCAGTTGCGGATATGCCTGGAAGCGAAAGGAAAGTCCAATGCTGTAAAGAAAAGTATTGCATAGGAACCTGGAATGTAAGAACCATGAACCTTGGTAAGCTGGATGTGGTCAAAAATGAGATGGCAAGAATAAACATTGACATCCTAGGCATCAGTGAACTAAAATGGACGGGAATGGGCGAATTCAGTTCAGATGACTATCATATCTACTACTGCGGGCAGGAATCCCGTAAAAGAAATGGAGTGGCCCTCATAGTCAACAAAAGAGTGGCGAAAGCTGTACTGGGATGCAATTTCAAAAATGATAGATTGATCTCGATACGAATCCAAGGCAGTCCTTTTAACATCACAGTAATCCAAGTTTATGCACCAACTTCCAGTGCTGAAGAAACTGAAATTGACCAATTCTATGAAGACTTACAACACCTTATAGAAATGACACCAAAGAAGGATGTTCTTCTCATTATAGGGGATTGGAATGCTAAAGTAGGGAGTCAAGAGATAAAAGGAACAACTGGCAAGTTTGGCCTTGGAGTTCAAAATGAAGCAGGGCAAAGGCTAATAGAGTTCTGTCAGGAGAACAAGCTGGTCATCACAAACACTCTTTTCCAACAACACAAGAGACGACTCTACACATGGACATCACCAGATGGGCGACATCGAAATCAGATTGATTATATTCTCTGCATCCAAAGATGGAGAAGCTCTATACACTCAGCAAAAACAAGACCTGGAGCTGACTGTGGCTCTGATCATCAGCTTCTTATAGCAAAATTCCAGCTTAAACTGAAGAAAGTAGGAAAAACCACTGGGCCAGTAAGATACAATCTAAATCAAATTCCTTATGAATACACAGTTGAAGTGAAAAACAGGTTTAAGGACTTAGATTTGGTGGATAGAGTGCCTGAAGAACTGTGGATGGAGGCTCGTAACATTATACAGGAGGCAGCAACGAAAACCATCCCAATGAAAAATAAATGCAAGAAAGCAAAGTGGCTGTCCAATGAGGCCTTAAAAATAGCGGGGGAGAGAAGGCAAGCAAAATGCGAGGGAGATAGTGAAAGATACAGGAAATTGAATGCAGATTTCCAAAGAATAGCAAGGAGAGACAAGAGGGCCTTTCTAAACGAGCAATGCAAAGAAATAGAGGAAAATAACAGAATGGGAAAAACCAGAGATCTGTTCAAGAAAATTGGAGATATGAAAGGAACATTTCGTACAAAGATTACCACAATTAAGGACAAAAGTGGAAAGGACCTAACAGAAGCAGAAGACATCAAGAAGAGGTGGCAAGAATACACAGAGGAACTATACCAGAAAGATATAGAGGTCTCATACACCCCAGGTAGTGTGGTTGCTGACCTTGAGCCAGACATCCTGGAGAGTGAAGTCAAATGGGCCTTAGAAAGCCTCGCTAACAACAAGGCCAGTGGAAGTGATGATATTCCAGCTGAACTATTTAAAATCCTAAAAGATGATGCTGTTAAGGTGCTACACTCAATATGCCAACAAGTTTGGAAAACTCAGCAGTGGCCAGAGGATTGGAGAAGATCAGTTTACATCCCAATCCCAAAGAAGGGCAGTGCCAAAGAATGCTCTAACTACCGCACAATTGCACTCATTTCACACGCTAGCAAGGTTATGCTTAAAATTCTACAAGGCAGGCTTAAGCAGTATGTGGACCGAGAACTCCCAGAAGTGCAAGCTGGATTTCGAAGGGGCAGAGGAACCAGAGACCAAATTGCAAACATGCGCTGGATTATGGAGAAAGCTAGAGAGTTCCAGAAAAACATCTACTTCTGCTTCATTGACTACGCAAAAGCATTTGACTCTGTCGACCACAGCAAACTATGGAAAGTTCTTAAAGAAATGGGAGTGCCGGATCACCTCATCTGTCTCCTGAGAAATCTCTATTTGGGACAAGAAGCTACAGTTAGAACTGGATATGGAATAACTGATTGGTTCAAAATTGGGAAAGGAGTACGACAAGGCTGTATATTGTCTCCCTGCTTATTTAACTTATATGCAGAATTCACCATGCGAAAGGCTGGACTGGATGAATCCCAAACCGGAATTAAGATTGCCGGAAAAAATATCAACAACCTCAGATATGCTGATGATACTACCCTGATGGCAGAAAGTGAGGAGGAATTAAAGAACCTTTTAATGAGGGTGAAAGAGGAGAGCGCTAAATATGGTCTGAAGCTCAACATCAAAAAAACTAAGATCATGGCCACTGGTCCCATCACCTCCTGGCAAATAGAAGGGGAAGAAATGGAGGCAGTGAGAGATTTCACTTTCTTGGGTTCCATGATCAATGCAGATGGTGACAGCAGTCACGAAATCAGAAGACGCCTGCTTCTTGGGAGAAAAGCAATGACAAACCTAGACAGCATCTTAAAAAGCAAAGACATCACCTTGCCAACAAAGGTCCGTATAGTTAAAGCTATGGTTTTCCCAGTAGTAATGTACGGAAGTGAGAGCTGGACCATCAAGAAGGCTGATCGCCGAAGAATTGATGCTTTTGAATTATGGTGCTGGAGGAGACTCTTGAGAGTCCCATGGACTGCAAGAAGATCAAACCTATCCATTCTCAAGGAAATCAGCCCTGAGTGCTCACTAGAAGGACAGATCCTGAAGTTGAGGCTCCAGTACTTTGGCCACCTCATGAGAAGAGAAGACTCCCTGGAAAAGACCCTGATGTTGGGAAAGATGGAGGGCACAAGGAGAAGGGGACGACAAAGGATGAGATGGTTGGACAGTATTCTCGAAGCTACTAACATGAGTTTGGCCAAACTGCGGGAGGCAGTGAAGGATAGGCGTGCCTGGCGTGCTCTGGTCCATGGGGTCACGAAGAGTCGGACACGACTGAACGACTGAACAACAACAAGGGACCTTCTGCGTGCCATCCCTGGCATCTCCAGGTAGAACAGAGTGTGTCCTCTGCCTGAAACCCTGGAAGGCTACTGCCAGTCTGTGTAGGCAGTACTGAGTTGGATGGACCAGGGGTCTGACTTGGTAGGATGTACCTTCCTAAAGGTGAAGTTAAAGGTACCCCTGAACGACTCTGGGGTTGCAGCGCTCATCTCGCTCTATAGGCCGAGGGAGCCGGCGTTTGTCCGCAGACAGCTTCTGGGTCATGAGGCCAGCATGACTAGGCCGCTTCTGGCGAACCACAGCAGCGCACGGAAACGCCGTTTGCCTTCCCGTTGGAGCGGTACCTATTTATCTACTTGCACTTTGACGTGCTTTCAAACTGCTAGGTTGGCAGGAGCTGGGACCAAACAACGGGAGCTCACCCCGTCGTGGGGATTCGAACCGCCAACCTTCCGATTGGCAAGTCCTAGGCTCTGTGGTTTAGACACTGAACCACGTGGATATGGGAGCAGGATTGTGCCATAACCTCCATATGTCCAGTGCAATGTGAGAACGAATTCTATGTGTGAATAACTGCTTTAGTCTTTGCAGCCCTTTTAAGTTGTTGGAGGGACTGCATCACATCAACATGGCATTCATTCATTCATTTATGTTTATATCCCAACTTTCAGCCCTGGCTATCTTTGTTAAGTCGTTCAGTCATGTCCGACTCTTCGTGATCCCTATCTTATATAGTAGTAATTTTGCACTGGTTAGTTGCAGTTGCATTCTGCAGTTTTCCTTTAGTCAGCCGCTTTTGCCTTAAATTACAGAGTGAGATGCAAATTTCCACAAATAAAAGATATTTTTGGATATTTTGTTGCCAGTGGCAATTCCTCTTCATTTTATCATTCTGCATTTCTTTTCTGTTACCACTTCAGGTTTTTGTTTTAAAAAAATACAACTAGGCTTTATTTTTGGCCACTGCACAGAATATAAACCTCTTAGTTCTATTTTTAGTCCTTTTTAGTAAGGCTAAATTGGGTGCACTGATGCCTCGCAGACCAGATATTGAAGTGAAATGGCTTTGACGTCTCCAGCCAATTTTCCATCTCCGCGGAACGTGTTTATCCATCTTTGTCATAGCTTTTATCTTATAAGGGCTTGTTGTCATGTTTCCAGTGAAGGATGAAATTCGTTGAAAACCACGGTGTGGTCTTTTTTCTTTTGGTATTTGGGTATTGGAAGTATGCGGTTCAGTGATGATCTTCTTTTCAGCTTAGGAGTCAATGTGGAGCAGTGAATACAGTGAGCGCCCGAAATGCAGGTGTTAAGGTTCAACAGCTGAGGCTGCAAACAGGTGACAGAGCGTTACCTGAGTGTGAGCTGACCTGAGAACCATATGCAACACTTGAATCTGCTACTTCAGGCCATGCCAGGCTCCACATAGCATATTGTCAACTGTCAATAAAAATGTAAAAGTTCTGGAAATTTTGACACGATGGGGGCAGGAAGGACAGAATATTTGTGTGTGTGTGTGTGTGTGTGTGTGTGTGTGTAAATATACATTTTAAACACACTTTACAGATTGAAAGTCACTTTGTTATTTTAGGAACATGAAATGTATTATGTATAATGTGGTTTGCCATTAAATGTGGTCCTCCAGGCTTCTGGGTTATCGTTTATTTATTTTATTTATTAGCCTAAATTTGTATTCAAAGATCTCGGGGGGGGGGGGGGTTCACAGCATCAAAATAAGAACAAAAACAAAACCCAGCTATAACAGCACCCCAAAAAACATTAAAAAAGACATAGAATTATTTTTTATTAATTAAATTTTCTCAGGACTCTGTGCCACGCACTCCTCCACAGACCGTATCCTTTCGAACTCCTGCCCTTTGCTTTCTGTGTTTACCCCGCTGACTGGAATCATAGAATCCTAGAGTTGGAAGAGACCACAAGGGCCATCCAGTCCAACCCCCTGCCAAGCAGGAAACACCATCAAAGCATTCCTGACAGATGGCTGTCAAGCCTCTGCTTAAAGACCTCCAAAGAAGGAGACTCCATGTGTATTTGGACTCTGTTGATGCCCATTGCTTACCTGAAAGGGGTATATATATATGCACTGTATATTCTGGCATATAAAACTACTTTTTAATCCAGGAAAATCTTCTCAAAAGCCGGGGGTCGTCTTATACGCTCAGTCGTTTTATATGCCAGAAAATACGGTATGTGTGTGTTTGTGTAAATATCTGACGCTGACATTGCCATGTGCCCCCTGCAAAGTTTGCATTGAGGAAATGTAGCTCTTGGACTGAAAAGGTTCCCCATAGCTGTTCTACATGTAGGGAGAATCCTTTCAATATGAACCTCTCTGATGCGGGCTCCCCATCTATAGGAGCACATCTGTCCATCTAGCACAGTCTTGCTTACTCAATGACTGGCAGCAGCTCTCCAGGGTTTCAGGTGGGGTTCTTTCTCAGACTATGAAACCAGATGCTCTGCCACCGACTGAAAGCCTTTCAAGCTGCTTTGAGCTCCTGAGAGGAAAGCGTGACCCCTTCGTATGGGCTTAACCCTATTAACATCTCTAAGCCTCAGTCCTGCCAGTAAAATGTGAGTAATAGTAACCTACTTTACTGGGCTCTTATGAAGAGGAACACAATAAAGATTGCAAAGCTTCTGTAAATTGTGTGATGAGTGCAAACTGTGAACCAGGAAATTACCTTGATCCCACTCATTGATCAGGAATGGCCTTGCTGCATATCCCCCATATGCTACTAAGGTTAGATAGAGACAAATGGAATAAATGTTTACCTCTTCCTCCATTTCCCTCTGCTTGCCCTGTTGCCTCTTCCCAGACAAATTCTTGATTGGAAGCTCCTTGGGACAGTGATGGGAGTATATAAATATGCACGTATTATTTATGCTAGCAAATAATAGAACCTTTGCATGCCAGAAAGACGCTTGCATTCCTGCGTATGTGTATGCATGCCACTCGCTGAAAGAACCAAATACAACTTCTGTGCTTCTGTAAGTTTGACTTGTGACAACTTGTGTCTCACTTGTACGGGCCAGTGATTTGCATGAGCAGCAAGTATACCGTTAGATTTTGAGTACAGGACTGTCTCCGATACTAGGCGGCCCTGAATGTGTTAAAGTTACACTGTGGAACCTAGAGAGTTTCTGCTGCATCAGAGATCTGCAGGCTTGCAGTTTACATATATTATGTTGCTTGCTTGCACAGACAGCTCTTGTGTGTGAAGAGATCTCAGCCCAAGGTAATGTTTGAGCCTTCAATTACCGAGTGCCACATGGTGATTGATTTTGATAATTGCCCCTCTCATCCTTAGCTTGTGACAAGTTGGTATTTTGCAGTGGGGAAGCTTGATTAAACCATCCTACCTCAGCTAATTGTTAGGAATGCCATTCTTGCTCATTCTCTTCTAAAATCCTTTTTATCAAGCTATTTGGGAACACACATGACTGAACAGTGTAATTTGCTGTCGGAACTCCTTGAGTTAATTGCTGGGATTTCCTCCCAGTCTCCCCATCCCCTTAAACTAATGCTTTAAAAAAATGGCTCACCTTCAGTTGGGGGCATAAATAAGGAATGTGTGAAGGGACCACATTTCGGTCATTAGAGGCCTAATGATTAAACTAGTAATGTAATCGCTGTTTACAACCCTTGATCTCGCATTGCCTGTTTGCACAAAACATGTGTGAATGGTCTCCATTTAAATATATATCTTTTACTTTAACAATTTTTAAAAGTTGTAAAATAACTTACACAGTACTTGCTCATGTAAAGTAGATTCTTATGAAAATAATCGGTTTTTATTAAAACAGTTTTTAATGTTAAATTTGAGAGGATTGTACCCCAGCTTGGGATCTGCTGGTCAAGGAATATATTACAGGTGCCCCCCCCCTTATGAATAATTGACTTGTGCGTGAGCATGTATATGTGCAGCGCTGGGAAATAATTTAATTAATAAGTTGAAACCTGTGGCTCACAAAGAGACCCTCCCTGCAGCCCACACAGGGTGTCGGTGAGGGTGGAGGAAGCCCTGAAGAGACCCGGGGCGGCGGTGGCTGCTGCTGCTTTCTCATGCATCCTCCAGCCTCCTGCCAGCCCCAGAGTTTCAATTCTAGTTGTGGATATTTTTGGATATAGTATTTTTGGTGTGGTTTGAAGAGAAAGCAGCTGAAAGTGTGTTTAAAGGGGGTTTAGAGGATGCTCACCACTTAAGCAATTTTCACTTATGTGCTCAGGGGCCTGGAACATAACCACGCCTCATCCAAACTTTCTAGGTATATGCTACCCATACACATTTATTTTATTTTATTTCCTCCCTGTTTTTAAGACAGCATTTCTTCTCAAAGTGGCTCACATCAATTTAAAAAGAGAGGGAAGTGACTTGCCACCAAACTTTCAAAATAAGACTACAAGACACTGGGGGAAAGAGGAATGGAAAAAAAAGATTAGAAAAGGAAGACCAGTATTTCAAGGCCTTTATATCTAGTTCAGGCCAGGTTCAACTTTGCTTGCTGGTCTTCTTGGCTGAATAGCAATTGCTCGCGCTTATCCCCTTTCTTGAATTCTCTGTGGCCCACCTGCTGCCCCTCCCAGATGTTTTAGACTACTGAATAGGGTTGATGAGACTGTCAGCTCAAAACATTTTGACGGCACCAGGTGACCAAAGACTGCTCTATGTTCGTTGCTTTTTGTGTACAATTTAAGGGGTTGGATGTATGCATGCAAACTGGGTATAATTGCTCTTTGCAAATTTCCAGATTCTTTGATTATAAATGGCTTTGAACTCTTCAGTCAGTGCCTTTCAAGTTGTGCCTCTGTCTCTTCAAAGCAGGAACAAAAAAGAAGCTGAAAATGTGTGGGTCATCTGAAGGTATTAGATACATGGCTTTGTGGGATATATCCTACTTTGTGGGATATATATATTGTGGGAAATATAGTTATATTTTAAAATGTACCGGTAAGTGTATCTAAATCAGGGGTCCCCAAACTTACATGGCCTCGGGCCAGTTCCTCCAGTGCCGATCGCGCGGCGGGCCAGAGGGTGGGGGAGCACGTACCCATACACGCACGCTCGCCTTTTCTGGGTCAGCGCGGCACCAGAAATAGCTTGTGCACACGTGCAAGCGTCATTTCCAGTGCACTTCTGGCACGGCGCGACACCAGAAATAGCATGTGCAGACCTGGAAGTGCACCGGAAATGACGCTTTGCGCATGCGCAAAAGCTATTTCCGGTGCTGCGCTGCGCCAGACGTGTGCTGGAAATGATGCTATGCGCACAAGCTATTTCCGGTACCGCTCAGACCCGGAGATGGCAGCCGCGCTGGGGGGGCGGATAATTGGCTCGCGTGGGCCGTATCTGGCCCGCAGACCTTAGTTTGGGGACCCCTGATCTAAATCTTGGTTTACAAGTGTGTATATCAGTGACTTCCTGCAGCTATTGTAGAGGTGGTGCCTCCCCTCCATTTTAGTTTTAGAACAATGGCAAGTGGAGTTGTTCCAGGAGTATTGGTAATTATAGTATTATAGACACCATAGGTACACAGTGTTTTTGTTACCCTTTTTAAACATTTGGGCAGGAATTGCACCTCTTCCAGTGTCCTGCTTAGGATGTGTCCATACCAGCTTCCTCTGGTAAAGGGACCCCTGACTGTTAGGTCCAGTCGTGGATGACTCTGGGGTTGCGGCGCTCATCTTGCTTTACTGGCTGAAGGAGCCGGCATACAGCTTCCGGGTCATGTGGCCAGCATGACTAAGCCGCTTCTGGCGAACCAGAGCAGCGCATGGAAATGCCATTTACCTTTCCACCGGAGCGGTACCTATTTATCTACTTGCACTTGATGTGCTTTCGAACTGCTAGGTTGGCAGAAGCAGGGACTGAGCAGTGAGAGCTCACTCCGTCGTGGGGATTCGAACCACCGACCTTCTGATCAGCAAGCCCTGGGCTCTGTGGTTTAGACCACAGCGCCACCCGCGTCCCATGTTCAAAGGTGTGACCTGGGAACAAATGGGGAGAGAGACCAGTTGGAGATTGAATTCTGAGTTTCAGTGCTGGAGAATATTAACCCCTGCTCATCCATGAAGTTCACTGGGTGACTCTGGTCTTTCACTCACTCTTTAGGCCTAAACTATTTTCGTGAGGCTACTGTGAGGGTAAAATGGAGTTGAGGAAACCATGTACACAGCACCTTGAGTTGGGGTGGTGTGCCTTGTTTCATTGCTTGGTGAAACAGAAACGTTGCTGCCTCACTGACGCTGTGCTTCTGTTACCTGCATTGCAGCGGCCCCACAAAGCACAAAGCTTCTGGCAAAATCTTGCCTCTGCTGGCAGTGCAGGTGGCCAGGCAGGCGGCAGAGGTGAGGAGGGCACCACCTCTTGTGTTCTGTTGCTCAAGGCGAACGCCAGTGGGTCAGGCCTTGAGCTTTGACAAAGGGTGGGAGTAAAATACAGTGAATATTTGTGAAAAAGTTGAAACATCAACAAATAAAGCTTTTGTTAAAAGCATTTCTGGCGAAGCTCTCATTAGGATGCCATCATTGTTACAGGTAGGTAGCCGTGTTGGTCTGCCATAGTCAAAACAAAATAAAATAAAAAATTCTTTCCAGTAGCACCAGTAGTTGGTCTCTAAGTTTGTTCTTGGTATGAGCTTTCGTGTGCATGCACACTTCTTCAGATACACTGAAACGGAAGTCACCAGACCCTTAAATATAGTGAGAGAGTGGGGAGGGGTATTACTCAGAAGGGTGGTGGGAATGGGGGAATCAGCTGATAGGTGGATTCTTGGATTCTAATGCTGGTTTTAGATAGTTTTAGCCGCTGTGGAATTTTGTTTTGGTGATTTTATTTGGATTTTTTGGGTTGTGGTTGGGGCTGGGCTTACTGCTTTTGTGATTTTATTTTTGGTATTTTAATTATTAACTGTATTTTTTTATTATTTTCTGTGAATCCACCCAGAGAATTTGGTGGCATGGGTGGTCCACAAATACAATAAAAGAAATATAGATATGAATAAAAGTGAAGTTCCCTGCACACATGGCAAGCACATTTTAAATGGATTTCAGCACGCACAATAAGCTCGCACAGCTTTTGCTCCTGCCAGTTGCTGGGCATAAACCAGGCTCCAAGTGTTGGGAGTACATTTTAGGTGTGCTATAAATATTAGAGGATGTGTTCTTCTGTGTTCTTCTGCTCCCCCCCCCCTGTCTTCCTCATCAAAAGCATTGCTCCATGCCAGAGCAGGGTTTTCACAGGGAGGGTTTAAAACTGTCCCTTGGGGCTTTTGCTTTCTTTGTTTTGAAAGCCACCAGCTGGTTTTCCTTCTTTAGCACAAGCTCAGTCTTAGCCCACAAACACTTTTTAAATCTGCATGTATTTACCCGGTGTTGGAAAGGATCCTTGCACTATGATGCTCCAGTGCTTACGTAATTTATTTATTTTTTGTGGTGTGTGGAATTCTTGTATGCTTTCAGCATTGAACACCAGATTCTAATGGCTGGAAAAGGCTCTCCCCTGCAACACCCCCCAAATGCAAGAGTAGCGTGGAAATGTGGCAAGGGGATCCCATGGGCCCCTTAAATGCTAATAGCTTATTATGTAAGCGGCTCTCTCTCCATTTTACAGTATAAAAAAGAGCTCTGATATGGGCAGAGTAAATTGCATTGCCATAGGGGGAAATGGCATATTGCAGAGGAGGTGGTAGGCTCATTGCCACTGTCATATGGAAATTAGGAGGTGTGATTTTGAAGATTGTGGTGCTGATTCACACAATATTTACATACATACATACAGGGCCGTCTCAAAGGGATCGTGCGCCCTGGCGCGACGATCCCTCGGCGCCCCCGGTGGGCCGCCTCTCCGCCCACCTCCCTCCCGCGCTGGCCGCCCCTCGGGAGGGGGGGTGGGCGAGCGGGGGATGGGGGCGTGGCGCTGCAAGCCGGCCACCCTCCGGCGCCCCAGCTGGAGCGCTGGGAAGGGCGCGCAAAGCCCCACGCTGCTCCAGCGCCACGTCCATCATCCCCCGAGGGGCGGCCAGCGCGGGAGTGAGGTGGGCGAGCGGGGGATGAGGGGCGTGGCGCTGGAGCGGCGCGGAGCTTTGCGCGCCCTTCCCAGCACTCCAGCTGGGGCTCCGGAGGGTGGCCGGCTTGCAGTGCCAGGCCCCTCATCCCCCGCCCCTAGGGCGGGGGCAGGTTGGGGAGGGGGCGCCCGGTATGCCGGCGGGCTTGCGGGGGCGCCCCTGGGGGGCCTGGCGCCCTGGTGCACCGCGCCACCTGCCCCTATGAATGAGACGGCTCTGCATACATACTTACTTACTTACAAATACTACCATTGCGCTTAAGGAGCTCAGGGTTAGTGTACATGGTCTGCCCCCTATCAGTTTTATGTTCCCAAGAAATGAGTTGGATTAGACTGAGAAGTAGTAACTGACGAAGGCCATCCAGTGAGCTTACCAGATGGAGGGGAATTCGAACTTGGTTCTTCCTTAATTCTCTAACACAGTCTTTGCCATCCTTGTCACCTCCAGATTTACAGAAGAGCAATTACCGTATTTTTCTGTGCACTGGACAGGGTTTTTTAACAAAACAAAAACCATGCCAAAAAACTGGGGTCGCCCAATACATGGATAGTGGCATGGGGGGGGGAGATGCCGCTGCACGCGGGGAGTGATCTGGGGGTGCTGGCTGACGGTGCGCAGCTTCTCCCAATGCCGCTGCATGTGGGAAGCGTTCCCTGGATCGTTTCCTGCCTTGCAGCAGCATGGCTGGCTGGAGCACAACTTCCTTCGATGCCTTCCCTACCTGCACGCGGGAAACGATCTAGGGAGTGTTTCCTGTCCGCAGCTGCGTGGGGGGGGGGGGTTAGGCTCAACAACTTTGGGCCATCTCCCCTCATTTTCTTGAAATTGTGTCCCCCAAAATAGGGGGGTCTTATACATGGGGGCGTCTAACAGACAGAAAAGTACAGTATACCTGATTGCACAAGTTTTGTCGTCATTTTTTTTAAAGGTTTCCAACTCCTTATGTTGCACACAAAAAGAAAAGAGTATGCTGTGACAACGTGGTACCTTGCAAGATATTTTTAACTCAATTCCTTGACAATGATAGGAGCTGTAATACACACTTGGAGGTTGCCAGGTTCATGGAAGCCGCTCTGGTCACTGCACTTCTTGCAGGATTTACACGAAACCTACATCTTGTTTGTGCAGAAGTGATTTGCAGATTTGCTGTATGTTCATGATTCTCACTAAGATGGCTTTTGGTTGCCAGTTTGCATGTGCTCAGTCTAATCTACCCCGCAGAGATACTATGAGGTAAAATGAGAAGCCCATATAAACCCTACTGAGCTCTTGGAGATGAGACAGGATACAAATACAGCAGGCAAATTATAATGTAGATTTTTCTTGGGTAGTTTGCTTGTGGAACAATCTCGCCAGTGAGGCTTGCCCGGTACCATCTTTTTCAGGCACTGGGCAAAATCTTTCATTTTTTACCCAGGCTTCTGGCCCTTAATTTGAAGGGTTTAATGTACTTGAGGCCTCTTTTCTGTAAGTCCTCTCTTTTGTTTTTAAGTTTTTGTTCTACTGTAGTTGGTTTTAGTGTTTATTTTGTAAGTTGCTCTGAGCCTAAAGAAAGGAAGGAAGGAAGGAGGGAAGGGCCATTCCATTTTGGGCTGCATGAAGAGAGTCAAAGAGTTGGCAAATCTGTTAAAAAAGAAGAAGAGGGGGTGGAGTGGGAGGGGGGGCCTGAAACAAAATGTTGCAATGTGGAATGTTGCTGTTCATCAGCTTGCCATGCCCTTTCCCAGGATACTCCATCCCTTTCCCCAAGGTTTCCATTCTCAACAGCTAACTAGTGTGCTCCATCTATGTTGGGGTGTTTGGGGGAGTTCTCTACAGGGTTTTTTTTGTTCTTCTGCAGATCTTGGGGCTCGCCTAGGTCTGTTGTCTGTTGTGCAAGGATGGTGCCATTTTGGAGAATGAGGTCACTATTTGTATATAGGATGGAAATTTGCCTGCTCAGCAGTATCTTAGAGCAGGGCTTTCAGTGTGGTTGCCCCTGTTCTGTGGAATGGCATCCCTCTTGAGATACCACAGGTGCACAACATCTACACTTTCTAGAAACAGCTGAAGACGTCATCTCCCCCCACCCTCGAAAAGCTTTCCCAGCTAGATGTATAAATCTCCGCCATAGAGTTTCATTCTTAAAATTGTTTTTAAACTTAGCTTCTGTTAATTTCTGTGCTATTTTTGGTGCCTGTTTTTTATTTGTCTTTATTTTGTACATCACCTTCGGATGTATGTGGAAGGCAATTATAATTAATTATGGGACCCATCTCCAAGAAAAACCTCCAAAAATGATATGCAGCAACCCACTGGAAAACATAGCAAACAAATTATGTATGATCTAGTTGAGATTTCTGCATTATGGGGGTGGACTGGCTGACCCTTGGAGTCCCTTGCAGCTCTACAGTTCTATAATTCTATGAAATTTAGGGGTGTGGCAATAAAAGGTTGTTTGTTTCCCGTGCTACTCAAGAGTAAACACATTGAAATTAGTAGACATGGTTAAGTCAGTTTCATTAATTTTGGTAAGTCTTCTCTCTGAGCAGGCTTTCCCTGGTTACAACCCATAACCCACCCACCCCTTTCAAACACACAGACCTGCAAAACTGGAGAAAGAGAAGCTTGATAGTAGAAATTTGTTAAGCTGCAGCAAAGGAAATGTTTTTTTTTAAGTGGGGTGGGGAGACAAGGCTATTGGGCTGGCTTAACTAGTGTTTTTGGAGCCCTCCCTCCCTGCACCTCCATCGGGCCTAGTAGTTGTGTGTCAATTCACCCACAGGCTCTTTGGACAGCAGCCAGGGTTACCATAGCTACAAGTTATTACTCACTGCCAGAACTGAAATATGGGGTGGGGTGGGGGGAAGAAAAGGAACTACTGTACTCATATATTTGGCTGCAACCCCCCCCCCCAACCAAGAGATAAAGGGCTTTCTGTAGCCTAATGTTGGATGTTTTTGGTAGGCCTGCCTTGGTTGAGGTACTGAGAGAAAGCCGTGGGATTTAACGCATTGTTACTGGCAGGGTTTCCAAGGATACAATCTTTTGATCCATGCAAGAAACATGCAACTGGTATTCCTAGAATTGTAGAGTGGGAAGGGACCCCAGGGGTCATCTAGTCCAACCTCCTGCATGGCAGGAATCTCAACGAAAGCACAGTGTTAGAAACACAGATATATAAACTAGGTGCTAAATGGCTCCTTAAACCAAAGTTGCAGTCACCAAAACGGAATGTCTAGTTGCCATTTTTGGGCAAGACAGCTCTAAAGTCTTATTTTTCAATTGATGGACTGACATTGATTGATTCTCAGTTATACATCCGGCTAGTTCAGATGAGAACCTTGAGCCAGGTTAAGAGCTTTGAGAACCTAAAGAAGAAAAGTCACTTGATTCAAGGACAGTTTACATATATATTGGCCTATTTGGACCTCTTTTTCTTGATGGTGACTGCTCCTGCTCAGGCTGCATAGAAAAAGCAATTTGGTTCCAGAAATTCATTCTGATTGTGCAGACAAAATATAACAGATAGATTAGAGGTAAGAACACCACTTTGGCTCTCACCACTGGAAGCTATAGCGGTAAAGAAAAAGAATATGATAGAAGGGTGGACAACTTATAGAAATTTATTAAAACAAAAGGAAGGAGAGTATAAATTAAAAGAATTTAAGGAATTACCTGGGAAATTAACAACATGGTTACAATATCATCATTTGAATGAAGTATTTAAGAAAGGTAGGATGCGAGGGTTTAGGGAACAAATATCACAACTGGAGAGAGACGTGTTGGAATGTAATGTAAAAGTGTTGTCTAAATTGTATAAAGTATTACTGGAATGGGAGATAAAGGATGAGCAAGTAAAATCCTCAATGATACACTGGGCAGTAGATATTGATCATAATATGGACATGGAAGCTTGGGAACAATTGTGGAATATGGATATAAAATTTACAGCATGTTATGGTTTAAAGGAAAATTGTATAGAAATGATATAGTGTTGGTATCTAACACCGAGTAAACTGGCAAAAATGTATAAATCTAAATCAAACAAGTGTTGGAAATGTAAAGAGAAAGAAGGTTCTTTTTATCATATGTCTTGTAGTAAGGTTAAAGCTTACTGGGAAATGATATACAATGAATTGAAAAGGATGTTCAAAATAACTTTTGTAAAAAAAAAAAAACCAGAAGCATTTATGTATGCTATTACAATAGCAAGAATGTTACTTGCCCCAAAGTCGAAAGAAGCAGAAGTTCTAGTAAAGGAAGAATGGATACAAAAACTTATGGAATATGCAGAAATGGTGAAACCGGAAGAATAAGAAATCAAGATAACAAACTTTTTTTGGTAAAAGAATGGAAATGGTATTTTGAATATTTACATACAGATAAAAACATTGGCAGGATTATTGTAATAACCTGCAGTTTCACAAGAGTATATATTTAAAGTAGATAATTAAATGAGCAAATTAAATGAATTTGGATATGCAGAAGATGTTAAAAAATAAATTTAATGAAGCACAGAAAGAGGGGGAAGGAAGTCAAACTTTGAAATGTTAAATTGATTGTAAAACTAATGAAATGTATAAACTTGAAAAGTATAAATAAAACTGCACACCTCACATACGGGTTTTAGTGTGTGAAAGCAGTCCAGATCCAATGATCCCCAGGCATGCATCTCCAGATGGTGGAGATGTCAGGGGCTATACTGGCACCCAGTCATCTTCACTTGGTCGCAAGTGGTCGAAAGCCAGATGTAAAATGTGCCTGGCACCTGGCTAATTTCGAACACTGCAAGCAGCCATGACAGGTGGCCACCTAACCTCTGCTTAAAAACCTCCAAGGAAGGAGAGTCCACCGGCTTCAAAAGGCACACTGCCTTGGAACGTGCAAATCCACTTAGCTATAGGATTCCCATGTGTCCTAGGAGCATTTCAGCCCCATCTGCACTGTACATTTAAAGCAGTATCATGCTGCTTTAAACAGTGACAGCTTCCCTCAAAGTATCATGGGAAGTGTAGTTTGTTATGGGTGCTAAGAGTTGTTAGGCAGGCACCCAATTCCTCTTACAGAGCAGCAGTTTCCTGAGAAGGATTGTTAAACCACGCTGGGAATTGTAGTTCTGTGCGGGGAATTGCAGTTATCTAGTATATACCCGAGTATAAGCCGACCCGAATATAAACCGAGGCACCTAATTTTCCTACAAAAACCTGGGAAAGCTTATTGACTCGAGTATAAGCGGTTCACCTTTGCCGCTGTGGAGGAGGAGGAGGAACGAGCAGCCCGAAAGCAACCCTTTGGGCTGCTCCTTCCTCTTCCTCCTTTGCCAAGTTTGCATTTATGCGAGCAGTTCAGGAATGGAACAAGCTGCCTGGGGAGAGTAAAGAACCGCTGTTCTTGTACACTTCTTAAGGAATGGTTGACTGGGGAGAGCGGGTGGCGGCACGAGCGGAGAGAAAGGGCTTATTTCTCGCCACCCCCACCACCCGCCTCACTCGAGTATAAGCCGAGGGCAGCTATTTCAGCACAAAAAATGTGCTGAAAAACTAGGCTTATACTCAAGTATATATGGTAATTAAAGTTTAAAACAGTTTTTGAAAAACAAATAAAATAAGACAATTACAAAATTTTAAAACCCAACTCGTGACATTTCTAACAGAACGCTGTTTGAAACAAACAGATATTTATGGTCTGTTTAGGAAACTAGAAGCTAAAGAAAAAAACAATGTGAACCAGAAAAAGGTGCCTGGGTGGGGGTTCAGCCTTAAGAGGTGCTTTTAAAAAGAGTGTTTTACTCCTATAAGCACTTGAATTGTGTGTAACTGGTCTGCTCTTCGCTGAATCGGCACCTTAGGTTATAGTCCATTTTAATTTGTCCCATTGAGCTAATAGGGAATCACAGGGAGGCAAACTTGGGCTGGCTTGTTTTGTTTGTGCTGCCACCATAGATAGAGTCTGTTCCCTGTTCACCATATTTATTTATTTTTAAATATGGAACGCTTCATGAATTTGCGTGTCATCCTTGCGCAGGGGCCATGCTAATCTTCTCTGCATCGTTCCAATTTTAGTATATGTGCTGCCGAAGTGAGCACTCACCATTGAGTCACATTGAACCCCAAGAAGTGTGAGAGGGGTGTGTGTGTGCAGGTTTTTATTTGACTCCCTTTCACCTGCCTTCTTTTCTTTGCCTTTCTGAAGGAGCAGATGCATTGGTGAACCAAATCTCGTAATTCCAGAGAGTCACATTGTTCCCCGAGGGCCTTCATCTAGAAATAAAACTACTCTCCTCAGCTCCACTGCTTCTCCTTTGGAGTACAAGTGCTTTCCCTTTTCCGATTTCCCGCAGGCCCATCGTACTGCTAAAATTGAAATATCAAGATGTCTGAAACAGCAGGAAGCCCTATCAATGTGTTGACACCTGGAGGAGCAATTTTTTTTCAATTAGCTTTTATTTAAAGTAAAATAGGCCTGTCACTTTAGCCTACAGAATGCATGTTAAATAATGTAGGAAGACCCTGCTTCTGATGGAGGAAATATTTCCCCCACCCATCTGACTTCACTTGGATTAGGACTCAGTGGCAGTTCAGAAATGAATTGTAATTAATAGACAGGCCATAACATGGGGCATAAATCTTGAGCCATTAACAAAGCTGAGGACAGGAGTCGGGGGAGGCTGGCCAGCTTTGTGTGGCCTGCTTATTTCATTTCCTTCTGATGAGATTCCCGGCGTATTCCTGATACATGCATAGCTGTCAACTTTTCCCTTTTCTTGTGAGGAATCCTATTCGGAATAAGGGAATTTCCCTTAAAAAAGGGGAAAAGTTGACAGCTATGTACATGGACTTAGCATTTCCTAGGAACTTAAAAAAAGCCCTCTTAGCGCTTGTGACTCAGACACATACTTCTTTTGGCAGCAAAGGTACAGAATAGCTGCTGTGGTTAGTAGCCTTCACCTGTTTGTCTAATCCTCTTTTAAATCCATTGAAACTCATGGCCATCACTACATTCTGTGGGTGCAAATTGAATAGTTTTAGCTATATGCTTTGTTAAGAAGTGTATTTTCGTTTGTCAACAACTTCATTCTATGTCCCCAAGTTTTAGTTTTATGAAAGATGGAGAAAAGCTTTTCACTGTCCACTTGGGTGGGATACAACAACAACAACTTTCTCCACTAGATGATGGGAGAATGTCTCATGTCTCCTCTTACTTGCCTTTACCCCACCCCCCTTATTACCTTTCCTCATAGGGGAGTTGCTCCAGCTTCTTGATCTCTAGTGGTTTAGTTATATACACCTGCATTCCGGGAACCTGAGTGCCTACTCTTGCATTAGCAAGTCAACTGAGCCTAGTGGCTCAGTCCAGCTAATCTTTGGCTCCTTCCCTGTTTCTGACCTTGATTCAAAATTTATCCATTCTTTCAGATAGGTTTCTCCCCTGTTCTGTTACATTTATTGACCTCTCATTGATCGTATGATAGCCATCTGTCAGGAATGCTTTGATGGTGTTTCCTGCTTGGCAGGGGGTTGGACTGGATGGCCCTTGGGGTCTCTTCCAACTCTAGGATTCTATGATTCTATGTATGGTGCTTTTGTTTGGTTTTTGTTAGTCACCTTGGGAATACTAGTGTACTGATGATGTGGGGTAGGCAACCTAAGGCCCGTGGGCCGGATGCGGCCCAATCGCCTTGTCAATCCAGACCGTGGACAGTCTGGGAATTAGTGTGGTTTTTACATGAGTAGAATGTGTGCTTTTATTTAAAATGCATCTCTGGGTTATTTGTGGGGCATAGGAATTCGTTCATTTTTTCCCTTCAAAATATAGTCTGGCCCACCACATGGTCTGAGGGACGGTGGACCGGCCCATGGCTGAAAACGGTTGCTGACCCTTGGCTTGGGCTATAGACTCCATGAGAGCAGAGCTCAGATGTTGACTTAGCAGCAGCCAGCCCCAGACTGAGCCATAAATAGGGGCCACACATACCTCGCTAGCTCCACTTTTGCCTCTTGATTCAAAAGGGCTAGCCTGCTTGACTCTAGATGGATTGCTCTAGAGCAGGGTTTCCCCAAATGGTTGATATTGACCCCCCTCAGGTTGATGGGACAGTGCAGGGGGTGAAATAAGACCTGATGGGGTCAAAAAGGGCCTGAGGTAGAAAGGCCCATGAGGTATTGTGTGAAAAATCTAATTAGAACGTATGAGCTACAGAAATAAAAGGCATGGACATACACAGAGTGTACTTCCCTTGCTAGGGAGGAAAATCATATTTTTTAAAACTTTTTATGATTTCTGGGCATCAGTGATTAATAAATGTTGATTATATTGCTTGACGTTATTTCAATTATATGCCTAAAAATCTGGACCAGGCTCAATGATAATTTTATAAGCTCATCAAGGGGTCAATGAACAAAGAAGGTTGGGGAACCTTATACTAGACTAGAGCTTCTGAGCTGGAGTCCCCTGAGGTATCGGAGGGAACTGCAATGCCCTTGGGCTAGAGGTGACTGGTTGCATGGATGCTTCATGCAGAAGTGCTTCCAGGCAGTTAAGTGCTTCTTACAGACAGTCAAACTGCCTAGAATTGAACCTGGGGCCTTTTGCAAGCAAATTATGCAAGCAAACTGGAAACTCCCCTCAGTCATTTGGGTATGATTCTTAATCACACCATACTCAACCAGACAAATATCTGCTGAGCTCAGATTCTTTGTATGCTTGTATACTGTACTCTGCTCTTTTCTTTGTTTTTTTTTATTTAAAAAAATAGAGTTTTCACTTTATCTGCGTATAGTTTTTGAAAGCTGCCATGTAAACCAGCGGAAGACAGGGTAAACATTTGAAATACAAAACATTGGGTTTTAGCTTGATGCATTTGCCAAAACAAGGTTGGCTGTTGCTGCTGTAGGGAAAATGTGATTACACGTAATTGTGTTTGCAATTATTTACAAATGCAGTTACCAGGGAAAATGCAATTATATAAGGTTTATGCCACAATAAATCTGTTAAGTATTTAAGGTGCCACAAGATTTCATTGTTTTGCTTTCCCCTGTTTTATTTCTCTGAGCCATTTGTATTTTCCAGATACCTTTATTTTATGATCATTATTAATGTCATTTCTCACCTACTTCTCCTTCCTTCGGAGCTGCTGTGGGTAATATGCTATTTTGTTCCCTGCCTTTTGCTTCAGATCCATCTCCATATGTGATTTGTAATAATACTGTTGAAGCAGCAGCCAAGAGGCTTCTTAAATAACCCAGAGTGACGTGGAAATGACATCTATCTATAAATCAGTCCGAACCGCAAACATCTGAGGAAGATTTGCACTTAATCCAATTTACTTCAATCTTGTGCTTTACTTAAAATGACACAAATGTCAAAATTGGACTTTAACTCTCCTTGTTGGAGCATCTCCTGGTGAGAAAGGAAACATACGGCAGATTCCTATGCACTGCTGACTGTCAGATATTCATGCTTGGGATTTAAGCAGCCTTGCAAATACGTTTGCAAAAGTTACTGCTTGTGCAGACTATTTGTCGGCCTGCAACAGGGGTGGTAAACTGATGGTCTGTGGACTGAGTCCAGCCCCTAAGCGGTTTCTTTGGCCACACTGACTTTGGCAGAATCGAAATCTGCAGCAGGTAATATCATGGTACTTGGCTGGATGGAGAGGTTTAAATCTTTCTGTCTAGCTTACTGCTATATTGGCTGTTCTTATAGATTGGCATATTGTAGGGAAGTTGAAAGGGCACGACTCTACCTTGCACTAGGAACTTTGATTGCATGGCATCTGATGTTACTCCAACCCTTTGTTGGATTCAGATTATTACTTACTTCAAATATTTATAGTGCACACTTCACTCGACGGCCCCAAGGTGAGGAACACCCAAAATGGTAATATAGAACTGAAAATAAAACAAAGCACACTTACATGCTACTTTCTACAGGCAACCCCCCCCATTTACACGCGCTCTATTTGCACATGACCTCGCACATACACGGTGCCAGGAACACAGAAGTGGATCTCAGAAGTGGATAGAACCCCAGAGTGACCTTCTGGATTGCGAGGAGGCCCTTCCCCAGAGCCTGAAGAGGACATCCTCTTCGGGCTCTGGAGAGGGTCTCCTTGTGAGCCAGGAGGACTCTCCAGGATGTTGTCAATATATGCGATTTTGGTTACACACACAGAGGTGTGGAACATAACTCCCACATAAATTGGGAGTTGCCTGTACTCTCCTTGCACTCACAGGGCTTAATAACTTATTTCCTGGTTCAATCAAACCATAGTTGGTCCATAAATCAGGATCAGAAACCAGGGTCAGCCCCTGGTTTGAAGGCAAATTACAGCTTTGGCCAACCCTGTTTGTCACCTATGAGGGAAATGTGAACTATGGTTTGTTGTTTATTTTTGCATAACCTTTATATTAAATTTTCAAATTTTACAAATTCTTTTAAACAACAATCAGAACAAATATCTCATGTCTCAATGATTAGTTCAAACCAGGATGTTATTCCTTAAGCCACTGACATGAATGGAGGAGGGAGTATAGAGATTGTTCTTGATACTCCAGTCCAGATCGTGGAGTGCAGGAGCTAACTGCCCATAGCTAAATTATGTGTCTGAATAAAACCCATATCTGTCCAACACAATGGGTTAGATCAGAAATGGGGAAGCTTTTTCAGCCAAGAGTAGTATTCCCTCATGGGAAACCACCTGGGGACCGCATGCCAGCAGTGTGCATGGCTAGGGGCACAGTGGGCCGAGCACGGATGTGAATCTTTCCATTGTACAACAGGCTGCATCCCATTCCCATCCATACAAAACTCAGGTGTTTCTACAGTAGGAGGGTGGGTGCCATGGGCTGCAGGGCTCCCTGCTGTGGGTGGGCCCAGTGCTGCCTGAAAACATAGTGTGGGGTGCGATGCAGGATGCAGGTGGCACAGGGTCTGCAGGGCGCTCCAGCCTGCCTCCTGGCCGTGGCTGCCCTCCAGTGGGCCCAGCACTGCTGAAAAAAGCAGGTTGGCTTGCGCTGCCAGGAGGGCACCGGGAAGGGACACCCGGGAGGGGCGCGGCTGGTGTGCGCTGGCCTGAGGTTTCCTTCCTGAGTCCCGGGCACCCTCCCAGCTGTGCACCCCTTGATGTTTTTCCGACAGCGCTGGTCTGGCGCACACCAGCCGCTTCCCTTTCAGGAGGGATGCATTTGCTCAGGTGGCGTACCCCGCCCACTTGGATGCCCTGCCCCATGGAGGGGGGCACATGCGTGTTGTCGTCCCCCCCCCCCCATCTCAGGCGCCAGTGGGGGTTGCTACACTGGTGTGTTTCTGGGTGTGATGAGCACCACAACACTGTCGGGATCAAGCTTGGATTGGCAGGCTCAGACAGAGGAAAAGGAAGAAACAGAGGAGGCTGAATTGTGGGAATCTGGGTTAGAGGATGCAAAATCTCCTTTCCACCTTGACCAGCTGATTTGGAGTGGGGGGGGGGCAAGGGTTCTGCACCCTCCTGCATAGTGGAGAGCCTGAGGCTGGCTTTCTTCATCCATGGATGGGAGAGGTTGAACAGAAAAGTGAAGCCTTGTCGTCACCTAGAACCATTGTCAATTCAAGGATGCATTTCAGCCAGACTAAAACACTCAAGCAGTTGTAAGTGATGGGCGTGGCCTGGAAAAAGAGAAAGGAGGTGTGGCCTGGAAGAATCCTAAACTGACCAGATAGAGGGCTACATTTAGCCCTTGGGCTGCATAAGCATGATTGGGTGAGCCACCTTCTCCCTCCCTAGTTGCATCTCAAATAGAATTAAGACCACTTGTGATTTGCTGCTGGATATCTCCATAATGTGCCCCCACCCACTTGACCTATTATGTGTCTGGAATGCAAACAATTTCTAGTAAACCCATAAATTTGTGCAGGGGCCAAGCCCTCTTAGCTTAAATATTTTGTCACCTAATCTCAAATTTTGTACACCTGCCTTCTGCAATCTCTCCCCCATCAACTCTGCCATTGCTCTTAGGCGCTGCTTTTGCTGCCTTGCAGAGTAGCTGCTGATGCAGCCAGAGGAGAGATGAATAGCTGCGTCAGTTTGGGAGGGAAAAAGAAAGCTCATGACACAAAAGAGATGACCTATCTGCTGCTTCTGCTTTCTGCAAGCTGGTGGCTCCTAAAGTCTCCAGTTCTGATGCTCTAAGCAGAGCCACAGTTGCACACAACCAGCAGTGTTTGGGATTGAAGGTGCAAATTTATTTATTTGGTGGGGGACAGTGCCTGGTGGCTAAGAAATAGGGGTGACAGTGGTAGCCAGGAACACAGACTTTGGGAGGAAGGGTTTTTGTTTATTATGTCCAGTTTGTTGGTCTGGTTTCAGCCTTTCCCAAACTGGTACCTTCCAGATGTTGTGGGACCCCAGCTCCCACCACCCTTGGCCACTGGACCTGCCATGTGGCATACTTCCAGAGCAGTTTGGATTCCATGTCTTTTAGATGGACAATGGACCCAGTCACTAGCTAATTGTACCAGCATGTCCTCTTGAGTACTACTCCTGCCCGGGACTTATGGGTGTAGTGATCCTTCACCAGACCTGAATCAAAGTACTGTAAGGTAAAGTACTCTGTGAAGAAGAGAATGGTTCTTCCATGTCCATGTTTTTACAGGGCCCACCCACTCCCTCTGATTGCACATTGTTTTAACTGATTTTACCACTGTACTTGTATATTGTAAGAGCAAGTAAGAAACCCACTTTTAAAAAAATTACTGACTATGTCTGTCTTGCATGCTCTCCTGCCCTTTTTCCTCTAACCCAAAAAAGCAATTTCAAGGTATATGGAAGATTAAAAGTTGGCAACAAAATGTCTTTGGGCAATAAATAAATACACACACAAATATTTTTAAAATCAGTGTATCAGGTTTTGGATTTTAATGTCCTGTTTGCTGCTTGGTTGACCTTTCCTTTTTAAATGAGAAGTGACTTTAACCTAAAATTTACTCAGTAAAAACAAAAAAATAAAATAAAAAATTCCTTCCAGTAGCACCTTAGAGACCAACTCAGTTTGTTCTTGGTATGAGCTTTTGTGTTCAGTCATCTATATGACCCTGTGTTTTGCATGTTGATTTTAAATGGAAGCAGGCTGAGCATCTCCCCTCCCTGTTTTGACTCTCAAGCCTCCCAGATTCAATAACAGCTCTCAGAATCAAGATGTCTTCTCTCTCTCTCCCCTCTTATTTTGCTTGCATCATCGTCAGTAATTGAGGGCTGCTGTGAGTCATGTTGGGAAAGTGTCTTTCTCTCTGTGTGAAGATGAGGGCTCCTCTAATAATAGGAACTAATAAAGATGCTTCTCTTGGACAAGGGCTGACAGTTAAGTGGTGAAGGCATTGAAAAGGGGGAAAGCAGACCTTGCCCAGAGCCATGCACATTTTTGTGGCAGGCAGACAGACTTGGGGGTGGAGTGTGGGATGGTGAGGTGGCAGGGAAGGCAGTGTTAGAAACTGAGATAGGAAAGCTAGGAGTTAAATGGCAACTTAAACCTAGGTTATGGCTGCAACAGCAGAATGTCTAGGCGCACTTTTTATGGCAAGAATACAAAGCTGAAAATGAATGAACTGCAGCTATAATATTATGTTCATTTTCCACATGGTCTAGTCCTTCCCCTGCTCACCCCGCTACTATTCTTAAGATGGCCTTTTCTCCAGTCTTCAGAGAGTAGCTGGAAGTGGGGATGCCGAAAAGGTCCTCCTTTCCTTCCACTTTGCAGTTTTAATCTGAAATCTTTGGCGCTGTACTGCTCCCAGAGCTCAGAAACTACTACTGCCCGTGGACTGTCTCACCAGAGTGGTGCATGCTCTAGTTATCTCCCACTTGGACTACTGCAATGCACTCTACGTGGGGCTACCTTTGAAGGTGACCCGGAAACTACAACTAATCCTGCATGCGGCAGCTAGACTGGTGACTGGGAGTGGCCGCCGGGACCACATAACACCGGTCCTGAGAGATCTGCATTGGCTCCCAGTACGTTTCCGAGCACAATTCAAAGTGTTGGTGCTGACCTTTAAAGCCCTAAACGGCCTCGGTCCTGTATACCTGAAGGAGCTTCTCCACCCCCATCGTTCAGCCCAGACACTGAGATCCAGGGGCAAGGTCCTTCTGGCGGTTCCCTCATTTGAAGAAGTGAGGTTACAGGGAACCAAGCAGAGGGCCTTCTTGGTAGTGGCGCCCGCCCTGTGGAACGCCCTCCCATCAGATGTCAAGGAAATAAGCAGCTATCCTATTTTTAAAAGACATCTGAAGGCAGCCCTGTTTAGGGAAGTTTTTAATATTTAACGCTGTATTGTTTTTAACACTTGATTGGGAGCCGCCCAGAGTGGCTGGGGTATAAATAATAAATTATTATTACTTGTGCTAATGAAATTCCCTGTCACAAAATGCACCTAGAACAATGGGAGTTTTGAACACTGGAAACAGGAAGTAGAAATGATTGAAAAATGTGTGTTGCGGGTGTATATTGGCCCAGTTTGCATGTTACAATAAACCATAGTTGCAGGTGAATGCAGAGATCGCTCCTATTTGACTCCTTCCCTGCTGTGTTTGACTTGAAATGGATTTTGTTAGTTAACTTGAGGCATTTGTGCAAAGGGGGATAGAGATGGGTAAAAGGGGTTATGGTGGTGATGTTGGTTTGCATATTTTATTGTAAGCATTCCTCTCCTGCCTTTCCATTGCAAAAAGAAAGCAGCGCACACTCATTTATGTAGCAGATAACACCACAGACTTGCCTTTTAGCACTTTTGTGATGATTATTGTGAGAATTTTTGTTTTTTGTCCAAGGACCAGCAGCAAGAGTCATAGAGAAACATATTGAAACCAGTATTTGTATAGAATTTTTCTGGGTGTTTAGTTGGAATCTCCTTTCTTGTAACGGGAACCTATTGGTTGGGGTCCTACCTCCAAGTTTGCTCCGTCTTCCAAGAAAGCGTTGGATTAAAAAAAAACTTTGCCATATTGTATTCCTAGGCAATACTCCCAAAAGCAAGGAATGCTGTTCATCTGCAGCATTTAGGATTTGCCTCTAGGTCAATGTTTCTCAAACTTGGGTCTTCAGCTGTTGTTGGACTACAACTCCTATCAGCCCTAGCTAGCAGGACCAGTGGTCAGGGATAATTTTTAAAACTGGTCTAGGCAATTAGCTAGGGAAGCTTCAGAAAAATGATCACGCCGGCTTACGGCTGTGGGCTATTTCAAAAAGTTTTTGGAGGTTTTTGCAAGAATGCCCTGGACCCATTATGGAAATTAGCATTTGCTTTCCCAAACCATTCCAGTGGGTGCAAAACAAAATGGAAAAGGGGTGGTGATTTTGGGAGGAAGAATGTCCTGAATTTAAAACATGTGGGGGCTTTTTCTTTGGTTTGGTTGATGTTCTTCGAAATGGAGGAACACAACAAAAGCTGTGTAGCGATGCAGCAGAGTTGAAAGCAATCAAGGCACGTATTTTGCAGCTTTTTATTCAGGATGTTCAATCATTAAAAATATTGTTTTGTGATCCAAGCAATTATGTTCAACAAAGGAATTTCTAGCAGGCGGCTTCCGTGACATTCCAAAGACATCAGAGATAGTTTCTGCCAGAAATACAATTTCTGTGTGTAAGGAAGGTGATGTGGGGGGAATCAAATGAGCATCACATTTCAGTGAGAGAATACCCCCCACAGGTGCTTAAAATTGAAGGGAAATTAGAAAAGCATCGTTTATCCTAATATGCAAGCACAAGGGACCTGCAAATGGAGGATTATTACAAGCTGTTGGTGAAGTGAAGGTGGATATTGTGTTGTTTAAATATATGTGAAGAATGCAGATCAGCTGGTAAGCATGGATACTTCTCTTCCCTCTATGGCAAACTCATCATGTGCTTACAGTTTATTTTCTCTCCTGTGTTTCTCATATGTGGACACTGGTTTACATTGCAGTTATGTTTGTGTGTTTTGTTTTTTTAAGCTGGCCTTGACCTCCATCTGAAGAAAGCTCTGTTCAGCCATACCAGTTGTGTTCCAGGGAAATAGTTGCGATGACGGACATCCTTCCCTAAATCCAGCTTGTCTGCCATTACTTACTTTCTCATGCAGTGTGATTTTATGAAGGATTAAGGGGCCTTCTTTTGCTGGTCCCTCCCCCTCCCTTTCCCCGTTTGCATGGTGCTTTATGAGAAAGAGAAATAGTTGGACCTGTACTTCTAAATTTGTTTGGAGTGTAGGTAACTCTGGAGGCAGAACTGTCCTACCGTTGGGCAGAATGAGGGAGCTGTCTCAAGTGGCAGGTGCTGGGGGCAGGGGGGTTGTAGCCCATAGTAGTCCTACTCAAAGTAGACCCACTAGATTACTGGGCCTCAGCCATGTCCATTAATTTCAGTGGGGTCTACTCTGAGTAGGGCCAATATTGTCTGCAGCCCAGGATGGCAGCCTGCCACACTTCCCCTCGAGTCCCCCCCAACTGCCCTGCTGTGTACCTCCTAAGCTAGCCTGCTGCCCTCTGGTCAGTGAAGGATGCCATCCCACCACCAGCATGGAAGTAATGTTCAGCTACTAGTCTGTTGAGATTCTGAATACAGAATTTGGACTTGTGGGGAATCTTGTAATTCTTGAGCAGTCAAAGGTATAGAAAACCAGGCTGCTTCATTTATATCCGTCCTGGCCAGTTGCAGAGGCCCTTATTCTGCACCACCATGATAACTTTCTGCTCTGAAGCTTGAAAGCAAGGCATCCTCTGTATCTCACAGTCCCAGCCTCCGCTTTAAGGCCAAGAGTTTCAGTAATGCCAAGTTAAGGGCAGGTTTCTCCCTTGCCACCACAAATCACCATCCCCTCATCCCCAACATGCAGGTGAGTTTTTTCCAGGCTTTACATTTCAGTGGATTCATGTCTCTGGGATGGAAACTTTGGTAATGGCAATTCTGCCTCCAGGATTGGGTTCATATGGGCAATACTTTGCCTGGTTAGTAGTAGTAGTAGTGATGATGATGATGATGATGATGAACCACTTTCCACATACATATCTCTAGGTAATTTGCAAAATGCATTGAAAAAAGATTAAAATGGTTAAAAGACAACACAGAAAGAACACCAGATTAATTTAAAAACAATGTGAAGTGGACACTTGTGGCAGAAACCTGTTCATCCCTCTAGGAAAGCTTGTTGAAACAAAAACAACCTTGGTCATTTCTGGAAAGAGCAGGAATGGTGTGCCACAGAATGGCCAGTGTCCACACTAAAAGCTGTGCTCTGAATTATTGTCGAGAGGGATTCTGATATCTTTGCAAATTGAAAGAAAAGTTCTTCACAGACTGCAGTGACTTATAAGGTATATGAGGGATATTGCGGTCTGTCAGGTAACCTGGTCCTGAGGTGTATAGGGCCTTTTCTGTTAGTACCCACGCTTGAGTATGGCCCAGTGGCAGATTGGCAGCTAGTGCAAATCCCACAGGCAAGACATCCTGTGCTGTCAGTAGTTGGGTCTCCACAAGCTACTTAGGCACCACATTCTGCAGTGTTTGCACCCCCAAGACCAGCATCAAGAGCAGCCCCACATACAGCATGTTGCAGTAATCCAGCCAATGTGTGTAGCCTCTGTTGATTTGGCAGTTGTTTTATCCCTCAACCGACATGCATGTTAGCAGGAATGGAACTGCAGCCCCTCTGGTGTCCGTTTTTGTGGTCAATAGGGGATGCTTTATCAGCACAGACTGATTGGGGTTGGGGGGGGGGAAGAGCATTCTTCCTCTTTCTTAATGCTTCTGTGTGTGCACACATTCCACTTTCAGTTGAAATCGATGTCTGTTTGGCTTGTTGTTTTTCTCATCTTCAACAGAGATCAGGAGAAAGTAAAAAGGAAGCAGCCTTGTTTGTGGTGGGGAGGTCTGCCCCTTGGTTCTGCTGCAAGGTTTGCAAAAAGGAAAGCAAAAAACCTTAAATAAAATTGTGCTCTTGAACAAGGCTGTTTGCTTGAAAAGTGGGCTCAAGTTGTGTGCTTCCGAGAAGATGGGCAGCAGCTTTCCCATCTGCCCTGCAGGCAGCGGTGGGCAATTTATGCTTTGTATAATTAAGAGTTAATGCCAGGAACCAAGCTTAATGCCTCTTTAAACAGCTGGCAGTCAAGGGCGCGCATGGAGACATTCGTTACTTTTAATAGAAAACCTGACAAAGCAAAGCGCCCAACCATCTCCAGGCAAAATAGCTTGTAAGTGTCCATAAAAAGCCAGCAGGTTGTAAAACTCTGCTTTATTTGTGCATATATCAGGGTGGTCTCCACTTTGGTGCAGGGAAGCAAAAGCAGAGTTTGGACGTTTCACATTCCTGTGTCTTTATCTGTTCAGTAACAATGGACTGCAAGAGGGCAACCAAAATCAGGGACTGGGAAGGCATCCCCTATGTGGAAAGGATAAAAGAATTAGTTATTTTCTCTTAACTTTTTTAAATAAAAAAAGAGAGATGACTGACAGTGCAACCCTTTGCCAACCTGGTACTGTCCATATGATTTGGGCTACAACTCTCATCAGTCCCAACCAGCACAGCCGCGTCCCAAACATCTGCATGGCATCAGGCCGGCAGAGACTGCTGTAGATACCCACTTGAGTGTCAGCACTTCTCTGTGAGATGAGTGTGCAAAAGATTGCATCCTAAATTTGGGTGCATGGGTGATACAGATTGATGCAACGGTGCACAGTGTGGAAAAATGGGTGGGAGAAGCGTTTTTGCCTTCTCTCATCCAGGGAAGTGGATTTGGCATTTTTTCCAGGTCAGGCAAAAGGGGGACCCCTCCAACCATATAATCAATTACTGCCCTGCGGTGTCTGGGTTTAAAAGAGGATCATACAAATTTCTGGTGGAGAATCAGTCTGCCATTGGCTTCTAATCAAGATGGCAGCTGAACTTCCTGTTGGCTGGGGGGGGGCAGTAGCTGGGGAGAGAGAGCTTGCTGCCTTCAAGCCTTTCTTCAGGGTGGGCTTATCTGGCAAGGGTGTTCTATGAGTAAAGAATTCATTGCCCGTTTGTTTAAAATTGTAGTAAAGTTTAATAATATATACCTGGTTAGGATAACAGAAGTTGGCAAGCGGCAGAGTGACTACAGAGTGATAAGAAAAGCTAGAAACTGAGGGTGTCTCCAACTCAGTTCTTCTTGGAGTAGACCCGTTGAAGTGGAGGGACCTCACGGTTCATGTTCATAATGGGTCTGCTCTGATAGAACTTAGCTGGATACAGCCTTTTCTTTGGCTTGAATTCTTCACAGGTTTGTTTGGGTCAATTGAAACTAGGAAACTATACCCTTTAGATCAGTGTTTGCATGGTTTGGCCACAGCTTTTTAGCGTTTCAGGCAGGAGTCTTTCTGAACTCTGCCTGCAGATTCTGGGAATTGAAACCTGGACCCAGAGCCGTCTTAAGGGGATCTGCCGCCCTGGCGCGGCTATCCCTCCGGCGCCCCCGCCATGCCGCCTCTCCGCCGCCTCCCTCCCGCGCTTGCCGCCCCTTGGGAGGGGGGTGGGCGAGCGGGGGGTGAGGGGCGTGGCGCTGGAGCGGCGCGGGGCTCTGCGCGCCCTTCCAGCGCTTCCGGGATGGGAGGCGAGGGCGGCCGGCTCGCGCTCCGCGCGCAGCTGGACGGCGCGGCGCTGCTGGGCAGCTCGCGCTGCATTGGGCGGGCGGCCGGCTGCGCGCGGGAGCGCGAGCCGGCCGCCCTCGCCTCCCAGAGCCCCAGCTGGAGTGCTGGAAGGTCGCGCAAAGCCCCGCGCCGCTCCAGCGCTCCAGCTGGGGCTCTGGGAGGCGAGGGCGGGCGGCTTACAGCCCGCCCGCCGGCGCGCGAGTGCCCGCCTGCCCGTGGGGGCGGGGGCGGGTTGGGGAGGAGGAGCCCGGTATGCCGGCGGGCTCGCGGGGGCGCCCCTGGGGCGCCCAGCGCCCTGGCGCACCGCGCCACCGGCTTCTATGGATGAGACGGCTCTGCCTGGACCTTATGCATGCAAAACATGCACTGTGGCCTCTTCCCAAAGTGGTTTTGACTGTGCTCTAACACTTTCTCTCTCTTCTCCTCTTGTTTACCTTGCAGGCACAGCATGAGTCGTCCAACATGTGCGTAATGAGGAGGAAATCTGGGATTCTTTAGTGCTTCGCATCACAGATTCTGGGGATCTCTCTCTATATATATATCTACACAAGAAAAAGTGAGGCCCTTCTGGGCTTCTTCCACAATGTCTGGATCTACCCAACCTGTGGCGCAGACGTGGCGAGGGAGTGAGCCCCGTTATCCTTCTCATGCCATGTCCTACCCGGTAGCAATAAGTCAACAGCATGTGGTGAGTCTCTTCAACTTTATGGTGGTGAGCGGGTTTGGAGCCTGGGTGTGTCTGACAGTGCTGGCTCCAGGTTTCGGAAGGCTCTCAGGAGGTTGCCTTTATAGTGCGTCAGACCATTGCTCCATGTAACTCAGTAACTCATGTAACTGACTGGCAGCGAGACTATCGTATACCAGACAGGAATCTTTCCCAGCTCTGCTGTGTTTTTTTATTATTGTGCTGCGTAAATTATGTTCTTAATGTTGTACACTGTCCTGGGATCTTTGGATAAAGGGTGGTATATACGGTAAGTTGAATAAATCATAATAATGATACCTGGAGATGCTGGGGATTGAACTTGGGACCTTCTACATGCAAAGCAGGTGCTCTACCACAGAGCCACGGCCCATTTCTTGGGCATGACACCCTCCATGCTGCTCCCTTCCTAAGTGTGTATATCTACGGTAGGTCCAGGGGGCTGCTGTCAGTGGGCCTACTTGTTGAGTGTGAGCCCTTCAGTCCATACCCAGGCATGCCAACTTGTGGTGTCAGCTGAGCTTGTAAAGTGGGACCCAGTGACTTTCTTGGGAAGAAAATCCAGTTTAACTGGCTTTTCACAAAGGCTGAGATGACAGTGCTCAGGTGTGGACTTTCGACTCAACATGTGACTGCGTGTGAAAGTTGTCCTGCAGCTGTCCACCATTTTTATATTCCAGTAATCATGTGGGAATGACACTGCATCATCTTATAGATCGGGGATGGAGAACCTCAGGCGCTGGAGCCCTGCTGGCCTCTCCATCTGGCTCCTGAAACACTCGCTAGGGCTTATCCTTTACTGATCCTGCCTTGCATCCTATATGCATCACATCCTGGCTGGAAAGTAGCCCTTGAATGCTAATAATGTCTGAATTTGTGCTTTTCTGCCTAGAGGATTGAGAGAGGTGTCAGCTTGTAGGAACTAGCCTACCGTACAAATGTAAACTTTTCTTTTGTAGTTGCACCCACTTTTGCTTCTGACTCTACCCACCACTCTCCCCTGATATATAGTCATTCCCGCTGGATTTATGGGAAATAAAAACAGTAGGCACCAGCTCCCTGGAAGAATGCACCTGCCACTGATGCTGCTAGCGTCTTCTGTTTTCAACCCTTCCTTTCCTGACCTCTCCAAAAATAGCTGAAATGCCCCTTTATTACCTGCGGTCAGAGAAGTGGGGACACCAGAGAGTATTTTTTCTGGCCAACCCTGAACTCCTATTAAAACCAGCAAGCTTACTTCCGGCTGGCGACGCCATAGCGGGTGGTCGGGGCTGCTTCGGCTGCGAGGCGCCCGATCCATCCCGGGGGTTAGGAGCCGCGCAACCGCAAAGCGGGGCTCCGGTTGGGGTGCGGGAAGAGCGTCCCGCACCCTGGGCTCCCCGGCTGCGCCCACGGAGGCTCCGAACCCTTCCCTTGCCCCCCCTGTAAAGGGGGAGTGGGGGTGAAGGGACAACGGAGCCGGGCTTACGGGGATATGCCCCAACCGGGATGCAAATGCGGCGACAAAGCCCGCGGTGAGCGTCTTAGTTCTACCTTTGAAGAATGGAGCCAAAGGAACCCGGTGGTCGTGAGTAACTAATTTGACCAGAAATCGAGTTTTTGGAACGATCCGGGGGGAAGGAGAAAGGCAGCCTGCCTTCTTCCCTTCGAGTTAAAAAAGCTAACCAATTTGAGCAACTGCTGCTACAGGATTGCTACAATGTGCTTAAAATTGATACATGAGACTGGCAAACTTTTTTCTTGGGAAGTAAATTAGCGGAAAATATCTCCATTTAAAGTTGCGGTATCTGCGCTCCAGTTTAGGAAAATGGCGATGAACAGAGAGGCAGGAGTAGAAATTTGATACCCACTTCCTCCCCCTCTACCAGTATGCTGGGCTTCGTCCTTGAACTGGTACTGAACTCTGGACTAACGGACGAACAGAGGCTCACTGCTTTGAAGGTGGAACTGCTGTACAGGAAAGTCAAAGTCTTGTGTGGGGGTCTGAAAGAGAACCAATTGCCCACAGAGGAGGCTATTAAAACTTTTAACACTTTGGAAGAAAGTCTTGCCAAAGAGCTGAGAGGATGTCTGGGAAGATGGAGAGAAATGAGTGAGCTACTTCGGAGAAGAAACTCGCCTTTTGGGGGTGGCAGTCCCAAGGCGACGGTAAGATTTGTTATATCCAGTCCCCGAGGTGTGAGCTCGGGGGCCAGGGACAGAGAATTATGGTTTTTACAAGAAGAAAAGGAATGCTACAAAGAACCGGAGAAGCTGAGAGACGACGAGATGGACATCCTGGAGCTCGTGGCAAGGAGAGTTTTGGACTGTGCCTGGATCTGTGGACGCTTGGAGAGGGAAGACACAGGGAAATTCAGTGTTGATGCCACCAGGAGAAGAGTAATGGACAGAGGGGGTGTGGGGTGAAACACTAAGTAAAATTTGAAGTAGCCTGTCATGGAACTTTGAAATCGGAGGGTGAATACTGTCAACAATCTTTCTGTTTTATTTTTTGTTTGAATATGAAAGGAGATATTTTGAGTTATTATGTTATTAGCAGCAGTTTAAAGGATAGAAGAGATAGATATGATATAAATGATTGGTGAAGATTTCAATGGAAGAAGAATTATGATGAGATATTATTACGATGATGCATTGTTAGTTAAATGTTGAATATATAATTGGGTGTAACTATATAATTGAATTTGAATTTCAGGAGAAATGGTTATAAAATAGATTAAGGATATGAACTCGAAGGAGAAAGGGCAGGGGAAGTCAATGGTCAAGATATGGAAATAGAAATTTTCTTTTTAAAGAAAAGATGCAACAAGAAAACTTGACACTGTTTGTATTTGTTTTATCAATGTATTTGTTTTGTATTTGTTTAATTGTAGGTGTGGGTGTGGGTATATGTTGTTATAAGAAAAAGGTCAATAAATTCTTATAAAAAAATAAAAATAAAACCAGCAAGCTTAAACTGTTTGCAACCAAACTTGTTCCACTGGTTGTGATTTGCTTTACCTGGATCAACACCATTTTGTTTTCTCCAAGAAAATCCAATCTGCAGATTAACTTAATGTCTTCAAAGTAATCCTTCCTCAGCCAGCGCAGATCAGCCTTTAGCTTCCATCTGAACAAGGGAGAACCAGTCCAGAATGACTGTGCCTGCTAGGAGGTGGCTGGATAAGAGGCTCACTCCAACCTTCTGGCAGTAGCTTTTGGATTGGCAAAGATGGTTGCTGCAGATTAAACTCAGGTCTGCAGGTGTGTTGTGTTTTTAAATAGCACATCTATCACAATTTTGCAGTAGCAGATCAGAAATTCATAAAAAAAGGAGAAGCTGGATCCTGTGATTTACATAAAGCACACAAGTTGGGAAGATCCTCCCCTTGTTGCTTGAGAGGTTTTATTGCCCTTTCAAACATGTCTTCTCCATCACGAGGTCTAGAAACATATATTTTTACTTGTTTTTGTTTTTATAAAGTCTGAATTCTATGCTCAATGCCACCTTGGGCCGCATCTCCTTCTCTTCTCTGAATGTGTGACATAGTTCTGACCCCAGCCACGACTCTAGCGAATGTTTCTAAACACTTTTTGATATTGACTTGGCACCATTATTTTGCCCGCTCCCAGCAAACATAGTAATTTGTGTTCATTTTTGAGCTCACAGTTGGGCTAAAACAACAACACCACCGAAAAGAGAGTTTGTTGGGCGAAGAGCAAAAATGTGGTTGAACTGGAAAACATTTTCCTCTGCCCTTTTCTAGTTCAGCCTTCTCTTCTCTTTTCTTCTCTTCTCTTCTCTTCTCTTCTATCACCTGCTGAATCATGGGGCTGTTCCTTACATGCAAACTTATCACTTCATGCCAATCTTGACATCTCATCCGTTTTCTGAGTGTGTGATTTCTTAGGGCAGAGGAAAAGATGCTGGGAGGCATGGCATTGAGGGTCTGCTGAGGTGCCAGTCCTTAGGAAACTTCTGTACCAGGGTTAGGGAACCTCTTTCATCCCAAGGGCCACCTTCCCTTCTGGGCAGCTTTCTGGGGGCCGCATGTCAGTGGTGGGTGGGGCCAGAGGCAAAAGTGGTCAGACGAAGGAATGTTTATTTTATTTTTACCTAGTTTCTGCACACAAGGGAGGAAAAGGTGGCCACTCTCACCACTCTTGAGCCAAGTGCCATAGGCCCTGTGGCACCAGGGTGAGCATGGCAGGATCAGAGGATGAGGACCCCGAGGTTGCGGGTGGGAAAAATTCAGGTCACTGGATGCCTCTGTAAGGGAAGGGGGTAACACCAGCAACATTTTCTTGTTGGTGGTGTTATAAACAGTTGGGAGCCAGAAACTCTTTCCAATCTACTGTTGTTTGTTTATTATTTATGACCCTCCAAGCTGTTGGGTTAGACTATAGGAAGAGGTGGGGCATGGACTCTAGGTTTGTGGATTTTAGTGAAGGACCCCCTACAACCCCCCCCCCCCACTCCAAGTACTGTTCACATTTGTTCTTTGTAGTGGCAGTAACCTTGGAAATCAGCATGCCCCATAAGCAGGAGCTGTGTCTTGATTTAGCCGCTACCTGAAAGAGATTAACACCCCCCCCCTCCCAGCAACCAGCAGCTTTGCAGATTGATGACAAGGACAAGGTCACTGGAACAATGAAGATGCTGTTGTCTCTCAAGCCTGTTGTTGTTGCATCCATGCAGATAAGAGCCAAATGAGTAATTCAACCTGGTTTACACTGCTGACCCTTATCTGAAACAACATATTTGATTACAAAGGAGTGCCAGATCCCTTATTTTGTCTTGAATCTGCAACTCTTGTTTGAAAAAGCTGGGGCAGGCAGCTGTGAGTTAGGGCAACCTGCTTGATCAACAGCATCCTTTTTATCTTCTTAGAGAAATTTAAATGCAGAGAATTCTGTTTTTTGGTAGGGTTCCTGTAGCTATTAACTGCATAAGACAGGGCTAAGGAACCCTTTCCAGAACAATAACACGTTTTGGCCATATGCTGGTGATGGGTGGGGCCAGAAGAAAAAGAAGGTGCAACAACAGATGCACAATTTACATTTATACTGTAGCCCAGTTTCTGCACATTTTCACACAACCCTCTCTAATGACATAAAACAGCCTGCTGGATCAGTCCAGTGGCCCATCTATCTAGTCCAGCATTCTGTTCTCATCGAGGCCAACCAGGTGTCTGCGGAAAACCAGGAAGCAGGATATTGTTATATATAATAACAATATAGGGGCTCCTGTTAATGCTTTGTTTGGTGGTCTGAATTCTTATAACACATGAGCACAAGAACACTCTTCCCCGCTTGTAGTTTCCTGGTATTCATAAACATTGCTGCCTCCAACAGAGCACGGCCGTCATGGTTAGTAGCCATTGATAGCTCTCTCTCCACGAATTTGTCTAATTCTCTTCTAAAGCCTTTGAAGTTGGTGACCATGATTGCCTCCTGGGAGTGAATTCCAGAGTTTGTTGCACGAAGAACTATTGTATTTCTCAATCCCTAATCCAGGCAGGCAAGAGTTCAAGGACACATTTCAGCCAGGCAAAAACATTACCGGTGGCAATCATTTTTGGAATGCTGGTGAGATGGAGCCTGTCGTAGCTGCTTGATAACAAGCACTGAGCAATATTTAATAACATTATTATTAATAGATCAGTAAACGGACATGGATAGTTATCCTTACAAGTTGTGGCTCTTTCTTGGAACTTGCTTTCTGCAAAGGCCGAGCAAAACCCTCGAATGCTTTTGGAAGCAATGTGGGAGTTTTAGTTGGACCAGCTAGCTTATGGTGATGGTCTGGGTTGGGGCTCTGGAGTGCAGCCAGCCAGCCAGCCAAGCTGGCAAGCAGGGTCAAAGATTCTAGAAGCTCAACTTGCTCAGAGTAACGAATTGCATGGACTGAGAAACTGGGCCAGAATCAGACGATTTATAATACAGGTGGGACTCCATTGGCTCATTTGATCCCCACTGAAAGTGGTAGCTCTAGTACTGCCATCTGAACAAAGAGTCGGCAAGCTGCTCGCCTTTCTGGCAAGCCACCATGGCAGTGCAGAGACAAGAGGTGTCGTGTTCCCACCACTAGATTTTCTAGTTCCTTAGGAACATAGTTTGCTGCCTTATTACACGTCAGACCATTGCTCCATCTTGCTCAGCTTTTGCCTGCAGTGACTGGCAGTGGCTCTCTCAGCCAGGGGTATCTCCCAGCCCTACTCAGAGATGCCAAGGTTTGAACATGGGACCTTCTGCATGTAAAACAGACCCTCTTGGCACTGAGCTATAGCCCTTCCCCTTGCTGCCTTAATAGGGAACATCTGTTTGCCAAGGATGGAGGATTTCTCATAAGTGGACCTAAATATGTCTCCACTGTTTTTCCTTGTGATGATACTATAGTCTTTGGCTCTTTGTAGCATTCAGGTACGTGCTGGTGTGCTGCAGCTCCATTTACTCTGTGCTGCTATAAATGATTCACAGAGAGCAATGTTGGCTTTGTACCTATTTGTTTGAGGCGGATCCTATTGCTCGGCTGCTACAGTACTGAACTTTTCCATTGCAAATGGCTTTCCCACTGATTAGGAAGAAGCAGGGAAATTGAACAGCTGCAGATGATCTTATTTGGCAAACACATTTACTGCTGTACTTTCAGTGCTTCCCTCAGGGGGAGAAGACTAGAATTCAGTGGTCTGGGGCATCCTTTTGCATGCTGAAGGTCTTATAGTTTAGTCCCGGGCCTCTCCAGTTGAAGAAAAGTCAAGAACCAGGTAACAGGTAATGGGAAAGACACCCCCCCCCAATGCTGTCACAATTTGCAAATTACAAATTAAGGAAGGTGGATTTATTTATTATTTATTACTTGTTTATTGACAAGTATCAGGCATTGGAGACCTGCTGATGGTCTTAATCTCCAAAATTGTGCAACCTTAGAATATACATATGTAATGCCTTTGATTGGGTGGACAGTATTTTGTTGTCATTCAGTCGTGTCTGACTCTTTGTGACCCCATGGACCAGAGCACGCCAGGCACACCTATCTTTCACTGCCTCCCGCAATTTGGCCAAACTCATGCCAGTCGCTTCGAGAACACTGTCCAACTATCTCATCTTCTGTCGTCCCCTTCTCCTTGTGCCCTCCATCTTTCCCAACGCCAGGGTCTTTTCTAGGGAGTCGTCTCTTCTCATGAGGTGGCCAAAGTACTGGAGCCTCAACTTCAGGATCTGTCCTTCCAGTGAGCACTCAGGGCTGATTTCTTTAAGGATGGATAAGTTGGATCTTTTTGCAGTCCATGGGGCTCTCAAGAGTCTCCTCCAGCACCATAATTCAAAAGCATCAATTCTTCGGCGATCAGTCTTCTTTATGGTCCAGCTCTCACTTCCATACATCACTACTGGGAAAACCATAGCTTTAACTATATGTACCTTTGTCGGCAAGGTGATGTCTCTGCTTTTTAAGATGCTGTCTAGGTTTGTCACTGCTTTTCTCCTTAGAAGCAGGCGTCTTTTAATTTCATGACTGCTGTCACCATCTGCAGTGATCATGGAGCCCAAGAAAGTAAAATCTCTCACTGCCTCCATTTCCACCTGGAGAAAGAACTGGCAAGCCACTCCAGTATCCCTGCCAAGAAAACTCCATGGACAAAGACAACAGGCATAAAAAAATTATATCATACCATATAATAAAAACAAAACAAAGCAAACTAAACAACAAAAATAACTAATAATAAATAACAACGTAACCAAATACACCAAATAAATAATAAATAAAATATAACAAAACAAATCTCACATATTTATTCATTCTAACAGAAATAAATCAAAACTCATTAATCCAACAAAATAAATCATAATACTTGCATTCAACACTCAATCTTAGCAACTTGTTAGACTTCCACTTGCCATCCTCTCAGGTTATTTGACTAAATCATTCGCTACTGCTTCCTTTTAACAGTAGACCACATACCTTACAAATTAAATAACCTCTTATCCTTTCCCCCCCTTAACGATACGGAGGGTTAGAAATGGATCCAAGTTTTTATGGTAGGGCATTGTTTTTCATGTATTCCCCAAATTTCTCCCAACTTTAATATTTTTTTTTATGACTTCCTCCTTTTACTAATTCTGTTAGCTTAGCCAAATCCAGATAACTATATAATTTCTCTTGCCATTCTTGGATATTTGGTACTTCTTGTCTCTTCCAGTATGTTGCAATTAATATCCTTGCTGCCGCTGCCGCATAGAGAAATAATTTCTCATCTTCTTTTTTAATTCCTTCATCTAATATAACTAATAAGAAAGCTTCTGGATTTTTTTAAAATATTATATTTCAATATTTGCTTAATTTCTTCAAAAATTTGAATCCAATCCCCCCCCCCCCACAATGCCACCACATATGTATAAATGTCCCTGTTTCTTTACCACATCTCCAACAAAGATTATCTTTCGTTTTGTGCAATTTAACCAGGGTAATATACCATTTATAAAACATTTTAATCATATTTTCCCTAATCCCCCCCAGGCTGTAAATTTCCACCATTCTTTCCATAATTTTTCCAATTTGGAACCAATCAGTTGTTCCATATTCAGTTCTAACTGTAGCTTCTTGTCCCACATAGAGATTTCTCAGGAGACAAATGAGGTGATCTCGCACTCCCATTTCTTTAAGAACTTGCAATAGTTTGCTCTGGTCGACACAGTCAAATGCTTTTGCGTAGTCAATGAAGCAGAAGTAGATGTTTTTCTTGAACTCTCTAGCTTTCTGGACAGTATTAGGATCAAAATATTTGAAAGTTCCAACAACTCTTGGAACAATTAAGTCAGTTAGAAAGATATGGAATATATTGGCTAAGAATAATAAATTTGATCCATTTTCACATGCTAAAACTTATTCTGTGGGGAAATCCTACTACAATAATTGGAAAAAGATAGTAATATGGAAAAACTGAACAGTAACATGTGTATTGACATAGGACCAACTGATAGATGAGGAAGACAAATTTTATACATACAATGCTCTAGGGCAGAGCTTTCCAGACTTTTCGTGTTGGTGACACACCTTGTAGACATGCATCACGGTGGATTTGAGTTAAATCACGATTTAAATAATAGTCCCTGGTTGAGCGCAAGGTGGTGGAAGGGAGCCCATGCCCCATCTGACTAGCAGCTCCTCCTCCAGTGGAGGGAACAGCGGCGTCTCAAGTGGGGAAGGGCAGGGAACCATGGGCCATGAGCGTAGGGGCTCTGGGGATGTTGTAGAGACCCTGCGCTCCCCCTGCCCAGCACAGAGGGGTGAAACACAAGCAGGGGAGGCGGAGACTGGGGGTGCCGAAATTCTTATGTTGGGGTTGCAACCGGAAGGCCCCCCCCCCCCGGATTCTGTGAGCGACTGATACAGACATGGAATTGTAGCTCTGCACTATACATAGCATGCACAATAAACCTGTAAAAAGACAGGCTGGACTCTTGCCTCGTTACCCGCGAGCAACCACCACACAGATCATACAAAATCACTAGTCAGTAAGACTTTATTTAAATCATTTTTAAATAGAAACACTCATTCTTGCTGGTATAATTTTAATATTTACAACCAGATGAAGGTTTCATTTTTGGAATAATAAAATTTCAGAATAGTTTTTACAGTTATATCAAAAATTACTGATTTGATTATACTATTAGAAATACATAGACCGATAATTATGAAATTATTGTGAGGTTTAATAAGTTAACTGTTTATATTTGGACAACTTTTCTGCTGTACTTTATTGGAAGGAGAAAAATAATCATTTCCTTAATAACAATTTAAACAATTTATTTAACTAAAACAATAACATTATAGCATCTGTATCCATGTTCTTTAACTGATGTGGTTAAACAATTAAAAAAACTACCTAGACTGAGTTTTAGCACACATGAAAAACTTAAACAAATCCTTATTTCCTGCTGAATAGTCTTTGGACTATAATGTAGAAAACTATCTTTAGAAAGATTTTTTCATCCAAAAACATTTTATTTTAAGAATCCGATTTAATTTTTTTTAAAAAAATCTGATTTAAATAAAATCCAATTTAAATAAAAAAATCTGATTTAAATAAAATCCAATTTAAATTTAAAAAATACGGTTTAAATTATTTTTTTAAAAAGAAATCATTGATTTTTATCCACCCTGAGCATCATTTCACCACACAGTATTTCAGTTTTACTAACAAGCCAGAGGTTAAACTAACCCCTTTCCAGCCCCTGGAGGAGCACTGGGAGTGTTTGTGTGACAGACCTACTCACTGCAGCCAACACACTAAGGTGTTGCGACACACAGTTTGGAAAGCTCTGCTCTAAGGGGAAACTGCCACTTGTCAACGGTGGCCCAGTGGTAATACCTGCAGCTACATATTTTAGTAACTTTGCTGTGTCGGGTGGCCTTTGCAATTGGCTAAATCATTTGAAACTAAAAAGCCAGTGATTACTTTTTATAGATTTTTATTATCAACAAATAAGTTTGATATGCAGGGTTTACGAAATGATTGGAATAAATATTACCTAGACAGTGGGAAAATGCCGTGGCTTTGGTATGATGTATCAGTGGATCTTAAGCCAAGACTTTTACAATGCAAAATACTATTTAGAACCTATTGAACCCCCTTAAGTTTGTATAAGAAAGGGCTATGTAATGTAGCTCCTTGCTGGAGATGTAATATGGACATGCTTCTTTGAAACATATGCCTTTAGACCACAGCAGCACCCATGTCGCCTTTGTCTGGCATCATCACTCCAGAACGATCTTCTCTCATCAACTCTACAGTGGTACCTTGGGTTATAAACACTTCGGGTTACAAACTCCGATTGAGAACTTTGCCCCAGGATAAGAACAGAAATCATGTGCCAGTGGCGCGACAGCAGCAGGAGGCCCCATTAGCGAAAGCGCGCCTCAGGTTAAGAAGAGTTTCGGGTTAAGAACGGACCTACGGAACAAATTAAGTTTGTAACCCAAAGTACCACTGTATATTTTTTTGATCTGGAGATGCTGGGGTTTGAACCAGGGACCTCCTGTGTTTACTGCATGGGAGGCCACCATTTAGCCATGGTTCTCCTGCCTCCTAACTCACAGGTTGTTCTCTCTAGGTTGACACACAGGCTTTTATTCTGGACCAAACGGTGAACATTATTACATGCCTGAGAGCTAGAAAAATACTAAAATAGGTGCTATCCCACTTTTCTTTCCTGTCCTCCCCTCTCCCATTCTCTTTTGTCCAGAAAAGGCAATTTAATTATTGTATTCAAATGAGTCCAGCCCACCTGAAATTGTTTAGGGCAGAAGGATTTCCCAGAAATCTCTCTTTGGATGTGGCAAAGAAAGGAAGAGAACCCCTTCTTTTTTAAAAAATGCTGAAAATATCAATTTTAAAAACTGAGTAAAAATGATTCTAGATTCAAGTAGGTAGCCGTGTTGGTCTGTCACAGTCATATGTGAAGAAGTGTGCAGGCACACAAAAGCTTACCGTACCCAGAACAAACTTAGTTGGTCTCTAAAGTGCTACTGGACAATTTTTTAATTTATTTTGAAAGAGTAAATATGAATGTTAAAAAATGAAAAACAGGTACAAGCCTTGGTGATTTTGTGCCTCTGGCTTGCTCCCAGAAATGTCTCCCGCACCAGGAAAGTAAAAATTGGCCTGACCCTCATTAGTGATGGATGTAAGGTTCAGAAGGATTCCAGATGTGTGTTCTCGGTGTAACTGTGTGGATTCCTTTTTTAATAATTCTTGTTTCTTTAATGATACACTTATTCCTTTGTCAAGCTGGAGCCCTCCAGATGTTTTGGGCTAAATAAGTAGTAGTAACAACAACAACAACAACAACAACAACAACAACAACAACAACAAATGCTATCAGAATTTTCTTTAGATCTAAATGTGTCTTACAGACATGTTTACACTATTGTGTGTTTTGTGTAGCCTATTATGACAGAGTTTCAGGTGCTAATCTGTTGAATTACAATATGTGTGGAGATTACCGTGCATATGTCAAAGATGTGGTTGTCATGGAAGGAGAAGAGCAGTGTGTGTAATGAGCTGTGGAAGCATAGTTTTGTTTATACGGTACTCCAGATGCCTTTGGAGCCTCTGTTGACCATCCTTGACCTGCACATGAAAGTTCAATGATCAGTCATTGGTCACTTCTCCTCTCCACCCTGTAATCTTGCACATTCCTCTGTCAGTCACATGCAATGAGTTTTACACCCACCCACACCCAGGTTTTGTTTTTTGTGAACGGAAGAAGAGGCCTGCAGGGGCAGGTCAGAGTTCCACCCAGTCCAGCAACCAGCTTCCTAAAGTGGGTTGGCTGCATCTGGGAAGACAGGAAGCTGCCTTATACTGAAGCAGAACGTTGGTCCATCTAGCTCAGTTTTGTCTACACTGACTGCCAGTAGCTCTCCATATTCCTATCCTTACATGGAGATGCCAGGGATAGAGACTGGGACCTCCTGCCTGCAATGCAGATGCTCTCCCACTGAGCCAAAACTCTTCGCAGCTATGGAAGTCTACAAGCTGGCTATACAGGAAGAAGACTCCTCCAGTTGCCCCCCAGCAACTGATTTTCAGATACAGTCGTACCTTGGAAGTCAAACGGAATCCGTTCTGGAAGTCTGTTCAACTTTCAAAACGTTTGGAAACCAAGGCACGGCTTCCAATTGGCTGCAGGAAGCTCCTGCAGCCGATCGGAAGCCGTGGAAGTCGCGTTGGACGTTCAGGTTCCAAAGAACATTCGCAAACCGGAACACTCACTTCTGGGTTTGCGGCGTTTGGAAGTTAAAACATTTGACTTGCAAGGCATTTGGGATCCAAGGTACAACTGTGCATTATGCTTTTGTGCATGGAGTTTCCATTACGTTTTCTGGCAGCTGATGGACCTATCTTCCATACATTTGTCTAATCTCTCTCTAAACTAATGAGCACCGCCACATATTTTGGCAGTAGCCTCAAACCTCTGGAAAAACCCACTTTCTGGCCAGTTCTTGCCCAAACAGGCCCTTCTGTTTTGAAATACAGTCCTGCTATCTTAGAGGTCTCCATGCATTAGTGCTGGAGCCCTTGTGCTCCGTTGATAAATTTCAAGATGTCATACCCTTGGGAATACATGAGTCCCTTCACAAGCTCTCTTAAATGTATTGTGCTGACCTGTGCCTGTAGCACATGAAATGCTGCACTTAGACCAGGGGGACCCAAGTTAAAATCCCTGCCTGGTTGTGAAGGTTACTGAGCGGTCCTGGACCTCAAAGTGATATCATGAGATTGAAATGAGAGAGTTTCCTACATTTGTTTAAGCATTCACAGTCAGTCTTTTAGAACCATGTTCTCACAAAGTGGTATACCGGTAAATGAAAGAAAGATGCATAGGCATTTCAGACTGGTACCGTATATGTCACAGTGAGAAATCAGCTCTGATCACATGAGCCAGCTTTACTTTTTTGGGAAAGGAAGCACTGAAAAAATAAGCCTTTAAGACAGCCTACTCAAACTAGTAGGACATGGGTGGCACTGTGGTCTAAACCACAGAGCCCAGGGCTTGCCGATCAGAAGATCGGCGGTTCGAATCCCTGTGATGGGGTGAGCTCCCGTTGCTCAGTCCCTGCTGCTGCCCACCTAGCAATTTTAAAGCATATCAAAGTGCAAGTAGATAAATAGGTACCGCTCCAGCGGGAAGGTAAATGGCATTTCCGTGCACTGCTCTGGTTCGCCAGAAGTCGCTTAGTCATGCTGGCCACATGACCTGGAAACTGTATGTTGGCTCCCTCGGCCAGTAAAGCAAGATGAGCGCCGCAACCCCAGAGTTCAAAAAATCTTGCACCAGCTTACATTCCCACAATAAATGATAATATATACCAAGTTTATTGCAACCCCTCCAACTATTGGGTGACATAGAGGAAAACATTTTTAACATTTGCAAAGAAGCGTGATGCCATCTGTGTAGTAATTTTAAGGAGTTTTCCATAAGAAGAATGGAAACAGATTTTAAGGTCAAGTTTCTTTTTCATTCAGTCAGATGGGCAGGGTACAAATAATAAAATTATTATTAGTGTGTAGGGCATATTTGCCTAGCAGTTCGAAAGCACATCAAAGTGCAAGTAGATAAATAGGTACCGCTCCAACGGGAAGGTAAACGGCGTTTCCATGCTCTGCTCCGGTTCCATGCTCTGCTCTGGTTCACCAGAAGTCGCTTAGTCATGCTGGCCACATGACCTGGAAACTGTATGTTGGCTCCCTCGGCCAGTAAAGCAAGATGAGCGCCGCAACCCCAGAGTCAGACACGACTGGACCTAACGGTCAGGGGTCCCCTTACCCTTTACCTTTTACGCAAACTAGGCACCTTCCAGTTGTTTTGAACTACAACTCCCATCAGCCCTAGCTAACACAGCCATGCTGGTGAGGCTGGTGCGAGTTGAAGTCCAAACTCGTGGAGAGTGCTAGTTTGGCAAAGACTGCTGGAAAGAATGTAATGTAGGGACCAAGCTCCTTTCAGAAGGGACTTCCCCAACCATACAGCTCTTGCATGTTTTGGAGGAAAAGCTGGATGCAAATGTGGCTTGTCATGATGACCATAGGAGTGAACTCACAAAAACTGGGAATACAATTAAGGGGAAGCTTGTTGTGATCACCACTTGTCTATAGTCATGCATGGCCTGGAGAAAGTGGTGGAGGAAAGCTTTCTCTTTCTCTCATAGCCCTAAAACTTGGGGGTCACCCAAGGAAGCTGAGTGTTGGGAGACTCAGGGCAGACAAAAGGAAGTCCTGCTTCACACAACTCATAGTTAAACTAGGGGAGTTGTTCCTGCAAGATGGCTGCCAACCTGGATGACTTTCAAAGAGGATTAGACAAATTCTTGGAGGATCATGTTGTTGATGGTTATGAGCCACACTGTTCTTCCTTCACTGTCAAAGGCAATATGCCTCTGGATTACAGATGCTGGGAATCACCAGTGGGGAAGGTGCTGCCGTGCTGTTGTGCTCAGGTCCTTTTTGTAGGCTTCCCACCGAGGCATCTGGTTGGCCACTGTCAGAACAGGAAGCTGGACTAGATGGGCCATTGGCCTGATCCAGCAAGCTCTTTGTCTATTCTCATGAGACAGTTTGACTACCACAAAGGACTGGCTGCTGTTGCACAGAACAAACCTGAAGCTGAAGGGTTCACAATGGGGACCTGCCCTGAACCAGCGTTTTCCAACCTGTTTTGTTCCAGATGTTTTGGACTACAACTCTCTTTGGTCTCAGCCAGCTTTACCAGTATTTAGGAAAGATGGGCGTTGTAGCCTGAAACGTGGAGGGCAACTGGTTGGCTGGTCTGAATAGTCCATTTAACATCGTTGAAGTGAAGCAGACTGGAGGCCTGCCTGAGGTGTGGATGCGAGACTCCTAGGCTGCCCCTGAACTCCTTGAAATGAAGGCAGGAAACAAGTGTAATGCTGCAATTAATAACTATGTGGGGCACAAAGGAAGTTCTGGCAGACAAGTTTACAACTATGTTGTTGCAGTTGCTGTGGTTTTAGTCTAAAGATGGCAGTTGCTTTTTGGGAAGTTGGTCTTCTTGCCAAAACTCAGAGAGTTGGGGCTTTCCTTAATTTCTTCTTAGTGCTGCTTTACCTTTGTTGGGCTTTTTTAAAACAAAAAAACCACGAGTTTTGATCTTGCTCAGTCTCCTGACTTGCTGTCCACACAGGACACCTGTGCAATAATCCATGTGGCTTCCTTCAACAGTAGACTTATCTCTCCCTGAAGAAAATAGTGCTTGAAGGGTATCACTTTCCCTCCTTTATTTTTAGGGTGTTTGTGCAGGTTTTCAATGAGCAGGGGTAAGCAGAAATGGTTGGGAGAGGGAAGTGAGTCAGTTGAGATTTTAATGTTAGCCACAAACAGGGGCGAATGAAGGCGTTGTGACACCCGGGGTGGGGCGTCACTACATAGGGAGCATGTGCGGCGTCACTACATACAACGCATGCGCTGTACGTAGTGACGGCGCACATGCGCTGTATGTAGTGGTTTGCTGGCGCCACTGCTCCAGCGCCGTACGGGCAGTGCTGGGATCCTCTGCTCGTGGCTGTAGTGGCGATGGAGGGATCCCAGCGCCGTCGGTACAGCGCTTGAGCAGCGCCACTGGCAAACCACTATGTACACCACATGTGTGGCATCACTATGTACAGTGCATACGTGTGACACCGCACATGCGCTGTACGTAGCGGTCTGCCACCGGTGCCGGGATCCGCTGCTTGCAGCTGCAGCCACAAATGGAGGATGCTCTACATCCGGCAGCGGCTACTGCAAGCCCCTGCAGGGTGCCTTCTTGTAACCCCCCCCAAACATGGCACCTGGGGCGCACTGCTCCCCCCCCCCACTGTGACGCCACTGGCCGCAAAGTCAGGGAAAAGATGAGTTATGCAAGTTTGGTGTGGGTGCTACTTATTGCTTGGCACCCATATCACTAAGAGACCCATGCTAAATTTATGGAAATACCGTACTTTTTTGTCTATAAGACAACACCCCCCCCCATTTTTGGGACTCAGTTTTAAGAAAACGAGGAGAAATTGTCCAAAGTTGTTGAGCTTCTTGCCCCATGCAGCTGTGGGCAGGAAACATTTCCTAGATCATTTCCCGCGTGCAGCGGCATCGGGGGGGAAGTTGCGCTCCTGCCAACCAGCTAGCTGGCGGGCGCCCTGCTTCTCCCCCCCCCCATGCCAATACCCGTGTATTGGACGACCCCAGTTTTTTGGCAAAAATTTTTAGTCAAAAAACCTTGTCTAATTGTTGTCATTCAGTTGTGTCCGACTCTTCATGACCCCATGGACCAGAGCACGCCAGGCACCCCTGTCCTCCACTGCCTCCCGCAGTTTGGCCAAACTCATGCCAGTCGCTTCGAGAATACTGTCCAACCATCTCATCCTCTGTCGTCCCCTTCTCCTTGTGCCCTCCATCTTTCCCAACACCAGGGTCTTTTCCAAGGAGTCTTCTCTTCTCATGAGGTGGCCAAAGTACTGGAGCCTCCAGTGAGCACTCAGGGCTGATTTCTTTAAGGATGGATAAGTTTGATCTTTTTTGCAGTCCATGGGACTCTCAAGAGTCTCCTCCAGCACCATAATTCAAAAGCATCAATTCTTCGGCGATCAGTCTTCTTTATGGTCCAGCTCTCACTTCCGTACATTACTACTGGGAAAACCATAGCTTTAACTATACGGACCTTTGTCGGCAAGGTGATGTCTCTGCTTTTTAGGATGCTGTCTAGGAAGCAGGCATCTTTTAATTTTGTGACTGCTGTCACCATCTGCAGTGATCATGGAGCCCAAGAAAGTAAAATCTCTCCTTGCCTCCATTTCTTCCCCTTCTATTTGCCAGGAGGTGATGGGACCAGTGGCCATGATCTTAGTTTTTTTGATGTTGAGCTTCAGACCATATTTTGCGCTCTCCTCTTTCACCCTCATTAAGAGGTTCTTTAATTCCTCCTCACTTTCTGCCATCAAGGTTGTGTCATCAGCATATCTGAGGTTGATATTTCTTCCAGCAATCTTAATTCCGTTTTGGGATTCATCCAGTCCAGCCTTTCACATGATGAATTCTGCATATAAGTTAAACACGAAGGGAGACAATATACAGCCTTGTCGTACTCCTTTCCCAGTTTTGAACCAATCAGTTATTCCATATCCAGTTCTAACTGTAGTTTCTTGTCCCACATAGAGATTTCTCAGGAGACAAATGAGGTGATCCGTCATTCCCATTTCTTTAAGAACTTGCCATAGTTTGCTGTGGTCGACACAGTCAAATGCTTTTGCATAGTCAATGAAGCAGAAGTAGATGTTTTTCTGTAACTCTCTAGCTTTCTCCATAATCCAGCGCATGTTTGCAATTTGGTCTCTGGTTCCTCTGCCCCTTCGAATTCCAGCTTGCACTTCTGGGAGTTCTCGGTCCACATACTGCTTAAGCCTGCCTTGTAGAATTTTAAGCATAACCTTGCTAGCGTGTGAAATGAGTGCAATTGTGCGGTAGTTGGAGCATTCTTTGGCACTGCCCTTCTTTGGGATTGGGATGTAGACTGATCTTCTCCAGTCCTCTGGCCACTGCTGAGTTTTCCAAACTTGCTGGCATATTGAGTGTAGCACCTTAACAGCATCATCCTTCCACTGGCTTTGTTATTAGCAGTGCTTGTTATTAGGCCCTTTTGACTTCACTCTCCAGGATGTCTGGCTCAAGGTCAGCAAGCACACTACCTAGGGTATACGAGACCTCCATATCTTTCTGGTTTTGCCCTTTGTTCATTTTTAAATTATTTATTAATGTGAATAAAAAGGGACCTGTTGTCACTTACAGCTCCCAGTTCTTGTCATTTTTATTATTAATATTTATTGGTCATTTTACTCACAGAAATGATTCAAAGTGATTTACAACCACAGCCACTAAAGCCATGGAAAGGTATCCTCAGTTAACTACAGCCCATCCTAGACAATGATGCTTCTCTCTTACAGGGGCCTGTGTTTGCTTTGATACAGTCCTCCTCCCCATCCCCAACCTAAAACAGCTAATTTAACTATCAGCAGCAGGTCAGATTAGCAGATCCAGATGCCAACTTTGTTCCCCATGTCATGGTAATGCTTTTATGGGACCTAATAATGTCATCTACATCATCATTTACCTGCTCATTTCCTGAAAGTGCTGACAGTGGCCTTCTGTATTCTACGTAGGAGAAACAGGCCAGTCTCAGTGCAAGACAATAATTGAATACAAAATTCAATACAAAATTGATATCAGAAATGGCAATATTGAAAAACAAGTTGGGGAGCATTTCAGCTTCTCAGGGCCCTCAGCAACTGACCTTACAGTGGTCAAAGTAGCAGAGAGGAGCTTGCAAGAGAGACTTGCAAACTGCTGAATGATAATTACTGTAATCAAGAGGTTCAAATGCTATCCCTTGCGGATTGAATCAGCACAATGGATTTTCATCACATTACATACGCTAATGGCTTACCAGTACTGATTATGTTATTAGCATGGTATTCATGAATGGTCACTGTTAAAAATGTATTTATCACTATTTGTGCTTTTCTCTGTCCCTTTTTCTTCTGACCTTACTGTTTACAATCCCTCTCCCTGCAGCATGTATTTTATTTATTTATTTAGAAAAAATACAAACTGATATAATTAAAAAAAAATCTTTATACAGATTTATATTATTTACACCTAAATACTTAGCCTCCCTTTCAATCTTTAATCCAGACACATCTTGTAATTTATTTTTACTCTCATCATTCATATTTTTAACCAAGAGTTTGCTTTTATCTTTATTAATCTTAAGACCTGCTACCTCACCAAATTTGTTTATCTCTTGTAATACTTTCAGGATTGACACTATTGGTTCTTCTACAGATATCACGATGTCGTCTGCAAAGACGTCTCCTCTTTTTGGCTGGACTCTGCTCTGTTACAAACAAGATTTTATTGTGGTGGTGTTAGGATAAGCAACAAGGAAAAGAAAAGCCAAGCTGGCACACTGGTTACAGCTGGGAGCTTCCCATGAAGACAGAAATGTCAGGAAATAAGAAATTTTGGGGCTGTCAAGTAATAATATATATGAAAGCAAGAGAGAGAAGGGCGGGGGAAACAAAAGAAAAGCATTTTAAAGATTTCTCTTTCTTGGGAGGCCAGGAAAATTAGTTATTTTAATCCCCAGCCTCCCATTCATGGAATGCTTCCCTGCTCCAAATGCCAAAAGTGGATGAAGGATGGTGGCTTCTCCCAGCTGCACTTGCTCATTGCTTTTGGAAATGCTGTGGCTCAGCAGCAGAGCATCTGCTTTGCGTGCAGAAGGTCTGGATAGGATTGGGAGAGACCACTGCTTGATACCCTGAGCTACGTGGAGTCAGGATAAGGCAGCTTCCTACGTTCCCATGAAGAGGTGTGGCAAGGGAAGCTTGGGGTCTTGTATAAGCAACCTGAAGAATTGTTTTTGGGTGGCGTGATTTGTTTAGATGTGGGCAGAGAAGCGGAGTGCATTTTGAAAGGTTCCCACAAGATCATTCAGCGTGTCCTGAGAACAGGGCTGTCTCCTGGTATTGGAGCCTGTGGCCCTCTAGATGTTGCTGGACTCCCATCATCCTGGACACATTGGCTATGCTGGCTGAGGCGGATGGTCTTCCTAGTCCAAACAGAGGGGTCAAAGTTGAGGGAGGCTATTCTAACCACATCAGTTACAGTTTGTGTCTGTAGGGCCAAAGGGTATTTGTTCTTGCCTTAATTTGAAACATGCTGCTCGTGTGTATTAGAAAACTACAGAATGGTTTCTATTAGATGTCTTTTGGGTGCAGGCTGCTATGAAGTGGAGCAGTTCTGAATGTCTGGTGTGCAAGTGCGCACAGCTCATGTTGAGAGCAGGAGCTCAGCGCGACCAAGAAAAGAAAGACTTTTGCTGTCCATGCATAAAGATTATGCATCTGATAACCTAGACTCAGGCTGTGGTTTGTGGCTAATAACGCTTGTTTTTTGTCTGCTCTTTCCATCTGCTTGATAGATGTTCTGTTTTCACTTCTTACAAAAAGTGAAATGTTTAATGCACACCCCAGAGGGCTTCATCTGTACTATTGCTATTGCCTCATACTTTATATATTTTTTCTTTTTGACAGCACCATTTTTTTGGGGTGGGTGCGAAAGAAAGAAAGAAAGAAAGAATCAGAGTTGGAAGGGACCCAAGGGTCTCCCAGTCCAACCCCCAGCAATGCACCAATCTCAACTAAAGCATCCATGACAGGTGGCCATCCAACCATCTGCCTAATTCTGGTTCTGTAAACACCAGGATTGTATGAACCCTGCTCTGATAACTTGGCTTGCATTCAGCTACTGAAATAAGGAAGGTCATAGGTTGGTGGTAGAGCATCTGCTTTGCATGCAGGAAGTCCATGGTTCAGTCCCCAGCATCTCCAGGTAGGACTGGGAGAGACTCCATTCTGAAGTCCTGGAGGGCACTAAGTTGGCAAAGGCTGATTTAAAAGGATGTGGTAGAGGGTAGTGCAGGGATCCTTTACCTTTCAGGCCTATAAACAGGTTTGTGTATGATGAATCTTGGTTCCACAATACGCTTGGCTGTATGTGTGAGGATGGTGTGTGTGTGTGTCTGTGTGTAAAAAGATTTTTAAGAAGAGCTATCCCCAACATCAGGAGTTACCCCCCTCCCTTCAGGTTCTTTTAAGGATTTTTAAGAGAGATTTTGAAATCCGTCTTTGGCCCAGCTAAAATACTGTACTGACTTACCTTCCTCATGGATTTTGCACTGTGACTCCATTATGGCTGCCAGGTCTTCCATTTTTTTTTAAATGAAACTGCTCTTGGTATCATGTGGCTTTGGCCTAGGTTCTAAATACAGTGGTACCTTGGGTTAAGAGCTTAATTCGTTCCGGAGGTCCTTTCTTAACCTGAAACTCTTCTTAACCTGAAGCACCACTTTGGCTCATGGGGCCTCCTGCTGCCGCTGCGCCGCCAGAGCACAATTTCTGTTCTCATCCTGAAGCAAAGTTCTTAACCCGAGGTACTATTTCTGGGTTAGCGGAGTCTGTAACCAGAAGCGTCTGTAACCTGAAGCGTCTGTAACCCGAGGTACCACTGTAATTTGCTCTTTGTCCTTTGCTCAGCATCTCCCCTCCCTTTCTTGTGGGCTGGCACCATATCTGCTAATAAGGAACAGCTGAGGTATCAAGGTGTTTAATAGGTGTGGCAGAGAGCTTTTCAGTTAATTAAACTGTGGCTCTGGGAGCCCTCTCCTTTTTGGAGGGGATGCAGGTGGCGCTGTGGGTTAAACCACAGAGCCTAGGGTTTGCTGATCAGAAGGGCGGCGGTTCGAATCCCCGCGACGGGGTGAGCTCCTGTTGCTCGGTCCCAGCTCCTGCCAACCTAGCAGTTCGAAAGCAGTCAAAGTGCAAGTAGATAAATAGGTACCGCTCCGGCGGGAAGGTAAACGGCGTTTCCGTGTGCTGCTCTGGTTCACCAGAAGCTGTACGCTGGCTCCCTCGGGCAGTAACATGAGATGAGCGCCACAACCCCAGAGTCGGACATGGCTGGATCTAATGGTCAGGGGTCCCTTTACCTTTAGGAATGAGATGGACGCACCTTTTAATAAAATAGCACCTCCATCCTGCCCTCCCTGAAAACAATATTTCCCTTCTGAGAGTGTTTGAAGAGACATCCCTGAGATAATGGCAAATGGCTCAGGTCAGAGCTATCTTCCTTCAGGAACCTCCCCATGGAACCCTTTCGAGTTGTGAAGCAGAGCAAGTTGTTGGCCCTGGACTAGAACCTGGGAGACTAGGGTTCAAATCCCCACTCAACTATGAAGCTCACTTGAGTGCCCTTGGATTGGTCCCAATCTCTTAGCTTGGCTTACCTCACAGGGTTGTTGTGAGGGTGTGTTATAAGAATTTAAGGTCTCAAATATATAAATTAAATGTACAAGGCAAACACGTACATAAATATATAACCACATGTCTGAAACAGTACAGGAAGACAGTCCTGAAACCATTTTGACTCCCCCAAACTGACCAAATGTTTCTTTGCAAGGAGGGAGGAAATGAAAAAACTTCCCCATTGTCTCTGTGCTCACAAATCCTGCCTTAAGGGCACATTTAAGGTGTGAATAGGCTGAGCCTGTGACCTGGCTCAGGAATTAAGAGTTTATCATTACAAAGGAATGGCCAGCCTGTCCAATCTGTGACCATTGACAGGTTTTCTGCCAGACAGGATTTTGCTGGAAACCACCTCTTTCTGTGGTGTATGTATGATGTATTGGGAGGCGGGGGGGGGGGGGTCCTGGGCTACACCCCTTCTGTGATGTATGTATGATGTTTCTGGGGGTGGTCTGGAGTTTGAGGGTGGGCAATTTGAAAAGTCTACATAAGGGCTTGCACCCATGGCTCTGGGTCCTCCTTCTCTCTCCTGCCTGTGGGGGAGCAACAGTTTAATAAAGTTTAATGCAACAGTTTAATAAAGATCAGGCTTACTAGCTGCTTTGCTTCTCTATATTCTCTGGTTGGCCTCTGTTATTTTCTCCTACCGATAGGGAACCCACTTAAGGACTCTGTACAGGCTCTTGGATACCCCACAAGGGAAAAAGGGCAAATTTTGTTTACAACAGGTGAAATGGGGGAGGGAGAGCCACCTTGAGCTTCTTGGAGGAAAGGCAGGATAGTGATAGTCTGGCAGTGGGATGGGGAAGTGTGTGCAGAATGGTATTGAAAAGCAAAAGGAAGGTGGTACTGAAGTGTAGGTCTTGATCAAATAACATAGAAGTGTTATAAGAATTTTAAGGGACACACACACACACACACACACACACAATTGTACAGTATATATAAACCACATGTCTGAAACCCCATAGAAAAGGTCCTGAACAAATTGACCTCAAATATTTCTCTGCATGGTCAAAGTGGGAAACCTCCCCATTGTCTCTTTCCTCACAAATCCTGTCTTAAGGGCACCTTCAAGATATGAACGGGGTGTGAGCCTGTGACCCGTGACCTAGATTCAGGAATAAAGTAGTTATAATAACAAAAGAGTGGCCAAACCCAGATAATGTAATCAGGTAATTTGCCACACATGAGATAAACAACACACTCAGATTTCTGTTGTAGGCCGCCTTTTCTGTGATGTAGGTATGATGTTTCTGGGGGTGGTCTTGGACTCCAGGGCGGGCAATTTAAAAATGTCTATATAAGGGCGGGCACACCTTTGTTCTGGGTCCCCCTCCTCTCCCCTGCTTGTGGGGGAGCACCCTGTTGCAACAGTTAATAAAGAGTTACGGGTAGGTAGCCGTGTTGGTCTGTCATAGTCAAAACAAAATAAAAAATTCCTTCCAGTAGCACCTTAGAGACCAACTAAGTTTGTTCTTGGTATGAGCTTTCATGTGCATGCACACTTCTTCAGTTAATAAAGATCAGGCTTAGGCCTACTAGCTGCTTTGCTTCTCAATATTCTCTGGTTGGTCTCTGTTATTTTTTCCTGCCGATAGAGAACCTACAAAAGGACTCTATATGGGCTCTTGGGTACCCCATAAGAGAAAAGGAGCAGGTTTTTTTTCTTATATCAGATCAATAAAATGTCTGGCCATTTTGATTGTTGACAACCTTTCTCAGAGGCACAAGACACAGGTTCTGCTATCAAGACACTGTATCTCAGACTATTAAGACTTGTTTTTAATACCATTTTGAGACTTTGCTTCTTCTTTTGCAATGGTCCATCTTGCTCAATATTGTCTGCACTGACTGGCAGCAGCCCTCCAGGCTTTCTGACAAGGTTCTCCTCAGCGGTAATCCTCTGCAGGAGTGGTAGGGCATCTGCTTTGCTTGCAGTTGGTGCCAGGTTCCCCTCCCCACCCTACGCCAGCATCTCCAGGTAGGGATGAGAGAGACCCTTGTGTGAAATGGTGGAGTGCTGCTTCCAGTCATTGTGCACAGTGCTGAGCTGGACAGTCAGCTTTGTGTGAGGCAGTTTAATACATTCCTAACATCTGAAGAAATGGCTCACTATGGTCAAGGCTCTGCATAGTCTGTTGGTCTGTGATTCAGAACTATACTTTCTGGGAATGTCAGCTTTCATTGTTGTTATCTTATCTCCCCCCAACAATCTTCCTTTTATTGGCTAAAGAGGGGTGAAAGCAAACATGTTTCTGGTCTTTAGAGGCTGCAGAGGTAAGTTTGAAACATTTGTGTGTGATACCTGTCAAAAATGAGCGGTGGCATAATAAAAATATATTTTGTGTGGTTTCCAGAGGGGCTTTGGTTTGCTTCAAAGCTTCCTGCTCACCCCTGACTTACAAAACAATGATGCAAAATACCCCAAACAGAATAAATCATAGAAATTGTTGGATGTAAGCTTGCATAGTGTATGGGGGTGTGTGTGTGTCACAAAATGCATATTCCCTTGCTACAGAATCTTTTGAGGATGTGCTTTTAGTGTGGAAGGCACACAGTCCTATTGTGGGGAAGATTGAGAGTGTGTAATAGGCAGCTGGAACCTATGTGAAAGCCTATGCAAATCTTGTCTCTTTTTCTCCCCCTCCCTTTTTGCTCAGGATGTGGGACTCTTGGAGTATCAGCACCATTCCAGGGACTACCCTTCCCACCTTCCCCCTGGGTCTATCTTGCAGCCGCAGCGGAGGAGGCCGTCCTTACTATCGGAGTTCCAGCCAGGGAATGAAAGGTAAGGGGAATGCAAGGAGCGGTTGCGTGTATAGTGCTATGCGCAGAGTGCTTTGTGCACCAATATAAGTGGGTCTGTAGGGAAATTATCGTGTTTAAACAACCACCAACATCCAAGGGTTAATGCAGAAGTGGGATGAAATGAACCCAAAAATGAGCAAACCCAAAATGGAGATGGACAGAAAAATAAACTGATCTGTTCATCCAGTACCTTGAAGTGTACACAGAACATGGGAACCAGCTCAGGAACCAGCATTTCCTCCTTTTGGAGGTTTCTTGAGAATTGTATGAGCGTTGGCAAGGGATGCTTTCAAGTATGGGATATACCTGGTGAGATCATTTGATTGTGGCCTTTCCCAGCTTTGTGGTCTATGATAGCCTGAAGAAAATTCACAGCATTTCTTGAAAGTGGTTGCCAAAGAGAGGCCGTGGAGTTCCTTCCTTTTTCCATCAGTGGAAGTTTTTAAATATAGACCTGCATAAACATATGTCAAGAGCAGCTCAAGCCTAATTAATCCTTCTTTGGTGCAGCAGTTGTGGACTTAGGTGACCTCTTGAGGCCCTTTCCCACACCCCCACGCTCCCCCCTTTGTGATTCTTGGATTTATTGGTGGCTGGAGGCTGCAGTGCTGGTGAGGGCTGGCCACAGCAAATTCTTTGAGCTTTCTCTGGCACCAGAAGCGCTTCCCTCATTTCCCCCTCGCCCTCCCTTCGCCAGAGGAGTGGGGAAGAGCAGCCGTCCATGCAGCTGAGCGCCCCCCCCCCCCCAGATTCAAGCGAGACGCATCTGTAAGAGCTTTGGCTGGATTCCCAGGTTCCGATTGCTTGGCTTCCAACTGAGGCAGCTGGCTCTTGTGGGCTGGGGGGGGGGAGCAAGCACAAGGGAGGCCTGTGAATTGGGAGGAGAGGATTCAAGCAAACAGCAAGCACAGACTGCTGCTGTGTCTCTGAGGGGAGGAGGAAAAACTGTTGAGGGCAGGGGGCCAAGCCTGGCATGGACCAGGGCTATCTGTGTCAGGCTGGTCTGTAGAACAGGGGTGGGAGACCTCAGGCCTAGGGTCTGAATATGGCCCCCCTGTACCCGCTGTCGGACCCTCATCCATGCATCTGAACCCTCCTTGTGTGTGTTCCACCTGGCTAACGCCACTTGCATGCCTGGGTGGAGGACAGAGAGGGGTGCCAGTAGGAACAAGCCTGTTGTAGAAAGGTAAAATACACCCACTCCTCTGCTTGTCTTTTGCCCCCTGCCACCACTGTCGTGCGGCCCTCAGAAGGCTGCTGAGAAAGGAATGTGGCCCTCCAACTGACAAAGGTTCCCCACCCCTGAAATAGAACAAGCTTGCCCAGTCTGCTGCCCGCCAGATGTTTTCTGGGGAATACAACTCCCATCAGCTGTGACCGTTGCCCATGCTGGCTGGGGCTGATGGGAGTTGCAGTCCTACAGTGTTTGATGGGAGCAGTAGGTTGGAGGAGGTTGAGGAATGGACTGTGGGGGTGGGAGGGATGATTACCGACTCACTGCCCACCTGCTGTCTGAGGCCCTGAGTGTTTGTTTTCCTTCCCTTTGTGTGGCATCTTAGTTGAGTGCTCGACCAGAGTACTTTGGAAGGTGTCACCACAATGACCTCCCTGCAGAAATGGCTGTTAACCGGAAATCTGATGGAGCCCTGGTTTTATTTTATCTTCATTCCCACCCCGCTTCCTCACCTGCCTGTCAGTTGTTATAAGACACTCCTGTTTTTCAAAGCCGCTTACTCACAGTCCTTGGTCTTCTCCTCATCAACAGCGGCATTTGCTTCTCATTCCTTCAGCTTCTCCTTTTGTCTGAAATGCTTCTGCTTCTGGAAAGGCAAGCAAGCAACTGAGTGAGGGAGTGAGAGGAGCTTTTTGATTGATAGCTGGTGGGCTACTTAGCAGCTTCAGAGATGAACCCCGCGTGCCACATGAACAGCAGCTGGGGCCATGGCAGGGGTGAGCAACCTCAGGCTTGGGGGCCAAAAGTTAGTCTTCAAGTCTCTTTATCTGGCCCTCAAGGCTCCCCCTGTCAAAGCCACACTCTCTCTTTCCAGGTTACTCCTCTCACTGGGCTTTCTTCACACCCTCCATGAGTACTTTGCTTGGCTGGAATGGAGGATATAGAGTGTGTTTGTGTGTAGCAACCAGCCTCCTGTACGAAGGTTTGTTGTTGCTCCTCCTCCACTGGCAGGTTGCCCCTGGAAGTTTTTCCAGAAGAGAATGTGGCTCCTGGGCTGAGAGAGGTTCCTAGCCCCAGGCTTCAGCAGAGCTGGCCTACCCATGAGGCAAGGTGAAGCAGCAGCCTTAGGCGGCAAGATCCTCAGGGGCAGCAGATCTGGATGCCAGTCTTTCTTTCCCCCTTGTTTCTGCTGTAGAACTTCCCTCACTAGGTCCCCTCACCCTGGGCTTTGGTGTCTGTGTTTTTGACAGCAAAGGCCACTATTTGTGCTACGAGACCTCTCCCAACATTTCTCCCGAACACCACAAAATCACTCCAGGCAAGTTTGTCATGCTCTGCAGTAAGTGAAGCTTTCACAGCGATCCTACATAACAGTGTGTTTCGCAGTTATGATACCGTGAGGTTCCAAAGCTCAGCAATGCCCTCTAAATGTCACCCACTGCATGTTCCAAAGGCTTTGTGAAGGCAAAAAAAAGGGTGAAATCAATTATCCAGGTTCTATTTGGCAATAGGCAAGTATGGGGAACCCTCAGGCCTCTCCAAGCCTTTTAATTCATCCCTCTGGCCTCTCCTCAGGGTTGCTGAGCCATACCCCTCAGTGGCCCTGCTTTGCCCCTTCATTGCCTGGATGGATGATAGAGATGAGCCGAAACTAGCCCAATGTCCCAAGTTAAAAGTCACATGTTTTGCTAAGCCGAATTCTGCCTCTGGCCTTGCCCACCATCGGCAGGTTGCTTAGAAGAAAACTCCGCCCTTGGGTTCCCTTCCCAAGAACTTCCCTCACTAGACTCAAATCGGAAAGGCTCTCCCAGTCCGTCTGCTGGTGGGCCACTTCAGGTTGCAGAGTAGTGGAAGACTGTTGTCCCCACGGGCCCAACATGACGTCACATGTGCATGCCAAGCACATATCCTGCTTCTTCTTCCTGAAGTCAGACCCGAGTCATTGCCCATGTGACAGCCAGATTTGGGGCTTGTTTTGAGTTATTTTTATATTCCAGAACCTGTGTTGTCTTGCTGTCTGCCTGCTCCCTCCCTGTTGGTCAGATTTCACATCTGCTTGTGTGTTCTTTGGCCTTCAGATCAGGCTCCTTCTAGGAGGAAGGGCAGTTGCTCAGTGGTAGAGGAGATACAGATCCCAGGTCCAGCCTTCAACATCTCCATGTGGATTTAGAAAAGATTCCCTGCTGGAAATCTTGGAGAATTATTGTCAGCCAGTGTTGACAATACAGAACTAGATGGAATAACAATCTGGTATAAGTCAGCTTTCTATTTTTTTCTTTCATTTTTTAATTGAGAATATTTTAATTAAACAAAATTAAGTAGAAATAAAAAGTGAATAAAGAAGAAAATGAAAATAAAGGAATATGATATACTATACATGCAAACAACTTCAATTCCATATATGCTTGTTTAGTATACAAGTATATAATGGTATTATCCAAAAACATATATGGTTATTTATAACCTATTATATTTTTTATAGACAGCATCTTAAAAAGCAAAGACATCACCTTGCCGACAAAAGTCCGTATAGTTAAAGCTATGGTTTTCCCAGTAGTAATGTACGGAAGTGAGAGCTGGACCATAAAGAAGGCTGATCGCCGTAGAATTGATGCTTTTGAATTATGGTGCTGGAGGAGACTCTTGAGAGTCCCGTGGACTGCAAGAAGATCAAACCTATCCATTCTCAAAGAAATCAGCCCTGAGTACTCACTAGAAGGACAGATCCTGAAGTTGAGGCTCCAGTACTTTGGCCACCTCATGAGAAGAGAAGAATCCCTAGAAAAGACCCTGATGTTGGGAAAGATGGAGGGCACAAGGAGAAGGGGACGACAGAGGATGAGATGGTTGGACAGTGTTCTTGAAGCTACTAACATGAGTTTGGCCAAACTGCGAGAGGCAGTGAAGGATAGGCGTGCCTGGCGTGCTCTGGTCCATGGGGTCACGAAGAGTCGGACACGACTGAACGACTGAACAACAACAACAACAACAATATTTTTTATAAATGCTTTCCAGATATTGTTATATTTTTCCGTAGAAAGGCTACATCTGTAAGCTAGTCGTTCATACGTTGTGAGTGCTGTCATATGTTCAATCCATTGACTAAAGGGGGCCATAGATTTATCTTTACTGTGCATCAATACTAGCCTTTTTGCCATAGTAAGGCAGCTTTCTATGACTCTAGTTTCTAAGGATCACATCCTGCAAGCACATCACTGTTTTTTTAAGGGGCGGGCGGGTGTTGGCTGCTTCCACTTTTGCTCCAATCCTGCTCTGAAGGAATTTTATTATTCAGATTTCAGACCCTCAGGCTCTGATCCTGCCTCTATACCTTCTGTGTGTCCCTAAAGCTGTTAACCATGGGCCAGACTGCCTGCATCCAGCACCAATGCCTTCCAAATCTGGTACTGTAGTAGTATTAAGCACACAGTCTCCCGCCTGCAGTTAAATTGGTACAGTCCTTGAAGATCTGTGCCATATTTTGCTTGTGGAGCCATGCAAGTTGTCCCTGAGGCGCTTTTATCTGGAGTTGTGAGGCATTTAACCTTGCAACACTCAGACAGTGCTATGCCTTACCACACCTCATCTATTGTTTGTGGGCCATTTTCTGGAAGGTTTCCCCTGCAGCGTGTGTGCCGTAGGCCCTGCCAGCTGGGACAAATGAGCTTTGAAAAGTTATTTCAAGATCTCCTTTTTGTACATGTTGTACCACAAATACTTGCAGAGGAATGTGCTGGCAGTTTTGCTTCTTTACTTTGTCTGATCACCGCCCCAAGGCATATTTCTAACATCCTGGGCTGTCCCTGAACCGTTCAGAAATGGTGTAGTGTTGCCCAGGAATATTTGAAGTGTGCAGGCCAATGCAAGATGCTCGCATTGGTTTCTAGGCCCCAAATGTCTGAAAATGTCCCCACAGAGACCCTCTTGAGTGCTAAGATCAGTGGAGGGATTCTTCTTGATAATACTGTCACCTTCAGAAGTGTCAGGAATGGCCGTCTGGGACAGGGCTTTCTCTGTGGCAACCCCCAAGTTGTGGAGCTCCTTCTCCAGAGAGGTGCATCAAGCATAGTTTTTGTCGTATTCTGAAGATGCAGCTCTTTACCCCAGCCTTTGACAGTTAAGGTATTTCTGTTTCTGCTTAATTTTGCTTAATTTGTACCCTGCTTCTGTTTCAGTGTATCTAAAGAAGTGTGCATGCACACGAAAGCTCATACCAAGAACAAACTTAGTTGGTCTCTAAGGTGCTACTGGAAGGATTTTTTAAAAATTTTAAATGTGAATGTGGGTTTTGGCATGTTTCCATTTTAGATGGAGAACCTGTGGCCCTCTAGACTTGCTGGACTGTAGCTCCTACCATCCCTGATGCATTGGGACATGCTGGCCAGCAGGACTGATGATGGGTTGGCGTTCAGAAACACCTGTTGTACACTTTGAGCCACACCTGCAATCCTCCAGCCTGCCTCTGCTTGGTTCAGGTGGAGTTTTCTTGTAGTTCACTGTGCTGTATAAACAATATGTAAATCTGGTGGCCCTCTGAATGTTGATGGATTCCAACTCCTGTGATCCCCGACTATTGATCTCGCAGGCTGGGGCTTATATGGGGGTCGGAGTCTTAACAGCATCTGGATCCCTGGCTTTTTATGCTTTTCTTTCACTGCCATGTAGAAAACCAGCAGGAAACACTTCACATATATTTATCTCAGCTGGCAGCCCTTCTGCAAGTATCATTATCTGTATGTTTGCAGTATTATTACCCCCATATGGCAGATGGAGGGCCTCTGGTAGAAAGACAGAGGCTTGCCAAAGGCCACCGAAGGAGATTTGAAGCAAGTGTGCTCGGAGACTTTGGAGCTTGAACATGGAAGGTTCAGGTTGCAGGCTGGAGTCATGCAGCTACCCAGGATTATTTTTCCACAGGCCTCACAACCCACTGCAGGCCCAAAGGGGTATGGAAGGAACCCTTTTAATGGGCAAGCAACATTTGTTTTACTTTATAAAGACTGCTTTTCATGCTAAAAACACAAAGAAGCAAAACCATTCCTCCCAATGCAGTTTATGAACTTTATATCCACCAGTGCACAATACAGCATAACAGCAAAACATTGAGTTCATTCGAGCAATATTCACACCTGGTACTAACAATATAGTAACAGTAACCTAGCATAACATTAATAATCAGGATGCCACCTACAGCCCAACTCCTAAATTTGCCCCAAAGGCTAAATGATAGGTCTTTGAGGCTTGTTTAAATATTTGGGGGATGGGGCTTGCCTGGGATCGCTCAAAATAGATCTTCGCAGTTACGTTGCCACCACTAAGAAGGCCCTGTTTCTCTCAGAACGAAATCTCTTGATTGGCCAGATCTGATATAAATACTTTCTCTTTTACCCGGCCAGCAGATTTCAAAACAGGCAAATTACCATAAAAGCAAGGACAATAGTCACCCTTTGCCCTTTTTAGTGGGGGGGATATATCTTAGGACGCGGGTGGTGCTGTGGTCTAAACCACAGAGCCTAGGGCTTGCCTATCAGAAGGTCGTTGGTTCCAACCCCCGTGACGGGGTGAGCTCCTGTTGCTCGGTCCAGCTCCTGCCCACCTAGCAGTTCAAAAGCACGTCAAAGTGCAAGTAGATAAATAGGTACCACTCCGGCGGGAAGGTAAATGGCATTTCTGTGCGCAGCTCTGGTTCACCAGAAGCGGCTTAGTCATCGGAAGCTGTCTGTGGACAAACTCCGGCTCCCTCGGCCAATAAAGTGAGATGAGCGCCGCAACCCCAGAGTCGTCCATGACTGGTCAGGGGTCCCTTTACCTTTTTATATCTTGGTGTGGCAGGAGAGGATGGCAAGTGTGATGGGAAGATTCAGGGACAATCAAAGAAACACACGAACATTTCAGTGTAGTATAATATCACAATTTTTTTTTAAAAAAAATTGTAGAATATGGATAGATATATTTTCAAAATGAGATCAAGAGCATCGAGTGATACCGAGGACAATCCTAGTTGTGTTTTCCAATGTATTTCTTTTCAATGAAATATTTGGTGTGGCCCAGAGAACAAAGTTTGAGAACCACTGTCCTAGGTGAATAGATCACTCTCCCCCCTCACTCAGCACTGTGCTTGGCACACTCTCACCACCACCACAACCTCCCCAGGCACTGAATGTTTTTTGTTGCCAACAGAGCAGTATTCTCTGCTTTCGGCATTTCATAGAGCCACAGAATTTTAGAGTTGGAAGGGACCTTGAGGGTCATCTAGTCCAACCCCCTGAAATTCAGGAATCTTTCAGGCTCCATCTTCAAACTCCAGGAACTGACCTCAGTTGGAAGATCCCACACTGCCCTTCCCCCGCACCCTGAGTTGGGAAACCCACCTGGCCTAGATTCAGGCTTAACCGCCCCCAGCCCCAGCCTAGCCTTGTTCAGTGGTGCGACACAACAGTGTTGGACTCTGGACTGAATGGTCCTGCAGGAATGTTTTTTCAGCCAGACAGCTGCATGCCTTTCTGGACAACCTTCCAGCAGTGGGTGGAGCCAGGGGCAACATACTGGTATGTAAATTATATATTTGTACACTTGGCTGGTTTATTTATATGCTCATGCACCCCTCTCTGTCCTCCACTGAGATGAGCTTGAGACAGCTCAGTCGGTAGAGCATGATACTTTTAATCCCAGGGTTGTGGGTTCGAGCCCTACCTTGGGCAAAATATTCCTGAATTGCAGGGGGTTGGAATAGATGGCCCTCGTGGTCCCTTCCAACTCTGCAGTTCTAAGCAAGAGGCATTATCATAGCTCAGGAGCACAAAAACACACAGGGAGGGTGTGCATGTGAGGAAGAGGTGTCACCTGGTGTCCCAAGGACCAGATAGAGGGGGCCTGAGGGTCTCCACCTGTGTCTTATGGGGAGGTCTTATTTAGGTGGCATTACCACCTTTTGATGGCGCTGTGGGTTAAACCACAGAGCCTAGGGCTTGCTGATCAGAAGGTCGGCGGTTTGCTCCCATTGCTCGGTCCCAGCTCCTGCCCACCTAGCAGTTTGAAAGCACGTCAAAGTGCAAGTAGATAAATAGGTACCGCTCCAGCGGGAAGGTAAACAGCGTTTCCGTGTGCTGCTCAGTTTTGCCAGAAGCGGCTTAGTCATGCTGGCCACATGACACGGAAGCTGTACGCCGGCTCCCTTGGCAGTAACGCGAGATGAGCGCCGCAACCCCAGAGTCGGACACGACTGGACCTAATGGTCAGGGCTCCCTTTACCTTTACCACCTTTTGAAGGAAGTGACGTAAGCCAGCCCTGATTTGTTTGGAGGGGGCACATCCTGATCACTCAGCTGAGTGGGGCCCGAAATTCTGCCCTAAAGCAGAATGTTGGGATTATTCCAGTTCATGCCTTCTTTGCCCCACTCATTCCACCATCTTTCACTCTTCCTAAATACCCAGGGTGGGTATGTGGGTACAGTTATATCTGCATAGTCACTTCAGAAAAATTCAATATATGGATAGAGAGTTCATTATGTGTAGTGCTTTTCTGAGGGGAGCAGGGAAGATTAATCATTAGACTTCCGTCTTGAGGAAAGAAATGGAAGCTGTAACAAATGGCTGTACATGTAATTTTGCCCTGTGCATTTTTGCTTTCATCCATAGTAGTAAAGCCAAGGGAGTTTGTTTTCGAAGGAGGTTTGGGTAGGTTTGTGAGTCATTCTTCCTTGGAGCTGGTCGTTGTTAAGGGTTCCTCACCCGCTTTTAATTCTGTTTTCTTTATCTTTTTTCTTTTCCACTTCCTGGCAATTAAGGTTTTGAAGCATTTGTCCCATGGTAACGAGAAGTATGGTCCTTTTGTCAATAACGATACATTCTGTGCACATTAATAAGCCTACGTTTGCTCGCAGCCCTCTGAAGCAGACGTGCGGAGTGTGTTGAGAGGGGAAAGCTTAATTGCGATTCTTATTGAAAGCAATTAATCCTCTTGATTGAGGGGTTGGGAAGATGGCGGTGGGTTGGGGTTGGGGAGACTAGCTGGTAGCACTTGCAAAGCTGATGCCAGATGTGATGCCAGAAATAGGTTTACCAGGTTTAAGATGCAGCCAAATAGGTTTGTGAAGGGGTTTCTCCTCTTCATCTCCTGTGGTCCCCTTTTGGTCATAGAATCCTAGAACTGTAGAGTTGCAAGGGACCCTGAGGATCATCTAGTTCTAGTCTAATACCCTGCAATGCAGGAATGAATATGCAGCTGTCCCATATGGGGGATTGAACCTGCAACCTTGGTGTTATCAGCACCATGCGTCCTGATGCTGTTGGACTCCAAGCAGCCCCAGCAACATAACATGGGCAACAGCTAAGTATGGTTAGTATGATTATTTATTTATCAATTGTTTCCCACAAGTCACAAGGCATCCTCAAGTGGTTTGCAATCACCCAGCAATAACTGGAGGGCCACAGGTTCCCAGTTTCCACCCTACAATGACTCTTGAGGGCAACTGGATGCTTAAGGGTGGTTTGGGGGTGGGGCTCAGCTTGTGCATCCCCACTGACTAAAGGAGGGAAGCTCCAGGGAGACTAGGACATTGGTTATGAGACTCCCTTGCACCCACTAGGTGAGAGAGGATCAGCTGATATTTTCCGGCACCAATGGAAGCTTCCCACAACTGTGCAAGAGCAGGGCCTGGCAGGGGGTGACACCTCTGATTCAGATCATGATTACAAAAGGGAATCCAGGTGGGACTTCTTTCCCTGGAAAAGCTCTGCAGTGGCCAAGGGAGGCTGAGACCAGAGCCGTCTCATTCATAGGGGCAGGTGGCGCGGTGCACCAGGGCGCCAGGCCCCCCAGGGGCGCCCACGCGAGCCCGCCGGCATACCGGGCGCCCCCTCACCAACCTGCCCCCGCCCCTATGGGGCGGGGGATGAGGGGCCTGGCACTGCAAGCCAGCCACCCTCCGGAGCCCCAGCTGGAGCGCTGGGAAGGGCGCGCAAAGCCCCGCGCTGCTCCAGCGCCACGTCCATCATCCCCCGAGGGGCGGCCAGCGCGGGAGGGAGGTGGGCGAGTGGGGGATGAGGGGCGTGGCGCTGCAAGCCGGCCACCCTCCGGAGCCCCAGCTGGAGTGCTGGGAAGGGCGTGCAAAGCCCCACGCTGCTCCAGCGCCATGTCCATCATCCCCCGCTCGCCCACCTCACTCCCGCGCTGGCCGCCCCTCGGGGGATGATGGACGTGGCGCTGGAGCAGCGTGGGGCTTTGCGCGCCCTTCCCAGCGCTCCAGCTGGGGCTCCGGAGGGTGGCTGGCTTGCAGCGCCACGCCCCCATCCCCCGCTCGCCCACCCCCCCCTCCCGAGGGGCGGCCAGCGCGGGAGGGAGGTGGGCGGAGAGGCGGCCCACCGGGGGCGCCGAGGGATCGTCGCGCCAGGGCGCACGATCCCTTTGAGACGGCCCTGGCTGAGACTTCAAGCTGAAGGAAATGGTATGCTGTGCAGACTTTGGAGGCATGGATTCAAGTTGCCTTCTGCCCTAGGGATATATGTCAGACATCCTAGAGGCCTACCTCAAGGAGCTGTTTTGAAGAGGCATGCCATGAATACAACAGAGTGCTTAGCAAATGGGAAAGATTCAGCATAGTGACGAATAGTGTGTCAGGCACGCAGGTTGAAAGACTGTCAGGCTTTTAAGGATGTGCGTGAACGAGAATCAAGCAATGAAACCAAGAAGGGGAGGGGAGGGGAGGGGAGTCAACTAGAATTATGGTTTAAAAATCTGTTGACGACGCTTTTGTTATTTTTGGAAAATTTAATAAAATGTTCTCAAAAAGAAAGAAAGAAAGACTGTCAAGCACCTGAGGCAACAACAGAAAGCCCAGAGGCAAAATGGCAGACATTCTGCCTTGTTGGGTGGTGCAAGAAAGATGATAGTGTGGTGTGTGAGCGTGTTTCTCCTTAGCAGGGTTTGCTGACTGAGGAAGAGCAGCAGATCTAGGAGTCTTTATAGCAGGGCAGTATACAAATTCAATCAGTGAATCAATTAATAGCAGGCAGTGCTATAGGATCGGCTGTGTGCACTCGTGTGATCCTTAGGACTGAGAGGATTCTGGGTGGGTGTGAGGACGTCTCAGCCTGAACTGCTCACAGTTCCCTTTTCTGGCTAGTGGAAAAGCTGCAGGAAAGTGTCCTCCACCAAGGCTCCTAGGCCAGGACCCAACGCTACCTGTCACAGCAGTCAGAATTCCTGTGCCCCCTTTTTTTGCTTTCTCTGTACTGCAGATGTTCCTCTGCACCCCAGGACTAAGGCTGCCTTGTGGCCCTGTAATGGATCCTTTATTTTTGTCTCCCCATCAGGTCGCAGGAGTTGCACGCCCGAGCTGAGTCACATTCCTACCTCTCTGACCTGAGCAAACAGTCGGAAATTGAGTTCATTGAGACGAAACGGCCCCGGCTGGAGCTGCTGCAAGAGCCTTTGCTAAGACATTCACCTCTGCTCAGTCAGCAGGGAGGGACGGAGGATCTCTCCAAGGTAAGCCAAGGAGCCAGGCACACGCAGTACAGTACATCTTGGTTTTGCAATGAGGAAAAGGAGAAGGAGGCGGTGGCTGGGAGAAATACAGTGTGCAACTTGAAAACTGTCTGTGTGGTCTGCAATATTCTAGCTGTTTGCAATATGCAGCCAGAAAATGGATTTTTAGAGCTCTCACCTCTGCTGGTCTTAGAGGCTGGTTCAGAGGAACTAAAATGCTGCCGTTGTCTTCACCTTACATGGGCCCACTGGCTGAATGCTTTGCCGTGTAAGGGCCTGACAGGACCCCAGAATGCACCAGACACCTTGCAGACGCCACAAAATTCTGCTTTGCCAAACGGAAGGATTTGCAACCTTAGTGGATTTGTCTGCAATATTGTCTGCAGGGAAAGCTAAGGCATTGCGTTGGAAGCTGGATGAACAGGAGGGCTGCTGGTGTAAGTGAACTTAAGGACAAAGGGTGGCAGAAAGACAGAGAGCAGAGTAGCTAGTGGGTTGGGAAGCAGGAATCTGGGGAATGGAAAGCAGCAGTGTGGTGCAGTGGATAGAGGTTCCTTTTCTCCTGTAACTCACTGATCAGCTATTGCCTCTCAGTGTGAATCCACCTTACAGAGTTGTTGTGAAGATTTTATTTCTGTTTTGCTTTTATTAGTATTTTGTATTCTAATTTTGTATTTTTCTGTAGTGAAGTGCCTCAGGATCTTCAGATTTAAATAATAATAGCAACAATAACAACAACAACACGGGCTAGCCTTATGTGCACTGCCCTGAGCTCTTTTCAGAATAAGTGGGATACAAGTGGGTTGAGTTGAGAGAAAAAATAGGTGGAGGTAACCGAGGGAAAGGATGATGGGAAAGAAGCTGGGAAGGAGTGTGTAGAAGCACAGAAGGCAAGGAGCTCCCAGGGCTATAAAAGAAGTGGGGAGGGTTTCTTAAGGGGCAGGGTGTTGCATGTGGATTTGAATAAACGATTTAGCTGCAGGCAGTGATAGTTCTGCACCTGCATATTGGACTATAGGCTGTTGTGTGTCCCTTTCAGACTGAGTGTTGGATGCTCAGTTGCTGAGGCCTTGAATTTGGCTGCAGTTTTGTCTTTGGAAAAGCATGCTCTGAACTGCAGATGCTTGGCACAAACCTCAATTGCCAATTTTGTTTTTCTATGGCGGTTTGGGTGGGCTATACAGTGGTGCCCCGCTAGACGAAAATAATTCGTCCCGCGAAAATTTTCGTCTAGCGGGGTTTTCGTCTTGCGGAGCGGCAATGGGAGCCGCGCTCCGCAAAACGAAAAAAAAAAAAAAAAGACGAAATTTTTTCGTCTTGCGAGGCAGCCCCATAGACTTTTTCGTCTTGCGGGGCAGCCTCCCGCTAGACGAATGCTTTCGTCTAGCGAGTTTTTCGTCTAGCGAGGCATTCGTCTAGCGGGGTACCACTGTAATCGTTCTCTGAGTGAGTTGTAATATATTTATGTGCCCCTGTGGGGTGGACTTTTGGCCTTGTATGATCTACTTGGTCTTTTACTAGGACCTAGAGGTACACCAGCTAGAGCCAGATGCAAAGTAGTGGGGGGTGCGGGTGTGCGTGCATGCGTAGTTAAGAAAGAAGGTGCCTCTGATCACTTGCTTAGTTCTCAGTACCAGAAACGAGCACTTAATCTTTTCAATCCCAGCTCCACTCCTGGTTTTTCTCTAAGGCTTTCTTAATTTAAAGCAGTCTAATTTAGAAGCACATGCAAACATCAATTCTGGATCACAGATTTTGCTGGGAATAATTTATGCATCATCTTCAACCTTTTTGGGCCTATGGGCAAATTTGCAAACGGGAGAAGCTTGTTGTGGGTACCATACACACATCACAAACAAACAAACACCGACCCACACCCATTGCATTATGTTCTCTTGGCTACAACAGCTAACAGCCTAATTTCAGCAGGGGTAAGTGTATTTCGTGAGAACTAGAGAAGGCCTAGTTGGTGACTCCTGCTTTGTAGATTAAGCTGCTTTGTCTTCTGGCTTGGTGCAAAGCTTGGGCATTATCACTCCCTGGGCAATATCCCAATTCAAGAACAGATTCCAGCCAGGCAAAATCATTTGAGCGGATTGTGGAGCAGTGCGAGTGAGAGATCGTGGCCTGTGGAAATAAGCATAGTCTGGGGAGTGGACGTGACTCGGGGGGAACATAGGAGGATAGGAAGCTGCCTTATACAGAGTCAGACCATTGGGGGTGGCGAAAATAACAACACAAAAAATCTGGTTTGGGAGGGCAGCTGGGAAGGACATAGAAAACTTGTTTACTGGCAGAATTTAGCCCACAGAATTCTTCATAGTCATTCTAGAGGTGTAAGGGAACACCTTAAGCCCCACCTGCACTATATATTTGAAGCCTTATTATTATGCCACTTTAATTAGTCATGACTTCTCCCAAAGGATCCTGACAACTGTGGTTTGTTAAGGGTGATGAGAGTCACCAGGAGACCCCCTTATTCTCTTCACAGAGCTACAAATGGTTTAATGACCAGTCCCGCTTCCCAAGGGACTCTGGGAATTGTAGCCCTGTAAGGGGAATAGCGGGCTACTAACAGCTCTCAGCACTCTTAGCAAACTACATTTCCCAGGAGTCTTTGGGTGGGTAAAAGCCATGACCATTTAAAATGGCATGATGCTGTTTTAAACTATAGTGTGGACAGGGTCTTACTGAGCAGTATGTCGGCTTTGCCTGGCCGCTGTGTGAAGCTGTGCTCTTGCCCTTTGCTAATGAGGGATTTTTGCAAAATCAGGCAGCTGAGAAATGGGAGCAAGTGGCAAGGGCCTAGTATCTACCGGTAAATGAGTGATCTAGCTCTGGTCCTGGTGGTGGTGAAGGGGGTCTCTTTGGACAGAGACAGTAAACGTGCCTGCTAACGCCACAGCTGCCAACTCCCTAACCATCACCACCTGTTGGCATCTGTCTGTCTTGTGAGACAGTGGAGTGTGCCTCTGTGGGTGAAGTCAAGCCATGTTGTTCTTGCTGCTCCAGCAGCACCAAGAAACTTTTCTGGGACCTGGGCAGTGTGTATGGAGGTCCTGGGGTGCCTAGACGTCAAGATCTCCGTCTTGGCCTCACTGACATGGTCCAGAGGAAAGCAGAGGAAGATGTTTGTTTGGCACCAGCATGGCTGCAGGAGTTGCCAGAAGGAGGCAAACACGGCGTCATCCAACTGTCTTAGGGACTCCACTCTGGGTTCATTCCTTAGCCTTTTCTTCTCCCAAATATGTCCAATCACTACCAGGTTGGGAAGAAATGGAGGAGTTTGCAGAGGCAACAACACATTTTCCATCATTTTTAAAAAAGAAACTGTGGGAAAATGTCACCACTGTGAGAGAGGGAGAGAAAGAAACCTGTAAGATAGCCAATGTTGTTGAGTGGAGTACATACAGAGATCTTAAAGGGGTGGGGGGAACCAAAAATGAAAAAAGAAGAAATTAAAGAGTATGTAACGGACTGGCTAAACTATTATCACCTTAATGCTCTGTTTAAGGCAGACAAAAAACATGGTTTTGCAGACTAACAATCACAATTTGAAAAGGATTGAAGGTAAAAACTTTTTTAAAATTATAATTTATTATTAGAGTGGGAAACGAAGGAAGAGTTTCTTAAGTCATCCATGATCAGCTGGGCTAGGGATGTGGGACATAATATTGACCTAAGCTTATGGAAACAATTTTGGAAAAACAACTTGAAGTTTACTGCCTGTTACACTTTAAAAGAAAACTGTCTTAAGATGATTCATAGGTGGTATTTAACTCCCAGCAAATTGGCAAAGATGTTCAAAGCAGAGAGTGATAAATGTTGGAAACGTAGAGAGAGTGTAGGAACATTCTACCATGTGTGGTGGTCTTGTAGGGTTATTAAAGACTACTGGGAATTAATCCATAGCAAAGTGGGGGGGGGGAATGTTTAAAAGCTCCTTTCCTAAAAACCCAGAAGCTTATCTTCTGGGTATAATAACGACAGAAGTCCTATTGATGTATGCAACCATGGCCGCATGGATTTTACTTGCACAAAAGTGGAGAACAGACGTGATTCCAACAAAAGAAGAGTGGCATCATAAACTGCTGGAATATGCGGAACTAGTGGGCATGACTAATAGAAAGAAACGGAGATGAGAAAGAACTTAAAGAGGATTGTATGTTATATATGAAAAATTATTGTAATAAGACAATCAACCTAACAGCATGATTATAATTCAGCAGCGCAAGTTATAACATGAGATAAAGAGAAGGAGAGAGGAAAATTTAGAAGAACAAGAAGACGTGGATAGGTTGGGAATAGGGAGGAAACCATGGGAGGAGTGGATGGGAAGTATATGAGAAGAAGTTTTTCCCCCCTTACTCTTTTTAATAAAAGGAGATAGCCACATACAGCAAAGGCTTGTGGGTGAAAGAAACAGTGAATGAGGGGATTAAAGGGAGCCTGTGATTTATTTCTCCTCCTCTCAGACACAATATTGTTATTTTTATTCTGAATGCTTACATTTGGGGGGAAAGCAGTGAAAATACCAAGTGGGCATTCCCTTGACAACAGTAGCTTTGTGAACTGGGGCAGGTTGAGAGCTGTTCCCCATTCTCCTCAGCAAAGAGATAATGGTCGCTTCCTGAGGAGAAAGGTGGTGAAGCAGGAGTGTGCTCGCCTTTGGTGGTGCTGCCTGGCTGCATGGTTCCTTGCCAGTCGGCGGGGATGCAGTTAGCCCAGCACTGAGGCAAAGCAACACATGCTTGAGAGGCGTTACCTCGTGCTCTGTAACATCACAGATTCCACATCTTGCTTCAACAACACAACACAACACAACACAACACAACACAACACAACACAACACAACACAGGTGGCTAAAATGAAGTACTGCAGGCCTCAACAGTGTGATGTTGTAGTGTGAGTGAGGAGATTAAAAAGTGCTCTGTGCTTAGCTGTACTCAGGGAGCAGATCCCAAGCATTTTCTTTTCAGTGGAGAAATGTTTGTTTTATTTTGTTGTTTTTTCCACTGGTGGTCCTCCATTTTCGTTTTGTTATACCATGTTAGGGAAGCTCAGGCCCAGGCCTCCCTTGGGCCTTTGGGATGCTTCTGCAAACCACACAACATCTGTTAACTTATGGAACTCATTGCCGCAAGATGCAATAGTTCACACTGACTTAGATTAGGTGACTTTACCATCTTATGTGTATGACTATCAGTGGCTATTAGTTAGGGTTGCCAGGTCTGCTTCCAAAAAATAGCGGACAAGTGGGGGGGGTTTAAATCAAAATAAATTATATATTTTCTTACAAACATTTTAACACGTATTAAAATACCATTTCACCATAAAGCTTTTGAATAAAAACGTCCACTATTTTGTGAAAAAAATAGTGAACATAATGTGAAAAAAGTGGACTGTCCACTCAAATAGTGGACACCTGGCAACCCTAATATTGGTCACGATGGCTAAATGGAACCCACATTCCCAAAGGCAGCACAGTGGTACCTCTGGTTACGAACGGGATCCGTTCCGGAGCCCCGTTCGTAACCCGTGACATGCATAACCCGAAGCGCTTTCCGTAGCTGTTTTTCGGCCCGAGGGGCGGGCCAGCGAGGAGGGGGCGTCATTCCAGGGACAAGCGTGACGCCCCCTCCTCACTGGCCTGCCCCTTGGGCCGGAAAAAGCCGCGGAAAGGGGGAAAGGGGGAAGCTTCCCCTTTCCCCCCTTTCAGCGGCATCCACGTGCGTCATGACGTCACGATGACGTCACGCCGCATGTGTTGTGCCCCTCCCCCAGGGGGTGCCTCTGCGCCGCCGCCGCCGCCCCGGGCAGCGCAGAGGCTTGCTACGCCCCTGCCTGCAGGGCTCTTTTTAATGCCCTACCTGTCCCCCTATAATTCTGGTATTGATTTACAAGTTGTGTCTTGCATTGATTTTACAATTGAAAGTGATTCATACAACATACCGGTACTGATCTTCAATTTCAAAGTGTGCTGTTGTTTGTGAGAAGAGGTTAGGGACAGGACCCAGATCCGTAAAATAGATTTTGAGTTGAAAATGTTGAAGGCTTCTGATCTTATGAGTCTGAGAGGCTGGGCTTTCTTGTTCTGTTTCCCATCGGCTATCAACTGTGTATTTTATAGAGAGATGCCAAAGATGAGCAGACTCTTGGGAATTGTATTCACCTGGTGCTGTGCTGTGTGCCTGCCCGCTGCTTGGATGAAGCTTTTAGAAGTGATCTTCTGCCTCTTTCTGCTCCTTGCCTTTTTGATTGACGCTTATAGCCACTGTTTAAATTACCTTTCAAGTTGTAACTGTGGCAAGAGACCCCCCTTCCTCGTTAAGGCTGGCTGCTTCTTCTTAGCAAGCCCAGCTCATCATTTACATAATTAGACCTTTCCGTTCTGTTCCATCAATATTACAAGGTGACACCTCACCCTGTCTGCTCTGGGTGAAAGTGAATCCCTTAACTTCATGGATTCCACCTCTGTAATTGGAAGAAATGTCTCTCCCCCTGCCCTCCTTCTCCTTCTGATGAGAAGCTTTGCTGAACTACACCAACAGGATGATGGCTTCAGCATCTCATTCAGCAGAAAAATAAGTGGATCCTTAAGGCATGATAATAAGATGGCTGAAATGCCAGAAGGCAAGGAGATGCAAAATTATATGCTATCTTAAGTTGCAAACCTGGAAGCTTTAGCTTTGTACAGTTTTTACACAAGCATTGGAGAAGCCAGGGTTGAGGAAGGTTTTCTGAGCTTGAGGGCCACATTCCCTACATGCCTGTGCTGGGTGGGGTCAGAGGCAAAGTGTGTAGAGCAGGGGTAGGCAACCTAAGGCCCGTGGGCCGGATGCGGCCCAATTGCCTTCTAAGTCCGGCCCATGGATGGTCCGAGAATCAGCGTGTTTTTAGATGAGTAGAATGTGTCCTTTTATTTAAAATGCATCTCTGGGTTATTTGTGGGGCATAGGAATTCGTTCATTTTTTTCTTCCAAAATATAGTCCGGCCCACCACATGGTCTGAGGGATGGTGGACCGGCCACGGCTGAAAAAGGTTGCTGACCCCTGGTGTAGAGCAATGAATGTCCATTTCCCCCTTGTGCAGTAGGCTTGTGAGTACAAAAGAGATCTTAATTCAGGCCAGTATGGGGTCCAGAAGTTGTGATTCCAAGGTATACAAGTAAGGCAAGAGATTTGGAGCTGAGCAGGAGCAATGAAGATGTTCCAACAGTTGTGGTGCCCCTCCCACCCAATTTTTAAAGCCAGGTTTCTTGTGAGACTTTCTCGCTTTGCGGAGATGTTCCGTCTGGGTGGATTCCAACCCCCTCTCCAGGTGGGATGGTGGAGAGAGTGGCAGATCCCTCTCTCTTGATACTTTGAGTCAAAAGAGGAGAACTTCCATCTTCCATTACTGGATGCCAGCCTTCATCTCCTCTGCTTCATCTCCTTCCTCCTCCTCAATGTGGAGCTGCCAAGCCATGCCAGGTCCTGATGGAGCTAAGGGGCCCATGATGGCTATTTCTTATGTGCACTTAAACTGGCAGCAGCATTTGCTGCTGAAGATGCCAGAGACTGAATTTGTGGCAGGGGCTTTGCATACCAGGCGTGTGTACTACCAATGAGCCTAAGCGATATAAACACTTGCAATAATTTGGGTCTGTGCTAGTTGTGGGGCTCGGGTCTCTTGTAAGATAGAGAGAAGTAAATATAGCATGGCATTCCTAATACAAGCCCTTATTCATGTAAAGAGGTCATAACCGTTTTCTTATTTGCTCTTCCTCCTTTCAGTCCCCACCCTAGCGCTGGCTGTGGAGGGGATGTAATCCCCCCCCCCTGCACTGGTTCCCTTGAAGCTGAGTTCATAATGTAATTGGGTCCTTGATGGGCCCAGCTGTGGAAGGATGGGGGCACCCTTGGGAGGCCAATCTCGTTTGCGGAATTGATTGAATAAAAGCGACCTCCATTCACGAAGCTGTCAATCCAGGTCTGTTCCCCAGCATTAGCACCCTCCAATGGTGCTGATTAATGGTCTGGCAAATCTCTTTCTCTCCCTTTGCTCCTCCCAGATGGTCACCTGGGAGCTAGCATTCAAAGGGCTGAAGCAAGGAGTTTCAGCTCCCCCCTCCCCCCCAAAAGCCCCATCTGAAATCTGAGCATTCCCAAAGAGCGACATTTCCATTACAAAAGCTGTTGGCTGAAGTGTGTCTCAAGTGGAAATTCACTTTTCTCCCTTCCCCCTGCCTTCTCTCTAAATGTGAGCTTTAGAAATCTCATTTCCTTTCTCTGATAAGAGAGCTGAAAAGGGCACTGGGGTGTCCCCCCACCCAGTTTCTTCTCATAAATGAGATTAAAGGAAATGCACTAGGCTCAGAATAGCTTTTTCCTTGCTTCTCTCCCCCCCTCCCCGCTCTCTAGAACAGCTTTCCCTAACCTGGTGCCCTCTGGGTGTTGTTGGACTGCCACCACCCCTCACCATTAAAGCATGGTGACTGGGGTGGAAGTTGGAGTCTCAGTCTTGTCTGCATCATGGGTTGAGCGACTCAGCTGCCCTCCCTTTCCTCCAAGGACACCAGTGGCCTCTGTTGCTTCGCAGGTGGAGGCTGAAGAGCAGCATCAGAGGCCCACCTCAGGAGGCAAGGTGGGGTGGCTGCCTTAGGTGGCAGAATCCACAATAGCAGCAGATCTGGCCTCCAAGGAATGCTTTGCCCGCTGCCCCTCTAGCACCCCCCACAATGCCACCCCCATAGCTGCCGGCCTCCTCCCACCCTTGTCCCCAATGCAAATCTGTATTAGCCCTTCATTCTGATGTACTGGTATATCTTCACTCATCCCTTCTTCCTTGTGCATGTGACATTTTGTGCCAAAATGTTTTGGGCTGCCCCTGAACAGGGAAGACTAAGAGTGAGGGCCCTATTGCTCCTTTTCCTGATACCAGTTCCAAATACTGGACTTGAATGTGATTTTTATTATGAGAACCTTTTGCAAGCTGCTTTGAGAACCTCTCAGGATATAAAGTGGGATATATCTGTTCTATTATTTTTTACTAGAAACTCAAGATCAGCTGTGACCATTCCTGGACCAGGAAAGCTTGGCTCAGTAATTCATGCATTGGTTACTTTAAGACTGGATTACTGCAGCATGGGGCTTCCCTTGTGCCTGATCCAGAAGCTGCAGTGAGTGCAGAATGCTGCAACACAATTGCTGACAGGAAGGATACCCTATCAGCATAGAACACCTGCCTGTGCTCAGAGACATGCATTGGTTACTGTTTTGCTACTTGGGGTCATATTACCTGTGAGATCACCTTACCCCATGCATAGCCTCTTGTCTGCTTCAGTCTGCAGAACTGGCACTGCTGCAGGTGCCATATGTAAATTGTACATTTGTAAAATTACAATCTTTTAGTGTGGCAGCACCTACACTTTGGAACTCCCTGCTTATTGACACCAGGCAGGTGCCTTCACTGCTAAAAACATTTTTTGTTTAGACAAACCTACCTAGATATGTATAATGTTGGCATGTGTTTTAATCTGCTTTTTACTTACTCTTGATTTTAATTATTTTGTTAATATTTTATATAGCTGTTTTAAAGAGTTTGCACTGATATTATTGTTCTATTCTTTTTGTAAACTGCTTTGAGTGTTTTTTTTAAACAACCAAGTGATGTATAAATGTTATGAAATAAATAGATTAAAATATCTACCAACCTGAGCCGCGTACAAAAGGCATAGTTAAAAATAGACAGCAGGGTGCCTCTGAGTGCATTCTCAGCCTAGGGGTTTGTTTTCAGAACTGAGGGTGTTGTATTCTGCTCAGTTCTACTCAGAGTAGACCCATTAAAATCAATGGGCATAAGTTTTAGTCCTGTTCATTATTTCAATGGCCCTACTTTGAGTAAGCTTAGCATTGGAGACAACCCTGAGGTTGCGCTTCTTTCACACCAATGCCCACTCCTGGTTATCCCAAGTTTTCTTTATTTCAACAACCTTATTTGATGATGAAAATGTGTCTTTTTTTCTAGGAGAATACCTGATTGTGAACTTAATTTGTTCCTTCCCCGTTTTCCTTATTTCAGGATCAGCCGTGTTTAAACCTGTCAATTAAAACCCTTTTCCATCTGTTAAAAAGTCCATTTCCTCCCCCAGTTAATCCAGGACATTTAATCCTTTGTTACATTAAGTGTTTTGAATGCAGACACTGAGGGCTCATCCACACTTCCTTTTTTGCCACATTTCTAGACACAGGGCCGGGAATTTTCAGGTCTGAGGATCTGAAAATTCCCGGCCCTGTTGCAGGGAGGCAGTTTTAATCAGGGCCACAACAGGGGAGGAAAGAGTTAAGTCCAAAGCTGCATTTAGCATTACAACTGGTTTGGCCCTAACCTGTGAACACAGCTATTGTGGAACTCTACCATTTCATTCTGCTTTAATGTCGCCCACCCCTGCTCTAGCTGGTCACTATTGGATTAGATGCCCCTTGGGTCGGATGCAGCACAGCTGTTCTTACATTATTACGACTTGACCACAAGGCCAACCACCAGCAATTTGTATTCTGACTGGCAGTGGCTTAACTTCTGCCCTTCCCAGTGCTTTGTTTTGACAATTTATATGCTGCATAATGACAATTGCCTTTAAGCGGTGTAGAGAAACTCAGTACAATGAAAATAAAAGTGAGTTAAAACTGTAAAATCAGAATTCAGTTAAGATGCCTGTTGGAACTATAACAGTAAAAAAAGATTCAGTGAGTCCTGGAAGTTCAGCAAGTAGGGCACCTGCCTGACCTCAAGTTCCACAAAATTGGGCCCACAATAGTCAACACACAGCCCCTGGTGGATCTGTTCTGTGCATCCAAGCCATGGGGACCACTAACAGTGGCTGCCCCAAATATCTCAGTCATTAGGCAGCCCTAAAGGTATCCTGGACCCAAGTTGTTACGGGCATTGTCAATTAACAGAAGAACCTGGCCTGGTAGTATCTGAGCAACCAATGTAAGCATTAGAGCACCAGAGTTATGTAATGGCAGTAGATTTTGTTGGACCACAACTCGCATCACTCTTGTCGTTTGGCTGTGTTTACTGACAGGTGGCTGTCCTCTCAGACTGATGAGAGACGGAGCCTGGCAGCAAACTGAGAGCCACAGCTTAGCCACCCAGCTCTTCATACTTTCCTTGCTGCCCAAAAGTCTCACAGCTGGAAATGCCAAGGATTGCATTTTCCTTGGGGGGTGGGGGGTGGGGGTGGGAAAGCAGTGGCTTCATTCCTCACAACGATGTTTTGGCAGAAATTATCCCCTTTCCCCGCAATTTGATGTTTATTCCTGGTTAACAGTAAGTGTACCTTGGAGTTTTAGGATTACTGGTATAATAACACAATATGTGCAGAAATGGGGAGGGGGTGGAGGGGAGCCAGATTTTCATGAAACTGCCCTGAGCTGCGAGCAGCTGTTGCGGAGAACAGTTAATGGGAAAGAATGAAAAGGGAGATGCTGTCAGGAGAGTAAGCTAGTTTTTTGGCAGCTTTTTTCTGAAATGACTTCTTCCAAGAGGGGGCAGGGCCACAGCTCAGTGCTGGAGCACCTGCTGTGCATGCAGAAGGTCAGTGTTTTGTACCCAACCAGCATGGCCAGGGGTCACGAAGGATGGGAATTCTACTCTAAAATAATAGTCTTCAGCTTTTTCAGACCTGGGGCCCATGTTTAACGCGGACATGTTTTTGGGGAACAGTTTCTTCTTCTTCTTTTTAGCCATATATTTGTATGGTGGTAGTGCTGCAGTTGTGACCCTCTTTAGACCAGGCTGTGACCTGGAAGGTGGGTTCCAACCTACTGATTGAAGACCAGTGGTCTAAAACAGATGTGGGGAACCTTTGTATTACCAGATGGTGTTGAAATACAACTCCCATCAGCCCCAATATGCATGGCCAATGGCCAGGGATGATAGTTCAGCAACAACTAGAGGGCTAAAGGCTCTCCACATCTGGTCTGAAACATCTGGAGGGCACGAGGTTGGTGAAGTTAAAAATGCAGGAAGTTAAAAATGCAGGCGAGCAAACTAGCATGCATCTCTGTGGTCTTGCATCTTCTGGAGACTTAATATTTTGCGTGGCTCCAATGCTTGTCACCATCAAAACAATCAGCTTTGAGTGGAGAGTTGTCACCAGTGGTTTTGTTGGGCAGTAAGTCTGTTCATACTTAAGAGAGTTGCCCTTTTGTTTTCAATCTTATCAGCTTTCTGCTCATGCTTCTAAACTTGAGTATAAAATGAAGGTCTTGCCCACTGAGAGAGCTAAACTTGGTCCTCATAACAAGTTGACAAGATTGAATACAGGGGACTGTGTTTGTGGATGGTTGCAGGCCTGTAGAGGTGATGGAATAACTCACCTGCCATAGTTCAGTGGTAGAGCACCTGTGTTGCATACTGAGGATACCAGGTTCAACCCCAGGCATCCAGGTAGCACTGGAAAAAACCCTGGAGTTGCTGCCAGGCAGTGGAGATAGTGTGGAGCCAGATGGTCTGACTCTGTACTGTATAAGGCAGATTTCTATGTTCATCTGCTGGTCATTTCAAGACAAGGAGTCTGGCATCTGCCCAGATAGAGTGAATCACCAGTAAAAAAAGGGGGGGGGAGGGAACTGGTGGGTTTTATTGGATAGGTAAAGGTATATAATTAACTATATTTTTTTCTCCTTATAGACCCACATATGTAGGTTAGCAGGGAAAAGGGTCAGCTTACCACTTGCATTTGAAAAGCACAGGGCTGAGAAGAGTTTAAAACCTATACAGTTTAATTGAATGCATAGGAATTAGCCATTAGACTGGACTCACCCTTTATGACCCCGTTTTTCAAGGAAACAGATTACAGACTGAAAAGGCTTGTGCCTGATGCTGGAACAAGTGGACAGATGTCTGTTTCCATGGTTGGTTGAAGAGAGAGAAGGTGGAAGGAACAAGAAATACTTCTTTGCTTCTTCCTCCCAGGAGAGGAGGGGAAATGACATCACACAGAGCCTTCTCTACATTTCTATGGTCTGAATCTCCTTATCAGCAATTCAACTCTGTGCTGTTAACCCCTTCACATGCTAACTGACAAGAATATGCATTCTTAGATTTGACTGAATGTCTCCCAAAGGGGCCTCCCAGTTGCCAGGAGTGTAGGGAACACCAGTTGGTACTACCAAACAATGGCCGCTTTGTTGTCCCTCCCTTCCCCAGTTGGGGAGGCTGCCTGTGATTAAGGCAGCAAACTTGGATGTGGGCCTCTTTGTGAGGGGCAGCTGCTAAAGTGACAGCCATGCGCCTCCTCAGTGGTTTAAGGTTACACACCCAGCCATCTGTCCTCTGTGTGAGGAAAGAAAGAGAAGGACTTGCGAAAACAGTTACTGTATTGCCTACTTTGAAACAAACACATGTGAAATGTTGAATGTCTGGGAGGGGTACACTACACCTGCATTCATACAACCAAAGCACATGCTTGGTGTGTTCAGACAGTCAAACCTGGAATTCCTGAGAAGTTTCTTTGAGGATTCCTCAGCAAGAACTTTAATGGCAGTACAAGAATGTTTTCTAATCTGCCTTTCTCCCCCTTTCAACTTTGCAGGATCGGGGCCTAACCGGAAAACTGGAGCCGGTTTCACCAGCCAGCCCTGTCCATCCTGACTCTGAACTGGATCTGTTGCCATCCAGGCTGTCTAAGGAGGAGCTGATCCAGAACATGGACCGCGTTGACCGTGAAATCACCATGGTTGAGCAGCAGATTTCCAAGTTGAAGAAAAAACAGGTAATTCCTCCCCCAAACAATTGCTGTCACTGAAATAGCCTCCCTGAACCTCATCTTTGCTAATCAGGTTACAGCTGGCATTTCAGCATGTTTCAGAGTGTAACCAACCACAGATATGAGCTGGTTTTAAGACATTTGAGCCAAAGTAGGCCACGTGAGTTCACAGCTCTGCCCTGCAAAGGCATGCTACTAGTATAGTACAGTGGGTGGTGTGTAATGTTTTAGGCAGCAGCAACCACAATAGCAGCTGCATTTCCCTTCCTAAACTCCACTGCATGTGTCATATTCAGGGCAAACATTTCCCCATTCCCTCCCCAACTGTCATGGGCCCCTTGGTTCTGTCAGGATCTGGCATGGTTTGGCAGCTCCAGACACAGGAGGAGCTGATGGTGGGCTCAAGGAGGAGTGAGTGCCTCTCCTTGTGACTCTAGATGCCACAGAGGAGGAGGAAGCAGATCTGTCCCTCCTGTGGAGCACACAGCCTCATTATGGAAGGGTGAGGACTTTGACCATCTGGAAGGAGCCTCTGACAGGAAGCGTCACAGCTGGAGGCATACGGGACAGTCTTGTCACCAAGAACCCAGTGCCACTTTCTTAGGTGGGATCGTATGTGTGAGAATTCTGTGAGTGAGCCTGCCCTGTTGGGATGTCATCGTAGCTTCTGTTCAGTTGTGAACCTCTTGCCTTGCTCACGTACCTTGGGATCATGACCTTGTGCTTGCTGCTGAGCCTGTGCCACTATTAGCCTGAATAAAGATCTCCATCTTACTTGCAAGTATGAGTCACTGTTGCAGTGTTTTGGGACGGGAGCATGACACTGCACATTCCGAGTAAGGTTAATTTGATATGGGGATCATTGCCCTCACTCTGTATTAGCCTCGTTTGTCATCAGTGATTTTGACACAATGCCAGTTCTAACTGGGTGGTTTGACAGCAAGGCATCACATTCGCAATATGTTCTCTTATTGTCTGGAATTGCACTGTGAGGAACAACAAAAAACGGCAGCGAAGCAGTTGCCTAGAGGGGTAAACAGCTGTGGGCAAGCAGATGCAAATAGAAGGAGGGAGCTTTGGAGATTGGCGTTCTTGCCCCCCCCCCCCAAATGCTTAGCTGAGAACTTTGATTAGACATGGCCCTAATTTTCAGGAGATTGATTCTCTGTATGTGTATGCTGAGAGGGTTAGTTTTTAGATACCAAAGAACTTGTCATAAACATAAAGGCAGGCTGTCTTCTCTGTGCATGTGGTAGAATCCTCCCCACCCCCAAGCAAAACAAGTTTAATTAATCCCAGACACCTGCTTTCTGTTGCTGTCTGTCACAGCGCTATTGAAAGGGCTTAGGGGCTGAAGAGAGGAAAAGATTTCAGAAGCAGCTGCACAACCAGGCCCTATAGAGTGACTGCAACATCTGGAACTACCATCTTGGGAGGGTGGGTGGAGGGAAGACAGCAGTGGGAAGGCAAAGAGAGGTATGGCGTTTCCCTTGTTTTAGTCTGTTGCCAAGTTTAAAGATCCAAGTAGATAAAACATTTGGATTTGCAAACATTTGGAGACATTTCCCTCCATTTTCATTTAAAGGAGTCTTGGGGGTGGCGAGTGCTTCAGTATTAATAGTGACCTGTGCAAAGTGCTGATGGATGCATTTGTATAAGTTCCAGGAGCAGAGCACACCCACCCACCCCGTGTCACAACCATACTGCTCTTTCCAACACCCCCCAAATATACTGCATAAGGACGGCACAGTCAAATGCAGTGGGCTGTTTATGATTTGTCACAACACCAACAGATGCTTCCTGCTCAGGGGTGTGTGTTTCCAGGAACATTTTGATTATTGCTGGTTCTTGAGATGCTAAGTGTAGGGAGAAAGGCAGGGAGCAACCCATACATGTGAGGTGGAGCTTCTTCTGCAGCACCACCAGGAACATGTTGTATACATGGGCCTTGCATTTCAGTGCATTTTCTCCCTCCCTCTCATTGGGAGGCCTCCAGGAAATAATGAGTCACATTTTTTAGGCCATGCAAGCAAAGCCAACATCCTTGAGACTTCCAAAAATGGAAACAAAAAGTGGAAAATGGAAGACGAAACAAAACTGCCACAGCTTGCAATGTGGAGAGTCTGCCTGCAGCCCAGACATGTTCAGCTTGAATGTTGCAGAAGGTCTTGTCTGTTGACCCTTGTCTCCCCACCCCCTTCTATTAATGGAAAGCCACATCTTAATTAGTTGGTTAGCCCACATGCTACAGCAGCCTTCCTCAGCCTGGCGCCCTTCAGATGCGACTGGACTACAACTCCCATCATCGCTGACCATTGGGCTGACGGGCGTAGTAGTTCAACAAACATCTGGAAGGCACAGACTGGAGAAGGTGGCTTCTTCTATGACAGATCTTTTCCTAACATTGCCCACACTAGAGGTGTGCATTCCATAAAGCTGTGTCAGGAGATTGGCTGAAGCCATGTTTTTAATTTAGAAGCTGTTCAAAGGGGCTGCCATGTATGATAAAGTGAGTGAGTGGAATAGCAGAGCTTGCAGAACAAACTGTAGCACAGTAGAACCTGCTTTACTAAGAATCTAAGAACATAATAAGAACCCGCTGAATCAGGCCAGTGGCCGGTCTAGTCCAGCTTCCTGTCCTCACAATGGCCACCCAGCTGACTGTGGGAAACCCTTAGGCAGGAGCTGAGCACAAAAGCACTCTCCCATCTTGAGGTTTCCAGAAGGGTTGCTGCCTCTGACCACGGAGGCAGAACATAGCCATTGTGCCTAGTACCCATCAATAAACTTGCCTTCCATGAATTTGACCAGTCCTTTTTAAAGCCATTCAAGTTGCTGGCCATCACTGCCTCCTGTGAGATCAAGTTCCATAGTTTAAAATGTGTGCTGGTTCCTTAAAATATTTGAGAACTTTATAGGTGTTATCCTTTAATATACTGTCTTCAGCAAGTGGCCCAGTTCCTTTAGCCTCCCTCCCCACATGGGCTTTCCTTCTGCACCTTTTACTAATAAGCTCTCATTGGTCCTTCTTGACTTCTAACAACTCATCTTGAATGTTGGTACCTAAAACCAAATTTGTGAAGGAATTCACAAGACTTGAAATGGAAGCCTGTTGGCCAAAGGCTGGGGTCTAGTCTATAGGATTGTCTGGTTTCAGACCTTGCAGCCCTTTTCAGATGCAGAAGGCATTAGTGGTTTGCAGCACCAACCCTTCTGATTAGCGAGCAGTATGAAGTCTCTTGATTGGCCTGGTTAGTGAAAAATAAATAAATACAGGGAGCAGGATCTTTCGGCTCTTGCACTACTTTCTGACTTCTGTCCAATCTAGCACCTCAAGATACTATCTTCTGAGACACATAGGGTTTTAAACAACAAAGTCATCCCATCCATGCAAGAATTTCCGCTTGTGCAACAAAACTCCCCCACTCTCTCTGCCCCATCTGCCCCCCTCCAATCTGCACTGGGCATTCTGTTGCACACGCGAAAGTCCTTGTGCGAATAATAATAATAATAATAATAATAATAATATTTATACCCTGCCCATCTGTCTGGGTTTCCCCAGCTACTCTGGGCAGCTTCCAACAAAATATTAAAATACAGTAGTGCGTCAAACATTAAAAGCTTCCCTAAACAGGGCTGCCTTAAGATGTCTTCTAAAAGTCAGATAGTTGTTTTTCTCTTTGACATCTGGTGGGAGGGCGTTCCACAGGGCGGGTGCCACTACCCAGAAGGCCCTCTGCCTAGTTCCCTGTAACTTGGCTTCTCATAGCGAGGGAACCGCCAGAAGGCCCTCGGCGCTGGACCTCAGTGTCCGGGCGGAAGGATGGGGGTGGAGACTCTCCTCGGGTATACTGAATGGGATGACCAATGTCCCAGGTTGGTGGGAACAACACGGTACCTCAGTGGTGGGGAACCCTGTGCACCTCCAGATGTGCCTGCTGGTTGGCCATGCTGGCTGGGCTGATGCGGATTTGCCCAAAGGCTCTCCAACACTGCCATGCTCCAAGCGGCCTTTTTTGAGTGTTGAGTGGAGAAGAGCTATAACTTCCCAAGTGCGTGACTAACATCTCTGATATTTTTGTCTGCAACTAAAATGAGAAATTGGTTCAAAGTCCCTCTTAGAAACTGACTGGCTGGACATTTGCAGCACTGACGGAGAGTCAGGGTCATGCTGTCACCCCCTCCTGAGTAGCCACAGCAGCAGGGGGTTTCTCTGTTGCAGGGAAGGGGAGATGGCACGCAATTGCTGGCTGGGGAGTGGGAAGAGCAACTGGTAAACTGCCAAGACTCATTCTGATTGTAAAGGTCACAAGCTTGGCTTTTCTCCCGCCCCCAAACGTTTTAGACCTTTATAATAAAATATACTGTATGTCCACATTGACCTGCATTATTTTTGTTTTCTGTTGTCTTTTGCATTATCTGCAAATCCCAATAGAGGCGGCTCGCTTGGGCAGATCTGCTGTGGTCAGGCTTTATTGTTTTTAGAGGGTGCTGAGGAGACATTTCTGTTGCTGGCTGCCTGCCTCTTGGGGACAGCTAGCGAGGCACATGCTTTTCTGGGATAAAACGGGGCCGCTGATACTTTATTTTGGCTGCAACACAGGAGTCCTCCTGGGTAATCAGGAGCATATATACTGCAGAAGAGCAGTAACGTACCTATGGGGGATCATTTCAGACTAAGTTCCTGGGCTCAACTGTGGTATAAAAGCCACTTGCCTCATGGCCTGATTTGGCCTCCTGACCATCTCCAGCTCTTGGGAATTGGCTAGTTCCTTCCAAGGCTGGATTTGGGCGCAGTGTGATGATGCCCTATTCCCACCAGCAGCCGCTGAGTGAACTAAAGAAATTTGGCTTTCCTAGACCAAGGATGGGGAACCTTTGGTCCTCCAGATATTGCTGGACTACAACTCCCATTATTCCTAATGGTTCTTATTATTACCATTGATTGCCTTCTATACTATTATCTTAACACAGTGTACAATAAAGACAATTAAAACAGTAAATATAAAACAAAACAAAGCTAAAACCATATAAAATAGAAATTCATGGCAAAGACCTGTTTATCCAGCAGGGAAAGCCTGTCAGAGAAAAAATGTCTTCAGCTCTTTACAGAAAGTGCAGATAGTGCATAGTGTCATATCTTGACAGGAATGCTCTTTTACAGAACAGGCAGCAGCCACGCTAAAAGCCCTGCTCTGAGTTGATGAGGAGTGGGCTTCTGAGATCTTTGGATCTTGCAGGAGAGCCTCTCCTGTAGACCAGAGCAATCTACAAGGGTGCATTAGGAATAAGGCAGTCCCTTACGTAACCTGGTCTCGATTATGTGTTAGTATCAACACTTTTAACTTGGCCTTGTAGCAGATTGGCAGCCATTGCAAATCCGCAAGCAAAACTGTTACATGCTCTCAGTAGTCCCCCCCCCCCCACAAATAACCAAGCTACCATGTTCTGCAGCTGCTGCTGCTTCTGGACCAACCCCAGAGGTAGCCCTACTGGCTGGGATTGATGGAAGGCCAAAGGTTCCCCACCCGCACCCTAGGCAATAGTAGGGAGGTTGGCAAAGAGATGTGGGACAGCCTCTTTCAAGAGCAGCTGCATGTCTTTCATAATGTTCATCCAACAATGCCTTTTGTTGGGCATGCTCTACAATGCTGGAGGTTGGCTCAGTAGCCCCTGATGCAGCCAGGGTTTCCAAGATGTCAGAAAGAGGTAAGTAGACAGACAGAATGTTGCTTGTGCCTGATCCCCTTGTCCTTTCTCTCCTTCCAGCCCCAAGGGTAATGTGCAGGCATCATTGCAGCTCAACTGTGCATAGCCCTTGGAAAGGTCCTTGGGCCTTCAGCTCTTTCCCCCTCCTTTTAGCATCCACCCTCAGGCAAAAAAGTCCAAGCAGGCTTGGGAGGGCTGTCTCTGTGTGCTTGGTGTAACTATTGTTCCAGCTATTAATAGCACCAGTCTGGCTTCATTCTCACATAACACTAAGCCATGGTTTGTCCAATCATTGGGGTTTAAAAAACAACAAGCAAACAGGGTGTTGTCTCATAGGCAAGCAAACAAGCTATGGTTTGTTTCTCCACATTTGGTTTACCAGCTGCTATTGCCTCCAATTTCTGTAGCTTGGTGAGCATCTGGGGTGGGGTGGCCAAATGATCCATGGTAAAGTAAGGTTGTTGGGGTTAGGCCTCACATCAAACCTTAGCTCAAAGCAGCCCTGGTTCATAAACCAACAAGGAACTCTGGCTTCATTTCATGATTTGTTGTCGGAAAACAAACCATGGTTAGTCACAGAATCATAGAATTGTAGAGCTGGAAAGGACCAAGAGGATCATCTAGTCGAACCCCCTGCAGTGCAGGAATCTTCTGCCCAATGCGGGGCTAGAACCCACAACCCTGAGATTAAGATTCTTATACTCTATCAACTGAGCTATCCCAATCAGCTGTGCTGCATTCACACATTCAAGCACATCATAGTTAAACTAAACAAACCATGGTTTAATGTAATGTGTGAACCAGGCTATTGTACAGAGGAGGACAGCTGGACCAAAATCCCTTCTATCGCAATTGGAATGATGTGAGGGCTGAGTGAACTGAACTTCCTTAATAATCTTCGACTGATGAATTGGCTGTTATGGGGTGGGGGTGGGGTGGAAATGACTTGATCTGTTCTTTCTCAAAATTTAACCGGCCAGTGAATTCTAGCCAGAATTTCAAGTTGACACTCTATCCATTGGAACAGGCAGGTTCACAATAGCTTAGGAAAGGCTTAGATCTACACTTGATGAAAATCATACAGGCTAGAAACTTGTCTTTTAAAAAACCAGTCATAATAAAAGGCGAGAGTTGCTTCAAAACCAACTGTTTTGCATGTGACCCACCCCAACCAGAATTCGTATGTGTCACATTTGTGTAAATCATTGCATCTGTGGGTGCTAGGGAATTTCAACCAATTGTGCAAGTAGTGATGAAGAGTTAGACCAGGGTGGGGAACCTCTTGCTCTTCAGATGTGGGGCTCAGTTTCCTATCATCCCTGGGTCTGTTGGGAGCTGGAGAGACCACAGCAGGTTCCCCAACCTTAATGGCAGACTCCGTGAGCACAGCAATGTCACATGCAAGTGCTCACACTTTTCTCTCTTCCCTTTTCAAAATCCCACAGCAGCAGCTGGAGGAGGAAGCAGCAAAGCCACTGGAGCCAGAGAAGCCCATCTCCCCTCCGCCTATTGAGTCCAAGCATCGCAGCCTGGTCCAAATAATCTATGATGAGAATCGGGTAAGTCCTGGGGTGCCTGATGCTTTGGGGGGAATGCTCTGCTCAGGCAACTCAGAGCTGGCCCCTTTAACGGGTCACGGTTATCCAAATTGCGCCCTTCTGTAAGATTCTCTTTATCTTGCCTAATTTATTCCGTAGTGTTTACTGTTTTGCACAATTTGTTCCTCACTTGGCTATCTCTGGGAGTGGGGCACAGGCCTGGATTTTTTATCTGCCCCTCGCCACAGGAAACTGCAGTCCTTTATTCGCTGGCTTCTTGAGATGCAGGCACCGCTGCCAACCCATCTAGTGTGTCTGGCACCTCTCTTCTCCCCTCTCCCTCCTGGGCTCTCCTACTTGCTAAAAGCAGGTCTCTCTTAATGCTAGCTTTGCAGGGCATTGCAGAGCAGCAGCACCAGCACTTCCCCTGGAGACTGGCTGCTTTTCCACCCGCCCACAAATACTGCGGTGTTTCTCTCTCAGATGCAAGTGAGCCTTTGAGCAACCGCCTGCGAGCTTCCTTTTTTGAGAGCTGACCTCATCGTTTCTCTCTGTCTTTTCCTCGTCAGCGCTCTCTTTCTCGCTGGAGAGGGAGAGTTCATGTAAGGACACCCACTGCAGCGTTTTCCCTTTCACGGCTTGTGCTGTGTCAAGAAAAGGCAAAGCCTCTCTCTTGAAAGGATCAATTAATGCGCAGCATCCTGGTTTTCTGGATCCTTTAAAGTCTCTCCCTTCCCCAAATCCTCTGGTGGGGAGGAAGGCCGGGAGAGGGTAACAGTTGGTGACAGAGAAGCTCCAAGCGTCTCTTTCAATGCCTTACTGCCTGCTGGCTTTTTAAAAATGCTTTTAAAAAGAGAAAGAAAAAGAAAAAACTCAGTGTGATGCAGTAATGTCTATTGGCTCTTGGGACTGTGTCTGTAAAAATCAATAAGATTAAATTTTAATTCCTTCTCTGTCTCAGCACTTGTATCTCTGAAAGGGCATAGCTGCCTGTCTAATACACACAACATTATGCTAAAAAATTGAGAGTTGAAATACTTTCTCCCCCACCCCAAGTAGTGAGTTCCTCCCCACCTCTAAAGAAGAAGGGCTGTACTGTTAAGTGTTGAATTAATTTTATTGGTAAATCTTATGAACACGCCCCCCCCCCGCGATGGTACAATCAAATTCATGGAGGTTTGGTCTGTGGGTGGCTATTAGGCAGGTAGGTAGGTGTAGCTTCTGAGTTTGAAGGTTGTGCCAAAGACTTCATGGACAAAGTGTGTTTTCAGGAGACACTGGACATAAGAATAATTGTTTTTATCATTCATGAATCAGTTAAACCCAGTAGAGTGGGGCCTTACTCCCTTGGGAAGTGGGACTACAATTGCAGCCCAAATCTCTGTGAATTTACAAGTAAAAAAAATGGCATTGTTCTAAATATTTCAAAACCACCTTACTTTTGTTTTTAGATGATGCATATGTTGGTGGACAGGATGTTTTAATGTAGGGTTTTTTAAATGTTGGTTTTAATGTATGTGTTTTTTGCTTAAAATATTGTAAGTTGCTTTGAGTTGCTGTGGCAAACAAAGCAACTCATTAACCATCATCATCATCATCATCATCAGGGAACTTTCTTAGTTGATCCAAAGTCTTTGGGTGTTTTTTTGGTTTTCAGTTCATTAGCCAAATAAACTAGTTGAAATATCCAGATAGAGTAATGGCAGGAGTGTAAAATATGTTTCTAATTGCTGGTAAAAAAAAGTCCTGGGAGTAGAAATGGAGAAGGAAAGCAGTTTTGTTTTCCCGTCAGGTTTATGGTATTTCATTGCCAGAACATAGAGACCTCACTCTCAGAAACCCACTGAAAGGAAATGTTCTTCTTTTGCACTCTGCAGAGGAAATGTTAGCCGCAGTCTCCAGAGCCATCCCCAGCAACCCATTTCCTCCTTACTGAGTCATCTGCATCTCGCTCTGTTAGAAACACCCACCTCCCATAAGAGGAGAACCCTGCTGGATCAGACCAAAGGGCCACCTGGGAGAGTAGAAGCTGCCTTGTACAGAGTCGGACCATTGGCCCACCAACTCAGTACTCTCTCTCTGCACTGAATGGCAAAAGCACTCTAGGGATTCAGGCAGAGGTTTCTCCTAGTTCTATGGGGCTGTACCAACATTTTGCCAGCCAAATATGTGTGACCTTGTTTTCTTGGCTGGGCAGAAAGAGGGGTGATCTGAAAGTGGGGGACACTGACATCAGTTGCTTGTCATGGTCAGATCACTTCCTGTTGAAGTTTGGACTTTCAGCACCTTTTCCCCTCTTGCAGAGGAAGGGGACCTATTAGTATGTTCCACCCATGTAGGCTGATGGAGGATTTTCCAGCTGATATAGGTGGCACTCCTGTCAAAGCCCCAGCCAACTTCTGAAGCATCTGAATGGCTCGCGCCATTGACAGTATCACCTCTGAGCTCCCTTTCCTGCTTTGTGGATCCCTCTTGGCTCTGTGGTATATGGTATACTCCAGAGCTTAGGGTGAGGAAACAAGCTGGAAAACTGCTTGGACACAAGTGGAGGAAGATCCAGCTGAATGCAACCAAACACTGGTGAGGGCTCATCATTGAGCCTACCTAGTGGCAGAAGAAGAAGAGTTTGGATTTGATATCCCGCTTTTTACTACCCGAAGGAGTCTCAAAGCGGCTAACATTCTCCTTTCCCTTCCTCCCCCACAACAAACACTCTGTGAGGTGAGTGGGGCTGAGAGACTTCAGAGAAGTGTGACTAGCCCAAGGTCACCCAGCAGCTGCATGTGGAGGAGTGGAGACACGAACCCGGTTCCCCAGATAACGAGTCTACCGCTCTTAACCACTACACCAAACTGGCAGGAAAGGCAGCAAAGAAGGCATACTCCATTGCTTGCTAATTGTGCCGTCCGGCAGAGCTTTTCTGAGTAGTGAAGGGCCTTTCACAGTCTGGCCTGAAAGAGGCGGCAGAACCAATGGTAGCTCGCTGTGACTTGTTTGCAAAGCATTTTGAGGGTGTTGGATGAGTTGGTACGGCTTGAGGATGCAGACAAGGTGCTTGAATCAGTCAGGGCGACTGCTTATGCTCTGGACCTTTGCCCCTCTTAGCTGATAAAAACTAGCAGGGATGGGACAGCTGACTGGGCCAGGGAGTTGATCAATGCCTCCTTGTGAGAGGGGGTGGTCCCAGTGGCGTAGCAAGGTTAACTGGTACCCGGGTGCGAATTTTTTTTGTCACCCCCCCCCCACATCCCCTTAAAAGAGAGGTTCAGGTGCAGGAAAGGGGAGAAGGAAGAACTGGAGGGGAGGATGGATAGGTCAGTGGGGACTAGTGAGAGGCAAGCAGAGGCCGTAAGGAGGAGGAGTGCAAACAGTGGGGCACTGAAATTTCAAGGGATACCATGGGATAGAGGGTGAACTGGGGTGACCTACCAAAGGGAGTATAGGAGAGCAACCACAGCTACCGTGTTTCTCCTAAAATAAGACACCGTCTTATATTTTTTTCCCCTCAACAAAACACTGTATGGCTTATTTTCAGGGGATGTCTTATTTTAACCGCATCACATCGGTACGCTGCATAGCCACGCCTCTCCAGGCTGTTTTAATGGGAGGTGCCGCATCACTATGGCTTATTTTCGGGGAACGGCTTATATTTCGCAAATGCATAGAAATCCTGCTATGGCTTATTTTATGGCCATGTCTTATTTTAGGAGAAACAGGGTAGGAGGGAGAGATGAGATTTGGGGGGGGGGGAGCCCACAAGAAAAGTATGGGTGCACTGGGGTCAAAAGTCATATGGGAGAAAGTGGGGGCAAGGAGAAGACTGAAGGGGTCCTAAAGGTGGAGGAGAGCACAGAGTGTGTGTAAGGATGGAAGGGATGGAGTATAGTCCGCCCCCCCCCCCAAGGTCTGAGGGACAGTGGACCGGCCCCCTGCTGAAAAAGTTAGCTCTTGCCTTTGCCTTTCAACTTCCTTTTTACCATCCCCTAATTGGGGGGAGTTACCTCTTTTGAAGGCAAAGGTGGCCATGCTGGATTTTCTTGGCATTTGGTCATTTACATGTATATTTAGTTTAAAATTTGATGTCTTGCATCAGGTCCTGGGCGCCACCAAAGATGAGTTCCGGGGTTGCCACCCTTCTTTTTTGTGACTGGATATGGGTAGTTGAAGTCACCCATAACTACAAGTATTGCATTCTTACCCAGCCTTGAGTCTTTGCCAGCCATTACTGAGAATTGAACTTGGGACCTTATGCATGCACAGCCTGTGCTCTTCCACTGAGCTATGGCACTTCCCCAGTTATAGGAATAGGAGGGAGGCCTGTTTTCCCAGCAAGGCTCTCTGTGTGTGTTTCCTGCCTCCATCCATGCAGAAAGCTGGATCCTGAATGGAAATGCTTATGCCTTGTTCTGAGGCATGGTGGAGCTGAGCAATGCTATAAATAAAATCCGGAGCATGGTTCAGCAGCCGCCTCTCTGGAATGGTGACTGGAACTATTCCAGGAAAAACACCTCCCTCTTTCTCTCAAAATAACTCCAGTTTCCTCATCTCTTCCCACTCGGCTTGCAAAAGCCTAAGCCCCCTCTGACAACCGCTGAAGCACACGAGTGACTCACAGGGCAATCCTAAACATGCTTTTTCGGGAGTAAGGCCCGATCGTTCAGTGAAGCTTGCTCCCCTCGCAAGTATGTCTAGATTGTAGCCTCAAGGAACTAGATCGCTTGCAGCGCCTCGTAGGCAAGTTATGTCATTTCCCAAGATGTTCTTGGATTTTATCTGTAGGTACACTCTGTCTCTCATCTCCCTTTTAGTTACTGAAATATTTTTACCCTGTCTTTTGACCCAGCAGGCCTGCAGGGGAATTTATAATCTGGTGAAAGGAAGGGGGAAGTTAAAGCATCACAGTAAAACAGCACAGTTTATTAAAGCAAACAGAGAAAGCCAACACTTCGTAGGCCAAAGCTGGAGAGCCACACTAGTCATCTGGGATGCAGTGGAGCAGCTGCCCTGCATGTAGAAGGTCCCCATTTCAGTCCCTGGCATCTCCAGGTGGTGTAATAATAATTGCTACTATTCTTATTTGGTTGCTTTTTTCCAGAAAGGTGAACTCAAAGCAGCTTACAAAAACAAGTGTAAAAACAAGAGTTAAACACCCTGAAATGCACATATATCCAGGAAATCCAACTCAACACACCCCACTGAAAAGATAAGCAGAAAATTGAGGTCTAAAGGACCTGGGTGCATACTCCACCCCCCCCCAAGTGCCTAATTATTATTAATAATAATTTTATTATTTATACACGCCCATTTGGCTTTGTTGCCCCAGCCTAGAAACAGAGGGTGATGGCTCCAGGCATACCTCCCTAGCAAGGTCATTCTTCAAATGGGGAGGCACCATTGAGAAAGCAGTGCAATGCACCTAGAGGGCACCAGGTTGGGAAGTGCTGGTATAGATAGTGCTAAGCTAGATGGGCCAATGGGCCAACTTAGTCCAAGGCAGCTTCCTATGTTCTGACAGGAGCCAGCCAGATGCCTTTGGAAGCCCACAAGTTGAGCATGAAGGCAACAGACCTCCCCTTTTGTTTGCCCCCACTGTTTGAAATTAATAGCAGATATCTCAGATGAGAGTCCTATTTTTTTCACTGTACAGTGGAGAAACCATAGTGGAGCTCATAGGACTGAACAAGGCAGGTTGCGACTGCACAGCACTTGCACGTTAGAAGTGCAACGGTGTGTTTCAGGGCACACCCACACCATACATTCAAAGCACACCCAGCACACATATAAAGGACCTGGCTTCCTTCAAGGAATCTTGGGAGCTGTATTTTGTTAAGGGTGCTAAGAATTGCAGCCCTGTTGGGGGAAACTGCAGTTCCTATGAGCCTTGGGGGGAAGCCACATGCTTCAAATGTGCTTTGGATATGCTTTGGATGTATGGTGTGGGTCTGCCCTGTTTGTGGGATTGAAAACTGGATGTATTGGGTGGGAAAATACCAGGTCTTGTTAAACCCCTAGCAGTTTGTTTCTGGCTCACAGGAATTTGAAATATCTTTCCCGTGCCTGATGATAATGTGCAGAAAACAGGACTTGCCCTAGTCCCCATCACAGAGCTGCTCAAAACCTGTATTTCCTATGGGTGAACCTGTGTGGATGGATGGCCAGAGGTTAGGTGAAGGGTGAAGGGCAAAGCAAAGCAAAGCACATGCTGTGCAGGCAAAAGGTTCCAAGCTCAACCCCCAGCTTCTCCAGGTAGGGCTGAGGAACACCCCCATTTGGAAACCCTGAGTGCAGTGCAGTGTAGTACAGTGTGGCAGTTGTATGGGAGTTGTGTCCAAAACATCTGGAGGGCGCCAAGTTGGGGAAGATAGCAGTGAGCTGGATGGGCCAATGGTTTGACCCAGTGTAAGGCAGCTTCCTGTGTTCCTGCGACTAAATGCACCACTTGGGGCTCATTGTTCAATGTGCTGTTTGCGTACAGAGGGGTTTCCCACAGTTGCTCCCCGCAGCAATCCTGCATAGGAAGGTTAAATCGAGATCCTGTGATTTGGCCTCACGCCGTTCAAGCACTGAGCTTCCGGCTTAAGCAAGGGTTTGAAACCAGATTCAACACTCACTACATCATCGCTCTGGTAAAAGAATAAAAGGCAACAGAATACGTTGCATGCTGTCCTGATTTCCAGGAACTCTGTGTTCCAAAAAGCTCCTCCTGGGGGTAATCTGACTAGCTCCTTAAATAATCAAATGTTTTAAGAACACTTTTCAAGCAGATTCCTATTGGGGTGTAGGAAGCAGAAGCCCCTTGGGACAGGGAAAGAGCTACGAGCATTGATTGCAGAGGTCTGCAGACTGCAGCTCATTAGATCATTCATGTCGGGGTGTCATTTTTCCAGGCTGCCTCACTGGCCGCATGTGAGGTTAGTTTCTTACTTTTTTGGTCCCAAATTGCTTTTTCAGGAAGGCTCTCTGAAGGCTTTAAGCACAGTGAGTTGGCAACTTCAGTACACCAAACTTTGATGCCCGTATCTTTAAGTGGCCCAGTGTGATATAGCACTGATCCGTAAGAACACAATAAGCTGCCTTATGCTGAGCCAGGCCATTAGTCTACTTGGCTCAGCATGTTGTCCACATTGGCTGGCAGCAGCTCCCCACCATTTCAGTCTGGGGGTCTTTCCCAGCCCTACCTGGAGATGCTGGGGGCTGAACTTGGGGCCTTCTGTATGCAAAGCAGGTGCTCTACCCTTGAGCTATGGCCCTGGGCTAGAGGCAGCATCATGCTGCTATTTGGCCTTCTGCATGATGGAGCAGTCAATGTCACCATCAAATTTATGCCGCTCTGGTATCTATTACTCAGTGACAGTAATGCCATTGACCCTGCAAGGTGTCTGAATGTGCAGTGATATTTCTGTCAGTGTTTGGTTGTTGTAATGACACTGTAGCGCCAGTAAGGAAGGGATAGAACAGTGTGATTCATTTATTTTGCCAGGATGCGCAGGTTTGGGAGATTCTGGCTGTGGGATTAATTGTATGGACAGATCCACACTACTTCCTGTCTTGCTGAATTTAACAGGAAGTCTCCATTGCTATGCATTGTTTCCTGCAAGAAAGTCTCCATGGCTGGGAGAGTTGGGCAGGGGAATTTTCTGAAGGATGTCCCTTTTGCTTTTTTATTAGCAGGAATTTGTCTACTACTTATTCTATGGGCAAAATATATTTTGCTTTGATGCCAAAGTGACTGTACAGTGGAAATCAGACCCCCGGAGGGAAGCTGTATATTTACATTCCAACTGTAGTGTTTATGTACAGATTGAATGGTAGAGGAAATATTTGGACTAGCATTTCCAGAAAAGAAAAAAAATATCACCGTCTCAGGGCCTGGTTTGAGGGCACATAACGCATTCACTTTGCTGAAGCTAAGCAGCTCTGGGTCTGTTCAGTGCCCGAATGTTAGACCACCTGGGGACCCAGTATTTGCCGCTTTGAATTGTATAATTGAAGAAAGGCAGGGTATAAATTAATGTTGTAGTATAGGTGGCAATGCAGTTTGTCCTGTGGATCTTTGGTGTTCTAGGAAGAGAGGCCATTTTCAGATATTAAAGGAAGACAGTTAATCATCTGTTAACACACACACAGTCACACACACAGTCACACTTGAGTGTGACCAAGAAACAAGCCAGGCTAAAATATGCAGATGAAGAAATAGGGCTATGTAAATAGAAGCTCTTTTTTGATTATGTCAAGTAGCCCGCAGTGACTGAGATCAGTGGGGTTTAACTTCCACTTAGTGGCAGATCCCCACCATATGTCCTGTGAACTGTAGTTTCCCACTCACAGAGCTACGATTCACAATAATGCCCCCAACAGGCTACAGTTCCCAGAATTCTTTGGGGGGAAATCACATGCTTTAAAAGTGCATTAGATGTGCTTTAGATGCATGGTGCAGATTTGCCCTGTGTCTCTAGGTGCACTTTGCATACCCTACTTTAAATTTGGTAGGCCTCCTAGGAGCCAGCCCCACTCATGGATATGTAAAGGTTCTCCTTAAACTTGTCTTGCTGAGATGTCCTTGATTCAAGTATGCTTACCCAGAGCCCTATGCCACACTTAGTTTTGATTCTGGTTGATGACGTTGATCCATAAACTTTATAAGTATTTGGAATACTAGGATTGAGTTTCTGATAAAAGAACTTTTCTGCACTTGCAGCAAGACTGGCGTGTGACTCAGTATGGCCTAGCTGACTTGCCGCTCTGCTATAAACATCCTTGTTCTTACCTACCCAGCAGCTCTGAGGGTGGGATCTGTACAGCTGATGGCTGTTTGCTCTTCACAATACTGCCTGCGTACACCAAGTGCACTCAGAAACATGCCTTTATACAGATCCATGGTGAGACGGTGTTTGGAATACTGTGCACAGCTCTAGTTGCTGCACTTCCCAAAGAATATTGCAGAGCTGGGGAATGGTCCAGAAAAGCGCAGCCAAAATGATCAAGGGGGTGGAGTGATTCCACTTTGAGGAAAGGCATTTTAGTTTAGAAAAAAGGCAAGTAAGCGGGGGATAAGATAGAGGTGTATAAAATAATGCATGTCATGCGGAACATGGATAGACTGACATTTTCCTTCCTCTGTCATAATACTAGAACTCATGGACATCTAGTGAGGCTGGATGTTGGGAGATTGAGGACACATAGAAGGAAGGACTTCTTCAATTCACCCCCACAGGAGGCAGAGATGGCCACCAAGGTGGATTAGGGCTTATCCACACATACCTTTTGACCCGCTCTTTCCAGGCAGAGGTCTGTGTTTTAATGCTCAGTGTCTGAGCATTTTTGGTTTTCCCCAGGATTTCCTTGCAAAAACTCGTGCTTTAAACCTGAATTGGAGCAAATGTCAACTTGGGTTGATGTTTGTTCCGATTGACCTTTAAAGAAGTGCTTGTACACAGAGTTTTAAATTGAGGTCCGTTCTTGGAAAGAGCGGAGGAAAGGTAAGTGTAGATAAGCCCTTAGATTAATTCATTGAGGATACAGCTATCTCTGGCTACTAGTCATGAAAACTGCCATATCAGGGGCAGTATGCCTTTGAATACCAGTCAGTGAGAACTACAGAGAGTGCTTATGTGCTCACGTCTTACTTGTCGGTTTCTCAGAGGCATCTTTGGTCTGATCTAGCACAGCTTTTGTGTGTTCTTATGTCCAGCGTGTATGGAGCTTTCTCTCTGCGAGAGGTTTGGCAGAGCTCTAAATGGGGAGTGTACTTTAAAAATAGCAGAATATATTTTGGTTTGTAGACACATTTAATTTAGCGATTGCTTCCAAGGAGGATTGCAAGAGAACACACAGCAGTAATAAAATTTGACACTCAAAATAATATCAGGTTGGCATTGTGGTGTATATAAAGCAGTAACACAGAACTCCCCCTCAACACAGTGCGAATATGCTCCATATGACCTTACGTTCGCAGTGTGTCACTGTATTCTGAATCCCCCTCTCTCTGGAAAGGAGACCTCAGCATGATGTAAGCAGAGCATAAATCTTACATGAATGTGCGCCCAGAACCAGTTGAAAGTGAGTCACACTTGAAATTAGTCATAGTAAACAGAAAGTCTGGCATGGCTGATTGTCAGCCCGCAGATGAGATCCTGCCCTGCAAATCAATTTCATCTGACCTATTACCTAATTTTAATGAAGATGCACTAAAGATGTGCAAAGGCTGTTACAGATAAATACCACAGAAGAGGTTTGGAAAAAATTAATGACACTGTCAGGCAGGATACTTTATTGCCAGTGTTGGATTCAAAAGTGATTAGCAAGTACTTTTTCCTAAGCTTACTGGTGTTCTAGGAAATGTAGAAAAAATTGAAGCTGAGTTTGTGCACGTTTGGTAGAGTTGTGATAAGGTTAGAACTCATGGGGAGAAAAAAAATTAAGGTAATGGAAGGTATGATTGGTTATTCCACTCCTACAAATCTATTACAAGTTCTCTTGGGCTGTTTGAAAGCAGATGCATGGCCAAAGTATTTTATTTTAAAGTAGAAAAATCTGTGAAGAGCAGCAAAAACATTATTAGCTGCTAAATGGCAAACTTCAGAAGTAATGAACAGGAGTGGGTTAGCAAAACATGGTATGTTGAGGAAATGTCTAAACTCACAGAAATAAGATTTACTTAAAAGTGCCTGACATGCTCTGGTCCATGGGGTCACGAAGAGTCGGACACGACTGAACAACTGAACAACAACAACATTATTGTTATTATTATTATACTAGTATGTCAGATTAGGGGAACAGGGACAAAGGCAGGAACAGTTTTAAGATTTGCCACCCCCCTTCATTGGTTAAATGAAGCAAAAACCTGCTTTCATAGTTATTTGTGTGTTTTAACTGTTGAAATAGTAAGGAAAAAATGTGATACAAAACTGATATATCTTATCTATGGAATGCAGGGGAGTTGTATCGTAAATAGTAAATTTTGGTATGTATTATGCGCTTGTATGTGAGGTGTGTGTGAATGGTTTTCTCCACAGTTTCATTTGTCAGGAAAAAGAGCATAGAGGGATAGAAACATCCAATCCAGCATTATCGTTTTCTGCATATGCACACAGGACACCTGAGCTGTGCCTGGGTGCAAACCTTTCATAACCCTGAAGCCTTCCTTGCTGTTCTCCTGCCTTTTGCAACCAACTGTGAAGAGTCTTGTCAGGTCACAAAATACGCTCCAGGCTTCTGGGCTGTTCTCTGGGGAGCAGAGATGTGCACAAGGAAAAGAGCTTCCTTTCCCTCCTGGAATTAGATCAATTTAAAACCCTATCACTCAGATTTGGTTTGACTCTGCTTGCACTCACACCCCTTTTCTGGTAGTGACTCACCCCCTCAGCCACCTTGTGGCTCCTTTGAAAGTCAGCCTGAAGTTGCGGACTCTGAAACCGGATTTTTTGTGGGTGGTAATTCAAGAGCTGACCACTGGATGGCGTGACCGGCTGTTTAACATGTCCAAGAGAGACGCTTTCATTGTACAGAGGTGTTCAGCAAAGACACTCAAATAAGCTTAGCAGTCACGGGATAAGAGGAGAAGGCCTCTTTTGTGAATCAGCAGCTGGTTAAAGGAACAGGAAGGTCAGAGTAGGAATAAATGGATAGTTCTCCCAGTGGCAGAGGTGTATTAAGTATACTCTTCTCCAAGGATCGGTGTTGGACCCTATCCTCCTAACTTGCTCATAAACGATCTATCGTTACAAATGTTTGTTTGAAATGCCTCCCTGTTTCTTTGTTGTAAGCCACTTCGAACATGATTGTGTGTGTGTGTGTGTGTGTGTGTGTGTGTAAGTAAAAGTGGCATACAGATAAAACGAATTGAAATGAATGAATGAATGTTAGGGGGTAAGCAGTGAGGTAGCCAAGCTTGCTGATGATACCAAATTGTTCAGGGTAGTTAGAATACAAAAAGGTGACAGGGAGCTCCCAAAGGCTGTCCCCAAAATGGAGGAACGGGCAACAAAATGGCAAATGCAGTTCAGCGCAAACAAGTGCAAAGTGATGCATGATGGGGCAAAATGTATTGCATGTCAGATGTACTCACCTGGGGTTTGAACCTGGTGGTGACTGACGATAAGAACGACAGCTTGGGGTTGACAAAGGGGTTGACCCAGTGTGTGGCAGCCATGGGAAAAGGTGGATTCTGCGCTAGGGATCATTAGGAAAGGGTTCAGCCACAACATTGCATCCAGTTTGGGTCATCTCACCTCAAACAGAATACAGTACTGCAGTGCTGGGAAGGATTCAGAAAAGGGCAACCAAATGATCAAGGGGCTGAAGCGGCTGCCCTGCGATGAATGGCTACAAGGTTTGAGGCTTTTCAGTTTAGAGAAAAGGTAAGAGGTGCATAAGATGAAGAACGGTGTGGAGAAAGTGAACAGAGAGAAGATTTTATTCTCACCAGAACCTGGTACCAGAACCTGGTACCAGAACCTGGGGCCATCCAACGAACCTGAATGTTGGAAGATTTAGGACAGACAACAGAAAAGGCTTTGCCATTGTTAACTCTGCATTTCGCTCCCTCAGGATATAGGGATGGCCAGCGACCGGAGGCTTTAAAAGAGGATCAGAATAGTTCATGGAGGATAATGGTCATTCGCCACAGTGGCTGTGCTCCCCCTATCCTTTCAGACGAAAGATGCATCTGAATATCAGTTGCTGATAGTCACAAGTAGGAACCACAAGTATCCACTGTGACCCCACATATTATTATAGTCAGGTCATAAGCATCTGACTGGCCATCGTGAGAACAGGAAACTGGACTCGATGGGCCTTTGGCCTGATCCACCAGGGCTCTCGTTATGTTCATAGGGCTCATTCTCCATAGCTTAAACTTGTGCCAGAGCTCCCTAGTGCTCGGCTCTGGCACCTGTTTACAGTGCAAGGGCTCTGTTTTGAAACCTATAGGTGAGAGTGCCCCTGAGCAAGCATAATTTGTTTATTTGCTTACTTACAAAAATATTTATACTGTATACAGCTATTCATAAACTTACTTCGTTGTTCTTTTTATATTTTTTTACTGCATTGTAAATCTCTGAGGAGGATTGTTGGTTCAAAACTATGGTTTGTCCTTATGAGACCCTACTACCCATTCTCCTTTACATCTCCTTCTAATGTGCGGCAAATAATAGCTTACTGTTTCATCCAGATATAGCAAACTGTGTTCTGCTCAAAACTTAAATTTTCTATATTTGACAGCCTATAGTTTGCTACAAATTAAAAAGTAGACACCCCCCACACCACATGAGCAAGAGAGGAGTGTTTGAGTCCAGGACTTCCGGCGAGGACGCCATCGCGGGCGGTTGTGGGTCGCTTCGGTAGCGAAGCGACTCAGGCCGACCCGGGGGTTGGAGCCCCGCTACCGCTAAGCGGGGCTCCGGTAAGCCGCGGGTCGAGCGTCCCGCGGCTTGGGCCCTCCGGCGAGCCCACCATAGCTCCGAACCCTTCCCTCGTTCCCCCTGTAAAGGGGGAGTGGGGGTGAAGGGACTACGGATATGGCAAGACAGTTATATCCCACAGAACAGACTATTGTGAACATGGCTAAATTAGAAGAGACCTTTTTTTTTATAAGAATTTATTGACATTTTCATTAAAAAAAACATATACCCACACCCACACCTACAAATATAAAACAAATACAAATATTGCCATGATTCTTCTTCTTATTCATATACATAAAGAAAAATTTCTATTTCTGAATCTTGACAGTTGACTTCCCCTGCCTTTTCACCTTCGGTTTTAAGTCCATAATCTACTTTAATAACAACGTCTCTCTAAAAATTAAATTCATTTAAAGAAACAATCATCTTAATCTATAATAGCTGATAATAAACAATCATCTTAATCTTTAATAGCTAATATTAGCTAATAATAACTAATAATAAACAATCATCTTATTCTGTAGTAGTTAATAGTAAATCCTTAAATCTTAACAAATTATTCTTATAACAGATCTATACTAACTTCTTCTATCCCTTATACTGCTGCTAATAACATGAAATTCCAAATATCCCTTTTCTTATTAAAAAAAAGAACAAAATAAAACTTACAGTCTTCACCCTCCGATTTCAGATTACCATAACAGACCATTTAGATTTTACACTTAATAATTCACCCTACTCCCCCTCTGTCCATTGTCCATTTCCATCTATCACCGGAACCAATCTTCCAATTTTCCTCTTTTCTTATCCATCCACAGATCCAGACACAGTTCCCAACAGACCTTGCATCGAGCATCAAGGTACACATCTCATCTTTCGGCTTCTCCGCTTCAATGTTGCATTCTTCTTCTATTTGTAGAAATCTTGATTCTTTGTCCCTTACTCCCGAGCTCACACCTCGGGGGCTGGATATAACAGTTCTTACCGTCCCGGGGCTGCCACCCCCGTAGGACGTGTATTTTTCCCGGAGTCGCCCTGTCATTTCTCTCCATCCTTCAAACATCCCTTTCAGCTCTTTGCCAAGGTTTTCTTCCATGGTGTCAAAAACTTGGAAAGCCTCCTCTGTGGGAAGTAATTTTTTTTTTCATGTCCCCACTCAAGACCTTCAATTTCCGATTAAGCAGTTCCAGCTTCAAGATAGTAAGCCTTTGTTCATCCGTTAGTCCAGAGTTCAAAACAAGTTCAAAAACAAAGTCCAACATGTTGAGAAAGGGGATGGGTATCAAATTTCAGTTTCTATTTCTATGTTCTCCCTTTTGTACCAGTAGTTTTCCACTTCAACTCAAACTTTTCGCAGCCATTTCCCCTGAAACCAGGGCGCAAAGACCGACATTTTAAAGGGGGATATTTTCCACAAACTTGCTCCCCAAGGGGAGATCTAAAAAGTCTCACTTGTTAAAGTTCAGATACTTTGTAACCATCTCTGTAACAGCAGCCTCTTAAACTGGTTATTTTCTTTTCCCCGAAGGGAGGGAGGCAGGCTTCCTTTCCAAACGTCCCCCGGATCGTTAATAGAGCACAGAAAGTAGTCCAATCAAATACTCAAGACCACCGGGTTTCTTTAGTTCCGAACATAACAGGTAGAACTTTGACGCTCGTCGCGGGGGTGACCGCCGCTTTGCGTCCCGGTTGGGGCATGTCCCCTATAGCCCGGCTCCGTTGTCCCTTCACCCCCACTCCCCCTTTACAGGGGGAGCGAGGGAAGGGTTCAGAGCCATAATGGGCACAGCCAGGGAGCCCGGGGTGCGGGACGCTCTTCCCGCACCCCACCGGAGCCCCGCTTTGCGGTAGCGGGGCTCCAACCCCCGGGACGGACTGGGTCGCCTCGCAGCCGAGGCAACCCACGACCGCTCCGCGATGGCGTCGCCGCCGGAACTAAATTAGAAGAGACCTTTGACAAGGAGCTAAAGGGGATTCTTGAAGTACAAAATACATTGTTTTTGCAACTCCGAAGAGATGGAACGTCCTGTTGGAGTGAGAGTCCCAGGATTAGGAGACAATCTATATCCAATTTCTGGGGTGAGGGCCCAGGAATGATGGGGAAAAGACTTATTTGTTTACAATCAAAAGATGAATGGAATTTCGAAGCGGAGATGCTGGAAAATGAGGATCGGTGTACCCTGATGCTCCCTGCAAAGACTGTAATAGACTGTGTCTGGATATGTGGATTTACAGGAAAAGAGGATATTCTGGAAATTGGTCGAGGTGTAAGTTGGAGGAGCATCCGGGGGGAAGTCCCGAGATGGCGTAAGAAAATGGTCAGAAAAGGGATAGGGTGAAATATATTAAGGACAGAAATTAGGATGGTTAATTATGGTACCCTGAAGTCGGCGTGTTAAGATTTTAAGCTTTGAACTAGAGAAGAGATATTTGAATCTTTGTGTTATTAGCAGCAGTCTAAGTGAAAGAAGATGTCTGATATGATATGATATAAGAAGTAATATGTTATGTTATAAAGTTGTACTATTAACTATTGTGAAGTAATATTTGGAATAGATCCGATACAAAATAAGAAGTGATAGATTATTTTGGAGTAAAAATAAGATTATAAGAAGCTTGTTTAGTTAGATTTACTAATGATTTAATTTTAGTGATGAGAAGTTACCAAAGTAAATTTGATCTGGAACCAAAGGAGAGGAAAACGGGGGAAGTCGCTAAGTAGTGATGTGAACAAGAAAAGTTTTTTTTTTTTTTGTGAAACAAGAATAAGAATTGTTGGTGTATTTTGTTTTGTTGTGTTTTGAGGGTGGGGTCTGTGTTTGATGTGTTGTGGGTGTATGTGTTATATTGTTCTTTGTATTGAAAAACCAATAAATTCTTTTTTTTTTTTTAAAAAGGAGTGTTTGAGTCCAATACATTATCCAGTTCATTTGCATATGACAAAACAATGGTTTATGTCTGAATGCCACAGAAAGCCATAATTTGCATGATGAAAATTAGCTTCAGAGATACGCTGGCTTGTGTGTGCCCTTTCCCTTCTCTAGTGTGATTGTGATGAGGTCTTATAAAACCCTTCTTACAGCCCGCAAACTGAGTTAATCTAAACTATGGTTTGTTTGAAACAAGACAACTTCAAACCATGGGTTATGAAGCTTGCTTGTTTAAACAAACCATTAACCACAGCTTAAGAGTTTGAGCCCTACACTAAATTGTTCCTAATTGAAATCAGAAGTGAAAACTTCCAAATGTTTCATGTCTATGCTGGAGGAGGAATAGGAAGCAGGAAATTTGCTGGCTCACTGTGTGTTCTTCTTGTCACACTAAACTGCAGTATAGTTGAAACACAAACGTTGTCTTTTTATTAATTGCAGTGCCTAGTTTTTAATTTGATGCTAACTAATTGGGAGATATATATAATGAGATTATTACAAACTACATTCCCATGGTTGCATACTGAAAACTGCCAATGCTGATAAGAACTCCCTGTTAACAAGCATGGTCAAGGAATAATATCCACTCCTTTTGGTGCCATGCACTGGGAAGCTGAAAGGCTGTTAGGCCAGAGCAGGTTTTCCTCAAATGATCTTGATGAGGCATCCACAGAGAGGGATGAACCAACTTCCCTTGCTCAGTGTGTTGCTCCCGTAAGGTGCCTTAAACCCCATGCTCCGTTTGTTGAACGATTTGTCTCCAGGCCCTTCTGTTCCTGGACCTGCCCTCTTTGCTTTCGTTCCTCATTGGCTTTTTAGGTAGCAGGTTTACCAGGCTGTTAGTAAGAATCATCAGGGAAAGCAGCCTGTGTGTTAGTGGAAAGGTCATCTTTTATTTAATGGCTTGGGTGCCGTGGGCCCGTGACTCTTCCAAGCCCTGTTCTGACATGTGCCCTCAAGAGCACGTGTGCTCGTTTCATGTATATTTTTGTGAGCTTGGGGAGGAAAAGAGCAGGAAGATGAAGAGGAGAGGGAGGAGTGCTGGTGGGTGGGTAAGGGCAGATGACCCAAGGATGGTGGTGCTACTGTGATCACATCCTTTTGACAAGGCCGGTTCCTGGAAAAGGAGGCATGGCAAAGCAGACCTTCCCCTCTCTCTTGGATAGCCACTGAAGTGATTGCACAATACCCAGACAATTTGAAAGTGAAAGAGAATTCATTTGTTGCAGGGAGAGAGAGAAAGAAAGGCTTTTTGGTGTGTGAGTGTCTTATGCTAGATTGCCACTTAGGCACCGCAAGCGGAGTATATCCTTTTCCCCGCCCCATGGTTCATTTTTGCAGCTGAGACCTTGAAGCATACTTGAGAGTTTTCTCCTGTGTGTGTGTGTGTGTGTGTCTTGTTTGGGCTTTTCAACTTGGCAGCCATTCAAACCCTTCCCAGTCTGTAACCTTGTAGAGTGTGTGGGAGGGTTTTTTCCTCTCTCTCTTGCTGTCTCTGCCTCTCTCTTTGTGCTTTTAACCTTTATCCTCTTGCCTTGGGGAAGGGTGGGGAGGGAAATGAACTTAAATTTGTAGGCCCTTTGCCTTTGAGGGACAATTTGGGGAGGGGGAGGGAGGCAAGTGAAACCTGCAAGTTTGGGACTCCAGTCGTTAAGTCATTTAGCATTCTCCTATTTTCCTTTTCATGTTGCAGAAAAAAGCAGAAGCCGCACACAGAATTCTGGAAGGGCTGGGACCTCAGGTGGAGTTGGTAAGTTTGTCTGGGCATTTTAACAAATATACAGACTGTGTTTTTCTCTCTCCCTACAGCCACACCCACCTACCCTGCATACTTCCTTTCTCCCCCCCCCCCTTACTTGTCATCCTTGGAGTTTTGGAGGGTAGCCAAATGGTTGAGAAGGAGGTAGACTGACTCCAGCATCTGCATGGTGGCGAGATCTGCAAGGAAGCCTCTGCCTGATTTCAGAATGGTCTGCTGGCCTGAGTCTGGTGCAGGAAGCTTATCAGGGCCAATGGGCTGAGAACACTGAGAATGTAGAGGAAGCTGCCTTACACTGGCCCATTCACTCCAGTATTGTCTGCACTGGCATGACTTATTTTTGAGAAACCTATGTTGGGTCTTAGTAATCATAGCATCCTTATCTAAATGCTCACAGACCAACTGTTGAACTGTCTGTTCTAGGACCTTCCCTGGTATCGATGTTAAGCTTACCAGTTAGTATTTACCTGGGTTTTCCTTTTCCTTGCCCCCCCCCCTTGAAGATGGGGACATTTGCTTGCCTCCAGTCTGTAGGCACCTCAACTGTTCTCCAAGAACAGCAAGCTCCTTTAGTACCCTTGGATTCAGCTCATCAGACCCTGGAGATTCAAATTCATCTAAAGTAGCTAGGTGTTCCCTTTCTACCTCTTTGCCTACCTTAGGCTGCAGCTCCCTCCTTACATCATTTATTCTGTTATCACCAGGTTGGACATTGCTTTCCTTTTAGGTGAAGACAGAAGCAAAGTAAGTGTTGAGTAGTTCCACCATTTCTCTGTCACCTAATACCGGTAGCATTTCTCTGTCTTCCCCATGCAGGGGACCTACCATTTGCTTGTTCTTCCTCTTATTTTGGAAGTAGCCAAAGAAACCTTCATTCAAAAAGCTCATTATGAGCTTTAGCCAGCCATGAGCCATGCAACTGTCAGCTACTCGTGTGTACTCCTCCTTTTATGATTTCCCCTTTCTTCCATTTCTTATACATGCCCTTCTTACCTCTCAGCTCATCTGTAAGCTCCTTATGCAGCTGCACCAGTTTCCTTACTTCCCACTTTTCTTACTTTTGGAATTGTCTGTATTTGAGCCTTCAATATTTCTCCTTTTAGAAACTCCTATCCTTCTTAGACTCTCTTCTCATTGAGTATTTCTGATAACGGGATCACACCCAGTAGTTCCTTCAGCTTTTCGAAATTGACCTTTTAAATTCCAGAGTGTGTATCCAACTACACTCAGTTTTCCCTTGCCTCTGTATCCTGAAACCCAGGAAAACATGATCACTCCCCCCCCCCAAGGTTCTGAGTGCTTCCACTTCATCAATAAGTTCCTCCCTATTGGTGAGGACCAGGTCCAAGATAGGGGATCCCCTTGTTGGTTCTTCCACCTTCTGGGAATTGTCAGCGAGGCAATGGAGGAATTTGTCAGGCCGTAAAACTCTTGGCAGAGTTTGAGTCCCAACAGATATTGGGGAAGTTGAAGTCCCCCATGATTACTATTTCTCTCTTTTTTGAATGTTTGGGAATCTGCTCTAGTAAGGCATCATCCAAGTCTTCAGTCTGGTTTGGCGGTCTATAGCAGACACCCACAGTAAGGTCCCTGTTGTTTCTCTCCCCTACAATTTTTACGCATATGCTCTCAGTCTGCTTTTCATGCTCCAGGTCATGGATTTCTTCACAAGTGTCCACATCCTTTCTATATAATGCTACTCCTCCTACCTTCCTGTTTGGTCTATTCCTTTTGAACAGGTTATACCCCTCAATTCCTACATGAAATTCGTTAAATTTAGCCTGCCCAGTGGCTGCAGGAAGCAGCTGGATGTAAATTGCACAGTGAATTGTGGAAAGGGCTCCTTTTGGTCTTTGGCTGCTGCCTTTCATGTCCGGTCGTGGCACTCTGGTCGCTGTCTGTGGTTACTAGGCAGCTGTGATGATGCCTTTGGGCTGCAGTACGTAAGCGACTTGTACTGTGGCTTATCACCCTGCCTATGAAAGAAAGCCACCTAGAGAGCACCTTCATAAATGGTCTCAGCTCCCTTAACAAACTACAATTCCCAGGATTCTTGGGGGAGGGGGGCTTGACTTTTAAAATGGTGAAAGGGAGCTTTCACTGTATAGTGTAGATGTGCCCCATTTTACAGTAGCCCATACAATGACAGCTATGTTAACATAGTATGCTATTAGTTTCTGTTGGTTGGGTCTGTACATAAAGTTAAATACCCCACAAGGATCACACCCCTAGTACTTACACCTGTGGCTTTGTAGATTTTGCAGTTCAAGTGTGGAACATTGGTACTGGCAGTGTAGAACATGCCCACTGGCAGATCACAGTTTGTTTGTTTTTTAAAAAAAGATTAAAGTGACTGTTTTAGTCCTTAGGATTGTGGAGGGGAGTGTCTCAGCAGAATTTTCAGTGATTAGTGGGTGGGACCAGTGCTCATTACCGGTATAACTCTTTGCCTCTCCTCTGTGATTGACAGAAGGTGAATTTGGATTCAAGTCACATCACATGTATAATTTCAATCTGAGTTGAAATAATTCATTTTCCTTGGTGCAGAATTTGCATTTCACTGAAACAGATTTCCTTTTTAATTGTCTAAGCCCTTCTTGTGGCTACTCTGGCACACGAGAGTGTGTTTGTACAGATTTTGGGAATAATGTGCTATATACTCAGTGGCAATAGTGTGCGCCCCCCCCCCAACAGGGATGGAGCGTGCTAAGCCAGCCACCAGGTGATGGCAGGGTGAGGAAGATGAAGAGCACTCTCCCCACCCTGTCCCTGCCCAATGCGTGGGCATCTGTCGGGCTGGGTGAGAGTTAAGGGCTCCCTCACCCAGCCCCCGCTGCTGACGGGTGCTCATATGCTGCGCGGGATGGGTGCAGAGGCTGCTCTTCACTGGGTAGAAGTGAGGCGCAGAGGGTGAAGAGCACCCCCTATGCTCTGTCCCTGCAAGGCATGTGAGTGCCTGCCCGCCAGTGGGTGGGTGGGGCAGGGCGCGGAGGGTGCTCTTCACCTTCAGAGGGAGCTCTCCGCACTCACCCAGTCCCCGTTGCTGATGGGAGGCCGCTTGGGTGCTGGGCGCATATGGGGGTGCCTGGTTTGCCCCTCTTCCCCCAATTCTGTGCCGGGGCCATCCCCCCCCCCAAACTATTCCAGTCTATATACTACAAATGATTTCTGATGGTAATCCACACAGGAAGCTGCACAATACCAAACCGCTAGGCCTAGTCTACCAATGTCTCCCTTTTTTAGGATTGATATTGTTGAGATTTTAGGGGATTTTACCACAAGATTGTTGAGCTTTTTTAGGATTAAGCAGCACAAAACACTTTTGAACTAGCCTTTGGATCCGATCACAGGCAGCACAGATGAAGACAAACGGCAGGCAGGTGTCACAGACGACCTGCCGGAGGCAGTGCAAGCCAAATGGCAGGCGGGAGAAAAAGCCAACTGCCGGTCACCAGTGTGATGCGGTTGCCAGCAGGGATACAAAAGAGGGCACATACGAGAGCCGGCGGGTGGCCGGGACCCAAAGCTGCATGCAGGGTACTTGCACAAGCCATTCAAGCAGCCAGGATAGAGAGGCAGGCGCATGCATAAGACAGCAGCTGGGCGGGTCCTAGAGCTGCACGCAGGGCGCATGCGCGAGCCGCCCAACAAAAGTGGGGAGCTCCAGGAGCCGCCAACGGCAAGCAGCTGCAAGAGCCAACCGGAGGGCGGGCGCGCAAGCCGCAGTGCCTGTGGGGCCGGATTAAACTGACCAGTGGGCCGGATTTGGCCCATGCAACAGACTATGGACATGCCTGAATTGAACATACAGTATAAGCTGTCTGGATGCCGACCTAGATACCCACCCAAAATTGACAGCTGTATGAAATAAGTTTCAATGTAGCTAGGGCAGTAAGGTCTTCAGACCATTGCATTATAGTTGGTGAATATTTATCCTTCCAGTCTCTCTTAGTTTTAGACGTATTGTTAAATCTATGCTTCTATTCCCACATGCAAGGCATCACTTGATGCTGCAGTCATCCAGTGCTGTAAATGCAGGGCCCCAGCACTGAGGAAGCAAACAGTGATCCATCTGGTGATGGGAATCATCTGGCTTCACTCGTAACATTTCCTTGCTCAGATGGCTTCATGAAATGATTCCACGGTTTGCATGCAGCGAAATGCTCCCCAAAGTGTGACTGTGATTAATTTCCATAGAACACTTTGTTGGGGTCAATGCACAGACAACCATGTCTGTGATACGGTGCAAAGTGAGGGAGTTCTGAAGGTAAATGGCTGATGAAGCCTCCACCTAGCTCCATCAAGAGGAGACATGACCTATGAAGCTGCCATGCCTCAATCCCGCATTCCCCAACCCTGTGCTCTCCAGGTGTTACTGGACTAACTCCTACCAGCAGCACCTAGCATGGCCCAGTGGCCAAGGAGGATGTGCCTCATTACAGATTATTATTTTTTAAAAAAATACATGTTCAGACAGAAAGTCCTTCTCTCTGACTTCCTAGTTTTCTGTTTTGTTTTTTAAATGCATGGGGGTTATTCAAACCGTAACCCATCTACCTGTGTGGTGTAGCAGTGCATCCCAGGAGAAGCTGTGCCATTTGTTCTGCCTGGCTTCCACTCGATTCATTTTCAAACTTTCACTCTGAAACTTTGTTTGAGGAAATCCCCTGTGCAAGTCGCTTTCACTAATTTGTGCTGGCCTCCACTTGCACAGCAGACAGGGAGAATTTGTCGCGCTGACCCCGAAAAAATTGGGACATTCTGCAGCTTCCCAACTCATGACTAGTGTTCGGCTCCGAAGGCCCTGGTTGCATTACTCATCTGGAAGCAACCCAAGTATGGCCATAATTTTGATGAATGATTCATAAGCGAAGTGTTAGTCATGTCTGAGGAGGTAGCTGCTTAAGGTGGCCTTGAGGGCACTTTGTTCCTTCTCCTTAAGTGAGAAGGCCCAGAGAAGTCACAGGATGACAGGATGTTTCCCCAGAAGGGCTTCAGTCTCATTCACGCATTGGGTTGGTCTGGACTTTGTTGTTTTTAAAATGCAAGAATCACACAGCCGCTCCTCCACCTCCCCTAGGGCTGTCTTATTTTGACTTGCAGTGACACTCCAGCAGCGGTTCCAGCAGGTGTTTTAATAGCCAATATGTTTTGAAGTGGCAGTGCCACTAGAGATTGAACATGTAGTCTTTAGACATGCAAAATATATTTCTGGGGGAAGGCAAGGAGGAGAGGGCGCTCTCTCTTTTAAAAAAACAACAGAAACAGAGCTTTACTGTACAGGTTGGTGTTCTCCACAGTCTCTGAATTCTGTTGTAGTACATGAAAGGAATTCAGCATTGAGTTGTCTGTGTTGAAAATACCACAAGTCTCTCTGTTGGTTTTGCTGCAACAGACTAACATAGCTGCCCACCTGGAAATTAGGGAAAGAGATCCTGGGTATGTGTGTGTGCATATTTTTAAAGTTACTGGACTGTATTTATTGACCTTACGGTTTTTTGTGGTTTTCCAATGATGTTTTCTTTATAGTTTTGTTGTTTTCTGTCTGAAAAATTAAACGGATAGAGAGGATAGAAGTGGGGAGAGCCCTGTAACAGTGGGTGGAGGGGGGGTCATCAAACCCTTCTGCACTATTGAAACAAAGTACTTAGATAAATTTCCTGGAACATCATCAGGATATGTGGGGGGAGGGAATAGATGCACTATCAAGATTGGATTCAAGGCTCACCCTGAGCAGCTGTTATATCTTGTTGCAGGTGAAAGTGAGTTTTAATTCTTGAATTGCTGCACCATTTGCCTTCTCTAGGGACCCAAATCACAATCCCTTTATGAAATTTGTTGTTGTTGTTTTAAAAAAATTGTACACTTTGCCGATTCAGCTGTATTCTCTGGGTGGTTCACAGTTTAAAATCATTAAATATAAATGCAGCAGTTAACATCTGTATCCAGCTAAGTTCTCATTAGAGTAGACCCACTGAAATGAATGGACCTACATTAATTAAATTTATTAACAAATTAATTAAATGGGTGTACTCGTGAGTAAGGCTAGCATTGGATCCAACCCTGTGTATGGCAAATTGTGGTTTCAGGCTAGGCTTTCTGATACATATTTGTCCTGATGCTTAGGTGTTTATCGGTCCAAAGAACATACCATACTTAAGGTATATTCCAGCTCCATCATTCCCCTTTGGTCCATCATTATAGTTGTTGCTATTATTGTTTATTATTATTTAGACTTGTTGATTGCTTGTTACTCAAAGGTCTCTAAGAGACTTTCAACACATTTAAAAACATTACTATAAATTCATTATGCCATAGAAACAAACCTCACTCAATACCGGGGAAGAGCCATGGCTCAGTTGCAGAGCGTCCACAATGCATGTAGAAGGTCCCGGGTTCAATCCCTGGAATCTCCAGGTGGGGCTGGGAAGGTCCCCTTGCTGCCCTGGCCCCCACCCCAAATTCCACAACAGAGGCGCTCATGTGAGAGTAGAGATGTGAAGGCCCTGGAAAGAATTCAATCTCCACTGCCCCAAAATCTCCCTCTGAACCCCCCCCCAAAAGAAGAAGAAGAATTGGGGGGGGGGAATGCATTGGGGATGGGTGGGATTATGAAATATTTTCTTTTGGAATGGTGAGCAAAATGTTAAGGCAAGGTGTCCAAAATGATTTCTAGAACTATGTAGCAGGGAGACTTTTATGTAAGACTGTATCAGATAATTACAGATCATTACTGAGAGTACAACTCTCAAATGCAAGTGCAAGATGCAATTTCTGCCATTGTCACAAGGGGATCTTTTTGGTTGAAACTTCTGGCCAGAGTTCTTAATTATATTTATTTCAGTGTATTTTGTAATAAGAACTCCAACTTTATTTACGATTGTCACAAGGGGAGCATAGCTGTCAACCTTTCCCTTTTCTAGCGAGGAATCCTATTCGGAATAAGGGAATTTCCCTTAAAAAGGGGGAAAAGGTGACAGCTATGAAGGGGAGGAAAGATTCTTCCAGAAAAACCAGGGGAGGGGGTGGGAAGCCTGACAATTTCTGGAAATTTTACATCTCTACGTGGAGAGTAAGAAAGCTTTTCTCAAGACTTGCAATAGTACAGGGCAGGCTATAGGTACAGAATGCCAAAGTAAGTTTGAGAACTGCATCAAGGATTTGAGACCATACAAGAGCTGCAAATGTGTCTCAACAAATAGCCGTTCCCCTCCTGGCAGCTATTAAAGGCAAGACGTGGCATGCTCACTCGCAAGACTCTTTCCTCCTACGAGACTGGAGAACTCGGAGGCACGCACTCCTCCAAATGTGATCATGGGTCAGCTCCCAGTGGTGGAGGCGACTATGAGTTTTTGTCAGCAGGACAGAGGTCACCCCCCATGACTCCTCCTCCTCCTCTCAGCTGGTTGACATCTTTGGTCATTGCTAGGGAATCTCACAGCTCCCTGGCTGGTGGCAGAACAGGGAGCCAGCAGGACTGTCTCCCCTTTCTTGCCCTTTAAAGGTGTAGAAGCAGGGCACCCATCCTCCCTCCCAGGCCCCCACCCCAGTCCTAAGGCAGCTGGGATTGTGGGGTCACAACACCCTCAAACCCCGAGGAGCTGCTGCCAGTCGGTGTAGACAGTGCTGTGCTAGATGGACCAGTGACCCAACCTAGTATAAGGCAGATTCCTATGTTCCTAAGCATGCTCTGCTCTGACTGAGTCCTGCTGCTTCCTATTGGGGGAAACTGCTCTTTAGCGCTCAGTTGAAGGAAATGACAATTCAGGTTTCCCATGGGTTGCCACTTGTTCCATTCAGTTGTTGAAGAGCAGGTTTTGCCTTGGAAAGGAGCAGGACAAGGGGAAAGCCCGTCAGACATGTGCCTAGAACGTGTGGGTCAGGCAAAAAACCACTTTGACCCATGCTTTCTATGCACAGCACATGCAGAAGTGTGGATGAGCCCAATCTGGCAGAAGCTGTCCAGCATCTCAGTTGCATCTTTTCCCAACTCTGCTTCCTGAGAGTCTTTTAAAACTGGAAATGCTGAGCGTTGATTGTGTGGAAGCTTCTGCATGCAAAACTTGTTCTTTACCACCGAGCTGTGGAGGTTGCTCTGTCCTTTGCAGCCACTCCCCCCACCTCCCCGGCCAATCCCCTGAGTTTCCATGTGTGCGACTTTAACATTTTCTTCCACAATAAAGTGAGTAACAGCCTTGCTACTCTCTGCTATGTTGCACATGGGGCTTCAGAGGAGTTATGTTGCAAATTGCTTGTTTCTGAACAAGCTTGCTTTTGAACAGCGTATTCTTAGTTCTGCAGTGACTCAGGCAGGCAGCACCTTGGGGAAGAAAGTAGAAGCGAATGGAGAGGAGAAGCATCTCAGGTGATGGTGGAAGGTTCTGGGTGGGCAGTGGAGCAAGTCGGTGTTTGGCGCTGACATTTGGAGTTGTAGGGACTTAGCGTGCCTTCAGCTCCCTGGGAGCCAAAGCTCATAAGCGGTACAGGGTGCCTTGCCGTCAGCGCTCCATAATTATGATATGCTAGCCCACGCTGTGATTTACACTTCAAATTTCCTTTTCCTTTTCAGCCACTCTACAACCAGCCCTCAGACACAAGGCAATACCATGAGAACATTAAAATGTAAGTACATAGCAATAAAGTCCTCTTCCATCTCTTTCTCTCTACCCCCCCCCCCCGCCTTCCTTTCAAATGTCTGTGCGTTAGTGAGATTAAGGCAGGCAGAGAAAGAGATTCTTTGCCCTTCCTGCCTCAGATCTCTTCCTCCCCTGCTGAGACGGAAAAGCAGGAGGGGACATCTCTCCTGTTTGTCCTCGTGCTGCGTTTCCTACTTTTGAGGCTTGAAGCAGCAAAATGTCCTAAGTGGTTCGTCATTTGGAGTCAGCGGAGAGATTGAGCAGGGATGGCTAGAGTGTTGTGGGTAATTGCTGTGGAAGGGGAAGGTGGGGTGAGGGAGGGAATCCGCTGTTGGAAAACAGGAAGGGGTGTGATGAGAAGGGAATTGGGGGACGTGTGTGTGCCTGTGTTCGGATGGGAGATTTGAAACTACCTGAAGATTCATGGCAATTTTTCACCATCCCTGAGCAGTTGAGCAAACAGGATTCTGCACTTGCGCAGAACTTGTTTGGGATGTCTGTAGAGGATCCTGCACTAGCCATGGAAGCAAGGTGGCTTTGGTCAGCACAGCCAGAAGATTGGGACGAGGGGAACGAGGCCAGGTCCCTTGGCGCTCAGGTCAGAAATTCCAACCTGACCCAGACGTTATCCTGAAGTGAAGCCTTGCCGCTTAAGTCTAGTTTCCTGTCCTTCCCCCAAAGAGACCGCAACCACAGTGTGTCATCTTACAGCAGCTCTTGCAGCAGATCAGGTGTGGGTTTTGAGTTGGTGTAGATCAGGCTTCCTCAACCTGGCCGCGTCTGGATGTTTTGGACTAGAACTCCCATCATGCCTGATCTCTGGCCATGCTGGCTGGGGCTGATGAGAGTTGTTGTCCAGCGAAGTCCACTGAGTGCCATGCTGTGGAAGACTGAGCCAAACTGTAGCGAAAGGGGTGTGTGAAAGACAGACAGACAGACAGACAGACAGACAGACAGACAGGAGGGCACGGAGCTGGGAGCACTGTGCTTTATCTCTGTTGTTCTGGTTCCATCATTACATAAATATTTTGGCTTTTCATATACATTTTTGGTGTTTGAAAAAAAGGACAGGGTGGCACCTTCCAAGTACAGAAGCTGACAGAACTGACAAGTGACAGGAGAAGAACACACTCAGTCGCACTGAGAGCAGCAAGCTAACATAGAGGCCACATGGCAGGCTGTGTGCGAGATGCGTCTCTGTCTTCCTGCCACTGCCACCCCTCAGCTTCTGCTGCTTGAGTCAGCTGCCTCACTTTCCCTTTGGCTATAATGCTCCCTGGACCTGTTCATTATTGTGGGGGCTTTTAATGTTCTCCCTGGTGTTTTGTTATTAGCTTTGTGTTGGGTTGGCTGACGGAGTCCCAATATGTGTTTTTGAAAGGCTGGGAGTAGTTGGGCTGGATGCTGACATTGACACAGCAGTAGGCAGAAGGAGCTTGGGCCTGCCATGATGGGAGAAGGACAACTGAGGGCCTTTCTTCCGCCTCACCTGGGGTGGCCTAGTAGGCTTGTTGGCAACCTCCTGAGTTTCTGGGTGCTGCAGGTTAATGTTATGCCAACCAATAATAAGGTCATAAAATCCAGAACTTGATCCAGAATAAGCAAAACTATTTCTGTCATGCATCGCCAGCTGGAGGAGGTGGGAGAGGTCTCCTGTTGTGGCCCATTGATTTCAAACCTCGCTGCAGCCAAGACTGGAGAGGTGAAGGAACAAACCAGTCCCCTGTCCCAAGTTCCCTAGTTCCCGGTTTTTGAGTGCTTCCCCTTCAGGCTGTGTGTATGTGAGACAGTATTAATAAATAATAATAAATTTTTATTTTTACCCCGCCCTTCCCAGTTTAAAAACCGCACTCAGGGTAGCTAACAGCAAATATAAAACATTGATTAAAATGCAACTTAGCATAAAACAGCATAAAATACAACATAAAATGCAGCATCATTATCAATTGATGTCTGTATCAAAAATTGAGGGGTCATTTGGGGGGGGGCAGTCAGTAGACATCAAATGATCACCAGGGCTAACTGACCAAGTTGGTCCTGCTAGGGCCAGCAAGGAGACCGGGGAGGAATTTAAATGTGGGGTCCCAGAAAGGGTTTCTTCATATAAGAGGAAAGGGAAAAGGGAATAGAGGATCAGGCTAATTCAAATTGAAGGCCAGGCAGAATAGCTCTGTCTTACAGGCCCTGTGGAAGGAGATCAAGTCCTGCAGGGCCCTAGTCTCATGGGACAGAGCATTCCACCAGGTCGGAGCTGTCACTGAAAAAGCCCTGGCAGAGGATAATCTGGCTTCTTTAGGACCCGGGACCCTTAAGATATTATTATTATTTGTGGACCTTAGTGTCCTCTGCGGGACATACCAGGAGAGGCGGTCCCGTGAGTACGAGGGTCCTAGGCTGCATACGGCTTTAAAGGTCAAAACCAGCACCTTAAACCTGACCCTATACTCCACCGGGAGCCACTGGGTGAATATGCTCCCTTGGAGTTCTTTTGGTGCACCAAATGCCATGCTGCCTAGGAGGCTCCCCTGCCAGAGCTGGCCAGGGTGGTCTTTGGTGTGGCATTGCATTTCTTATATTTATATTCTTCATGTCTTCCATCATAGATCCCAAGGTGGCATACACCTGGTTCTCAGATGCTCAGTCATCCAGGTACTGACCAGATCCACACCCACTCAGCTTTAGCAGGGTGGCGGCTCCTTATGCCTTCATGCCATATCCTGGGACCCTGAGATATTGGTGCTGAGGCAGGATGCATGCCCTTTCCCACCCCACACCCTGATAGGTGCAGCTCAGGATTTCAAGGCCATTTGTCACAGTCCTTGCGTGTTTCCTAGTGGCTCACCTCATTGAATAGCTTAAATACAGTTCTTGTCAGCTGTGGGTAGCTGCCCTGGCATTCAGGAACGCACTGCGGGGAATATGATGGTAATGTATACCCTCTGTGGTCCCCTCTGGAGGACTGTCCCTTGCCTGCTCAGCCACAGTGCAGCCAGAGGAGGGAGTGTAATGCTGTTGCCCTAAGAACAGCCACAGCAGACTTGTGTTGCTGCCCAGACGCTGTCAGCCCAAGCCAGTGAGTGAGGAGATAAAATCGGAACTGACTGCTGGGCTGGCATTTGTGGCCCTGTGCAGCTGAGACTTGGCACAGCAAACCAACCTGGAGGGGAACAAACACCAGAAGCTGCCTTATATCGAGTCAGCCCACTGGTCTGCCTGGCCCAGTATTTCCTTACACTGGTTGGCAGCAGCTTTACAATGCAGGGCAGTTGTACCTGGAGAAGTTAGGGTTTTCTGCATGGAAAGCAGATACTCTGCCACTGAGCCTAAGGCCATAGCTGGACTGAGAATCTGCATCGAAGACTGCAAGAAGCCCTTGCCAGCCCCCTAACCTCCTTCTGCCCCTCATCATTGGCTTCTGCGGTCTCAGTGCCGTACAGCTAACAAGGACTTGGAACTTGTCTCTCTATGTGTTTAACTAAAATGAAAGAAACCATAGGGTTGTATCCAAATACGTTTTACTCAATGAAGTTAGCCATCTCCACCAGTTTCAATGGGAATACTCTGAGTATGGCTAATGTTACCCTCGGAAGGTTGCCCACCCCAATTTAAGTCATGCAATCAATTCTGCGGCTGCCCAGGGAGCCTTTCAGCCCAGAAACTCCTTGTCCTCCTATCTGCTCCCTCTCCTTCCTTCTTGTCTCCTTCCACTGCTACCAAGGTACGCTATTGTTGCATTTTTGTGGGTCTGGAGATGTGATGATGAGTCTCCATTCTGGCATGTCATTCTTAACAATTGGCCCCATAAGGCTGTCCCCTCTTCCTGTGCACAGTGTGCCCTTTTGATCCACGTAACCAATGCCTGGATGTTTAATGTTTGTGCCTTTTAACAGTGCACAGTTAAAATTAATTTCATGCCCCAGTTCATTCCTGCATCTGTAATTTCAGGAGCTTCTAAATCATTGCATTCAGCTCCCTGGGAGACCAAGATGCAGTGTGGCTTAAAGAGCTTCACTGTGACTTTGTACATTAGCTGTGGTGGTAACACAAGAAGCTGCCTTAATGTAAAAGCTGGCCTGTAGTGAGTCCAGCCCAGCTTTGACACTATTTTGACTTTCAGTGGCTCTCCCAGACCTTAGGCAGAGAAAGGCCTTTCCCTTCCTTGTAACAGAAATTGGGTTCAGGGGAATGCCTGCCTAAACAGGTATGTCTTTGGGAGCTGGCGGAATGCCAACTCTGATGGAGCCTCATCAGTACTGGCATCCTACCAGCTCCTGAAGACTCATCTGTTTAGGCAGGTGGTCCCCTGAGCTGATTTTATTGATCTGGCTGTTCTTTCCAAATTGTTGTGCTTTTTGATTCATAGTTTTATTGTATATTTTAATTAAGGATATTTTGATTCCCCGGTGTTATGGCTATTGTTAATTTTAATTATATCTTGATTTTAGAGTTGTAAACTGCTTTGAAGTCATTTTTGACATGTAGGCAGGGCAGTGTATAAATTAATAAACAAATAACATGGGATCCTTTAGCACAAGGATGGGAAACCCACGGCCCTCCACACATTGTCAGATTCCAGCTCATGTCATCCTGGCTGAGGCTGATGGAAGTTAATGTCCAGCATGTGACTTTGTATTGTCCACACTGAGTGGCAGCTCCTCTCCAGGGCTTCAGGCAGGAGTGGATTGGACCTGGGACCTTCTGCTTCCAAGGCAGGTGCTGCAATCCCACTGCTACCAACCCCTCCTTGGGCTACAGCTTCAAATGCCTTTAGCCTGGAGTGACCCTAATGAATTTGCACCGGTAAGAGCTGGGCTATAAAAGGATTGCATTTCTACTGTTTTCAATTATTAAAATCTTGCTTTTGGAGGCTCTCTCCTTCTTTGACCTTTTTGCCTTCTCTTCTCTGTAATATGCTCTGCTTCATGCTGAAGGTATGCAGCAAGTTGCCAAGGTGGCCACATACTTGCATAGACTTCTTGGGTGCTTGATTCCCTTTCCCCTTTTTAGCACAGCTGGCATCCTCCTCATTTAAATATTCTCCCCACGTCCCTTTCCTGCTCCCTAGCATTCAGAGTTTCCCATTCCGTTATTGTGAGCTTGCAAGAAAGTGTTTGGATGAATTATTTAAATGCTTGAGAAGTATGTTGCCGGCCTTGGTGGTTTCCTTCTCCCTTAACCCCGGACTCCCAAATATGATGTACCGTTCCCTCTCTCCTGCCCCACCTCAACCCAAGTGGATGAAGTACCAAGAACTGTGGTGAGCAAAGTATGAGTAGGAATATAGGAAGCTGTTTTACAACAGGTCCGTCCACCTGTCCCTCTAGCTGAGGGGTAGTCAACCCAGTGCTTTCCAGATTTTGCTGAACTACACCTCCCATCATCCCTGGCACAGGAACACAGGAAGCTGCCTCATATGGAGTCAGATTCTTGGTCCACCTAGCTCAGTGTTGTCTACACTGATTGGCAGTAGCTCTCCAGGGATTGAGAGTGGAGGCATTCTCAACTCTCGCTGGAGATGCCAGGGATTGAACCTGGCACCTTCTGCTTGCAAAGCAGGTTGTCTTCCACAAAGCCACACATATTCTATGAGACTAACACAAAGGGCTAGACCATTGGCCAGGCTGGCTAGGGCTGGTGGGAATTGGGAGCCCAGTAGTATCTGGGGGGAACCAGTTTGGCTTTGTGATCCTTCTTTAAACCAGAGGTGCTAGGGGTTGAACAGGAGACCTTTTGCATGCAATATGCAAACTCCTGCCACTGAGTTGCAGAGCACCTCTGACACACATGTTGGTGACTTGTGGAAGGCGGTTGTTAGTTCACCACACCTCAGCCACTGTGATGTCTCAGCAGAGTCTTCAGAAATTTCCTGCTCCAGCGGAACAGCTTCTTCCAGATTCCCAGTTAGGGGGAAACTCCTCTGCCACACAGCTAAAAGTAACGAAGTGTTTATGGTCTCCAGACACAAGACAAAGCTGAACACTGCTATCTACTGTGTACAGATCTTCTGGTCCCTGCAGTAAAGATACATAGGTACAGAGAGATCCGCTAACACTGTCACCATTCTAGCTAACACTGCTCTGTAAAACTCACAGCCTTTTCCCCAGACTCTCACAGATTCAGAATCAGACCCTGATAGCAAACAGGGCAGCACCAGGATTTGCATCAGGACCCCCATGCAGACAAGAACATAATGAAGGCAATGCCCTAGAGACCATTATACCTATCTCTGCATTCTTGAACCAAAGGGAAGGTGAATGACTTAGCAAGTCATACACTCAAACTCTGCTCTGTTGCTGTGGTAACCCAGTGCAACCCAGAACGTCCAGCAGCATGGGGGATGTGCTAACTCAAGACATGGACCAAGCACCCATGGATCACATCACACCACCAACACACATATAAATCTCTGAACTGAGAATTAAGCTTGTTCTCTAAAATGCAGACCAAATGAATTTACCCTCTGTCCCTGTTTACTGGGGTTGCCTCATTCCACCAAAACTCGCCAGCAGAAATATCTTCCTAGAATCACCTGACTGCAAGGGCAAAGGCAGGTGCGTTGCTCCTCTTCAGCTCCTGTGCATCTCCTTCTGTTTTGTTTCTGCCACCTGAACCACCGGCCCTACTTGGTTCCCTTCTTTCCGTTCCCCTTTGCCAAGCTCACTGCTGATGTTGATCCTGTCTTTTGGATGAGTCAAAAGGCTTCCTGTGTAATGTAATACCTGTGATAAAAGTTTGTGACCACCTAACAGACATGCTTTTGTCTCTCTCTTGGCTCCAGCTTCGTCTCAGGAAAGCTGGCCTCTCTTATATCTCCGCTGCCTTTATCTCTCTCCTTCTCCCCCGCCAGCCACTCCCTGGCTTTGGGGTTTTTAATCTACGTGTAGCATACGTTTACACAATATACTGAAGCTGTTAACCCCCCTGGAGGCTGGCCAGAGATATTCAGGTGGCTGTGGGCCAGGGAATACAAAACACCAAACCTCTTTCACAGGCTCCTTTCCCAAAGAGCTTGGAACTGTGCCCAATGAGAGAGTTAAGGTGGAATTGTTCTCTTTGCAGCGGCGTCGCGAGGGGGGGGCGATGGGGGTGAGCCGCCCCAGGTTCCAGGGGGGTGACACTTGGGCCAGCTTCACCCCGCTGGCAGGCCCCGAGCAAGCCGTGGAGCAGGGCAACCTTGCCCTGCAGCCTGCTTGCAAACCTGCTTGGTGGCCTGCGAGCAAGCCGCAGAGCAAGGCCGCTCTGCCCCGTGGCCTGCCTGCCAGCGGCACTAAGGGGCAGCGGGGCTGCCCCACCCCTGCTGCTCGAGCTGCCGCAGAAGCAGTAGCGCTGGCCCAGCTGAGTATACATGCATGAAATGTTGCGTGTGCGCACTCTGTCTGGGCTGGCGCTGCTGCTTCCACGGCGACCTTGCGAACCTGCTAAGTGAAAAGGCAGCTTGTGGGGCTGCCGTGCGCGATCAGTGGCTCGTGGGGAGCTGCCAATCACGCACGGCAGCCCCACAAGCCGCCTTTTCACTCCATGGGCTCGCAACATCACCGTGGAAGCGGCGGCGGTGGCCCTGCGACGGCGTGCACACGCACAACATTTCGCACGTGCGTACTCCGTCCTGACGTTGTGTCATGACGTCACGCCGCAACGTCACAACGCCCCACCCCCAGGGGGTGCCTCTGTTCGCTGCCCCGGGTAGCGAGGAGGCTTCCTCTGCGTCTGCCTCTTTGCCCAGTGGCTTTTAAGCACAGGGAATAAACTTTGCTTATGCTGGCTATTGACCCTACAGACGTTTTACATAGAAGCTAGTACTCCTCAGGAAGGCAAGTAGGTGGACCTGCAACCCTGCAAATATTGTTGGAAGGCTGCAGGATCCCTCTCTCTGATGTAAGGCACTCCCAAAGTTTGAACCAGGAGCTAACCCAGAACTGTGCTTGCTCAGAACCCTCTTTTTAGGCTGTGAAGGGAATCTGGGTGTGCAGCATCAGTCTCTGCTGTGGGCAAGCAGCATGTCCAGCCCAAGGACAAGTAGGAAGAGCCTGGTCATGCTGCGTTGGCCAAACCTAGTCCCCTTGCCCCACTGCAAGTAAGCCTAATTTCCCTTGTTTTGCTCTCAGTCTCCAATTCCTTCGTCTTCGTATATTGCCTTTTGAATTTTTATGTTGTAAGTGTCTTGGTGCAGAGACCTCCCCTGTTACATTTTTGGAAATGGTACTAAATGAACTTCTAAATTTTTTTTAAATGAAAGTCAGCTCCAAACCCTGCAACTATCTTTTTATGCAGACAGCTTCCCATGACAAAAGGGACAGCTGACATTTAAAACAAACAAACAAACAAACCCTGCTACTTTTTATATGTAAGTACCCCTCAAGGTCTGAGGGATTTTTTACAATTTATTTTTAATAAAGAAGAGCCCATTAGAGCCAACAATGTAACCCCTGCGTCGCTTATGAAGGTGAGCTTCTGTGTGCTTAGCTTGGCCCCACCCTCTAGGACTCCCCAGCGCTTCTGCCATCTCTGATTTTCCTTCCCTTTTAATCGATGTAAACAGTTAGAAGATCGTTGCTGGGGAGGTGATGGCGTGTGTTGCAGTTCTGACCTTTCTAAAATGCTGAGCGCGTCTCCCACTGGTGTGTGTCAGTTCTTTACCTTCTGCCGGCTGCGCTGCAGAAATTCTGCAGCCTCGCTTGCTTGCTTGCTATGCCTCCAGGGACCGCGACATGTGCTTCCTCCGATACATGGCCCGAATTAACCTTCTCGCAAACGGTTTCTAAGTAACAGCAGTGGCACGTAGCGAGGACTGGCTGTGAAGCACACCAAGGCTCACACAAGCCTTTTGAAGCGGAGTGTGGGATCTGCAGAGTTCCCCCTCCCTTGCACAAGGCAAGGAAACCAAGGCAGCCCAGCCCCTTTGTAAACGCTTTGCAGCTTTCGAAACTCTTCGCTGCCTTTGCAAATGCACAGAGCCAGCTCAGCCTTGCTCACTCCTCCATATTAACCTCCGTGGGGGTCCAGCAAAACTGAATAATTGAGGCAGGTATTGTCGAGCACCTCTGTTCTTTCAAGCCCTTTTGATGTGCTTGGAGTCTCTGTGTTACAGCTTCCTGGTCTCCTGCATTGCTCTCGGATTGGGCCAGCACTTCCCAAGGCTTCTCCCCCACTCTGTTTGCTTTTGAAAAATATTGTTATTGACAATTTCAGCTGTCTTGCCCAGAAGGGAGAAGGTGAGGCTCTTGGGATGGTCTCTGCTACTCCTTCTCCTGCTGTCTTTCTCTCTCTGCCCCCCTCCCCACTTTTGGAGCTGCTCCCTTGGGCATGTAAAGAGCACCAGAAACCCTTCTCCTTAACCTCAGGGGTTTGATTTCTGGAAGACAGTTTTCAAACGATTTCTGGTGTGGTGCCTTTAGCACACGTGGGAAGGTCCTTCACAGATGACTTACCACCGTCCTTAATGAGGGCAGAACAGGAGGAGCTCACCCTTGCGGATGCCTCATTGCACGGAGTGCTTAATTGGGTTGTTTCTTTGTGGTTTTTGCACAATTCCAACGAGGTTTTCTTATTCATTTTACGTATGACTACATTTATATCCCACCTTTTTGCCAAGGAGCTCAAAGGGGTGTGCCTGACTCTCTCTTCCTTCATTTTATCCTCACCACAAGCGTGTGAGGTAGGTCTGGCCGAGAAACAGGGACTGGACCAAAGTCACTCAGTGAGTGTCACAGCTGAGTGGGAATTTGAACCATGACATTCAAGGGCTGAGTCTGACACTCTTAACAACTAGGCCACACACCTAGTGACGAAAGCAAGATGGGAATAGGATCTGCTGAGCAATTAACTTTCACAAAAATATGCAACCACAATGGTATAGGGTGTTAAACTGGGTTGGCTCTCCATGAACACCTATTATTAGGATAAACACCCCTTAAACAAATAAGTTGTCATTTAATTTGATGTTTATTATTGCTTCATAATGAATTCTTATTTATTTATTGCATTTTGTACTCCACTTTTTTCATAGTAGTTTCCCAACCATTCTGTACTCACAGCAACCCTGTGAGGTATGTTTGGTTGAAAGATGACGACTGGAAAAAGTCACTTGATGAGCTTTCTGGCTCAGTTAAGATTTGAGGCTCCCCACCCCTGGTTAGCTAAATTTGGTAGATGGGAGGGATCACCCATCTGTCATTCACCTGACATTGGGCGATGCTGCGCTTTGAAGCCCCATTTGTTGGGACTTAAAAGCACAGGGTGGGAAAATTGGAGATTTAAAGGAGCAGTGCGGAGCTATTTGAAAGATTTTGGGAAGCTGCTTTGTGGTATTCCATTAAACTCACGATTCTCATAAGTTTAAAGGAGCAGTGAGAAGCTGCTTCAAAGAGCTGGGAGAGGGAAGTGGGAGTGTGCCTTGCTTCTGCGAAGCAACAATGGGGAAATTAGGCTCCTGATCATTCCTTTGAGGTTCTGCTCTTACCTGCCCCATATATGGCAGCAAGTGTCGAATGGGTGAGCATGACTTCACCAAAATGACCTCGCAGGCAAAATGGGGAGGCCCTAGCAGGCTGCCTTTGACCTGTGGACCTGAGATTCTCCAGCCCTGTGCTACACCATTTTGGTTCTACACTTAGTATATATGTATCACTTTCTGAAAGTGTGTTATAAAGATAACATCTGTTATTCTTATGAGAGCCCTGCAGAATAGGCTGTTGTAATTATTCTCATGTGTTTGGAGTGTATGTGTGTGTGTGTAGCTGAAATTTAATGGTTTTTCTAACTCACTGAGACTCGAACCTGGGACATTCAGTTTATCTCCCCAAACCACTGCATGATATCAAGAACTAAGCCTAGAGTCCAGAGGCTGGATGCCCAGACCTAAAGATCTGCCAGTTATTTCATGTTTCTTGTTACTACTGGTTTTTGTTTTATTTTTATTTAATAAATTTGTATACCACACTTAGGGGGCGCGGGTGGCGCTGTGGGTTAAACCACAGAGCCTAGGGCTTGCTGATCAGAAGGTCGGCGGTTCGGATCCCTGCGATGGGGTGAGCTCCTGTTGCTCGGTCCCTGCTCCTGCCCACCTAGCAGTTCGAAAGCACATCAAAGTGCAAGTAGATAAATAGGTACCACTCCAGCGGGAAGGTAAACAGCGTTTCCGTGCGCTGCTCTGGTTCACCAGAAGCGACTTAGTCATGCTGGCTACATGACCCGGAAGCTGTACTCTGGCTCCCTCAGCCAATAAAGCGAAATGAGCGCCGCAACCCCAGAGTCGGACACGACTGGATAATGGTCAGGGGTCCCGTTACCTTTTATACCACACTTCATCTGAAGATCTCAGGGTGGTTCACAATACAATATAAAAACACAAACAAAATACATAATAAAAACAAGAAGAAAAACAAACCACTGAATGTTTTCTGCTAGTGCCTAAAGATATATAGTGAAGGTGCCAGTCGAGCCTCCTCGGGAAGAGCATTCCATAAGCAGCAAGCCATCACAGAAAAGTCCCGTTCTCATGTTTGTCACCCTCCGGACCTCTCGTGGAGGAGGCACACGAAGAAGAGTATCAGATGTTGATCTTAGATCCTGGTCAGTTAATATGGGAAGAGGTGGTCCTTGAGTTAGTGCAGTCCTGAGCCATTTAAGACTTTATAGGTCAAAACCAGCACTTTGAATTGGGCCCAGAAACTAATGGGCAGCCAATGCAGTCAGACCAGGATCGGTGTAATACGCTCAGACCATCTTACCACGGTGAGGCACACCTGGCTACCGGATTCTACGCCAGCTGAAGTTTCCAAACCATCTTCAGAGGCATTGTTACTGTTGTTACTAGCAATTAAATTTTTATTCTGGCCTTCCTACTGTAAGAACCCAGGGCAACAAGCACAAAGTTTATAGGGAATGGCTTGTGGGCATTTCCGTACTGCTATTGTTTAGCATTCAGTGACTCACAGTTGTTGCCCCCCCCCAAAAAAGCTTGTTTGTTGCTCCCACCATGAGACCTAGAAACATGCATGTAAAATAAATCAAGCTGGAGCATTGTGGTACTTAATTAAATGGCCGAGGCAGATGCTGTTCCAGAGGCGTAGGAAGGTCAGGTGGTGCCCGGAGCGGAAAATTGTTGTCAACCCCCCCATTGATTTCCCCCCCCTTTGCAAAAATGGTTTTACGTTATTTGATATTTTCTTACAAAGGAATAATAATAATAATAATAATCAACTTTTATTTATATCCCGCCCTCAGCGGCCGAAGTTCGGCTCAGGCTGGCTAACATCAGATACATAACATTGGTATAAAATCAAACAATAATTAAATTACCTCCTAAAAACATCTCAAAATCAAATTAAAGTCTTATTAGATGGCTTTCCACAGGGTTAGGGTTGGGAACAGTAAGTGCTCCACTGAACTGATATTTCAGCCTTCACGACATAAGGAAACAGCCAAGTGAACAGCTATTTTGGTGGAGGAGGGTCAAGATAATAACCCGATATGCATGAAATTTCATATATAGCTATATAATCCCTAGTATAGTAAGATAAGACCTTTGGAGCAGGCATTAAAAAAAAAGTTGCTTTTTTTAATGAACTGCCCTAGTAGGGCAGTAATTGTTCCTTGATAATTTGTCACCCCCTCCATTATGGAACATGGGGCGGTCCGCCCCCTACGCCCCCCCCACTTGCTACGCCCCTGTGCTGTTCCAAACAGCAGCGGGGGGGGGGGGGTGATGTTCAGTTGTTGTTTTTAAGCACACCAGATCAAAACGGAACAGACTGCTTTCTAATGGGATTGGTTAATGGTGGACCTGCTTCTTCTGTTGCCCTTATTGCTGGCTCTAATTGGGTTAACCACAGAGGGCTCTCCCTCTGCTTTTGCTTTTGCTTATAGGGGTAGAGGGTTTCTGATTCAGAGGTTCAGCTCCTATTTTTCAGTTGAAAGGAGGAAGCTGCCACTGTGCCAAGCAATACCTTGATAATTGAGTCCTATTTTTACATCAAAGACTTTGCTGCCAAACTGGAGAAAATGGGGCTCAATATGGCCATTGTTTGGGAACTTGGTGTTAGGTTGTCACCTCATGTAGCTGGTTAACAAAAGGCCACTTCCACAAAGTATGTATGTACCTGTCCTGGCTAATCGTTTAAGTCTACTAGGGCACAAAGGGAGGCTTGGAGTGGGCTCAGCTTTGGTGAGAGTCACACAGCTGTGGCAGCAGATAGCAAACATAGGAAAGGTAGATTTTGATCTGATGGTTTCCGACCCACAACTGAAAAGTCATATGCCCCAGGTTGGCCTGATGATTTTCAGAGCCCAGTCATTTAAGCAAAGTCACAGGGAATCTAAAGGGGTACGGCAGCACGTAATTTCACTTCGAGGCACACTTATTCTTGGGTTGCACCAGCTGATTCCTGGGTGCCATTGAAGGCGAATGGGTTGCCCTGCCTTCAGCACAAAGAGATTTAGATTTATGTGAGGATTGACCAGGCAAAATTTTGGTCACATGCAAATATCTGTGGCTTGTCTACACTTTAAATATATGCTCATTTTATGCCAGTTCAGCTGTCTTAGCTTCCCCTAAAGATTTCTGGTAATGTTAGTTTGCTGAGAATGTTGTTAGAGAATCCTAATTTTGCTCTCTTGAAAATGCTACTGTTCCCACGATTCTATGAATGACATTTTATCTCAGTTACAGGTAGGTAGCCGTGTTGGTCTGCCATAGTCAAAACAAAATAAAATAAAAAATTCCTTCCAGTAGCACCTTAGAGACCAACTAAGTTAGTTCTTGGTATGAGCTTTCGTGTGCATGCACACTTCTTCACAAAGTTTATCTCAGTTATTATATAAAAGCAATATATAGCAGTTATTTGTTATACTGTATAAGAATTATATTCATCAATTTAAAATGTGAATATATTTTGTGTTTTATAGGTTGTATGCACTATATTTTGTGTGTGTGTGTGTATAATATATTAATAATTATTGAAGTAATGCAAGTTTGTGGTATAGAGGTACATAGCAGTTTCTTCAAAACCATAGTGTAGATGTACACTTCTAGTGTAGCTGCTCAATGAAGTTACTGCAAAAAGAACTTCATTCAGATAGCCTTTTGTACGCTGTTGGGTTCAGTTATCCATCAACATGTTGTGAACTGCCCTGAGATCTACGGATGAAGGGTGGTATACAGATTTAATAAATAATAAAAATTATAACACTGAAGTTGTGCTGGGAAATTTTCTTCAGATTGTCTCTGATTCCAAAGGACTTGTGTTTTTCCCCACATTCATGTGAACCGTCTATAGATGAGCAATTTGCACATGACAGGTACCTGTAGGTGCTCAGTTAAACTTCTGCAGCTGTTTAAAATGTGGGCTAGAGAAAGTGCTACTGGAACCTTCTCTGCGTGGTTTGGAAGCATGTATGTGCCTCTTGAGGATCATGGCATGGAGAAAACTCATTGTGCACAATTACCTTGCAGACTGAAGTTAAATGTTAAATATTGCCTGTGCAGAAACCGCCTCCAATGTTCTGGAAGTGCTGTAGTTCGAGGTCAGCCTTGAAAGCTGACTTTGAAGCAGGTGATGCTAGAACTGTGTGTGTGTGTGTGTGTGTGAGAGAGAGAGAGAGAGAGAGAGAGAGAGGGAAAAGGAGAGAGAGGCACTTTAACAGAATCTTATCTTTTCTTCTCCTTTGCAGAAACCAGGCAATGCGGAAGAAGTTGATCTTATACTTCAAGAGGAGAAATCATGCTCGCAAGCAGTGGGTAAGTGATGCCCCATTGGCTTCTGTGGGACTCCTTTAAAAAACAAACATATCCAGGATGGAGTTACATAGTCTATTGGCAACTCATGTATGCAGATCCTGGAGGAGGATGCTTCACCCCCACTGTGGCACTGAGATGTGTTGATCTGCAGGGGAGAAGAGTGCTTAGGAAAGAAGTAGGTGGTTGCCAAAGTTGATCCCCAGGGAAGGAAGTCTGGTACAGAGCAGGCCAGAGGAAGTAGATGGAGAGGACAAGGGGAAATGGACAGGTAGAGAAAGCAGGTGGAGGGGAGTTTTGCTATTTTGAAATAACCAGACAAAGCATTGCCTGCAGCCTTCTCATCAATTAAGTGTTTAAGGAAGGGGCATAGCTAAAACTGGAAGGAGTTGGTGCTATAAATGAGCGCTGCTAAGAGGGAGAATAAAGTGAGGCCATAAGGTCAACAGTCTATGCAAATGATTTTTTCCCATTTTCTGTTTACACTGCTAGTTTGTGAGGAGGCACCCTCCTTGGTGAGCTACCTGGAACCTTGTTCGTGTTCTGGATTCAGCGCCCCCTTGAGGAACCGAAGGGAATCCAGGCTGTGCAATAACAGCCTGTGTGATTGGCAGGCAACACAATGTCTTTGGATTGGTCATCCCTGGGTTAAATTCCAGGGGGGTTGCCTGCTCAGCTGAGTAGGACCCTTTGCCCCAGCTGCCACCTGTTTTGAGTTCCTTTGGCTTCCAGTTTCTCCGAACCCTTCAAGCCATCGGTGGCTCCTGGTCACGATAGCTATGCTCTGCCTCCACTGTTGCACTATGACTCTGAATACCAGTTCCTGGGAATCACAAGAGGAGAAAGCACTGTTGTACTGAGGTTCTCCTTGCAAACTTCCTATAGGCATCTGGTTGGCCATTGTAAGAATTGGATGCTGGGCTGGATGAGCTTTTAACCTGATGCAGTAGGACTTGTGTTCTTAAGCCCAGATCTGGGTACAGCTTCTGAAGAATCTGGCCAGGTCCTTGCAGCCTTTTACTCATAGATCCTAGCAGTACTGACTGAGTCATGCCAGTATCTTAAACGTTTTGACAAGATGCATAACTGGTGTCTGTTCCACTTTTGCCGCTACTTCTAAAGCTCTTTGGAAGTTATTTTGAAATCATCATTCTAAAGGGATTACAGTGCAGAGCTTAGCTAGTTAGCAGAGGAGATGCTGTTTGGCTGGAACACTCGTTTTGTCAGATGGATCCTTGGTGTTTCAAGGTACTGAGCTAAACAGAAGCTAAAGTGACTGAATCCTCAGCCGGATTAATTGGGAGCTCGAACTTGAATCTCTTTATATTTCTCTTCCTGGCTGAGCATCAAGCACAGCTGGAGCAGAGCGGCACTTTGTTCTTGGCTGGATCTAGACCTGTCTCAAGAAGCCACTAAGCTGTTGCTAAAATGAAAGGGTTGACTTTGTTTTGCAGAAGAAAGCACCCGCTTTCAAATACAGGTACTTTATCACTAGGGTGATGAAGCAGAGAAATTACCAAGTGCTGCTTGTTTCATTTTGGGCAGGCCAAACTTTCCTACCTGGGCATTTGGGGCTATAGTGACTAATCCTGTCCTGTGCTGCTCTGTGAGTTGCTGTCAATCTGGTCTTTGTTTCTTTATGGCAGGCAGAGAACCTGTGACCCTCCCAGGTGTTACTGGACTCCCAGTTCCCATCAGCTCCTGCTAACATGCACAGTGGTCAGGGATGATGGGAATTTTGAGACCGTTTTGACCTCCGTGTGGTAACACAGATAGCATACAAGTTGTGCCTTTGGCAAGGTGTCCTCTGGTGAACTTCACAATGGAGTTTGCCCTGTGGCTCAGATTTTCCATAATATCCCCATGAGTGGACCCATACCTCTTCCCAATCTGCCACCTGCAGAGGTTTATTCACACCTTGCATAATAGGAACTCTGGCCAAAGGAACATAAGAAGTTAAGGGGTGCCTGCTAGATCAGGCCAGTGGCCCATCTAGCCTCGCATCCTGTTCCATACAGTGAGCCAGGTGCCTATGGGAAGCCCACAAGCAAGACCTGAGTGCAACAGTGCTCTCCACTCCTGCAGTTTCCAGCAATTGGCATTAGAAGCATATTGCTGTTGGCTGTGAAAAAGGAGCAGGAAAAGATGTGAGTGACAAGAAGCACCTAAGGAGAAAATGCCAATCTGTGTGCCCAGGCCATTTGGTGCTTGCCACATGGAAAGCTGTTTTATTTATTTGGCACAGACAGTAGAAATTGTGAAGGGAACAGTGGTCTCTCAGGAATGTAAGGCTTGAGCCTTTCAAGTTTAAAAAGCAGCACCTCTATGGAAGCTGTGAGGGGAAGAACGGTCTCTCAGGAACATTGGCCTCAAACCATCCATGGATAAAGGTGAGGAGAATCAACCTGGAAACTTCCAGACAGTCCTTAAGGATGGGCCTGTGCAGCGAAGACTGCAGGACAGAGGCTCAAGCTTGACAGGAAATGGCTGTGGCCTTCTCGTCAGATGGATTTTGCACGCTTTTCTTCACCGTTAGAGAGCTTTGGCCATGCTTTTGCGGTACACAATAGACCAGAGTAATTCCAGGAGGCCTAAAAGGATTACTGCAGGGACTCTCTGAACCTTCTTGGTTCCTCCTTTTCCTCCCTTCAGTCTTTTTTTTGGGGGGGGGAGGGGCGGCAGCGGCATGGAAGCCTGCCAGTTCATGAGGCTGATGTTTTTAATGTGTGCCTTCCTCTTGGGTTCTGGACAATAGCTGAGTCATACTCCTGTTAAACGTCTCTGTGTGTGTGTAATGGGGGGGGGGGGGAGTTCCTGCTCTCATTCTATCTACTTAAGGAACTGTATTGTACAGCATTTCTGCAGACCTGTCGTCCAGAAACGACAAGCATTTCTATGTACTTCATTATTTATATGTTGTTCCTGTTTTGTTTAATTGTGTCTGTGTTTTCTTAAAACTGCAGTGCTTTTCAAAACTACCAGGAACTTTTGCCACACTCATTTGCCTGCTGAGGAGCCCTTTGTGTCTTTCCAGAACCCCCACAGAGTGGTTTGGGAAATGTCCCAGGGTGAACACCCAGTTGTCACAACAATCTCGTTACAACTCAGGAACCTAGTTGCAGCCTTTCCTCATAGGGAATTTGCTTCAAGCCCTTGATTATTTTCTGTCCCTTTTCCAGCTCTAGAATACCATTTTTTAGTTTGACCACCATGATTTGTACTCTTCAAGGGAGGGCCTCCTGCAGATCAGGAAGTCTGTTCCTCACAAAATGGGAACCAGATCCTTTATGTTGCGGCACCTGCTTGTTGGCACCTAAGCATTAGACAGCCACATCTCTGTTGTCTTTTCAGCACCTCCTAAAGACCTTTGGCTTCTGAAAAACTTCTTTCCTAGTTTCCATATGTACTGGAATTATTTTTATATGTTTTAAGTGTTTTGTCATTTGTGTGTTTTGGGAGGAAGAGCAGCGTATAATTATTATCATTGATCTTCTCCTTAAGGACCCCCTTGATATGCTCTCGGGGATTTCCTGAAAGTCTGGGCTCAAAACCCATTTATATCCTCATTTATGCTTTTGTGGCAGCAGCTTTTAATCAGTTGGCTCAATTGATTAAAATCTCAAGCTGAAGGGACAGGATTTGGGTCTTCCCCATCCTATCTGCCTAATGTACCTTCACTTGCCAAATGTACAATCATCTTTGTCTCAGGTGATTATCATCCTCGCCTCATCCTGTTCCTCAGTGACTAGATGTTCCTAGACTGCACATTTCATTAGCACCTTCCCCTCCTCCCAGAAGCATTTATCACCAGAACTTAAATGATAAAGATTTGTTTCATATACTGAGCACATGAGGAGATGTTGTATGGCTTATCTTCCGTGCCATTTTCTTCAGTTTTGTGACTTTGCACTGAGAATCATTGTTAATTTTCCTCTGAGACCTTGCTGCTGAGGTGTGAGAAGGTATTTGAAATGGACTTCCATGGGACCATTTTTGATCTCTCAATACCTCTTTCTCTCTCTCCCTCTCCCCACCTTCTCCCTCCCCACAAAACCCACCGTTTCAGGAACAGAAATTTTGCCAGCGCTATGACCAGCTTATGGAAGCCTGGGAAAAGAAAGTGGAGCGCATAGAAAACAACCCCCGGCGCCGAGCAAAGGAAAGCAAAGTACGTGAATATTATGAGAAGCAGTTCCCAGAGATCAGGAAACAGAGGGAACTCCAAGAGCGCATGCAGAGGTTAGTGGAGGCATGTTCAAGTGTGTGTTGGCAGGGGTGCATTAAGACTCCTTTGGCACTGAAGATGGCGTGTCAGTTTCTGGTGGAGAGGAATGTCTTGGGGTAAGAAGGGGCTTTTCCTCCAGTTCCTTGTGTGGAAAATGCTGGCCTCCAGGCAGCAGCCTAGCTAAAATGGTTTGGGGAAGAAGTCCATGAGCAGAAATTTGCATAGAATTTTAATATGCTATTAAGCACATAGATGTGAATTCAGAATTGAAACGTCAAAGAAGTCAATCCAACTAATTTTTAGTCCAAATCACCTGAGATAATTTTTTTAGCCAATTTGCACCATGTCCCTGATGAACCCGAATCTGATTTCCCCCCAATTTGTTTACTCCCAGTTACTTTCCTTTTAAAACAACAATAAATAAATTGTTTTGCCCCAAATAAATTTTATTAAAGTTTGAAAAAGGATACACAAAAGTTAGTATCAAATACACAATAAATTTATCAATCAACCCTGCACCTAATCATTTGGGTTCCCCTTCAGCTACCACCACCACCTTGCCCCAGATCCTCTCTAGATAAAATAAATATATTTAATTTTCTGTAATTAAAACCAGAGGGGAAAATATTATTGTATGGACATAAGAATTGCACTGCTGGATCAGGCCAAAGGCCCAGCTAGTTCAGTATCCTGAAAACCAGATGCCTCTGGGAAGCCCATAAGGAGGACCTGAGTGCAGGCGCATTCTCAGCTCTCGTTATTCCAGCCACTAGTGCTCAGAGGCACATGGTTTTTGTTGTATGTGTCTTTTTAGTTTGGTGTTTGTACTGATTGGAAAAAGCGAATAAAGAAATAACTTGTGGCTCTTGATAGGTGTATTTCTTTGAATTTGTCTAATCTCCTCTCTAAAGCTGCCTAAGTTGTGGGCATCTCTTCATCTCGTGGCAGTGAATTCTGTTGCCAAGTGTGATGTAGTCCTCAAGCACCTTGGCTGGGAAAGGTCTGATCCAGTTCCTGAAAGCTCAGAAATTTGACTATCGCTGGTTTAGCACATCTATACAATGGTCTCAGTCCCCCAAACTCACACAGATGAGCCAATGTAATCCAGACTGGCTTTCCAAGCACACCGCCTCCTTCACCCACTCAGTGGCTCCAGTTGCAATAGCTAGATTTGGATACATACTGTGGCATGTGCAGGACTCATGGCCACGGCACAGATGTCAGCTTGTGGCAGTGATTGTGCCATCACCTCTATGTCGAAAAAGTCTCTTTGACTGGGCTATCAGTAAAGTTTGCTCTTCTCTTGTGCCCCGTGCCATGTGTATATATACACACACAAACGTTCCACGTTTCCCAGCTTTGACCTCTCCACTCTTTGCGTGGCACTTGTTTCATCGCACGCAAGCAGCCACAGTAATTGTTAAGAAGATACATTGCCAAGTGCAAAATGGAGCATAAATCTTTCAGCACTTTCTTTGCCGTTTCCCAGCAGGGTAGGACAGAGGGGCAGTGGCCTCTCCATGTCTGCGGCACGCAGCGAACACGAGGTGTCAGAAATTATTGATGGGCTCTCGGAACAAGAGGTGAGGCTGGGTCACTGTTTTCTTCTTCCTTTTGCATTCTCTCTTTCTCTTCTCTTTCCTTTCCTCTGGGGAAACCAGTGCAGCCACAACAGACCTTGGCGTTGGAACTTACTGTTGACGCTGCTGCCAAATTGCATTAGCTTCAGCCCAAGCTGTGTTTAGCAAACACTGTCTTGTGTTGGGGAATGTGATGCCTTGATGGATTTGACAGGACCCTAAACGGGGACTTAGGGAGACTTCTCTCTCTCTCTCTCTCTCTCTCTCTCTCTCTCTCTCTCTCTCTCTCTCTCTCCCTCCCCCTCCCTCCCTCCCTCCCTCCCTTCCTCCCTCCTGGGTCTGTCAGCTTCTGTGGTGTCTGCCAGTTGATGCTACCTATCATTGCTGAAGAGATTCAGTGATGTCATTCTAAAAGGGGGCTCCTGAATTGTTTCTTTGTCAGGTGCCCCTTCCTCTGAGATTCTGATGCTCCCTGAACTCTGCTGGGCATCAGCAAGATACAAATGTCAGAGTGTAAGTAGGTTGTGCCTTCCCTAGTAATTGTCATCAGAACATAAAAAGGCACTAGCAGTTCGGAGCAAATATCTATCTAGCCCCAGTATCCTGAACACGTAGAAGGTTCTAGAGAACCGTCATAACTGATATCCATTGACAGCCATGTCTTCCCTAAGTGTGCCTAATGCTGATGAATCCTATATATTGTATGTGCATTCTTAGGGAGAATTGTTTCAGGCTGATAGAGCTGAGGCTCTACAGCAGCCTTCTCCAGCGTGGTGCCCTCTAGATGGTGTTGGACTACAATGCTCACCAGCCAGCAGTCACTTGCAATAGGAGTTGGAGCCCATCAACATTGGGAGGGCATTAGGCTGACCACCCCAGCTCTAGAGCAACAAACAATTGCTGGCCTAGACACACAGTCCATCCTCTAGCCCAGTGGTTCCCAATTAGGGGTCTGCGGAAAGCACCAAGTCGGTCCGCAACCCTATCCCTTGCCTCCCCCCCCCAACTATTTTTTTTGTCATTTTTGCATGGAAATATCACAAATTTTATGGTGTTTTTTTAGTATACCAAAAACCCTTTGCCTATTAGGTGCTACCCCACTTTTGTTCAAAAAATTGCTTTGCAGAGGTAAATACCATAGAGTTATCAAAATTTTAAAAGTAGGGGTCCTTAGCTTGGCTTTTGAAAAATAGGGGGTCCTCAGTAATTAGCTAATTGGGAACCACTGCTCTAGCCCCTTCCCATCTGACAACTATAGCCCTCAGTTTCCCAGACACCTTCCCTAGTTAGAGAGTCAGTGGTGTAGTGTTTAGAATATTGAATATGTCCAAGGAGACCCAGGTCCCAAGGCCATCTGTGCTATGAAATCCCCCAGGTGACCTAAAAGCTGAAGATGACTGCTCTAGAGCGACTATCCAGACAGCATCTTTCAGTTAATGCTGAAGCTTTTCCTTTTTGGAGAGAGAAGATGCAGTGGGTCTCTCTTGGTCGCAGCAGCAGCAGCTTTCCTCAACACTGAATGTAGTGCATCACTTCCTGGCTTCTCCCTGATAACGTCCTTTCTTCTGTGCAGCACCTACACCAGTCTTCACCAACCTAGTGCCTACCAGGTGTTTTGTAATCCTGTGCTGACTGAGGCTGATGGGAGTTGTAGTCCGAAGCACCTGGAGGGCAGCAGGTTGGCGAAGGTTGGTCTTTCCTTTCTTCATCCTTGGGTCAGTTTTCCTTTGGTGCTCTCAGTGAGACCTGATTTCCTCTGCTTTCCCTGCCCAGAATCTGGAGAAACAGATGCGACAGCTTGCCGTCATCCCTCCCATGCTGTATGATGCTGAGCAGCAACGCATCAAGTTCATTAACATGAATGGCCTCATGGACGACCCCATGAAGGTGTACAAAGATCGGCAGGTGATGAACATGTGGAGCGAGCAGGAGAAAGAAACCTTCCGAGAAAAGTGAGTTGCGCTGAGGAGGGGCCCATTCGTAGTCAAATCTATTTATCATGGACTAAGATGCAAAACTCATCAGTTCAAGATGATAGTGATGACAATGATGAAATTTATTAGCCATCCTTTACCAATTAAAACAGATCACAGTCACAGGAAGAAGGTTGTTGGGTTCTAAAAACACACTTCTCAGGTGTCAAAGGCAGGATAAAGGGGTGCTTCTTCAGCATTTGCCAAAAGCAGAGCAGTGAAGGTGCCAGATACACCCTTGTGGGGAAGGATTTCCATAAAGTAGATCAGGGGTCAGCAAACCAAGGCCCAGGGGCCAGATGCGGCCCCTCAGGCTCGTAAATCCAGCCTGCGCCATGAAGCCGGAACCTGCCATGAAGCCGAGACTCCGGGCGACGGGAGGAAGAGGCCGAGCGGCAGCGGCTCCGCCAATCAAACGCCGTGCCTGGTTTACCTCAGCACGGCGCGGGGACAAACCTGCCAATCAAATGCTGTACCTGGTTTGATTGGCAGAGCCTCCGCCACTCTGCCTCTTCCTCCCACCGCCGCCACTGCCCTGGTGCTCCTGTGGGCCAGAGAGCGGAGCAGACGAGCTTGCTCTGCCTACCTGCTTCACAAGAAGGAAGAAGCGGCGGTAGTGGCAGTGGGAGTCCCTGGGGAGGTAAGTGCAGCGCCTTCTTTCTCTGAGCGGGGAGTTTGCTGACCCCTGACTTAGAAGAGGCTTCCGCAGAGAATGTGCTTTGCTGGACAATCACACCCTGAACTTCTGCAGGTAGTGGAACTACCAAAAGGGCTCCCTCTGCTGAAAGGATGAGCAGAAGGCATGTGCAAAAACCCTGTAATAAATACAACAGTTCAATGTCAGTAGTGGTTTCCCACCATAAAACCCATTTCAAAAGGTCTAAACAGTTCTCAAGAGTTCCAGTCATTTTGGGGCACAAATATTGCACTGAATGCTAATGTTTTCCATATTTTTATATTACGAAATTTTATTACAAACTTTAAGTAGCCCATCTGCCCCCAACAAATTTGTTACTGCTTCTTTTCCCTCTTCCAAGACACACTGCTAACAGGCTGGAATGCTCCAGAAACAAAAAGAGGTTTCTGCATGTGTGTGCGCGTGTGATTGTGCATACTTGGGCCCTGCTCACTGTTGACACGAGGGCCTCTGAGGGTTGACCAACAGCAAATGTGGCTCTTGAACCCAACAAATTAGCTACCCCTGATATGGACTTTCATGAAAACTATAGTATCAGGACAAAATGAATACCTTGATTTTGCATCAGTTATATGTCTTAATTGTCAAATACAGTAAACTAATATACATCACTTAATATCATCATTTCAGTCCAGCTATATTTAGCACTACACCCGTTTATAGTCCGGTGTGGAAAAGATAATTTTTAGTCACCAAAGTTATTCCATCTTCATCTAGAACGGCTGAGATCCTGTCACACACCAGCATGACCAAGACACTGAAACTAGGCCAGGACTATGTAGATGTGTTCTCGAAGCGACTGGCATGAGTTTGGCCAAACTGCGGGAGGCAGTGTAGGATAGGGGTGCCTGGCGTGCTCTGGTCCATGGGGTCACGAAGAGTCGGACATGACTGAACAACAACAAAAATGTAGATTAGAGCAGGGTTTATTTCTCATTGTCTGGAGTCACCAGGTGCCTTAGTAGCAGCCTTACTCAGATTGTCAAGTGTCAAGGCCCAGAGGAACTGGCTGTCAGCCCAGCAGGTGGAAACTGGGACCAGAGCAGGCAAAGCCGGGTTCCAAGGAAGGTAGATTAGTATCTGAGGTCCAGAAAGAGGCATAGTCAGTGCTGGGCAGAAAGAAGATCAAGTTCTGAAGCACAAAAGGGCGGGTTCAAGACCAGCGCAGATGAAGATGGTGCTCTGAGGGAGCAATTAGGAGAAAAGATACTTTGGGGCAGCATGAGCATTGGGAGTTGCCTCACACTGGAGTTCAGTATTGTCTAATACCACCAGGAGTGGGCAGCAGATCCAGGCATTATCTTCTCCACCCCTTCAGGCCAAGCTTGACAGGTGGGTGGGGCTACAGCCCGCCTGTCAGTCGCTTGATGTGTGCATCAGTGACCCGTTTCTGCCCTTGTGGTTTCAGATCAAACCGCGTGAGCAAGGGTGGAAGAGCTTTGTAAGCACTGACTCAGCTGATTGGCAGTGCCTGCAAACTCCATTCTGGCACAGCTGTGCCCTTACCTGCCGCGCACCAACAACACGCCAACACATCAGCCCACACATCATCATCACCATCAACAACAACCACCATTTTTTTACTATACTGTACAGGCAGAGACCTGATAAACCTATATATGACATCAGGCGTTAGGCAGGTGAATGTGGCTTGGCTGCAGTGACCTTCCGGTTCAAATGGGAAGGTGGAGGGGGGGGCGGGTCTGATTAGACCCATTGGCCAATAGTTCTCCACTGCTGAGCAAGGGCCTATGATCAGCACATGCGGCCCCAGCTGGAAACAGAAACATTTTTGCTTTGTTTCTTTGAACAAAATCAATCAGGATTTTCAAGTGAAACACCCTTTATAATTGCCTCTTAATTCCACCCCCTGCCCCTCTTGTTTCCGTTTTCTAGGTTCATGCAGCATCCAAAGAATTTTGGCCTCATCGCTTCCTTTTTGGACCGGAAAGTAAGTCTTCTTCCCCCATTTCCTATGTTTCCTTTTTAAGCAAAGATTTTTCTTGCCCAGATTGTTCCATCTAGATTGCATCTTGGCTGTGAGTCCTGGAAGATCTGCTCTTCCCTTGCAGGCCTTTTTTCACAGTGGGGCCCAGACTGACTCCAGCTACAGTTCTCACTGATGATTATGGGGTGTGTGTGTGTGTGTTTATGAGATTTGTGTGGAGGTTTGGGGGTTTGGTTGTATATTTTTGGATGCTTTATTTAATGTTTACGACTACATTTGTTATGTTGTATGTACATATTTTTTTCATGTAAGCCGCCTCAAGCATGAACTATGGAAATGCAGCATATAAATAAAATTAAGTGTGTATGTATGTATAACACAGACCAGTTTTGCATTCACTTCAAAAGCATGATTTAGATTGGAGGTGGACCTTGCCAGAATAGCAACTTAGCATGACTGCAACAAACAACAATACAATTTTATTTATACCCCGCCCATCTGGCTACGTTTCCCCAGCCACTCTAGGCGGCTTACAGAATATTTAAAACATAATAAATAATCAAACTGCATTTTGAATCAAACAGGGAGAGGCAGAATCCAAGAGGCAAAGAAAGTCAGAGGACTGGTAAAGCTGCTTGGGGCTGGACAGATCTCTCTGTTTCTTAATTTTCCAATATTAGACTCAGTTTGGAGCATTTGTGATTTATTTATTTTTTAAGCCTACATAAAATTCAAATGTGGCTTTATACTTGTTTCTCCTATTATATGCATTTTTGTATGAAAAATTCCAGACTACAGTACACATTTTAGCAAAGCAATTTTCCTAATATAATGCACATTATTTTCACTAATCTGTGTGTTTTTGGGTCACATACCCCTCTTTTTGCATGCTTTTTTGGGGGGTGGGGGTTATAGCTGCATTGCCAAATATGGAGAAGTGTGAGTTTTGATGGCTGGCTGCGTTTCAGAAGAGCAACATACATAGACTTTCATTAAGATCCTAACCAAACAAATTGTGCTCCCATCCGTATGTTCCCCATGGTGGTTTCAAGGAAGAGGCAGTGGTTCTCAATTCCAAAATTGAGATTCGTCCACTCTTGTTCAAAGCCTCCTGTGGCTTGTGCTTTTGTCAACTGCAGTCATGAGCTGAAGCGGGAGAGGAATCCTGCGCCAGTGGAGGGACTACAAGACATGCACTGTGCAGTCATATCCTATGCAGCTCAGTGGAGCAACACAGTGACTTGGCCTTATCCAAAGCGCCCCCCCCCCCATAACTCCATGGGGCTGCATTTTAAGAAACCTTGCTTTGGGCAGCTCCGGGTCTTGAGCTAATCTGCTAGCAAGCTGGATGGGAAAACCTTTTTGCTCTTGAAATATAACTTGTCAAGTCTCAAAACACCACTGAGGAGCTGATTTCCTGCCCTTTCCTCAGCACGCTGGGATTGGAATGCAGTTGACAGCTCCCGAAAGCGGGAAACTGAATGCATCAGCCTGAAAGTGAAGTGTGTTCCACCTTGCAAGCTTAATGGGTGGAAATAATGGCTGCTGACAGTTGTATGGCAGGTTATATGTAGTGTTCCACTGAAGCTAAAGCATGATAGACTTCTGCTACTCCTCCCCCTCCTTCCCCCCTTTTGCTTTTAGTTGCTCCAGTCATCTGGGGTCAGTCCTTCCATCTTTTCCTGTGCAGTCTTCCATAATGCTGGAAATAGAACTCTCTGCCAGAATGCAGAGCTGTACTTCACTTAAGGGCATGTATCAGTTCTCTAACACTTTATTTTGTGATTTCTCAATGCAGAGTTTCTTCCTCCCCTTTAATTCTCTACCTTTGGCTCCACTTGAGGCCCCAACTGGGAGAGGGTGGGGGGAGAGTAGGGAAAGATTCTCAATAAAGGAAACTGGCTAACCAGATGTCTTTTGCCTCTGCACATATCAGCTGAGACAGACAGACAGACAGACAGACAGACGGGAAGTTGCAACAGAAAGTAGCTGTTGCTCAGAGGAGGATGGGTGGTGTTGTGTGGGATGGCCCATAATCTGTATTGGTTACAGAGGGTAGTGGGTGTCACAGAGGTTTCACAGGCTATAGGATAGGATAGCTGGGACTTCCCTGACACTCATCTATCTTGCAGATGGTCAAAGCAGGCTCTGAAGCAAAGCAAATGGGTTTTATAATTGCAGTTAAAAGCTCTATTATAGAATCAAATAATTGTAGAGTTGGAAGGGATCCTGAGGGTCATCTAGTCCAACCCCTACAATACAGGAATCTCAACACACTGTTAGCTCAGAACCTTGACCCTTGCCAAGAGGAGTTGCTGCAGAATGTTTGGCCCGTAGTTGAAACAAGGATGTTAGCATTTACAATTTAGGAATTGAGATGGAGACTTGTTGACATTTGCTGCATAACGGAACAGTGTCACAGTACTATAATACCAATTGAAATGTGAGATCATACTTTTCTCAGCATGGTGATATTATATCCTTGTTTATCTGTGCGTAGTTGGAAATGACAGTAAAATGAGAAAGGGCTTGAAAACACAGATATGGTGCTAGTGTAATAGGTTGTCAGGAACATTCCCAGTTCATATCTCAACCTCTGCCATGAACTCATGGGATAACCTTCAGAAAGCTGCTTATCTCTATCTCAGCCCTCCAACTTCACTGTGGAAACAATGATACTGACCTACCTTGCCAGGTTGTTGTAAGGGATTAATGAGATAACATATGCTAAGTGCAAACAACAGATTACAAGATCAGTTAACGAAAAACAATAAAACCATTTTTACAATGGGTCACACTTCTGGGAAAGCCTTCTTAAACAATAATATCTTCCACAAATGCCAAAATGTCAGAATGATTGGTTCTTACCTAATTTCATCTGGTAACTGATTTCAGAGGGCTGCAGATGCAACACTTATTTTATCTTATTTTATTTTATTTTATGATGCCCCACTTTGTTGATTGTGAAGTGGTTTGTAAACCTACAAATGAAGAATAAATATTTTGTTCTGTGGTCTAACTTGCTGCTGCTGCTGCTGCTGTTCATACATTTCATTGCTCAATGTGCACACAACTAGTCCTCCAGTTATCCACCTTAACTCTTGTCCCCATCCTGTGTTATTTTAGACGGTGGCAGACTGCGTCCTCTACTATTACCTGACCAAGAAGAATGAGAACTATAAGAACCTGGTGAGAAGGAACTACCGGAGGCGTGGAAAGAACCAGGTAAGAAAGGCAGTAGTGGTCCTGTGGAGCATATGTGATGGAGGTTTTGTTAATTTGTCATGCATTGACACATGTGGAAGTGAACATGGGAAGGTGTCTTGCACTGAGTCACACTATTGGTCCATCTAGCTCAGTACTGACCACACTGACTGACAGTGGCTCCTCAGCTTTTCAGACAAGGGAACATTCCTAGCCTTTCTTGGAGATGCCAGAGACTGAATCTGGGATCTTCTGCTTGCAGATCAGATGGCTTTGCTCTGAATAATAATTGTCACTAAGAATTGCAGATGTGGCTGAATCTGACTGGATCAAGCCAGAGGCCTACCTGTTCCAGCATCCTGTTCTTACAATGGCCAAGCATATGCCTTTGGGTATCTCAGAAGCAGAATCCAAGCACAATAGCGCTCTCCCCACCTGTGATTGACAGCAACTGATATTTTGAGGCGTATTTATTATTACTATTATTTATTAAATTTCCTCCCCACAATGGAGGTAGAATTTAGCTAGTATGAATGGGGCTGTTTGTTGCTTACAATTCCATAATTGTCTTTGTGGGGCAGAAATCTGTACAGGGCACAGGCTGAGTAAATCAAAACAAATTAGTATTATTACTAAGTTTGAGTCACCTTATGCTAAAGTCCCTGAAGACTTAACAGTAAAATTAATACATCTGCATGGAATATACAATAAATAGAGCAAAGCAACTGTGAAAGACAAACAGTGAAATTTCCACCTCAAGTGCAAACATGATTTCCATCAAATTGAACAGTCCAAATAAATAAAAGCACTGGCTGACACATGAAGCCTGAGTTATTAAAAGGCCTGGGAAAATTGTTAGGTGACAGCAAAAAGATGTGGAAGTGGGTACCAGGTGGGCACACTCTCTTGGGGAGAGCATTTCACAAGTGGCGAGCCACCACCCAAAAGGCCCTCTCCTGCTGCGGCCTCCACCCCTTGATCTCCAGCGGGCATGGGCCCTTGGAGGCAGGCCTCTTTAGATGATCTTAGGGCCTTCTATGGGGAAATGAGTGTTCCTTCAAGTACTGGCGTCCCTAGCCTTGTAAGGCTTTATGCATATTGTGCTGTGTGCAATAAACTGTGTGAGGCTTTCTAGGTTAAAGCCAGCAACTTGAATTGGGCCTGCAACTGTATTGAAAACTGGTGTGCATGTGAACCATTTATACCATAAAATGAGTGAGTGGGGAGGAGGCAGGGCCAACTAGCACAGTGGTAGAGCACCTGCTTGGCACATGGAAGGTTCAACGTTGTTCCTTGACATCTCCACTTAAGGAGGTCTCTGTTAGCAGGGCAGGGTAGGACCACTGCCTGTGGCCTTGGAGAGCCTCTAGAAGAGGCAGTATTGGCCTTGGAGAAGGTCCATAGTTCAGTTGGCAAGGCACCTTCTTTGCATGACCAGGGCCCCAGGTCCAGCTCTTTAGCAGATCCATCTGAAGCATCTTCTGTTATGTGAAGCATCATCTGTTAGTTGCTTTGGACATCTTGTGAAGCAGCCCTGATTTTTTTTGTCCAAGCTTTTTGTGTGTTGAAAGTTATGAATCTTTTAATCTTTGAATTCCTGTTTCTGTAATCCTGTTTTGTGTTTTTAATGATACTCTTTTATTGCTTTTATGTTATTTTTTGTACGCTGCTTAGCAGTTTTTAAATATTAAGCAGTTCAGAAATTCTTTCAAATAAACAAACCCCATCAAGCTAGTTTAAGTCAGAGTAGAGTGTTAGCCATGCTGTGGTAATCTGCACTTTAGATGTTTGGGTGGGCGTGTGCAGGAGAAAGTGATCTTTCAGGTAACCTGGTCCCAAGAGGTGGAGGATTTTAAAATGAAAATCTACCTTTAATTGGGTTTGGAAACAGACTGGGAACCAGTGTCACTGACAAAGCACTGGTGTGATGTGGCTGAAATGCCCAGACATAGTTAAAAATCTTGCAGTTTCTGCACCATTTCTTCCAGGAAGCTCAGTGCAGGTTATCTGAAGCAGGTGACCACGAGCAAAAGGGCTTTCTTGGTGGCGGCATCCTGGCGCTGGCATAGCTTCCCTAGATAGGTCTGCTTGGCACCTTTGTCGTCTTTCTGCAAATAGGCAAAGACTTTTTTTCTTCACCCACGCTTTAGGATATTTTCTGTGTTAAAACAAAAGATCCAGGCTGTCACTGTTTGAGCTGTGCATTATTTTATAACCCAAGCTATTAAGTGCTTTTATTTTTCCTTAGAAGCCGCTGAGCAGTTCAACTATGCTTTGACTCAGCTCTCATTTATTTCAGTGGGGCACATGGAGGAAAACTTTCTGGAAGATCCTGCCACATGTCTAATGGGCTGTGTGTACACGCATATGCGGCGTGGTGTGGGGCTGTGCAGTTTCGATTTTCCACTTCAATATGCTGGACTGTTTTTGGATGGCTCTGGGCCAAGAAGGTTGTTAGCTTGCTTTTAATAATAGCTTCCCAAAAACAGATTTGGTTGGAAAGCAATACCATGTAAGGGAGCAGAGAGACTGAACTTCATGTCGCAGCATCACAATGGAGAACGTGGGGAGGTGGACGTGGGGAGGGGAAGGAAGACAGAGGGGGAATTACTACGGAGATGTTTGCAAAACATTCTTAAAACTGGTGGCAAAGCAGCATTGTATGAGGATAGGAAGAGCCCTGCTGAATCAGGTCCAATGGCTTAACTAATCTAGCACCCTGCTCTCACAGTGGTCAATCAGGTGTCTCTTGGAACCCTGCAAGAAGAACATTTATTTATTTATTTCATAAAATTTATATAATACTTGATTGTAAAACATATCAAAGTGGTTGCTGTTGTTCCCCAACAACTAGTGTTCAGAGGGCTGCTGCCTTTGACTTTGGAGCAAGCATGTGGCCACAGGATTCTCTCCATTTAAAGCACACACACACACACAGCGTGCTTTATTGCGGTCCATGGACCCAAAATACATAGAACAACAGTAGTAAATATCAACAGTTATTAAGGTGTAAAATCAGCCTTGCTAGCCAATAGAGGAGCTTTAGCCTATAGATACTGATTTCTGATTTTTGCTGCCTCTGAGATGATTTTGCTACAGACAGTGTACTGTAATAGTATCAAACTTATCCTCAAGGAGAACCTTGACATTCCAGGTTGTTCTTTTAGTATTGGATTGATTAGATGCTGTCTAAACTACAATGGAATAAAATGTGTTCCATGCATTCAACATCCTGGGAACATGGGCACAGCCTATCTTGGTATGGGACGCCAGCCAATCTTCCCCTCAGCACCTCAGAAGAGAAAACATTTAATCTGGCTTTAGAAAACAGATGGTAGTAATTAGATACAGTTGAATTCTTAAGGTAGGGAGATAACAGAAAACCCTGTAGGTGTTGGATTCCTGACACAGATGGGCCACAGGTCACATGTGAGCAAGATCATAAATCACTAAAGGCAATATCCCATAACCTCTGTTTCACAGTTTTTAGGGCAGTCATACCCAGGTGGCTAAGAAAAGATGGTGAAAGATCTATTGAAGAGGCCTTATGTGACATGGTTTTTGACCAAGAGCTGATATACTCTGGTTTCTCCTCAGATCGTATAAATCTTTCACCATGTAAAATTATCCAAGCTGTTGACTATCTGTACATTTGTGGTAGTGAATTCAGTGTGCTGTGGAAAGAAGTACTTACTCTTATATGTCCCAAGTCTAGTTGGTTGGGTCTTAACACTCAGCAGCGCCTTGTTTCGCGCCTGTCACTGTTGTAGAAGCCAGTTATCCTAAAGTAACAGTCAGATGCTTTCAGTGATTGGGGGGGGGGGGTGGTGGTGGAAGGTTTTTTAACATGGAAATTTTTCCATTGCTTAATATTTCCATGGGGGGGGGGGATCCCTTTCCTAAGTTCATTAGTGACAGTGAATGGGTGCCATTTGCAAACACAACATTACATCGGCTTTTATTTTTGTTTACAATTTTTTTAACTTTGTTTACTAAATACATGTAAAATAAGCATGCCAAATTAAATCACCTACTAGGGCATCAGAAAATTTCCCCCATGCAAACTGAATTTCCCCCCAGTTCAAGTTCCTCTGTGCTTAGTTCAGTTCTCACAGTAGCCAGCCAGATGCTTGTGGGAAACCTGCAAGAAAGACATTGGGGGTGGGGGGGGGGCAGTGGGCAACAGCTTTCTCTCCTGCTTTGTTGCCCAATTAATGTAGGAAAATTTTCCAGTTAATAATTTTCTGGAAAACCCACATCACTGATTGATTTACAGAATGGAAAACATGACCCCAGAGGTACAATTAACCTTCCCTGATATAAATAAAATGTTTCCATCAGAGGCTGGGAATCTGCTGAAAACGGCATTCCGTCCGCAGATAATCTGCTGGGGGCATGTGCCAGTGGTGGGAGGGGCCAGATGTAAAGTAGGCGGGGCCAGAGGTAAGAACAGTCACACCCCTTTGCTGCCACTTTTTCTGCCACCCCTTTACCCCCCTCCCACCTTATTGCACTCATGAAATCATGAATTGGAACTGTGGCTTGCCCATCCCTAGTTAAGATGGACCTGCCTATGTTATGACCTGGGAATATTGTAGTTGAGGCTGCTGCACAGGATGGCATATTCTTCAGGCTATCAGGTGTTCTTCAGAGGAAATACAGCAGTGCAGCAACAAATGCTGTGATGGATAGGCGGCACCAGGCCTTTAGATTTAGGCAGGCCAGGTGTCAGTACTTGGATTTTTACATTTCATATGCCTCTTCTTGCAGAATATGTGAACAGCACAGCAGTTAGCTGTGCCCCCCTGAGCAATTCCCATGGAAGTACTTGATGCTGCTCATTTATTTATTTGTAACATCTGTACCTAACTGTTCAGCCACCGACTCTCACACAACGGTTTACAGGCAGTTGATTAAAACAAGACGGTCCCTGGCTTATAACCTAAAAGACACAACACAAGAAGGAAGGGGGATGGAGAGAGAAGAAGGGGGAGAAAAAGCAACCTCAGGCACCATTTCTTAAAAGTTAAAAGAACAGTTCTTGAAATGACCAGCTGGATTGGAAACAGTTCAAGGACAGGAGGAGCCCAGTGATGGAGCTGGTTTTTCTGCGATGGAACAGTCCTGCTTCCTACCTCTCCCACTCATGCAGCTGGAATGGATGCTGGCAATTGAGGCAGAAGGCCTGGTAAAGCTGACCTGCTGTGTTCCTCTGAACACCTCCCTATCTAACATGGCTTCCTGCTGCCTCTTGTATATAATATCCTTTTTTTAAAAAAGTAGGGCCCCAGACGACTCTGCATACACTAGAAGTCGCATTGTCTTCTGTACTTTGCAATGATTAGTAAGGTCCACCAGGAAACACTCTTGATGATGATGATGATGATGATGATGATATATTATTTATACCTCACCCATCGGGCTGGGTTTCCCCAGCCACTCTGGGCGGCTTCCAACAAAACATTAAAATACAATAATTCATCAGATGGGAGGGCGTTCCAAAGGGTGGGTGCCACTACCGAGGAGGCCCTCTGCCTGGTTCCCTGTAACTTCACTTCTCACAGTGAGGGAACCGCCAGAAGGCCCTCGGAGCTGGACCTCAGTGTCTGGGCAGAACGATGGGAGTGGAGATACTGGGGCCAAGGCCGTTTAGGGCTTTAAAAGTCAGCACCAACACTTTGAATTGTGCTCAGAAACATACTGGGAAGCCAATGTAGGTCTTTCAGGACTGGTGTTATGTGATCTTGGTGGGCACTCCCAGTCACCAGTCTAGCTGCCGCATTCTGGATTAGTTGTAGTTTCCGGGTCACCTTCAAAGGTAGCCCCACGCAGAGCGCATTGCAGTAGTCCAAGCGGGAGATAACCAGAGCATGCACCACTCTGGCAAGACAGTCTGCGGGCAGATTGTTCTGTCTGTGTGTGTGAAGCACTGGTCTCTTTTCACAAATTTTAGCTTACTTTCATATTTAATGAGGAAAGAAAAAATATGAAAAAATATAGGAGAGAGAAGGAAAAACAAATAATAATAATAATAATAATAATAATAATAATAATAATAATAATAATAATAATACCTGTAGTAGAATAATAGCAGATCTCCATCAATTTACATTGCAGATACTGTGGCTATCAGTACACAAATCTTAAACATACCTACAGGTGAAACTCGAAAAATTAGAATATCGTGGAAAGGTTCATTTCTTTCAGTAATTCAACTTAAAAGGTGAAACTAATATATGAGATAGACTCATGACATGCAAAGCGAGATATGTCAAGCCTTTATTTGTTGTAATTGTGATGATTATGGCGTACAGCTGATGAGAACCCCAAATTAACAATTTCAACTTTGGGGTTTTCATCTGCTGTACGTCATAATCATCACAATCATAACAAGCAAAGGCTTGACATATCTCGCTTTTCATGTCATGAGTCTATCTCATATATTAAACTCCAGTAGCTAATGAAGACAATTGCTTACATAAATGGACTTTTCCACGATATTCTAATTTTTCGAGTTTCACCTGCACAAAAGTTTCATCTGCACAAAATTTTGTGTCTGTGTGAAATATGTTCAAATGTAGTCAAATCACGTGCAAAGTCTTTGTGACCAGGGTGCACTGAGAGCTGTGCTTCTTTGCACAAAAGCCCAATTAAGCTAAAGAATTCAGTGGCGGTGGCCACTGGTTTTAGATGGATTTAAAGGGAGAAATATTAAAATGAATGCAAGATAGGTCCAGCTACTGTAATGAGCCACGATAGCTCAGTGGAACTCTGAATACCAAAATGCCCCTGAATAGCAGGGACAGAAGGCAGAATAACTGGAGAGGGTTGCACTGCTGCAAGGTTCTGTCCTGGACCCATCATTGTTCAACGGTCTTTATAAACAACTTGGATAAAGGAATTGAAAGGATGCTCACCAAATTTGCAGATGACACAAAGCAGCGAGGGTTAGCTAATGCTGCAGAAGGTAGAGTTAGTATTCAAGAAGACCTTAACAGATTGGAGAACTGGGCCCCAAACTAACAAAATGAATTTCAGTAGGGAGAAATGTCAGGTTCTTCACTTAGACAGGAAGAACTAGCTACACAAATATAAGATGGGGGGGGGGCACCTGGCTTGCTAGTAGTACACATGAAAAGGATCTAGGGATCTTAGTAGACCACAAGCTTAACTTGAGTCAGTAATGTGATGCAGCAGCAAAAAATGGCAAATGCTATTCTAGACTGCATCAACAGGAAGTATAGTGCCCCTATCAAGGAAAGTAATAGTACCACTCTGTTCTGCCTTGGTCAGACACCAGCTGGTGTACTGTTTCCAGTTCTGGGCACCACAATTTAAGAAGGATATCGACAAGCTGGAACGTGTGCAGAGGAGGGCAACCAAGATGGTCAAGAGTCTGGAAACCAAGACTTGTGAGGAGTGCTTGAAGGAGCTGGGTATGTTTGGCCTGGAAAAGAGGAGACTGAGAGGAGATACGAAAGCCATCTTCAAATATCTAAAGGGCTGTCACATGGAAGATGGAGCAAGCTTGTTTTCTCCAGTGGCTTCAAGTTACACGAAAGGAGATTCCGACTCAACATCAGGAAGAGCTTTCTGGCGGCAAGAACTGTGGAACAGATTCTCTCCGAAGGTGGTGGACTCTCCTTCCACGAAGGTTTTTAAGCAGAAGGTGGATGGCCATTTGTCATGGATGCTTTAATTGAGAGGCTGAACTAGATGACTCTCAGAGTCCCTTCCAACTCTGCAATTCTGTGATTCTGCTGGCCAAGGAACCCTCTAGGAAAACCTGCCCTGGTTGTTGTCCAGGGACATGGCGAACTGGGCAAATGGCCCAGTAGCTGTTTCTGTCATCAAAGAGGCAATTATGGGAAGCAAAAAACCCAAATAAACAACCCCTATTAGACCCATTTTGTGACTAGAGCAGATCTGTGGTGTGTTTTGATGGAAGGTTATTTTGTCCCCGGAACAAAGCATGTTTGATTTTGATCAAAAGCCAGAGCTCCAGAAGTTTAAAAAAGCAAGAGTTGGTTCCTCAGTCACACAGACAAACCAACATCCAAGGGTTTGTTTGTTTGTTTTTTCATTTGTGTGTTACTGGGTAACTGTCTTGAAGAATTACTGTGGCTGCCTGTGTCCTGTCCTGGCAGGGCAACAGAGACTAGGACCTTGGCACCCTCCGAGAGCCTAGGAATCAGAGGGGGGAAGGAGAAATTAGGAGGCACGCATGCTGCAGGGTTGAGTTTGCCATCCTCAGATATTAATCACTCACAGGCTGTAGCCAGCACTGCAAGCTCCCGGTGACGAGGGCTGTGGTTTTATAGCTCATGACTCATCAGCTCGACTGAGAGCGACCGTGTTATTCCAGTAGATTGCAAAATCATAACAGGAATGCCGTGGCTGGTTTACGGCTCAACTATGCAAATCGCCAGGAAGCCATTTGAGTCGGAGAGCGTAAGGCACGCCGAGCTGGGATGGCCGAGCTGTGAAAAGGCACCGGGGGCACCAGGAGGAGGTGATGGGGGGCTCTCTGGGACAGCAGGGCTGGGAGCTGAGCACTTCTGTAGGGAGACGGGGTTCACCGGGGGAAGGCAGGGCCGTCCGGTGCTCTGGACAGACTTGGCCTCGACCTTACTGAGAGGGAGCTTTTGGCAGGAGATTTCCACAAAGGCTTGAGGAAAGTCCCCTTTGCCTCGAGAGCCAAGTGGGGATGTGCTTCTCCCCTCCTCCTTGGCTGGTTCAGGGTGCCAGGCTTTTAAAAGGGGGTCCTTGCCTGTTGTTGGGGAGGGGAGGGGTGTCTTTTAAGGGTCTTGTGTGTGGAAACTTCTCCCAAGTGAAGAAGCATAAAAAGACAAAGTCTTCTCTTTCCCCTCCCCAATTGTTCAGCTGCTTCCCGCCAAAACCTCGCAGCCGTGAAAGTTGGTTGGAGCAGGGTGATGAAGAGAGAGGCTGTTGGGGTTTGGGAAATGTGTTCCTTGTACGCTTGGGCCGTGTGGGAAGGAGGGTGCCAGGAACAGGTCCTGAGGAGGGAGAGGGAGAGAGAAGCGTCTGTTCAGAGATTCAGTCTGGCATGGCCAAGGCAGAAAATGTTGCAACCGCCTGGGCTCTGTTTATATGAGCCAGCGTGCTATTCTGAAGATAAGCTATCTGCTGGGTGGTGTTTCCCTGGTGATATGTGTGTGTGTGTGTGTGTGTGTGCTTGCAATTGCGTAGATGTGGGAACTAAGTGGAGTATGGTTTGGCTTTTTTCTGCTTTTGTGGGGTGGGGAGAATGCTGGCAGCCTGGGCCGCTCAGGATGCAACTGGAAATTGGGACAAAGGTGAGCAGCTGTTTATAATTAATATGCGGAGGCAGGGAACGATGCCATCAGCCTCAAGGCCCGAGGGGCCGATCACTAACAGCTGACGAGGCCTGGTGCCTTTGAGCAGTGGCCTGGAAGGAGCACATTTATTTTCATAACACCACAGTATTATTTTGGAGTGCGCAGCAGGGCAGGGCAGGCCTTGGAACTGCACCTGTTGAAACTGATGGGTTTTATTTTTGTTTTGCAGGGGACTAAGGCTACTTCTGTACAGGCACAAATAGGTCTTAACTTAGGTGGGTGTTGTTGCCCCCAGTCCCAAGAGAACCCCAGGAACTGTAGTTTTTCTTAGAGCATCAGACCTGCCGACTCTGTGTCGGTAATTTGGAGAACTGTAGTCAGCAGGTTGCCTCGCTTGCAGTGGCAGGCAGAACTAGATTGTTTGGGGGAAATTTTTACACGGCCTTTCGCATTGGGTCTCAAGACAATGTACAAGAACATTTAAAATGCAAACTTAAAAACAGTCGAAATGCAGCGCAAGAAAGATGCAGCTAATAATTGATTCATGTTTGCAGCAGAAATGTGCCAGAGTTGCTTTAGGACAGGGATAGGGAAGCTGTGACCATCCCAGATGTGGTTAGACGCCAGATCCCATGAGTCTCAGCTAGCTAGCTCAATGGTGTGTGATGATGGGAGTGGCAATATATCAACTTATGGAGGGCACCAGTTTACCCCCCCCCCCCCAATATCACAATGTATATAAAACAAGCAGAACAATTATAACAACAGACAAACATTTAAAGCTGAAAAACAAAACTATAAACTAGGCACGTAGAATACGTACAGTGGCACTTGGGTTAAAATAACAAAGCCCAAGTTAGGGCTATCAACAGTATTGGATTATCAAGTATAGCTCCAGATTTGCCAGAGGTGATGAGGGTTTTCTTGAAAGTGATGGTTCTGCTGTACTATTATTAATATTCTGTTGGGAGCCGCCCAGGATGGCTCGGGAAACCCAGCCAGATGGGCGGGGTATGTATAAGCAAACAAATTATTATTATTATTATTATTAAGTTTTTGGAGGTGCCTGTCCTTGTTGGTCTCAAATTAGGCATAATATTCTCCTTTATAGCTGTATTCCAGAGTGAGTGGTACCAAGTGTCCAGAGTAAGATTTGGGGCTGTTTTCCATTGAAATTGCATAATTGCAATTACTATTCGTGCTGCCAATATAAAATATTCTGGAAAAAAACAATAGTTTCTTTAGTAATATTTATCATTTCTGGCAAAGTTAAGTTCAAAAAATCTTGCACCAGCTTACATTCCCACAATAAATGATAATATATACCAAGTTTATTGCAACCCCTCCAACTATTGGGTGACATAGAGGAAAACATTTTTAACATTTGCAAAGAAGCGTGATGCCATCTGTGTAGTAATTTTAAGGAGTTTTCCATAAGAAGAATGGAAACAGATTTTAAGGTCAAGTTTCTTTTTAATTCAGTCAGATGGGCAGGGTACAAATAATAAAATTATTATTAGTGTGTAGGGCATATTTGCCTAGCAGTTCGAAAGCACATCAAAGTGCAAGTAGATAAATAGGTACCGCTCCAACGGGAAGGTAAACGGCGTTTCCATGCTCTGCTCTGGTTCACCAGAAGCGGCTTAGTCATGCTGGCCACATGACCCGGAAGCTGTACGCCGGCTCCCTCGACCAGTAACGCGAGATGAGCACCGCAACGCCAGAGTCGTCCGCGACTGCACCTAATGGTCAAGGGTCCCTTTCCCTTTACACTTTTAGCTGCACCCCGATAACAGGCCATTTCTTAAACAACCATTTGTATAGAGGCTCCATGCTGTTGGGACATTCACACAATCATGTGTCCCTCTGCCTCTTTCCCTGTAACTTGGCTTCTCGCAGTGAGGGAACCGCCAGAAGGCCCTTGGAGCTGGACCTCAGTGTCCGGGCAGAACAATGGGGGGTGGAGACGCTCCTTCAGGTATACTGGGCTGAGGCCATTTAGGGCTTTAAAGGTCAGCACCAACACTTTGAATTGTGCTCGGAAACGTACTGGGAGCCAATGTAGGTCTTTCAAGACTGGTGTTATATGGTCCCTGCTGCCGCTCCCAGTACCAGTCTAGCTGCCGCATTCTGGATTAATTGCAGTTTCCAGGTCACCTTGAAAGGTAGTCCCACGTAGAGTGCGTTGCAGTAGTCCAAGCAGGAGATAACCAGAGCATGCACCACTCTGGTGAGACAGTCTGTGGTCAGATAGGGTCTCAGCCTGCGTACCAGATGGAGCTGATAAACAGCTGCCCTGGACACAGAATTGACCTGCGCCTCCATGGACAGCTGTGCATCCAAAATGACTCCCAGGCTGAGTACCTGGTCCTTCAGGGGCACAGTTACCCCATTCAGGACCAGGGAGTCCTGGCCTATGCTGATTGTGCTGCTGCAGATGCACCATGGTGTTTCTTCCCTCTGCAGTCCTCCCAGCGGTTATTCCTTCTTTGGTTACTGCTATGGATGCACGACTTGACTGTCTATCTCCAGGCACTGCAATCATCAGCAAGGGATTCCCACAGGGCAGGGTTGATGTTGCCAACCTTCCTGTCAAGTTAGCAGACATCTTTGTAATGCAGAGTAACACAAAGCACCATGATCAGCTGACTGCAGGTCTTGCAAAGTCCCATGTACAGCGCTTTGCAGGCCTTGCTGCTCAGCTGCAAATGATGTGATTCAGCCATCAGGAGGTTTCTAATGATATTATTATTAAGCATTTCTCCCTAAACAAACTGAAAGTGACTTTGAAAAATAAGCACTTAAACAAGGATAAAAACATGGATAAATTAGCCTGAAGTATGCAAATAATACATATTAAAACAGCTCTAGCTCCAACCCACCCTGCTAAAATTAAGATCTAAGATTAAGATCCAAAGGCCTAGGGGAATGAGAATGTTTTTGCCTGTTGCCTAAAAGCAGCTTGTGATGGTGCCAGGCTTGTCTCCCTGGGAAGCTCATTCCATCAGTGTGGGGCCACCACTGAAAAGGCTTTTTTGGGGCACTTACAAAGTGCTGTGCATGGGGACCCTGCTCCTTTGCTCACACAGGTTAGTTTTTAAAATGAGTCAGCTGGCATCATTGTGGCAGGATTTACAAGTGGATGGTGAGTGGGAGTGAGAGTGATTTGGCCTGGTGGCTGAATCCAGTTCCCCAACACTACCCCATGTGCAAGGGGGAACTTGTGCATTCACCTTTGAATACATACATACACATATTTAACTGCCCTGAGAGCACAGATGTGAATAGCAGGCACAATTGGGGGGGTAGCCATTCCTCCTCCATTCTTGAGCTTTCACGAAGGGCATCTGCCTAGTGACTTTGGAGAAACAAAGTGTTGGACCAGTCAGGGGTAGCTGACATGGTGCATTCCTGATGTTGATGGACTCCAGCTCCCATCAGCCCCAGTCAGTGCAGCCAGTGGTCAGGGATGATTGTAGTCTGGAGGGCACCATGCTGGCTAACCCTGAACTAGAACGGTCTTTGGGGTAATCCAGCAAGTGTCCATTCACTTATAGAACCCTTTTATTTTGCAACAGCGTTTCAGTGGAACTGTCACTGTCATTCCCATTTTAGAAATGGGAAATGGAGGCTAAGAAAGAGTGTCCTTCTTGTGGCACTTCTGGGATTCATCCACCTCCCAGATCCAAGCCCAGTTAATATTTTACCTCACTGCACCCGGGACATTGTGCGCCTCAATAATCTGCTAACATCCATTTGCAGCACAATCACATGGATCAACAATAACAGAAAACCCCATGTGTCACCCTTTGTGGGAGTGGGTGTGTGGATTGCTGTTTCTTGCCTGTAACTGAGCACTGAATTGACATCTTTGTTTTAAACACAACCTTAAATACAAACTCTGGCATCCAGAGTTCCATTACAGAGGCTTTCCTGGAGGCTTGAGTCCAGAGCTGTTTTAAAACCGGACCATCATTCTGGTTTATAGCCAGGGAATTGTGATGGCTCCCTCTGGGCCACATTTGATGCAGCCAGCTAGCTGTATTTGGAGCACAGCCTCCCAGCTGCAGTATCTTTGGGGCATGGGAAGATGTTTGGACTGAACGTTTGTCAGTATGTTGCTTGCTGCAGAAAGAGGCAGTCCCACAAACTTTAATAGAATGGCAGTCTGTCACCTGGCTAAGCCTCCAAGATTGCCCATTACCTAAGAATTGAGCTACTGTTTGTTTGTTTGTTTGTGAAAATAAACCAAAGATAAAGAGCAGAAGGAAATGTTGTTACAGCTGGTTGAAAGCAGCATAAGGTCGAACATTTTCTCTGAACTTGTTCCAAAACATTACTCCAAAATGCCCATTTCTCCATAAAGCTGTTAGGCTGGTTTATATGTATTCTTTTGTAGTACGTTAGTTTTTATGGACCAATTTTCCTCAATTCACTGAGATATAGTATGACAAATTGCCCCCACCCCCAATTTTAGCTGCAACAATCTTAGCAGCTAGTTCTTTATCATTTTCCAGAATAACATCTGTTAGATAACCAAGCAGAAATATTTTAGGTTCCAAGGGTATGTAATATCCTAATATATCAGAGATATTAGCCTGAATAGATTTCCACAATATTTCTCTTTGAGAACAATCCTAGAAGATTTGCATTTAATCTGCTTTATTTAATCCATATCTCCAACATTTCTCTGATCCTAATTTATATATTAAATTCAATTTAAGGTGCTAAATATCATTGGTTAGAGGGTTTTAAAATAGTTCTCCTTTAGGTCTGCTATAATTATATTGGAATGGACGTTGTTCCAAATCCATTTCCATTGTTTCCTGGTTATTCCTTGATCCAAATCTCACACCCAATTTCTCATATACAGTGGTGCCCCGCTAGACGAAAATAATTCGTTCTGCGAAAATTTTCGTCTAGCGGGTTTTTCGTCTTGCGGAGCGGCAATGACAGCCGCGCTCCGCAAAACGAAGAAAAAAAAAAAAGACGAAAATTTTTCGTCTTGCGAGGCAGCCCCATAGACTTTTTCGTCTTGCGGGGCAGCCTTCCGCTAGACGAATGCCTTCGTCTAGCGAGTTTTTCGTCTTGCGAGGCATTCGTCTAGCGGGGTACCACTGTATGTATCTTGGTTCTGGTCCAAGTTTAACCAAAGGTTATTGAATTCTGCAAGCGGAACTACATTTTCTGCAGCAAACTGTGAGATTTGGACAGTACCTCTGCTGGTGTGTTCAATTGTGTATAATGTTCTAATGCCCTTCCAGGTTGGAAATCTCAGAGCAAATAAATATAATGTTTGCGGGGCAGAGGGCTGGTGGTGATGAAGCTCCCTGGTGTGTTTACTACATAAAGGGGTGTCTGGTGTGCATATGCGGGTGGGGAGTGGCTTAAGAAAAAGGTAAAACTGGTACAGAGTTCTGTCATCTCTGTGTAATGAGGGGATAGGCCCTACTGGCTGGACCTGGTGGGAGCTCTAGTCCAAAACATCTGGAGGGCACCTGGTTGGCAAAGGCTGAAGGACTTAATCAAGCCAACTGTGGCAGAGTGTTCTTGATAACTGTTTGGTTGCCAGCAAGTGGGGAGCTCTTTTCTGAATTTTTCAGCTCTTTATCTGAGATGATTGTTGGCCCCAAGGTTCTCCTGCTGCCAATCCACCTCCTTCAGTCGTTCAAAGGGAGAGGAGTTAAAAGAGTTCAGGAAAACATTAAGCAGAAGCCTGCACTGCTTCCTTATCCAGGCAGGGGACGCTGGTGTTGCTAGTGAGACATAGGGTTGTTAAGGCCTGAAGTGTTCTTTTTTGGGGGGGGTGAGGTGAGGGGAGTCCTCTTAGGCAGATGAGCTGGTGGTCCTTGCATTCTTGTTCCACCAGCTCTGCAAGCCCAGTAGACTACACTCTGGGATTTCAGGGCACCATTTGGGTTGTGGTAACAGCCTAACTGGATACCCAGTCAGCTGACCGAAAGGGCCAGTCCCTGTCCACCAGGCCTTATAAATCCCTGGCCTCCGTGCTTGCTCTTCCAGTCTGTGGACGCTGCTAAGAATTTGACCCTTGCCTGTTTTTGACTGTGGACCTGTTTCCTCTCCTTCTGATGCTTGACTGCTGTCTTGGAACCTGTCCCTCAGACTATTTCCAGTGTTGAAATCCCTGCTCAGCCATGAAGCTCACTGCCTCTCAGCCTAACCTACTTTTACAGGCTCACTGTGAGGATAAAATGGAGGAAATGTGGCATAGAAATAGAATAAATAAAACGGAGGAAGAACCTTCCGATCAGCATTACCTGTACATCATCTGCTTTAACAGAAGCATCACGTTCCCGATATTGTGAATGTCATGGTCGTACCCTTTCATTTCATCCTCTTCTCAGAACCTGACCTTCTGAAGCCTGATGCTGACTAAGGCCTGGTGGCGCATCAAGGGCTGCCATGACCAAGGCTATAGATGCAGCTTTGTCCTGACATACTTGGAGACAGTGTAAGGACCGGCAGAGCCTAGTGGTTAAAGTTTTGGACTAGGTCTGGGGAGATCACAGTTGAAGGCTTGTATTCAGCTAACATTCCCTCAGAGTAGACCCATTGAAATTACTGGGCCTAAGTTGATCATGGTCGACCATTTTAATGAGTCTGCTCTTGAGTGGAAGTTAGTTGAATACAACCCAAAGTCCCCACTTAGCCATGAAGCTTGCTGAATGATATTGGGCCAGACGTTTCCTCTCAGCCTAACCTACCTCATATGGTTGTTGTAGGAGGTGGGAGAACCACGTATGCTGCCTTGAGCTTCATGGAGGACATAAGTGCAGTAAATAAACTGAACTCAAAGGGGATTGTGCTCCCTAGCAACCCAGATGTGTACCTGTATAAAGTTCCCAGTTTTGATATCATTTCTGTGAGCTCCAAGTTACATTTTTGTTTTTGTTCTGAACTGTTTTTTTCATTCATCTTCTTTGGGTTGCCTGGACGTGAACAGGTGGGTTCTACAAAGAACTTGTCTTTGGGGACATTATTGTTTCTGCCTGTTGCAGCAATTGCAAAGAGGCTGTTTGATTTTTAATTGTATTTTTATTACTTTTTATTGTATTTTACTGTATTACATTTTGCATTCCATATAACTGAAATGGTAGTACAATAAAATACAGTGCAAGAAAGAAAAGAATCAATAAAAATACAGTAAAAATCAATATGAATGTTTCCTGCAGTTGTACTGTGGGCAACCTGAATAAAGCTTATGGACTAAAGTGTGGATGTTTTCTTTGATGTCTATAATAAGAAAGTTCCTATACCCATTTGGGGGTGAAGCTGACAGTGTTTTAGGTGGAAGTTGCTTGGATTTCCTTCCTCTTCCTCCTTCTCATCCCATGAGATCAATTTACCTTATTTCTTTCGAAACATTGATTGTGGATGCAACAATAAATGTTGCGTTGTCATACTTCTGCAGCCATTAAAGATCTTTCATAGTAATGGCACTAGCAACGCCACAGTCTACTGCTGCGGTAGATGCCCTTTGCAGTCAAAGGGTTTGAGGAGGTGCTTGATCTTCTAGCATTCTTAAAAGATGTGACTTTTTGAAGCCCAAAGAGTCCCCTTAGTCACCAAAGAAGCATTTTGCAAAAGCACCGATTGAGGCAGCAGGAATGTGTGTGTGATCGTGCATGTGTGTTGCTACTAGAGTTGTGCTTCCTTTTCTTTCTTTCCCTTTTTCAATAAAGGGATTTTTTTGTGTAGAGTAAAGTAAACTGGTATGACAGCCACATCCTCCAGCTTTCTTGTCACCTTCCAGTGATTCACTTCCAGCTGCTCCTCCTACGCATGTCTGATTCAGCTTTTGATTTCTCTCTTTTGACAACTTTAAAGGTAAAGCAGCTGCTAAAGTCTCTTCTTGAGCTGGAGGGGAAGCAGGATGTTCTTTGTAGAACCTTCCCATTCTGTAATAGAGCCTGCTGTGGCCTTCCCCGCAGGGTCAGCCAGGAGGTTGCTGCAATCCTAGTGGTGGTTCCTGGGCCTTCTGATCATGCCGTGAGTTCTGTAGAGGGCGGCCTTTGCTAACTGGCATCCTGAAGGTGCCATTAGACTCCCATCAGATGCCATGCTCCAGGAGTTGCCCTCAGAGGCTAGACTAGAGTTTCAGTCCCAGGAGGTAAGGCCTTTTAGCAAAGCACTTACCCAACAAAGTACGGTTCAAGCTGCAGCATAGTCCCAACAAGCCAAGGCCAAGCACAGGGAACCAGTCTAAGTCCAAAACATGATTCAGAGGCTAGGTCAGGCTACAGTCTAAGGCAACCTTTCTTAACCTTGGGTTCCCAGATGTTGTTGAACTTCAATTCCCATCATCCCTGTCCACTGGGCATGCTGGGTAGGGATGATGGGTGTTGTAGTTTAACAGCATCTGAGGACTCATAGTTGAAAAGGGCTAGCTAGTCTAAGGTCAATAGCACAGACTGTTCAGGTAAGGGGAAAAACAGCAATGCAAGGGGATCAGGACCCAGACACCAGAGATCTGTGTCGTTTCCAACAGCTGCAGAGCTTAAGAGGGAGACCTCATATAGTGTGGCCTCTTAGACCACACACTAACCGCATCTGCTGGTAGTAAATAAGTTCCAGAGATTGTATACTCACAAGTAAAAGGTAAAGGTCCAATCGCGGACGACTATGGGGTTGCGGCGCTCATCTCGCTTCCGGGTCATGTGGCCGGCATGAATAAGCCACTTCTGGCAAACCAGAGCGGCGCACGGAAATGCCATTTACCTTCCCGCTGGAGCGGTACCTATTTATCTACATGCACTTCGTGCTTTCAAAATGCTAGGTTGGCAGGAGCAGGGACCGAGCAATGGGAGCTCACCCCATTGCAAGAATTCGAACCACCGACCTTCTGATCGGCCACTCCTAGGCTCTGTGGTTTAACCCACAGCGCCACCTGCGTCCCTGTACTCACAAGTACATCCTTTTAATTAGAAGCCATGTGACAACTCTGTGTCCATGGATGCAGGCTATGTCATCTCTTTTCAGCCTGGACCTGGACCTTTTGGTGCCAGTGTTCTCAAGCACAGAGGATTGGTTCCATGGCCTCCTAACAACTCCAGGGCTTCTTCAACAGGCCACCTACCAGTGGGCTCCTCAAGAATATCCTAAATGTTGGTTCCAGGAGACCATGCCTTCTCCCCAAGGTCCACGACCTGTGGAGTGTCTGGTATTTCCTCAAAGAACTTAGCATTTGGCACCTGGTCAGGGCCAGGCACGACTGCAGACCCGACTAGCACAGGCAATGGAACCCAGATACAGGCGTGTTTTGCCAGCTGTGCTTTTCTCTTCCAGTGGTCAAAGTAGATTTGTGCAGGGTGCGTACAAGTTTCAGCTTTTGCAGACACTCTCCTCTTGGGTGGCCACTCCCATGAAATCCATCAGCACCTAGAAAGTTCATCAAGGATGAGAAGATTAGACTCATGTTGCTTTTGGCAGCAGGAGAGAACTCCTCCTGCCTTTCTCAGCACCTTGTGCACTCTACTCTTTTCTCCCCAAGCTTCTTATTTGTGATGCCTTTCATCTTGGGGGAAGGGCTACGGCTCAGGGTTGGGCATTTCTTCGGCATGCAGAAGGTCCCAGGTTCAATCTCTGGCATCTCCAGGTAGGGCTTAGGGAAACCCCATCTGAAATGTTGGTCTACACTGGCAGCAGTTCTTCTAACACTGAAATAGGTGGACCAATAGTCTTGACTCAGTATAAAGCAGCTTCCTAAGTTTCTGTGTCCCAGTTTATATCTAGCATTGCCTTCTTGACCATCATTTTGGTTGGTTCATTTCTTTCTTAAAAGCAAGTTTCTGTCCCTCGTGTCAGCAAGGAAAGTATAGGGAAATCTCCACACCCTCCTCCCTCTCCATTCTTGCCTTCCTCTTCACCTGCAGCACTTCTAAATGGCAAATCTTGAAAAAGAATAGACCATATAGATGAAACACTTCCAGGAGTAACTTGCATGTTGTATAAATTGTTGTTGCGGAATGCTTATGAGAAGAGTATTAATTGGGGAATGCAACATGGCTATATCTGTTCTCCCCATTGTGAGTGAAAGAATCCAGCTCCTTTCGTAGAAAGTTGGCTCTTACATGGAAAGCTGGCATACCCAAAATGCAGTGCCAGATATTCCCCCCCCCCAGCCCTTGCATTAAATGCTTTCCACTGTTGCTTCCTGGCCACACAGATGGTTTAACAATAGTGTGTGTGTGCAAGCATGTTGTTTGGAATGGCTCGGCACATCACTTATTATGTTTCCCAGAGTAAAAGATATATGTGTTGGCATATTAGACCTGGATTTCTACCTTGTTTAGGACATAGGTTTATGGGAACAATTGCCACAAAGAAGTGCGGGGGGGGGGGTGCTTTAATTGCGTTTCCTGCATTGCAGGGGGTTGAACTAGATGACCCTTTAGGTCGCTTCCAATTCTACAATTCCATGAGTCTAAGAAGAGACATTAAGGTGGAGGGGACAGCCGATGGAGATATTCAGGGCAGAAACCTGAGTTGGGGAGGGCACAGGGTGCACGAGGGGGAGGAGAGGCAGAAAAGCCCCATTGCGCAAGCAAAAACCCTTGCACTGATGGGACGTGTTTGTTGGAGGGCGCCCAATGTTTGTGTCATCTTTATAGATGGAACAGTTCTCTGTATGGAAATGTTTTTAATTGTTTTCACCCTTTTCCTGGGTTATTGTTGTAACTGTTTTATTTGTTTTATAATTGTTTATTTTACTGTTGTAACCCACCTGTGGGACCCTATGGTTTGGAGTGGGCAAGAAATCTAAATAAATGAAGGATTCTACTCTGGCTTTATTTTTTTATTTATAAGCCACCCTGAAAATATTTTTTTATTGGCAGAAGGCATATAAATAACTTAAAAACATAAAATAAAATGATTGCCTTATAATTGCATTCAGTCACAAAAAAATCAGTAACCACATGAAGGATTTTGAGGGGGGGGGGGCTTTTCTTTTTCTCCTTTCCTTTTAACTCTCCCTGCCTTGGTGTGTGTCTGGCATCCCTTGTCACCCAGGTGCTCATTGGTTTTGGCTTCCCTTTTCTCCATTTCTCAGCAGCAGCAGCAGCAGCAGCAGCAGCAACAGCAACAGCAGCAACAGATGCCCCGTAGCAGCCAAGACGAGAAAGATGAAAAAGAAAAGGAGAAAGACACAGAGAAGGAGGAAGAGAAGCCAGAAGCAGAAAACGACAAAGAGGAACTGACAAAGTAAGTCTGACCACTTCTATTCCCTTCCAGCAACCAAAGAGCCAGCACGACAGCACCTGCTTACCAGCTCCCTCTTCCTGCCTCCAAGGTGCAAGGCAGAAGTGCTCCGTTCTCCAGACATTGGCTAGCAGAATCAAGGCTCAAGGTCTAGTCCCAGATGGCACACAATATAGTGAAAATATAAAATGAAAGCATTAGTGGAAAGGCGAAGCGTAGTTTTCCTAAACAAAATACTCATCTTGTTCCACATATTCCCTGACCTACATATGAAGCTTTCTTGTAACCTGCCAGAGAATTGGTTTGTCTGGAGTGTACCAATATTGTGTACCCTGATTGGCAGCAGTTCTCCAGGTCCCAGTATTGACTACTTTATTCCATTTTCCTGGTGTTTCCTCACCTGATAATTCCCACACATCATAAAAGCCACTTCTGGAAATCTAGCAGAATCTGGTGGAGGTTCAGTGCTCATTTCTGTTTTAATTGCTTAACCCTGTTAGCCCAGAAAATTGCTGGAGTTTCGCACTGTGATTTTCCCGCGGTTTTCGTGGGTCATGCCTATGTTGAAATTTGGGGCGGTATTCTGGCATCCAGTTATTTTCCGCTGTTTCCATGAGGGAACAGATGCAAGCATACTCATAAATAGTGGTGGCATGTCCATTGATGTATGCTATTGTGCTGCACCACACCCACTGGTGTAAATGATACTTAGTGTGACATGGCAGCATACTGATCGGAAAGACACAGATCCACAATGAAACGGATAATGCAGTGTAAAATGAATTTTGGGAACAGGGACAGATGCACTAGCATTGTAACCAGGAAGACTACTGCAGCAAACCCCACATCCAAATGCACCTTGACTGGCAGCAACTCTCCAAGTCCTGGAATGGCTATCCAATATCTTTTTCTGATTGAAGTTGCTAGGCACTCACTGCAGAGACACTAAGCAAAGGAAGCACAACCCACACAGTGATAAGGAGCAGATTGGGGTGGTGGGGGAATAGATGAACTGCTATAACATTGACATGATAAAGACAATTTCTAACACAAATGTAACAGTGGAGAACCAAATAGAAATAGGAATTCATGCAAATTAGTGAAGTGTTCCATATTTTTTTAGACAGTACATCACTTAGTTACGTTTGAAATAGAAAGCGATATATAAATGAAAAAGGTGTGTGCAGACACACAGCTGCAGTGTTGAATGGCTGCCAGTGAGTTTCAAGGAAACTCTCAGGGGAAGCTTTTTTATGCTGTTAACAAAAAGTGCTTGAGACGTATTTTCTGCTGCAGCACACGAGCTGTTGTGGCCTTCCCAGAGGCATGCATTGGCTGCAGTATGAAACAAGATAGTGGTCTGGCCCTCCAGATTATTTAGACTACAACTCACATCAGCCTTGACTATTGGCTGCTCTGCAACATCTGGAGGGCCAGAGGGACCTTTTGTTGTGATCCAGCAGGATTGTTTTTGTGTCTTCCCCATTGTCATTTGCACAAAACTTTACAGGGTGCATCTATGCCACTTCCTTTTGCCCTTGTATACTGTTGCATCTTGGTGTGTTGCTGCAACAGTGCTACTTGGGTGTCTGTCCCACTACATTGCAGGAACATGCTGGTGCAGGGACCGTTGAGCTTGATCCTGCTATTTGTGCAGCAGAGCATTGCCATAGAGACTTGGCATGTCCTCCGGTTAACAGGGAAGTGAAATGAGCACCACTTGACTTCTGTGGATGATTTGGCATATGTTTGCTTACTTTCTTTAATGGGGCTTAATCCTTGGCTTGAAGGAGCATCTGGCTTTGTGGCATCCGGGCTTCATGATGCGTTTCTCAGCTGATCCCTTTTGGGAAGATAAACGAGGAGACAGAGCCAAGATGATTTGGCTGCCCTGGTGTTCAACCTGTCTCTGTTAGGTCCCTCAACAGCTGTGGCTGAGAAACTGCAGCCCTCTGCAAGACAGAGAGAACAAAGTGGGGAAAGTGCCTCTCTTGCAAGAGGGAGAGGCAAGGGAAATCAATACCACAGGTTGATGGTGATAGTTTTCTTCTGTTCCCCCCACTCTGGCTTGCACAGGGAGAAGAACGAGGATACGTCTGGCGAGGACAATGACGAGAAAGAAGCCGTTGCTTCTAAAGGGCGCAAAACCGCCAACAGCCAGGGCCGGCGCAAGGGCCGCATCACCCGCTCCATGGCCAGCGAAGCCAACAGCGAGGAAGTGGTTGCTCCCCAGCAGAATGCAGAACTGGGTATGGAGCAGCTACCTCTGTGGCATGGAGGGAGGAGGTGGCATCTGGGTAGGCGAAGTGAAGCACGCAACCAATAGGCAGGGGCCCAGTGGCAAAGTGGAAGGGGGGGGGGAGACTCGTATAGTTAGTTACTATTGATTATATGATTTAGCATATTGATAGCTTGCTTGTTTTTGTTTGTTTGTTTGTTCATTCATTCAATTTATATATACCACCCTACCCCCAGAAGCATACACAACACATGCACACTAGTATAAGGAAGGACGCCAGCGGGGACTGAAACTTTGTCAGCTCTATCTATCTATCTATCTATCTATCTATCTGCCTATCTTGTCTTTTTGATTTATATAGTGCCTTTTATCATAAGGTATTTTATTCACAGAATAAAATACAGGATGAAAACATGAAAATAAATAAAATAAAACAGCAAAACAATAACCCCCCCCCCCATTCCCACAAACCCATTTAAAACGCTGTAGAATATTAGTCATCCAAAGACCTGGTTGAAGAGGAACGTTTTTGCCTGGTGCCTAAAAATAGATAATGAAGACACCAGGTGACTCTCCCCCAGGAAAGCATTCCACAAACAGGGAGCCACTGCAGAAAAGGCCCATTCTCGCGTTGCCACCCTCCAGACTTCATGAGGAGGAGGCACATGGAGAAGGGCCTCAGAATATGATGTCAGGATCCAGGACAGTTTATCTGGGGAAATACCTGAATATCTTCAGGTATTTTTAGCAGTAGGTGCACAAAATAGACTGTAGCCCCTGGGAAAATGTATCTGTTGTGCTCTGTGATGGTCATTAATGTTTGCCTGAGGGTTGGGAAACCTCTGGCCTGATGGACTGATTTGCCCCCAAAGACTGTTGTCTGCAACTCCTGCCCACCTGCCCCAGATGAAGAGCCAGTGGAGATACCAGTGCACAATCGGGAGCCCTACATATTGAAGCACTCCCAATTGTTTGTTGCAAGGGAGGCTGGTCGTCACCATCAGTCAGCTAACAGGTGCTGGCTTAAAGAAATTGAACCTGTGACCTTCTGCATGCCAAACACACGCTCTACCACTGAGCTATATCCCCTCACTTCATGTTCTGCTCGCAAGGGCCCACAGGCATTTGTGGCTGGCTGTTCTTGGGAGCAGATTGTGGTCATGGATCCTAACAAGGAAAATCTGGTGGTGTTACCCACTTCTGCTTTTTCTCTTCTTGTTTGGAATTATCTCCAGAGTCGTGCTGAGAATGAGCACCTGCAACTGCTTGTCCACCTTTATTTTGTCTTTAGTAATTGCATGGGTGTTTTTGGGAGTGGGGGTTAATTTCTTCTCACAACTTGGGGTTACTCACTAGAACAAGAAATGAGATGCTTTGGGGTTAGGATCATCTTATAATGCAGTTTTCTTCTTCTGCTCACTTGCATCTTGGTATGCAAACTTTAGAAGAGTTCCCCCTCTCAACCACTTGAGGGCCTTGGAATACTGAGAAATCTCATCCAGGGAAAAGGGCATGTGTGTATTCCTGGGCTGGAATATATACCAACCAAGGCTGTAGCTTTAATTGAGTTTAACTGGTAGATTAATCAACCCAAGCACTAGTTGATTAAGCAATAATCAGGCATCCGAACCACATGACCTGTCTAACAAAGTTGATGTTGAAGAATCATTGCTTCAACACTGGTGATCTTTGCTTTTTCCAGTACACTGGTATTTGTTTGCCTGTCTTCCCAAGTGATGTGTAACTGTCTGTAATGTGACCTACATGGGGATGCTCTCAAGTATTAACTCAGGGTGTGGGGGGACCTCAAGTCCATTGGTCTCGTTGGTCCTACCGGGCCTCCTCTCCACAGACTATTTTGACTAAGCAATGGCCTGCCAGTTACCTGAAGCTGATGTCAGGTTTGGGATGGTAAAAAAGTGGCTGGACTGGAGCACAAGGAGCTTCTGAGGTGCCACTGATCAGTTAGGCTCTTACATTTTTATGACCTCATAAAAGTGTCTGAAAGCATGGGTAGAAAAAGAAAAGATCAAGATATGAGCTGCAAAGACCCTGAATTAAACTTTGTCTCAGTGGCAGACAACTTTAAGCAAGCATCCATGGCTGTAATCTAATCATACTGCCCCAATGAGCCTGCTTTGCAGGGGTTTTGTAATTTCCAAGCTAGATTTCTGAGTAGAAGAGCATCTCCTGGCAATACCAGTTCCTTGGATAACTTTCATTCTTTCAGCCTCTTCCCGACATGCTTACCACATATGAGCTTGTCTCATTATGGGGAATCAGTTTTGCAGAGGGTGAAACTACCTCTGTTGACATACAAGGGGATCCAGCTGCAACCCCATCCCACCAGCTGTGAAGGCCAGCCCCTCCTCTGCCTCCCAAGCCCTTGACTCTGAACAAGACATGGGCCTTGGGAATTGCAGTTTTCCTCTTGCCTGTCTCTTGTTAGCTTTCTATATTTTTGTTTAAGTCTTTCTAGGACTGTTGCAACTTTTCTTTCTGCAGAGGCTATTTTTTCTCTCCATAAAGGAGGCTGTCCAAACATCTTTCACTGTGATCAAAATAACATTTTCTCTTAGTTTAGAGAGTAACAACCTTGTTTTACAAATGGTTTTGGTATTTGTTTTTAAGCTGTCCTGGGACAGCATTTACGTTAGAAGTGCAGAGGGCATTGGCTCCACCCACTAATGATCTCCCTGTCTTCTGTCCTACAAGTCTCAATGAGCCCCAGCCACTGCTGGGTGTAGTTGCTATCCTTGCAATGGGCCAAAATTCTGTGGTTTTGCCCTCTGTGGAACTGCAGTCAAAGCAGAGGTATGAACCGGATGGTGCAGGAGGACTCCTAATTTTCTGACTTTAAATTTTTATTTCATGATTTCTACTTCCTATCTCAGCTTGCCATACTGAAACACAGTGCACAAGGGCAGCTTTGAGATTCTGTGTGTGAGTTAACTGTGCGTGTGTGAGAGCAGTTTGTTTCAAATCTTCCATCCTCTACTTGTAAGAAAGACAATTATAATAAAAATAAAATTATTATAATAAATTATAATAAAAATAAAATAATAATAAAACTGCTTTTTTGGACTATTTAAAAATATTATAGTATGATGAAATCTCAGGATTTGAGTTATGATCAACAGAAGCCATTAATTATAATATTGTGATTATGATTTGATAGATAGAAGATAGGGTGCAGCAGAAGGGGAGAGAAAAACTCCAAGGAAGAGGAGTAGGAAGTCGACAAAAATAAGAGAAAAGATGAAATTGTGTTATGACTATATATGGTAAAAATGCTGAAACGTAATAAAATATAATTGGGGGAAAACCTAATAAAACTGAAGATGGGCTCCAGAGGTAAAAACAATGTTAAGAACAAGAGATCAGCCACTCAAATTCATTGATTGCAGCAGGACAAATGCCTGCCGAAATCAAAACTTAAAGTAGGAGTGAAAGGGCCACATGGACCTCCCAAGGTAGGACCTTCTGTAATCAAGGTGTGGCTCCTGTATCCCTTCCAGTCACTGCTGTTGGTATTCAAAGATGACAAAAAGAGCGGGTAGGCTTGTTTGTCAGTGGAAATGCTGTGTTCTCTTTTGGCCTCAGAATCTAAACATAAAGGAATGGCACTGATTATAACCAGCCCCACCCCACTCCCTGTTCCTTCCACAAAGCTTGGCTATGTTTGAACATCCTGATTTTCATTGCTTTGGGCCTGGTTTTGAGAAAACCGAGTTTGGGTGGGAAGTGTGATTTGTCACACTTCCATGTTCCATTCTAGTACTATATCTGTAAATACCATGTCTGTTTCTGTTTTCCCAGTATTTTACCAACTTCGATGCCTTGGCATCCCTCCAGCTTAGGCTGGAAGCACGCACTCAGCAGCTGACCCAGGGTGGTGTGGGGAGCCTAACCTGTCAGAGAGCCAGTGTGGTGTAGTGGTTAAGAGCGGTAGTCTCGTAATCTGGGGAACCGGGTTCGCGTCTCCACTCCTCCACATGCAGCTGCTGGGTGACCTTGGGCTAGCCACACTTCTTTGAAGTCTCTCAGCCCCACTCACCTCACAGAGTGTTTGTTGTGGGGGAGGAAGGGAAAGGAGAATGTGAGCCGCTTTGAGACTCCTTCGGGTAGTGATAAAGCGGGATATCAAATCCAAACTCCTACTCCTCCTCCTCCTCCTCCTCCTCCTCCTCCTCCTCCTCCTCTTCTTCTTCTTCTTCTTCTTCTTCTTCTTCTTCTTCTTCTTCTTCTGTACCTCGCCTGCCACCTTTCCCTTGTAACTCCCTCCCCACAGCTGCAATGCGGAAAGCATACATCTGGAACCCAACTGGGAAAGCTATTGGTTCAAGAATTCCACATAACTGGAAGTGAGAAATAGGTGAACTGAGTCAGGTCATTGAGCTGTCTTGCTTAGTATTGTCTACTCTGACTGGCAACAGCTCTAGATCGTCCCAGGCAGTGGTTCTTCCCAGTTCTGCTGCTTGCTACCTGAGACCTGGGACCTCCTGGATGCAAAACGGGTGTTCTGCCCCTAAGCTATGGGGCAGGGCTTGGAGCCCAGGGGAACATACAAACAAAACAGGGAGGAAGAGAAATTGAGTTATGCTCTCTTCCCCCACCATTTGCTACAGCCAGCTCTGGTTTGTTTTTCAGCCTCTCTGGAGATGAATGAAAGTTCTCGTTGGACAGAGGAGGAGATGGAAACGGCTAAAAAAGGTGACACTGTTATTTTGTTTTCTGTTTAAATGTCCCTTCTCTCCTGAATAAGTTTGCTTGGCATTAGATCTATTCAGTGCTTGCATAGTTGGTGCAATATGTTGTGGAATTGAAGATACTTTTCGTGAGCAATTTGAAACATGCCCCTTGAGTCTGAGCAGCTTCTGTGCAATAGCCCTGCCGTGTCCTGCTGGGCTGACACTGCAGCCAGAGGTGAGCAGCGCCGGGTGTATTCACTTGGGTTGCAAGAGGCAGGTCTGAGCCTCCTCAATGATTTTATACGATCCCTCTTCTTTTTCTTCTTTGCTGAGATTCTTGTCCTTTGTTTTGTGGTGAATATATGGAAAGTGTGCAGGCAAGTAGCCTGTTGACTTGCTTAGTTAAGGGAAGACTGCTCTCACCTCCCAGTTCTGGTTACCTGTTCTAGCCTGTGAGTGAAAAAGCATTGGAAATGCTGGAGACATGCAAAAATTTGATGATGATGATGATGATGATAATAATAATAATAATAATAATAATAATAATAATAATAATAATGTATTTATACCCCAGCCACTCTGGGCGGCCTCCAACAAAATATTTAAAATGCAATAAAACATGTTGATGATGTTGTGTACACAATAATCTGACCTCCAAATTGGATTATTGTAATGCATACTTTATCTGTGAGGCTGCCATTGAACATTTCAACTAGTACACAGTTAAGCTACCAGAATTCTGGCTGGTTTACATAGATTTGAGGTTCCCAAACTGTGGTTCACAAGCTTTGTTCAGGTGGTCTGTGGTTTGCCCACATTAAATATCCAGATTGCATATGAAGAACAGTTCTGGATAAGGCCAAAGACCTATTGAGTGCAGCTTCCTGTTTTCACAGTGGTCATCCCGACACCTCTGGGAAGCTCACAAGCAGGACCTGAGTCTCTCCTCACTTGCAACTCCCTGAAACTCTTATACAGAGGCATACTTCCTCTGACAGTAGAGGTAGAACATTGCCATTGTGCCTGGTAGCAATTGATGGTCTTCTCCTCCATGAATTCGTCTAATTCTCTTTTAAAGCCATCCACTAAATCCCTGCAAAACTTTGTGCTTTAATTTATTTGCAGAATTTCTTACCCATTCATCATTAATGCTGTAGTCTCTCAGCAGCATACAGTCAGTATAACAAAATGCTGGAAAGGTCTGATATGCATTAATAATACTGCAGCACTAAAATCAATAAACAATCAATATCCAACAAACAGGGCCAACAGAACACGTTTCAAGCAAAGACCTGGGTGCAAAGAAGTAAGTCTTCCACTAGCACCAAAAGCTCCTAAGAGTTGGCGCCAGTTCTAACAGAGAGTTCAGGGACTTCCACAGTTGGGGCACTTGTATTGGCAATGTCTTCTCTTGTATCGCCCCACAGCAGATTCTCAGCAAATGTGGCAGCAACATGAGGGCATCTCTACTCCATCTTAACATTCAGGCAGGTACATCTGAGACAGCTGCTCCACCAAGTTTCTAGGTGTTAAATCGTATAGAGCTTAATCTGTCAGTATAAACACATTTGTACCACAGATTAATCAGTACAAAATGAGTCACTGTCAGCAGGATTTCAACTTGCTTGGTACATAATTTTGTTTCCAGTTCAGAGTGCACAAGGTCTATTGCGGGGCAGTTGCGCAGTGGATTGTATCACATGGATGCACATCAGATGTGGTGCAGGTGTAGGCTGCTTTGTGGAGCCCCACATTGACAATGTGGGTTGCTGTCAGGAAGCAAGCGAGGCAGAACAGGCTCAGCAGCACTTGGGACAGTGCATCTCTTGGCAAGAGGGAGGCTTAAGTGAAGGAAGGAGGGATTACGTTTTGCTGCAGGAGACAAAAGAAGGAAGCACCCTGTAATTAGCATTAAGCAAGGAAATGCAAGTCTGGCAAAGAAAGTTCTTGCCTAATGACACTTTTATCGTGAAATAAACCGTTGAACCAACAGGCTGTCAAAACATACAGCAGCTATTATAATTATGGGGTACGGTAATGTTGTTGGAGGTAGTACCCCTCCTTTAAAAAAAAAAGCATGATTCTAGCTCGTTCAAGTAGGAGCTGAATAAATAACTGGAGCAAAATCAGGGTTTGATTCACTACGGTTAGGAACCCCTTTCCTCAAGGAGTGCCTTTCCCCACATATCTACACACACTCAGGGGACAGGTTGGCTCATGTGGCTCCCTCAGAGGTTAAAATAGTGGTTGCACAGAGCAGAGCTTTTTATGTAGTGGTGTAAGTCACTGGGGGGCACTCTTGTCAGGCTGTGGCCAAGCTCTTGAGATGGTCCACTGAGAGGGGTCCAGTTCTGCAACTTTTATTTTTTTGAAAATGCCTGCTCCAAAGGTCTTGTCTTACTATACTAGTATACTGTATACTCCTCCACCAAAATAGCTGTTCACTTGGCTGTTTTCCTATGTTGTGAAGGCTGAAATTTCAGTTCAGAGAACACTTACTGTTCCCAACCCTAACCCTGTGGAAAGCCATCTAATTAGACTTTAATTTGATTTTGAGATGTTTTTAGGAGGTAATTTAATTATTGTTTTTTTTATACCAATGTTATGTATCTGATGTTAGCCACCCTGAGCCCGACTTCGGCCAGGGAGGGTGGGATATAAATAAAAGATGATGATGATGATGATGATGATGATTATTATTATTATTATTACTTGTTATTATTTCTTTGTAAGAAAATATGAAATAACGTAAAATCATTTTTGCAGGGGGGGGGAATCAATGGGGGTGGTGTGACAAGAAATTCTCCACACCGGATACCACCTGACCCCCCTATGCCTCTGGCAACAGGCAGCCTTGAAGGGTGCAAGGAAGACAATGTGGTCAAGAAGAAGATGGGGATTTAGGGTCTGAAGCAGTGAAGTGAGGAGCAAATGGGCCAGAGACAGAAGAGGTGGTAGAATATGGGCTGGTGGTCCAGATCAAGGATGCTGGCCACAGTCTCTGTAGCTATTCCATGAGACAAGTTGCCTAGACTGAGGAGCCATGCGTGGCACTTTACTTCTATACAGCCAGCCGGACTCTCACTGGTTTCTCAGGCCACCTGGCCCTGCTGAGTTGATGACCTTCAGTACCGCGCTTGGCTGTGATAAGGGCATTGCTGTAGCATGGGAAACATCAGGCTTGTAATTCCTTCAGCTCTTGAGCTACCTTGGTTTTGCAGGAAGTAAGGTGCCTTGATCCCCACTGCCTTAATCCCTAGTTTGATCCCTGAAGCACCTTACAGATTCTGACACTTTACTCTCCGCAACATCATTGCGTGCCAGTAAAGGAGCGCCTATTTTCAGCAGCACCCAAAAGGTAACCACCAGCTTTCTGTTTCTGTGCTGATGTTTCCAGCCCCACTTACACAGCTGTGCCAGCCACCATTATTAATGTTCCATAATGAAATGCTGCAGAGGATAAGTGGAAACAGGGCTATATCAAGTGCTTCATTGCACTGCATTTTGGATAAATTAAAGATGGTGGCTGTGCAGGGTCAATTGGAGTCAAGTTGTCGCTTGGTTCCAGTAGGAAGAGCACCAGCAATTTGGCGGCAGTGGGGTGTGTGTTGCTTACTGAGGATGTTGAAGCAACGGGGGTTGGCATCAGCCCCAGTGAGCCCTGCCAGACTGGATGGCTCCCAGCAGCTACTGGAGTATGCCCAGGACAGTGCCAATGCTGTGCCTGATTGATTTGCTTTCCATCTTTGGTGTCCATCTATGCTTGCCCATTTTTCTGCATGCACACCTATCTGTTTCCTGGCTCAGTTGTATGTTTCATCAGCATGTACCTTTCATTCAGCATCCAGCCCTGAAAGTTAGGCACTTTAGGAAATTTGGGAAATTATGGGATTCCCTTCTCTGACAGGCTTCCCTCTCTTTGCAGCGGTACAATGTCTGGAAAGGGGTTTGTTGTTACAGGTTTAAACAGTCATTGTACTGTGATTACATCACATTGGCTGAAATGCATGGCTTGGGGTGACTGTGCAGTGGTTTCCTAACCTTCAAACTGAGCTGGGCAAACTCTACTACAAATGTGGAGGATCGTCATGCCATTAAACCCTTTCTCATCTGTTTTGAATGATTTATTCATCCAAATATTCAGCCAGACTGTCCCTGAAGGCTATGGGTGGGAAACAAGAATATAAAAAAATATAAATAATGCATAACAAATGTCCAGTTTAAAATCTGCTTTAAAAAGATAAAAACATACCAATAAAGCCACCCCCATAGTGGATTATGCCTGGCTGTTAAAAGCAAAACCATGTTTTAAAAAATAAAGTCTTAAACAGAACCAGTAGTTTTCAGTCGTTCCAGACCCACCCTTTTATTTATTATTTTATTTATTAAATTTCTATACCGCCCTTCACCTGAGGATCACAGGGGGTTTGCAATATAAAACACAAAATATATACCATAGTAATAAACAAAAATAACAACCTGCACACAGTTCAAATTGTTTAGTTTAAACAATTAGATTTAAAAGGATGTAGGTTGTTGATCGGCCCAAGGCCTGGGAGAAGAGGAATGTTTTTGCCTGGCGCCTAAAGATATGTAACAAAGGCACCAGGTGAGTTGGCTCTCCCTGGGGCAAGCATTCCTCAAGTGGGGAGCCGCTGGCACCCTCCAGAGCGCTCATTGAGAGGGACATGAAGAAGGGTCTGAGTTGGTTCATATGGGGACAGGTGGTCCTTGCCCAAAATAGGGGAGATTGGCTACTGGCTGGTAATTACTTAGATTTTCTGATTCCATTGAGGGTTTCTTGAGGAGTGGCTTTACCACTGCCTCTTTCAAGCCAGCAGGGACCACCCTCTCTTGCAAGGAGCATTAATCACCTTCCTTGCCCAGCCAGCTGTCCCTTCCCTGCTACTTTTATCAGCCAAGAGGTGGAAGGGTTCACAGTGCAAATGGTCGCCCTGACTGATCCAGGCACCTTGTCCACATCCTCAAGCCTTACTAACTGAAACTCATCTAATGTAACAGGACAAGACAGTGCTCTGGGCAGTTCTCAATATTCATCTGCTATAACAGGTCCAGGGTCCTGGCGGATGCAAGCGATTTTTCCTCAAAATGCTTTGCAAACAACTCACAGGGAGCTACCGTCGGTTCTGCCACCTCTTTCGGGCCAGACTGTAAGAGGCCCCTCACTACTTGGAAAAGCTCTGCCGGATGGGCAATGAGGATGCAATGGAGGTAGCAAAGTATGCCTTCTTTGCTACTTTCCCTGCCACTGGGTGAGCTTGATAATGCGCACTCACCAGTATTTGGTTGCAATCATCTTAGTTTTTCTCTCACTTGCATTCAAGCTGTCTCACAGCTTTTTTCTTTGCCCTAAACTCCACAAATGGGCTCCACAAAGTGGAAGAGGGAGCTCACGAGCGTCCATGTCAGCAGCTCAAGCCATCCTGATGTTCCACAAGAGCGCCAGTCATATCAGTCTGGAAATTCCTCAGAGCTATCTGGAAACCCATTGGATCCATCAGCCTCCAAGGGCAGACCACCCTGCCTCTCCTCTAACACCCCATACACCCTGCCTGCCCCCTATGTGAATTCCAAAGTTCTACAGGTTCGTAGGTATGGCCGGAACAAAAGGGCATCTGGGCTGAGCAGATGTATGCTTTTGACTTGTTAGACCAACCAAAACCAAAGCAAACGCAAGCAGCCTCTGTGCATTGCAGCACACCCAGAGTGGTGCTAGCACACTTTTGGACCCTTGTGTCTTTGTGGCACTCTTGCCAATACAATTGGGCACCAGACTGGCAATGCTAAGTGCCGGTCTCCATATGGGATAAGTTGGCTGCCTGCTTCCAGCTCTCCCAAGCTGGCATTCTCCTCTCCCTCCCAGGGTTTTTCACACATTCTTGTTTGGAAGGCAGTTCTGCAGCATCCTGAGTAATGCGTTGGAGGTGTGGGGGCAGGCACTCAGCATAGCCCTTAACGGCTCTCCTGTTGCGCTGCTCTCCCTCCTGCACACTTGGCCGTCTGTCACAAGGAGCTTTGCAGAGTTGAGTTGTTCTGTTGCTGTTGTTGTTGTAAGCAGAGAGATTGTTTTTAATTACTGCAATTTTTATTTGATTTTTATCTCATCCTACGTTTTTAATTCTGCCGCAGTGTCATCGTTATTGTAGTCATGCAGAGGTCATGAGCTGAGCTGTGTGTATGTGTTCTTCATTTCAGGCTTTGTTTTCACTGAGTAAAATGGTGAAATCTTTGTCTGGACTGTTGCACTTCTGGGGTGGGTGGAGGGCATGATTCAGGAATAAGCAGAGGGTTAGAGGAAACAGCTTGCAGCACATTGGCATGTGATATTTGGTGACATACTGTGCCATTCCCTTAGGTATACAGTAGGGGACCATAGTCAACAAGTTGCTGTTTGTCTCTTCAGCTCCCAGGGGGTGGCAGATTGCATGGCACTCTCCTTGCTCTTTGACCAGGAGCAGCTGGCACTGATTTGATCCAGCTGGATTGGCAAGAACTCTTGAGATGTTGGCCAGTGTGGTGGAACCTGCTGGCAGGCTGGCCCAACTCTCGTTTCGAACCCATAGCTCCATATTGAACAGCTGGCTCCCAGAGCTTTCCACTATGGCACTTCCTGCCCGCTGTGCCCTATGCATGACCCCTCCTGTGAGGAAGCGGTTCAAAAACGCTCCCACCTCCTGGAGCCCAGGAGGCACATTAACATCCAGGGTCACCTGAATGCACGGGATGTCCCCATCAATAAGGCTTTGTTCTCTGCCTGCTGTTAGAAAGCAGGCCAGATCTGGATTCCTTGGTGCAAAATGTTATTCACCTTTTGCCTTTGAGGAAGGTAATGACTGGACTTTCTGCATTTATTTATTTATTTATTTATTTATTTATTTATTTATTTGTGCCCCGCCCATCTTGCTGAGTTTCCCCAGCCACTCTGGGCGGCTCCCAGTCGAGTGTTAAGAACAATACAGCACTAAATATTAAAAACTTCCCTAAACAGGGCTGCCTTCAGATGTCTTTTTAAAATAGGATAGCTGCTTATTTCCTTGACCTCTGATGGAAGGGCGTTCCACAGGGCGGGCGCCACTACCGAGAAGGCCCTTCCCTGGTCAGGACACCCACCATGTCCAGAACACGGGAATCGATTGATCCTGTATTCACTGTGTGGTTCCCAACTGCATCTCCCTGGGATCTTGTTGCTTAATAACCATCCTTCCTTGTTCCTATGGTGTTCTTCCAGACGTCTGAAGGTCTGCAAGAATTGTAAAAGCACAGCCTGCTCATATAACGTATTTGCCAGTGCAGGGTGTATGTGTGTGTGTGTGTGCGCGCGCAGGCACGCAAAACATAAAAACACGTGGCACAAATGGAGACAGAACTTATGATTACAAAATTGTGTTTCTGTGTACACCCACCCACCCACCCGTGTGCAAGGGTGAGGGACGGTCTGCAGTGGAACCCTGCTTGGTTTTATCCCTCCCCATGACTAACAAAAGCACAAAGCATTGTGAAGTGGGTGGGGGCAGGGAGGGAGTCCATAACATTCACATGGAGTGATTTATATTAGTTGCAAAATTAGGGTTTTGTGATGTAAAATTTCAGCTACTTCAGTGCAAATCCTCTCCCTGCCATTTTATTTTAAATCTGTATAGAATAGTTTGTTAGTACAGAGTATTCACAGCTCTAGGTGATGTTTTCTGTCTTCAGGCACTTTGAGATGGCATTTAGAGCTTCTTGGAAACAAAAGAGACTCTCTTGATGCCTGTGGTTTTTTAATAGTTGCTAATGCTTTGTTGTTTCTTTTCCTGCTTGCTGTTTTATTATTGTAATAGTGTTTTAAAATCTGTTTTGTTGTCTGCAATGATTTTTTAGCTGCCTTTGGGGTCCTCTAGACAGCAAGTCGAGAGACAAATGTTTTAAATTAATACATGACACATCCCTTTGCTTTGAATGATTATTATTATTACTTTAAAGAAATTTTCTTTCCATTGCAGTTTGCAATCTTAGTCCAATAGCACATACTCTCAAGTACGTGGGCATAGGATTGCACCCACCCTGTCTTACAAATAAAGTATACTCAGTAGCGTACAACTAAGTTACAGTCAGGGAGAGTCACTGAAATGAATGGACTTAAGTGAGACCTCTTCATTAATTTGGATGTGTCTACTCTGAGTAGTACGAAATCAAGAAAATTTACAATATTTGAAACATACAAATGTTTGCTATATTAATTATGTCACACCACATGCCTCATTCTTGGCTACATGAAGGGCAAAGTGTTCGGATAAAAGGTTTTCTCTGGTGGCAGCAGGAATGAAGGAGGCATTTAGTGGAATATCCAGCAAAAACCTGTCTCCTAGCTACACATCTTGGTTGAGGTGGGAAGGTGGTGCAGGAGAGTGCCAGAGCTTCTCAAAGCAAAGGGGGCAGTCTGAGCGGCTTGAGAGTGTGCAAAAGTATTCACTAGCAGGTTGGACCAAATGACCCTCTTGGTCCCTTCCAACTTTACAGTTCTATGATTCTATGGACACAGCCCTTTGCACTGGATCCAGACTAAGGGCTCATCCACACTTCACTTGTCCCTTGCCTAAAAAACATGGGGGGGGGGAGCAGAAGTGGGAATGACTCTTACGTTATTTGTGCTTCAGCCTCATTGATAGTGTGAAAAGTTAGTGGCTTCAAGTCCGGTTGATTCAAATGGGAGCTACTTGCAGGGGCGTAGCCAGGATTTCTGTTGGGAGAGAGCAGGACACCCGCCTGCCATCATCCTCTGTCTGTCTAGCAGATTCGGAATGAAATGTCTCAACAACAATTTTTAAATTACTTTCCTTTGGCTCCAAGTGCTCAGAAAAATCTGTCAAAATCTTCAGTCGTTTGAAAACTATGAAGTTAGTAAACTTTATGGATCTTATTTTCTATCTTTCTCTTTTAACCTCCTTTCTGTTCTTTTTTTATTTCTTTTTCCTTCCCTATTTCTCTCCCCCGCCACTTTCTGTGTTTTTATTGTATCTAGATTAAAATCTTGGTTTGGTTGAAAAAAGGGAAATAATATTAAGTTTCGTATTTTTAAAGCTTAATAAAATTTATTTTTAAAAAAATGAAAACTAGGAAGTTAAATAAAAAAGTAACACCAAGGAGTACCTTTCATGCAGTTAATGATTAGATTTTGCAAAATTACAAAGAACGTGCCCTTTTCATCTTATTTTTAAAAAAATCTAAACTAAAACAAGTTTTATTAGATTTGGTGAAAACCTTTTCAGCACTTCCTTCTTAAATTCCTCCTGTTTGCCAGTGCAGTTTTTCTGTGCACCCTCACAAGTGTAATCCATTGAGATGCTCCTCTGCCATCTTCGACCTTAGCCAGGTCTTTACTCTCCACAAGGTACTGAATGGCTGCTCCAGGGTACAAGTGCTGCATGGCTGAGCAAAGCCTTTTTGTGGCTGGGTAAAATATTTCCACTTCTTTAACTAGATCCGCTCTTTTAACTGCTTTTTGTGAGCATTTCAATTTCAAATATTCTTATTATTTCCACTTCTAGGTTTTTTAACATTTTATTTACTTGATTTAGGGAGGAAGCTCCCCCCCCCCCATGCTCATGCTAACTTACCTTCCTGTGCATGTCTACTCAAAAGTAAATACCACTCAGGTCAATGGGTTTCACTTTCCAGTAACTTTATAGCAGTTTCCCCCACAGGCCACTTGAAAATTGCTGATGGTCTTGGTAGACCATTTTATGATTTTTTTTGTCTGTTGCAGCAATTGTAATGCCCTGTGCTAGATGATGCAGGATTCTTAATTGTGTTTTTACTGCTTCTTTTATTTTTTGCATTGTAATTTATTGTGTTACAATTTGCATTCCACAGAATTCAAATTGTAAGATAATATAATAAACAAAGGAAGTGATAAATGTACACAAAGATCCATGTGAGTGTTCAGTGTGGACACACTGCAGTCAGACCAACTGAATAAAGCTTATGGTCCACAGTTTGGGAACCTCTGGTGTGTAGGATTGCAGCATTAGCTTGCATCCAGCTGGGTGACATTCGTTTGAACATGTGCAATATACCATGTGGAAAAATTGGGAAATGGGTGAAGATAAAAATTTAAAATCTGGTGAGGATTAAATTCCATTCATATTAACTTAATAAAATTTTGTGTGGACTTTGAAATTGAAATGCTTTTTCATAATATACCGGTAAATGGTCACCAGTCTCCAGGCTTTAATTCACATTCTGATTATTAGCTGCTGTTGCTTCTGAAGTTGCAAACTTGAAAAAGTTTAGCTCCCCTCAAACCTTGTTACTTCATTCTGCTTTTCTTGGTAATACACCAATATGAATCCAGTTTTCCAGCCCCTGGTGCTTTTCGTAGAGCCAGTCCAAAAACTTAGAGAACTGTGACATTTTGGGAGGAGCTCATGATTTGATATAGGTTCAGCATTTTGGGGAAGGGTGGGGGAAATATTTTCCCCCAGGGGCTGGATCTTCATCTCCCCACACACCTGCGAGCCGCCTTTGACAAGTGGGAAACGCCACCCACCTGTCAATCATCCGATGTCATCATGAACTGCCCACCTGGCAAAGTTGTCTTGTGGGGTGGGGTGGAGGAGATACTATGCAGGAAACAGCACCAAACTGGTTTGAACTCTCCGCTCACCTGCCGATGAGAGGAGACTTCAGTCCTGTTCTCTGCAGGGATCTACTTTACCAACACATTCCCTGCAGGGATCTGAGCAGTATTGCACACACACCAGGGGAAGTGGCAGAGCCAACATAGTATTGAACCCCGCTCATCAGCTGATGTCACTTGCCCATAGGAGTGCTGTCACGTAGATGTGGTTTGGGGGAAATGCCTCATGGGCCAAGACTGGCCTACTGGCTAGAGGTTCCACACCCCTGATCTTGGGGAAAGGCCATAGTTTGGGGTAGATCACATGGTTTTTCTGCAAAAGATTATTGGTTCAATCCCCAACATTCCCAGTAGAGTTGGGAAAACACCCTTACATCTAAATCCCTGCAGCCACTGCTAGTTAGTGCTAGGGTCTTACTCAGGAACGTAGTTGCTTCATGCTGTCTTTCTGCCTGTGAAGTCTTAAAAGCCTTTGGAGAACAATATTTTCAAAGCTTGGGGGTAGGTGAAAAGTGGATGACCTCAACAAGCATATCTAATGCATTGGGAGCCTGGCTTCATCTCCCTCCCCAGATCCTTGACTCTCTCCTTGACCTCCAGTAGCAGAACAAATGTATGCAATATAAGTGTATACAGTATATGCAAATGCATTTAATTTGTATAATTTATACCAGCTGCCAAAGTCTGCTCTTTTTCCTAGGATGGATATTCCTTGGCTCTGTCACTTTTAAAAAGTTTGACAGCACAGCATTTACACAGGCCACCTGGTTCTGTGCTTCCTTTTTAAGTTTGGTAATGTCCCAAGAACCTCAGTCCTCCCTGTGTAACACTTGAGGTTGTGAATAATAGAATTATAGAATTGGAAGGGATCTCAAGGCCAAGGGTCTTCTAGTCCAAGCCCCTGCAATGCAGGAATCTCAACTGAAGCATCCATAACTCCAGGTGTGGTTAGACCAAGGCAGAATAGAGAATATACTTCTGTTGATGCAGCCTAGAAAGCATTCGTGTTTTTTGCTGCTACATCACCCATTGACTTCTTCTTCTTCTTCTTCTTCTTCTTCTTCTTCTTCTTCTTCTTCTTCTTCTCCCCCCCAACCCACCCACCCACCCATCTGGCTGTGTTTCCCCAGCCACTCTGGGTGGCTTACATTAGACATTAAAAAGTTCCTGATACAGGGTTGCTTCAGATGTTTTCTAAAAGTTATTTCCTTGACACATGATGGGAGGGTGTTCCACAGGGTGGGCATGACTACTGAGAAGGCCCTCTTCCTGGTTCTTGGTTCACTTCTCGCAGTGAGGGAACTGCCAGAAGACCTTCCGAGCTGGACCTCAGTTGAACGATGGTAGTGGAGACACCCCTTCAGGTATACTGAGCCGAGGCCGTTTAGGGCTTTAAAGGCCAGCACCAACACTTGAATTGTGCTTCGAAACGTACTAGGAGCCAATGTAGATCTTTCAGGACTGGTGTAATGTGGTCTCGGCAGCCACCCCCAGTCACCAGTTAAGTGACTCATGTTAAGTGTGTGGTCTACTGAGACTCCTACTGGCAAGCCAGGTGCCCTCCCCCAATCTTATATTGGTGCATCTGGTTATACCTGCCCTAACGTAGAACCTGACATTTGTCCCTGTTTAAATCCTTTTTGTTAATTTTGGCCCAGTTCTCCATCGGTTAAGGTAATCTTGAATCCCAATTCTACATTCTGTGGCATTAGTTACCTCTCCCAGCTTGGTGTCATCTGCACATTTGGTGACCACCCCCTTAATTCCTTCATCCATGTTGTTTATAAAGATGTTGAACAACAACGGGCCTAGGACAGAACCCTGCAGCACATCACTTGTCCATTTTTTCCAGGATGACGAGCCACCATTAGCAAGCAGTCTTTGGGTTCAATCAGTCAACCAGCTACAAATGCACTGTATAAACACCAGAGATAGTTTGCTGCTCTGGATATTAGGGCTCTTTGGGGATGAAATAGTGATGTCTCGTATTTCTTTTCATTTTCTAACCTTGATCTGTAAATCCATCTAAGCTCCCTTCCTGATGCCCTCTTGTGGAAGAGCCACTCATTCTCTGCCTTCCCTATCTTGTTCTTAAGAGGTGAGATTTCACTTGAAGCCAAGAGTATCTTTACTAAAGAAATGCACACATTTGTGAAAAGCCTGTGATTCTTTGCTTAGCTGGAGGGAGACAGAATCGTATGTTTCCACATAGGAAGTAGGAGGTTCACTGGTGCACTCACAAGCTCTGACATGTGTACGTGTGCTGGCAGTATTCAAAGCACTTTGCACACATTATCGCAGCAACCCTGCAAGGTAGGTCATTGTGCCCATATTATGTATGGGAAATCCATACCTCAACAGCTTCAGCCTCCTAAGGCAACCTGTTGAGTCCATGGCAGAGGAGGATTAGAACTGGCAACAATTCAAAACTGTCACTCTAGCTACTACACTGCACCATGACTCACATGCAGAAAATGCATGATACGGGAAGCACCACTGTTTGCACTTGCCCTGTGAACTAGCATGAGACTCTTAATCTCAGGGTCATGGGCAAAAGATTTCTGCATTTCTGGGGGTTGGACTAGATGACCCTCATGGTCCCTTCCAACTCTATGATTCTATGTGGAGAGATCCAGCTCCTCTGCCCACCCACACACTGCACATCCTGCCTGAACCCCTCAATTAAGTTAACCCCTCCCCCCCACCTAAAAGCATGGCGCCTGCCCCATGTCATTGGGTGTGCCAGTCACTTATTGGTGTGGAGAGCCTTGGCCTCTTTTAACAGTTACCATTGCATGCTGCTCCAGAGCCCTTGCTTTGCCTGGAAAGAGGGCAGATGTGCTCTGGACGAAGTCCACCTCTGGGGCAGAACAGGGGAGCAACAGGCGGAGCAAGCTCAGCTGTTGGATTTTTTGCTTGCCCTTGCCAAGAAAAACCCCTTTGATTCACATCAGAGCAAAGGAAGCTATTAAGAAAAGCTTTGTTTTCCTGGATCGCTTCCCCCTGCTGTTGACATTCAGGGGAGAGAGAGAGGAGAACGGGTTGCCAAGTTGGCCGCACCCTTGTCGTCTTGGGCCAGCGCCACGCTGCTTATGAGCGCCCTGTCTAGAGGTCACATTCAGACGAAGAAGAAAACTTCTGGGTCACCTGGGGGCAGGATCAGTGGGGAGGGAGCAGATTACGCACAGCTCATTTGGCTCCAGCCTTGGAACAGGCACCCAGCTCTCCTCCCTCTCCTCCTCCTGCTCCTCTGCCATTCCCTCAGCTGACATGATGAGCGAGTGAAGCCTGCCCCGCTGCAGGTCGCCCCGTCTGCGTTTTTGGCAGCACCCGTTCAGCATCTCCTGAAATTTGCCTCTCACCGCCTCCTCTCCCCCCCCCGCGCTGCTGAGCAAGGCAGAGGAGGATTGCAAGGCGGTGCGGGAGGGGGGGGGGAAAGCGTAACCAATCCGAAAGAACTTTCCAATCCACCTTAACAGATTGTAGTTCCAGGCAGTTGGAAACCTCCGAGGAGCTAAGCAGGTGGGAGTCTTGACAGAGAGAACAGAGAGAAAGAGAGAGCGCGCGAGAGTGCTGTGGTGTTTTTCCCCCTATCGGGTTCCTCCCCCTTTCCCCCCACCAGCCAACGTGGAAGGAAGCAGCCGCCCCAAAGCAGAGAAAGACCCGGCATGGGTGCCCCGCAACTTCGCACAAAGGAACCCAAGGAGTTGCTGACCTCTCCCCTGGCTTCGGATTGTGCTTCCCCCTGCTCTTAAAAAGTGCTGGAGAGGAGCGCGGCATGGCTTTTCCAGTTTGCTTTTCCGGCTACTGGAATGGAATAGAAAAAAGCCAAGAAAGCAGGAAGGCGGCCAGAGAAGAGGGCTTTTAACGCACTATTTGCTCTCTGTTGGTTTTTTGTTTTGATTTGTTTTGCTCTTTCCTCTCTATCACGACTCCGGAGAGCTCCCTTCCTTCGCCTGCCGCATGTTTTCAGTGGATTTGCCAGCAGGCGAAGCTGGGAGAAGAGAATGTAAGTCTTGGGTCATTAAACAGACGGGGTGGCAGTGGGAAATTGGAGTGTGTGGTGGGGGGGGGGGACTGTGTGTGTGTGTGTGTGTGTGTGTGTGTGTGTGTGTGAGAGAGAGAGAGAGAGAGAGAGAGAGAGAGAGAGAGAGAGAGAGAGAGAGAGAGAGAGAGAAATACCCTGTAAAGCTGTGTGATATCTCTTCGAGCCAATTTGGACTTGAAGGTCTGCCTTTGGGTTTCTTTTTCCACTGGAAGCAGCAGTAAAAAGTGCTGGTGTTTTTTTTGTGCATCACAGCCTGAAGTCAGTGTCCTGTTCCTGTGATAGTGATTTATAGGTTTGCGTTTATATGGGAAGATTTTTTTTGGGGGGGGGGTTGTAGTGGGGAGGGATTTGGATGACAGGGCGATCAGCATGGGCCTGTTTGTGCCATGTAACTCTGGGTGTTCCCTAGCAAGAATGAGGGTGGCTGCTGACATTTCCCTCCCCAGGCAAGTGCGTGTGTGGATAATTATAGTTTTGGGAAGCAGGTGTTGGTGTTTTGGTTTTCGTTACTGTAAAGATAAGGGCAGCTGTACCTGCCAGTTCGCTCCTGCAGGGAAGACTCAGGTGTGTATGCTGGAAACAAGACCGCCCCATCCGCATGAGAGGGAAATGGGACACCTGTACAGCCAGGAGTATCAGATGCGGGAACAGCGCCAAAGACTTGGGAGGGCTATTCCTGCTGGGCATGCAGCGTGAACTGTAGAGTGCCATGGCTGGCGAGGGAGCACCCTACAAGAGCCAGGTTGTGGGGTGCTGTAGGCATGCACCCAGAATGGACTTCCATTTGCTTTCTCCATTTTTGTTACATTTTAATCTCACGTCATCACGCAAGCGTAGGGCAGCATACGTGGCTGGTTGGGTGCCCCCCCCCCTGTTATTAAACATCTTTAGGTGCCAGACGAAAACATTCCTCTTCAACGTGTCATTTTATGTGTGTTTGTGGGAAAGGGGTTATTGTTTTGTTTTCTTTTGTCCTGTTTTTATTATGTACTTTTTGGTTTTATTCTGTATTTTTATGCTGTGAACCACCCTGAAATCTTAAGATGAAGGGCCATATACAAACTTGCCAGTAATATATAATAATGATATTGTTGTCACCACAACCCTTCGGAGTAGACTAAGGTTGTCTAGTGTTTGGGTGGAAATTTGAACCTGATTTCCCACCAAGTTTACGTCCAGCGCTTTGGGAGCTAGTCTGGCATAGTTGGTTTACTGGGAGACTAGGACTGGGAGACACAGGTTCAAATTTCTGATGAGTCATGAACCTTGCTGGGTGGGTGACAAGGGCTTGCTTTTAAACATGTGCACCTGCTGTTAATGTGCAGAGCATTTTGCAGTTTCCGATACAACTTCACAACAGTGCTCTACAGCAGTCCATTAAAATATTTCCATTGTCACAGAAGAGGAGCTGATTCTGGGAGAACTTAACTTGTCCAGGGCTGCATAGATAGTGGTGGTTTGGCTGAGGTTAGGCTTAAGCCCAGGCCGTTTAACCTACTCTGGTGCTCTTTCTTTCAAGGCGTAAAAGGTAATCTGGGACTTTGTGTGTTTTTTCCACACAAGTTTTTTTGCAAGGTCTGACTTCAGTGTTGGATGCAAAACTCAGTATGCCGAGAAGCTCAATTTATATTCTTTTAGGAAAAAACAAACTGACCAATGTTCTAGTCCTTGTGGCTAGGATGGTGAGCCGGGGAAATAAGTTTTCAGCTGTAAGAAGCACTAAGAGAAGGCCCCGTTTGGACATTGGTTCCTCCCCGCAATGCCAATCACATGGTGAAAGAAGTGGGGGATGAACTCCCCTGCTATCAGCAGCTGAGGTGGCACAGTGGGCCAGTGCATCTGGCTGTTAACCAGGGATGGCTGTGGGCAGGACTTCTGCATTACAGGGGGTTGGACTAGATGACCCTCAGGAGTCCCTTCCAACTCTTAGATTCTATGTTCCCGGATGACTTTAGGCACCTGCACATTTTAGAATCATTTAAAATCCACAAGGAACTTATTCAAGCTGATTAGGACTCTGCCCTGTCCAGCTCTCAGGATGAGATGACCCCAAAGGCAGCAGAGGGGGAAGGGAGGAGGCCATGCTTCCTCCCCCACATGATCAACATATGTCTGAATAGGAACAAGGAGGCCATGTGATGCCCTCCAGATGTTGCTGGGCTACAACTCTCATCCTCCCTGACTATGGTTTGGCCATGGTGGCCGAAGCTGGTGAGAGTTGGCTATCACTGGGCTTGAGATTGCTTTGCCCCATCTCTATCTAAATTATTCAAGAAGAACACATTCACTTTGAAAATATTTTTGTGTGGTCCCTGTTTATCCTTCCCAGTTTTGGTGAAGGTGTGTTATGGAGATTTACTCCAAAGGAAAAGCAAAAGTTGCAAAAGGGAGAGAGAAAGAGACTCCCAACCTCAAATGCTGCCTGTCTCTTTAGACTTTTGTATGCAATATCCTAACATGTACCGTATTTTCCGGCGTATAAGACGACTGGGCGTATAAGACGACCCCCAACTTTTCCAGTTAAAATATAGAGTTTGAGATATACTCAACCGCAGATTCTCCACGCGGCGTATAAGACGACCCCCGACTTTTGAGATTTTCCTGGATTAAAAAGTAGTCTTACACGCCAGAATATACAGTATAAATTAAATCAGGGGTCAGCAACCTTTTTCAGCCGTGGGCCGGTCCACCGCCCCTCAGACCATGTGGTGAGCCGGACTATATTTTTTGGGGGGGGGGGGAAATGAACAAATTCCTATGCCCCACATATAACCCAGAGATGCATTTTAAATACTGGTAAAAGCACACATTCTACTCATGTAAAAACACCAGGCAGGCCCCACAAATAACCCAGAGATGCATTTTAAATAAAAGCACACATTCTACTCATGTGAAAACACGCTGATTCCTGGACCGTCCGCAGGCCAGACTGAGAAGGCGATTGGGCCGCATCCGGCTCACGGGCCTTAGGTTGCCTACCCCTGCATTAAATCAATCCCAACAGTGACATATAAAATAGTATAAGCAGTCCACATGTCCAAATAGGTATCTAAACAAGACTGATTATGTCATACTTTAAATGTAGAAAGGGCAGTGAGATCTTCAGGCCACTGAGTGGTGGTGAGTGTTTGTTCTTCCAACCTTACAAGGCAAGTCTTTATTGCCACTATAAGGGCTCACAGGATCTGCTTTTCTGCTCATTTTCTAGTCCCCAGCAGAGTTAGCTGTGTGGCAAACTATACTTCCAGTCGCGCTATTTCTATCTTGGGGTGGCAATAGCAGGCAATCCTAAAGGCACCTTTCTTGGGAACGGGACCGTAGTCCAGCGGCCGTCCTTACACCCCAGAAGGGTGGTCTGGTAAGAGGACCTATCTTTGAGGTCATGATGGCCTGGATTGGTTTCTGGAGGACAGATTTTCCTGGAGGGCATGCTGCCCTGAGCACCTGAGTAGGAAAGATAGGATAGTAAGGCAATACAGGCAACTCGCAGCATACGATGATTTCACTTATGCGATCACAACTTTATGTGGGCTGCAGGAAAATAAATAATTAAATGGAGAATGGGGGGAACCCACCATGGAAAGAGCCTTTTAAGCCTTGCTTACCAGGGCAGGGGAAGGTCTTGTGAGGGCCCTGGGACACTCCCAGTGCCACCATGCATCCTTCCCAGAGCCCAGCAAGTGATGTGGAGGGCAAGGCCTACTCCGGACAGGTAGGGGTGGTTGCGTGAGGGTGGGTGGCAGTCTCAAGGGTCCATGGCTTTTTACAATTTTGTGCGTATGCATGGATCCCCAGAGCTGAACCGTCTGCGTAAGCTTCGAGTTACCTGTTCTGTCTTGTGTTAATAGAATGTGAGTCTCATGTGCCCTGGAAGATAAGACCTAGCTAGGCATGCTGGAGACTTTTCGATCTCAGTTTTGTCATTCTGGCAGCTTAGCCTGAGACTGGACCTGGGCCTCTTGAAATACATGTGTTTGCTCCTCTCTTAATCCAGACCAGCAGGTCAGAGCCCAGCAGTGGGCCTTATGGTGCATACTCAACTATGGGCAATTCATTTTTAGCGGTGAACATAGTGGAGGAAGTTAACAGCTACCTGCATCAGACCATTAGCTGCCTAGCTCACTACTGCCTGTTCCAGCACACAGGTACCTTCCAAATGTTTTAGACTCCCCACTCCCATCAGTCCCAGCCTTCATGACCAATGGTCAGGGATGATGGGAGTCATGGTCTACAACAGGGACGTCCAACTCCGAAGAGACTGCGGTCTAATCACAGAATAAAAAACTGGCAGGGTTCAGGTCATAGTTGTTGAGCTTTTTTAAAGGAAGAAAGTCCTGTTCTTGAGAGAAAAATGTCAAAATTGAGTAATGGGGGAAAGTTGCTCACCAAAAGATCACTAAGGAAACAATCTGCCTCACAGCAAAAACTCCGTCTTACGTTCCAGCAATCATGCCAATATGGAGGACGGGGCGAGGGGGGCAGGGCCGCGTGCTCTTATGCCACCGCAAAGGAAAAGGAGCCTGCGATCAAGCGGAAACTCCCAGGGTTGATCCCGATCGACCTGCTGGACACCCCTGGTCTACAACATCTGGGGCTACTGTGTTGAGGAAAGCTGGTCCAATTCCAACTGGCAGTGGCTTTATAAAATCTCAGACAGATATTCCCCCCCAAAGTGTAATTTAGTATTCTTTTAACCAGCATCTACTTTGTGGAGCTCCCCTTCTTAGAGAGGTTCTACCTTTGCTGTGCCCCCCCCCCTTTTTGGTGGACAGGTAAAGTTAGAAGGGTTTATTTCTTTCCATTTAGAAGGCATTCTCTGCTGGGGCAAGTATTTTATTTTCAGCTACATTTTATATTTTACATTTTATATTTTATCTTGGGCTTCCTGTTCGACTTTTTGTATACCAGTTTTTCTGCTTCTCTTGCTTGGTTAGTGTAAATGATTTTTATCATGCTGCATTTCTTTGTTGCAGACACGTTTTTAATTTTCAACATTTAATTTGCAATGTAAGTCACTTAGAACCGTGTTGGTGTTTTGTCTGTCGTCGTCTAATAAATATCTGAGTAGGTTCTCTCTTCTTGACAGCTTAAACATTATCTTTAAAATGAAATATACAAAAAGAAAATTCTGTCTCAAATGCCAAGCCCTTGACTCAGCTGTGTAGCTGATGAGTGTCTGCCAAATTACGTTGGTGTTCCAGGGGCTTTTCGTCGATCCGATTGGGGTTCCTCTGTGGAAGGATGTCCCAGTGCATTTCCTAACAGTTGAGAGCTTGCTGGAAAGGATAACTCTGGTGTCCGCAAGGGTTTTGTGGTCTCTTTGCAATTGCAAACTGCCCTGTGATCTTCGGAGGGAGGTTGGCATATAAATTTAATAAATAATAATAATATTGCTGGAAAAGGACTCCAATATTGTTATTTTTTCCTGATAGGGTCCCTGGGAGGGGCTGTGGCTCATTGGTAGAGCACATGCTTTACACCTACAAGGTCCCAGGCTCAATCCCTGGCCTCTCCAGAAGGGGCTGGGTAGGTGGCCAGTCTAAAACCCCAGAAAGCAATGTTGACAGTGCTGAGCTGGGTGAACCTAATGGCCTGACTCCGCGTAAGGCAGCTTCTTAAGGTCACTCCCTTTCAATAGACAGCTCTTCCTTTTCACATATTGGATCCCCTTAAGGAAAGTGAAATGCTTCACAGAGATCTGAAGGCTTCTCCATATACCCCTGTTAATAATACCTTCTCACAGTTCATTGAGTTTGTGGCACTGCTATATAGGCAGCTTTCTTTTGATGAATAGATCCTTTGAAACCCAATTGTTTGCTTTTGTAACTTTGATTCATAACAAATAGTTGCAAAAATTGTTTGACCTTTTCATGATGTACTTTTATTTATTATCAATTGCTTATTTATTAATCATTGCATTGTTTTATTTGATATTTGTTTTATACATACAGTCTTATGCTGACCACATGTTTGATGTGGGGCGTTTGTGTGTGGCATGGGTAGGCAAACTAAGGCCCAGGGGCCGGATCTGACCCAATCGCCTTCTAAATCTGGCCCGCGGATTGTCCGGGAATCAGCATGTTTTTACTTGAGTAGAATGTGTGCTTTTATTTAAAATGCACCTCTGGGTTATTTGTGGGGCATAGGAATTCCTTCATTCCCCCCCCCCCAAAAAAAAATATAGTCCGGCCCCCTGCTGAAAACATTTGCTGACCCCTGGTGTGTGGTGTGTGTGTGTGCGCGCGCGCGCACGCACATGCACGAGAGGGAAGGAGGGAGGGAGAGAGAGAGAGAGAGAGAGAGAGAAATAGTAGCAAAAACTGTATACACTGGTGACTTATGCTGGGGGTTACCTTCCAGGGATAGCGCATAAAGCCAACATCTCATATAGTCAAAACACAATGGATTGGTTCAATGGCGGGTGGAGTTGCCAAAGTCTTTTTTCCCAGACAGCTGCCTCAGTGTGGTGTAGTGGTTAAGAGCAGTAGACTCGTAATCTGGTGAACCGGGTTCGCGTCTCCGCTCCTCCACATGCAGCTGCTGGGTGACCTTGGGCTAGTCATGCTTCTTTGAAGTCTCTCAGCCCCACTCACCCCACAGAGTGTTTGTTGTGGGGGAGGAAGGGAGAGGAGAATGTTAGCCGCTTTGAGACTCCTTCGGGTAGTGATAAAGTGGGATATCAAATCCAAACTCTCCTCCTCCTCTTTCCCACCCTCTTAAAATAAATTATTATTATTTTTGCTAAGCACGTAAAGCTGAATGTGCACATGTTAAATGTGTGTTAGTTGTAAGTTACCTGTATACCATGCTGGTGGTGGTGGTGGTGGTGGTGGTGGTGGTGGTGGTGGTTGTTGTTGTTGTTGTTGCTGCTGCTGCTGCTGCTGCTGCTGCTGCTGTTTTTAAATAGAGCTTTGTGGTCAATATGACCTGTCATCTATCAGCCATCATGGATTTTTAGTTGTTTTATTGAATTTATTTCAGTGGCTGAGCACATGCCTTGCCTGCAGGAATTCCCAGGTTCATTTCCTGGCACCTCTGTCTAAACTGCCTCCATCTTATCTGGATTGAGGTTCACTTTATTGGTTCTTATCTAAGTCCATCACTGAGGCAAGACCAGCACTTCCACTGCCCCACCTGCAGATGTAAAGGAGAAGCAGAGCTCTGTGTCATCAGCATGTTGCTGGCAACATACTCCAAAACACTGGATAACCCGACTCAGCGGTTTCATGTTAGCATGTGTTGGGATTGGTTGACTTGTTTTCCATCTTTTGTGTTGTTCTTTTTATCACTCTCTCCTAAGGTGAGCCATCCAGGGGAGAAAGGGTAATGTGAGTCTTGAAGGGACATTAAAATACACAAACAAATAAAGGGCTAACAAAATTTGGGAACCTTTGGTTTTGGAGCATTTGTTTTAATGCAGGATTTTCAGCAAGCTGACAATTTTAAAATAGTGTTTTCTCTTGGGCTGCATTTTCATGTGGAGTGTGTAAAGCATGTGTGGACCCGTTCCTTCCCATAACCACCTCCCCTTGCAGCTCCTGTTGCCTCTGGCCCCTCAGGGGGATGAAGGAGGCGAGGTTCACGGGCTCTGCATCTTCTCAGCCAACCTAAAACTTCTTCTCAGACCTGAACGGTGAGGAAACCAGGAGCCTCAGGAAAGGGTGGGCTACACCTGGGAATGACTGGGCATGTAATACAGCTTTCCCCAACCTGGTGTTCTCCAGATGTTAACCCCCATTAGCCCCGTTAACCCCAAGGGTTGAGGATGGTAGGAGTTGGATTTCAAAGAATCTGGAGAGCAGCAAGCTGGGGAAAAGCTGCATTACAATGTAATATATGGAAATAATTTTGGGGGGAAGTTCCTGTAATTGTATTTGTTTATTATTTATGCAAATTTTATTTATAAAAAAATAAAACACAAATTTATTAACAACGTTTGTATAAAGGTAAATAAAACCTCTATGGGAGGGAATATAGTATTCGCCAAAGATTGGCCCTGTCTGCGGTTCATGGCAGTTGGCTCTGACTTGCTCTCTTCAGAGGCTTCCCTTCCTTCTGTTTACCTTGAACAGTTTTTTGTGCCTTGAGGTTTGAGTGCAAGGTCTTCTGGAGTGTTTGAGCTCCTTTCCTCCCTGATCGCTGACACCCATGCAGCACATCACTCACCCGGGTGTGGAGCTGGATTCAAAGCATGAAATATTCTTCTTCAAGCACTTTTTTGCTGTAGGTATTTATTGCCCACATGTTTTGAAACCTATCTTTGCAGCCATGAGTGCTAGAAACATGCCTATTCGCTCTTCTTTTTAAATGAATACTGAGATTCAAAGTAGACATGTTGTGATGGAAGAGCGGTGTACAGAGAGTACTAACTCAAAATATCTCTTTTTATGGTCTTCTTTCCCATGCTATTGCAAGGGGCAGTGCAGACAATAGCAAGTTTTGCTGGGAGCTGGGGGCACTGCTATACAGTGGTTCTGATCCTTCCTCCTGGATGGTGTTGGGGGATGAGTGTTAAGACCCCTGGGCTCTCAGTTGTGGGGTGCCTCAGGGCTCTGTCTTCTCCCCCATGCTTTTAAACATCTATATGAAGCCACTGAGAGAGATCATCAGGGGGTTTGGGCTGGGTGTTCATCAGTATGTGGATGAAACCCAGCTCTACCTCTCTTTTAAATCAGAACCAGTGACAGTGGTGAAGGTTCTGTTTGAGTGTCTGGAGGCGGTTGTAGGATGGATGGCAGCTAATAGATTGAGGTTGAATCCTGACAAGACAGAAGTACTGTTTTGGGGACACTGGGGGTGGGCAGGTGTGGAGGACTTCGTGGTCCTGAATGGGGTAACTGTGCTCCTGAAGTACCAGGAGCGCAGCCTTGGAGTATTTTTGGATGCACAGCTGTCCATGGAGGCGCAGGTCAATTCTGTGTCCAGGGCAGCTGTCTACCAGCTCCATCTGGTACGCAGGCTGAGACCCTACCTGCCTGCAGACTATGTCTTTTCAGAGTGGTGCATGTTCTGGTTATCTCCTGCTTGGACTATTGCAATGTGCTCTACATGGGGCTACCTTTGAAGGTGAACTGGAAAATACAATTAATCCAGAATACGGCAGCTACACGGGTGACTGGGAGTGGCCGCCGAGACCACATAACACTGGTTCTGAAAGACCTACATTGGCTCCCAGTATGTTTCCGAGCACAATTCAAAGTGTTGGGGCTGACCTTTAAAGACCTAAACGGCCTCAACCCCAGTATACCTGAAGGAGTGCCTCCACCCCCATCACTCAGCCTCACTGAGGTCCAGCTCCGAGGGCCTTCTGGCGGTTCTCTCACTGCGAGAAGTGAGGTTACAGGGAACCAGGCAGAAGGCTTTCTCTGTAATCATGCCCACCCTGTGGAATGCCCTCCCATCAGATGTCAAGGAAATAAACAACTATCTGGCTTTTAGAAAACATCTGAAGTTTTTAACATAGGAAGCTGTCTTGTACTGTCAGATTCAGAGCTGACATTGGGTTTACATTGGGAAACGGCCATAGCTGTCAACTTTCCCTTTTTTTGCAATGGGAAACTGTGCTGGAATAAGAGAATTTCCCGCAAAAAATTGACAGCTATGGTCAGATTAAGGCTCCACCTTGATCTCCACTGACTGGTAGTGGCTTTCCAATGTTTCATACAGGGGTTTCATCCCAGACCTACCTGAAGATGCCAGGGATTGAACCTGAGGACTTCCACATGCAAAACAGATGCTCTACCACTGAGCTCCAGCCCTTGTTCAAAGTGCTCCCCTCCCTTCCTTCCTTCCTTCCTTCCTTCCTTCCTTCCTCTTGGCTTTAATTCTAGTTTCCACCCTTCTGACCATATGTATGTCTCACTGATCTGCAGGTCTCCTTGAACATGGACGTAACTGGTCAGCCATTTCCAGGATGGTGGGATCCAAGAGTGTCTCCCAGTGTAAAAATTTCTACTTCAACTACAAGAAGAGACAGAACCTGGATGAGATCCTGCAGCAGCACAAACTGAAAATGGTAAATGCAGTGATAACATTTTGGTGAACTTTTGCACATCTTCCAAGATGAGTCTGCAGTGTCTTGTTTGGATTTATTTACCTCCTGCAGAATTTACCTGGATAAAGAGCCGTTTCACACTGTCCATAGTAACGAAACCCAGATTGTGAAGCATATCTGTTCACAATCCTGGTACTCTGTTGAGTCTGCCTGCACAACAGTTTCCTTTTCTTTTCTGAAAAGACATTATTTTGTCATATTAACCCTTTTACATGTTTAGGTGTATTCTCAGAAAATCTTAAAGCTCACATCTTTTAGAATACATAAATATATATACCATATGTGGGGCGGCCACTGTCAGGATGTTTCTAGGCTACAACGGAGGAATACATATTTAGCACTTGGCGATGAGTTACTGTTGAAGTTCACATCCACACCATACGTTTAGAGGTAAATTGCACTTCCAGGATTCTTTGCGGGATGCCGTGACTTATAAAGTGTCATTAATGTGCTTTAAATGTGGATGTGGACACACAAAGGTAGTTGAGTTGATGTTCTTGAACTGAGTGAAAATACTTCCAGAAACAAGGGTTCGCATGTGTGTGCAGTGAAAGGTGGTGGAATTTTTTACAGTGCTTCATTTTTCTATGGAAAATTTACCTTTACCCTTTTAAAAAGCAATTGTGAGAATGTTTGCCAACTGCAAATACAATATTTAGCCAAGCTTGGCAGCTTTAAAGTTTTTAGTTCTGTTTACTAAATAAAAGTAGAATAAGCATGCTAAATTATCACACTCCCTAGGACAGGGATAACCAATATGGCGCTCTCTGGTTGATGCTGGACCACAGCTTTCCCCATCCCTGACCACTTCCCATGTTGGCTTGCGATGATGCCCAAAGCATCTGGAAGGCACCCCATTGGCTACCTCAGCTCTAGGGCATCAGGGGGAATTATGATGCAAACTGAAAAATTCCCAGTGCAAATTATCCTAATTTGCTTATGAAGAAAATGTGCTTATGAACTTTAAAAAAAAAAATCTTCAATTTTCACATTACTCTTTGTGGCGTATGAGAGAAGGGAAGAGAAATGTGCTTTGTTGCTGTTCAGAGCACTTTCATTTGACCCTTTCATTAAGTGAAGGACCAGTGATTCCTGGTGAAGGGCCAGTGAGGTAGTGATGACTCCGTTATTTTTATCTGCCTTGGGCCACCTTGACATCTATGTCTTGGGACAAGTTGCTTTTCAGACGGTGCTGGTTCGAATTACGTTGTTGTTGTTGCTGCTGCTGCTGCCCCCCGCCCTCCCTCCCTTTTAGAAATTCCACGAACTTCTCCTTCTCCATCTTTTCTTGCTGGTGTTGCTCGTGTGCCTTTAACAGCAACATGATAGACAGACAGAAAGTAAGCAAGCAGGTGAAGCTTTTAATGGCATGGAGATAATTGGAAAGGAAAAGAGCCTCCTGTTTACTTTCTATGTCGCGAGCTGCTATTAAAGGCACCAGAGGAGAGAGCAGAAGCTTTCCTGCCTCCCCTGGACCTATTTGTTTATTTTACTGGATTCAGATATTGCTTAATTTAAAAAAATAAAAAATCCACACACCTGAGTGGTTCACACAGAATTATATAAAATATTTATCAGAAAATACTGATAAAATCAACAGACTTAAGAAACAAGTAGATGGAATATAATTAACAAAATACTGATAAAATCAAGTTTTTAAAAGTTTAAAAATAGGCATGCTGAAATTGCATGTCTGGGTAAGCTTGCCTAAAGAAAATGTTTTTTGCAGGTATCAAAATGCAATATAACAAAGGTGCCTGCCTAATATTGACAATTGACATGGGGATCAAAGAAGAACTGAAAGGAGCAAGACAGTTGAGAAGCAAGTTGGAGGGAGAGAAAAGGCAGTTATAATTGTCATCGTTATCATTTTTGTCATTGCTCCTTGGTCGCCTTGCCCTCTTCAATCCTTCTTTGATCCCCCTTGGCCATTGTCAATCTTAGGCAGGTGCCTTCATCTCTGTGCTGGTGCCTTCCCTTTGTGCTCTTTCCGTTTTCTCTGCTCCTTCATGGGATGCTTCCCAAATTGTGATCCGCCTTTCCTATGAAGACTTGCCTAACTTTCTCACTAATAGCCTTCAGTTGACGGGTTAAAACTCAGCTGCTTCAGAGGGCATTTGTGACAAATTAATGTAGCTGTCCCTTATGGCCTGTCTGGTGATTTCTGTGTTTTTTTGGCAGCAACTGTTTTCTTACTATGTTGTTAAACAAATTTTTGGATCCTGAAAGATGGACTGGTTGCTCATTTTATAATAACAAGACAAACGGTGGGAACATGGCAAAGGGCCTGTTTTATAGTAGGACCCTGATGATGAAACTCCCTCCCCAGGTATGCTAAGTGAGGCATTTCTGTGCCTCTCAGCATTTGATGGTTTTTATTGTTTAGACAACTTTTTTTTTTAAAAAAGTGGGGGAACTCTTTTTGAGGTTTTATTCCTCCATTCTTAATTTAATCTTGTTGGAAATTATTTTTGTTTGTTTTGTCCACTGCCTTGAAGGCGTTATGACCAAAAAGTCATATTTTTAAAATCAGAGAGAGAATGGTAGAAGTAAATGACTTGGAAAGCAAATATCACACTGCAGGTTTTTGCACCCCTTGCAAAGCAGCAGGAAGGTGAGGAAGTTTGCTACATGGCAATGTCACTCACATGTTCGCAGAGGAGGTGTGTTCTTCCCGCTTCAGATAAAGTACCAGGGGTATCCCAGCTGTTCTGAGATGGGAGAATTATTAGGTTTTTCCCTACGTTTTGTGTTTGAGGCTGTAGATGCTGTGTCGGAGTGGCATACATTTAAGCCCAGTGTGGCTAGAACCTGCTAATGCTCTGCAGGCCCTTTGGAGACACGGCAGGCTGCCCTGGAACTGCCGAGCACTGCAATTATTGTTATTTCATTTTAAAAGCACTGTGGGGGTTCCCGGCTTCGGTGCTAATAGAGCTCTCCCGCCTGGCCCAAGGGGCGCTTTGGAAATGCCACCGAGCATTGCCGAATGCAGGCATTTCTCTGGCATGCTTACTAGCTTGGGAGCGTAAAAGCCTTTTAGTCCCGCCAGGATCTTTAGGGCAGCTCAGGAGGAGTCGGGACAGGAGGGGATATTGGATGTAAGTTAGCAAAGCTGCCTTCCAGTATTTCACTAGGGCCAGTTTTAAAGAAGTGGGGCGGGGAGCCATCTGTAGAGAGAACAACAGCAACAAAAATGAAATGCAAAGGTTACCTTCTGCTCCTGTTCGCACTAGAGGAACATTTTTAGAGGCCTGAAGCCAAAGCATTGGCTAGTAGTTGTTTCAAATCAGTCTAAGAGATGTTGCCTAGCCTGTGCTCCCTAGCCAAGAACAACTCTTTATCCATTTTCTTTCTGTGTTCTCTTATTTTGAAGTTTTCCTATGGCCTCCCTTTCCATATGAAAATCCCTGCCAGATCAGACCAAGTGCATCAAAGTCCAGCATCCTGTTTCCTACAGTGGCCAACCAGATGCCTCTGGGAATCCCACAAGGCAGTGCATGAGTGCATTTGTTGTTCCCTAGCAACTGGTCTTCACAGGACCCTCACTAGTAACCAGTGATAGTCTTGTTCTTTCTCCCCTCCTCTTCCATGAATGGGTCTAATCCTGCTTTTCCACCTCATGAGAAGAGAAGACTCCCTGGAAAAGACCCTGGTGTTGGGAAAGATGGAGGGCACAAGGAGAAGGGGACGACAGAGGATGAGATGGTTGGACAGTGTTCTCGAAGCTACTAACATGAGTTTGGCCAAACTGCGGGAGGCAGTGAAGGATAGGTGTGCCTGGCGTGCTCTGGTCCATGGGGTCACGAAGAGTCGGACACGACTGAACGACTGAACAACAACAAAGCTTTTAGTCATCTCCACTACTTACACCTGCAAATTCCTTAAGCTGACAGTGAGGTGGTACCCTGACAGGGATAAACGTTTGCCATAGTTCCTCTGGACAGTTCACTCATGCTCCTTTCCTAGGCCCAGCCTACTTTGCTTGGCCTTCCTCCTTTTCTCCTAGGTTTCTATTGCTTCTACTCCCTTCTTTCCGAAGCCCTTGCACCTTCTCCGCTCCCCCCCCCCCACCTTAGTGGTTCAGCCAGTGTAGGGATGTCTAGGGGCATACCTAGCAGTTGGCCAACTTGCACTCCATCAAAGGCACAGGCCTGGGGAAGGGCACAGAAATTGTGCCTTTCTTGCCACCTTAGTAGGGGAATCCTGACACTGGCATGGGCCATCGCAGCAAGCTGCGGAGCCCCCTCCTCAGTCAGCTGGCAGTGCTACATGTTAGTTTGTGCAGTTGGGCTCCCTACGAGGACACCACTGCTTGGCTCTCTGTCCTAGCGCAACCACTACTCCCCACTCTCCACTCCCTCTGCTTGCCCCAAGAATGGCTGTCAGCTGATGTGCTGACTGAGAAACATCAGGCGAGGCTCTTTGTGGTCACTTTCCCCTGGTTTCCCCCCATCTTGACCAATTTCCAGTGCGTGTTCCACTGCATATTTACCCCATAGAGTAAGGGCCATTGACTTAAGGGGGCTTACTTCTGAGTAAAGTGTGCACTGAGGCGCAAGCTCCAAGGTACAGTGGTACCTCGGGTTGCGGACACGATCCGTTCCGGGGTGCCGTTCGCACCTTGAAAAGTCCGCAACCCAAGCAGCAATGTTGTGCATGCACGGAAGCGCGATATCGCGCTTCAGCGCATGTGCGCAGGGCGAAACCCGGAAGTAAACACTCCTGGGTTTGCCGCATTTGTAACCCGTGCCATTCGCAACCTGCAGCGAATGCAACATGAGGAACGGCTGTAGTGCCTTTCTGCTGGCACCTTGTTGGAAATAACGAAAAGGCAAGTGAGGCATTGTCAGAATCTCCTGCCGTTGGCTTGCCAGATTTAGGCTGCAGTCTTGTGCACCCAGTAAGCCCTATTGAACTTGGTGGGATTTACTTTGGAATAGATATCTATAGGCTTGTGCTGTTAAACAGCCAGTTTGAATCATTTGTGATTATTAAATTACGTTAATTTTTTTCCTGGAGATTGGGGTGTGTGTGTGTGTGCGCGCGCATGCGTGCAAGGGAGCCTAGGTATACCTCTGCGGATGTCGGAGTATTCCAGTGGAAATGGAAACAATTGCTAGTGTTCAGACTATGTGCAGAACAGAAATCAACCCAGCAAATGTGATAGATAGTTCAGTCGGAAAATGACATGCAATCTTTGATGTCTCTTCCCCCCCCCCTCCCACTTTTCATTGCCCATCATTTGGATTGAAATGAATGAGGTAGAATAATGTAATTACAATGTAATTGATGTAATTCATAGAATCACAGATTTGGAAGGGACCGCAAGGATCACCTAGTCCAACCCTCTGCAATACAGGACTCTTTTGCCCAATGTAGGGCTTGAACCCATGCCCCCAAGTCTCATGCTCTACCTGCTGAACTATGTAATCTACATGAGTTTGCCACAGCAGACAGCAAGACAGATAACACAGGTCTTAGCAGAAGGTAAATCATAACAGAAACATCACTGCATAAGACGGGGTGGGGGGGTGGGGGTGGGGGTGGGGGGTCCTTCTCACATTGCTAGATCAGTGGAATCCTTGCCTTCCTGTGACATTGTGAGTAGCTCAGTCAGTTACTACCAAAGGCTTCATTTATGCTGTGAACTGCCCTGAGATCTATAGAGAAAGGGCAGTATACAGATTTAATAAATATAAATAAATAAAATTCACCACACCCACAAAATCCCCAAGTATGTTACAATATCAATAGTGCTCTTCTGCCTTTTTTATGTCACTTGAGAAAACCTCCTCGACTTTTTGTGACAGACTTAGTTTGGGACATGTCAGCATACTTTTCTCTCATGTTTGCGTTTCAGAAATCTTCCATGCACAATTCTTCTTCTAGCTCCAATTATTTCCCCCAGCTTCCGTTCCTCGGATGTAGCATCTCAACTCCTTCATGCTAATTGCTAGGCATCTCCATCTCTCTCTAGTTTATGTCATTAGCCTAGATTGATAATCTTCTTTGGGTGAACAATTTGAAGCAGTGGCAGTCTTGGTTTTTTTCTTTTTTTTTGCATAAGGACAATGAGCACTCAGCTGTTCCTGGTTGCTGCTCTTTTTTCATTGTTTTTTTTTTTTTAAAAAAAATGCTATTGTTTGTTGGCAGCAACAGATGTTATACAGCTGAATACAAAGCGGAGAGACAAAATCTGCAGTTAATCTAGCAAACTGTTTTCCTAAACATATTTGCTGCTTTGCGTGCGTGAGCGTGCACACTCAAATGGAGTGGCCACATTCTGGGCAGGAGGAGGTGCCCAACAGCAGAATTAAGGCTAATTTCTTGTTGCTTGTAGTCTGTCTGATCGGCTCCAGTGAAGCAGTGAAGGAAATGGGAGAAGGCTATAAGGGCCTGCATTGTTTTAAGTCACACCTTTGGTTTGCCTGGCTCAGTGCACCACTATCTCAGATACAGTGGTCAGGGCCAAACCTGCCATTAGGCAGAGTGAGGCAACCTCCTTAGGGGGCAGATCTTGGCAGGCACCTATCCCCTAGCTCAGTGGTTCCCAACTGGTGGTCCACAGATCCTTGGGGTGCATGGCACCATTCATACAACAAAAACTACCGTAGAGATATCAAAATTTTCAAAAGCAGGGGTCCGCCATACTTAGCTACCGGTAATTGGGAACCACTGCCCTAGCTGTTTCCCCTGGCCATTCACTCTGTTGGAAGATGGAGCTGTGTGTGCCATGGGGCCTGTCCTGTGCCCCCTCAGTGAGCCTACTGCTGGCATGTTGAGCTAGGATTCAGCCGCCAGTCCAGTGGCTTCTCTGTACATGCAGTTGTGTCCTTCACCTCAGGCAGAGAAATGTCTTGAGCCAACCCCAAGAAGGGTTTCTTATACTGATTTATGCTTCTAGTCTTTGGTGATCCACCGCCTGTTGCTGACAGGCCCTGTTTTCCCCTCCTATTTCCGATGACTTCATAAGAACACTGGAACATACATAGGAAGCTGCCTTGCAGAGTCAGGCCATTGGTCCATCCAGCTTAGTGCTGTATACACTGACTGGCAGCAGCTCTCCAGGGTTTCCTAGGCCTGCCCAGTGATGCTGAAGACTGAACTTGGGACCTTCTGCATGCAAAGCAGATGCTCTACCACTGAGCCACAACTCTCCTTCTGGTTTAAAACCACAGCAGCCTAGAGTTGACCAAAAGGCCCCCACCTTTGGTTTTGTGAGAGAGGCTCTTTTTCGTAATTTGCCAGTGGAAGCTACCGTAAGCAGAGTTGCAGCCAAGTGGGTTTCCTTAAGCAAGGAATCCTGCAGTTAGGCTTACTTCCAACTGAGGCAGTAAACTTGCACCTCAGCCTAAGTCAGGACTGCTTGTGGAAAGTCACAGATGGGGAGAAGGATGCTTTCCAGATGTTGTTGGACTACAACTCACATCATGCTGGCTGGGGCTGATGGAAGTTGGGGTCTAGCAACTTCTGGAGGGCACCAGGTTTCCCAATCCTGGAATAAACTCTCCATACAAAAAATATGTCCCACATAGAAAGCTAGCATGTCAGGAAGAAGGCTTGCCTGGAATCCTTCTCTCCGAGGTGCTAGTTTTCTAGACTCACCTTAATTAATTAGGAGACGTTTTTATTTCTTCAGTGTTTCTCATGCTTCGCCCTCCCCAAGGATCTCAATGCAGCTTTTGTGGTTTTCTCACCCCACACCCCAGTGGTGGGCAGAGCTAGAGGCAAAAAGGGGGCAACATAATTGTGTATGTAATCTTTGTTTTAATGAGCTAGTTTGTGCACACCCTTGCACACTGCACTCTGTCCAGGCAAGCAAGAAGCATTATAAGAGTTCAAGGACATATTCCAGCCGGGCAAAAACACTCGAGGAGGGTGTGGAGCACGGAGGGCAAAGTGCATGGCCTGGGGAAAAGGGTGTGACTGAGAGGAGTCCCCATGGCCAGGGTGTCAGAGTAGAAATACCAGGTTCAAATCTATCTAATACTGCTCTATGTAAATTTGGGTGTATCCTCCCATTTTATTTTTAACTTGTATCTAAATCCTCACCTGTCCACAAAGTTCACTGGGTGACCTTTAGACTGAAAGATAAGAGACCCGGTCAAAACACCTTAATGGTTAATCTGTTATTTATTTGTTTGCTTAAAATACTTGCTGTACCCTAGTCTCCAGCTGGATAAGCTCCCAGAGCAATTCACAAACCTGTAAAAAAAGGGGGGGGGACCAAGTCTGATTGCTGGGTCCCTGGTGTCTGAAATGACACTAGACAAAACAAAAAAGGGAGGAGACATTATTGGGATTATACACATAGGAAGATGATGGATGGTTGCTGAAGGATTCCGAGTGAGAGGCAGGGAAGGGAAGATCTCCCAGGATGGGAGACTGGAAGAAGAAACAGAAGCTCCCAGGTGAGACCTGAGAGGGTCAACCCCTTTCTGTTTGAGACAGGGGTTAAGATCTTCCTTGGAAAGAGGACTCTGCTTTTTCTTTTCTCTTCCCCCCCCCCTCTGTTTTTGTTTTTATTTAGGTTAGTTTCTTTTATTCTTCTTCATGTTATGAAGGTTCTTGCAAGGAGCAACTGGCAGCTCACAGTTTTTAGGGGAGGAATAGGCCTTGGTGGCATCTCCGAAACATTGGCGACCCAACCCTTTCTGGAATAGATGGCTTTGCCATCTATGGCATCTATGTTGACTTGGGCAGCCTTGGCCTTCAGGGGCCTTTCTGGAATCCTGTGGCTTGTGGTCCCAGGTTGTCTCACAGGGGCTCAGCTGGTACCATCCCCTCCAGTGCAGATTTTACTGCTGCTTTTCCCAGCAGGGCGGGTGGAATTGGTGACTTCTGGGCCCAGCCCAGCTAGTGAGAGCAGCAGGGAGTAGAGAGGGCAGTTCTTCACCAGGACTCCCATTCTCTATTTAAACTATCCCTTTTTACTTTATTTCTGTTTGTTTGTTTGTTTGTTTGATGTTTTAATTGTAATAACTTTCCATTAAAAACTGAAAATAAAATAAACGAACCATCGTTGCTAGCTCAGTCTACTTCACATGGATATTGTGAGAATAAAATGGGGGGGTATGCTGTCTTGAGCTCCTTGGAGCAAAGGTGGGCTATAAATGCAGCCAGAGGGCGCCACTGTGGGGCCCATGGACACAGTGGTGCCCTTCAGGTCGTTCCCCAGTGTGCAAAAAGCTTCTGAGCCCCCTCCCTCCCCCTCACTCACTCATTCACTGCCCCTTTAATCCTGGAGGGGTGACCTTTTCCTCCCTTGAAAAGTACATAGAAAGAGGAAGCAGGGAGAATGGGGGTCTTTCCCACCTCCTCTTTCAGTTGCAGGTGCTTTTCAAGGCTCAGATTAATTCTACTGCATCCTGTTTTTGTCCAGATTCCTTGGAAAAGTGAAGCCTATGTGTGCACACTTTCTCTTTCTGTGTATCTGAGGAGGCGGGGGTGCTGATGCCGGTGAGAGGAGCATAGAGAAAATGTTTCCACAGGCCCAAATAATAATGGTGGTTAAAAACAACAGCAGCAAAAAGCAAAAGACACCTACTGCAGAAAAATAAAGAGATAGAGGAGGCTTCTTTTCCAGGTGGGAGGGAGGGAGACACTGCCTGCCTTGTGACAGAGGGACTGTGTCTCCTGTTCCCGGCAAAAGCCTTTGATCAGGAGCCAGGAGGAGCATGTGGCTCCCCAGCCCCACCTCTGAGAGCTTCCTGTTTCTCTCTCCCCACATGGGCAGCTTGTATGTTTCCACAGCTTCCCCCCACATGCTCTGAACGAAGTTTAGCTCAGAGCTTTTGATGGCCTGTCCTTTGGTTAAAGAAAATAAACCTGCCTGGAGAGTTGACTGTCCCTGTTAAAATGGAGTGCAGGACGGCTTCACAGTGTCGTCGTCCCCCCCCACACAGAAAGGTTTGTCTCCCTTCAGCTGGGTTGTTCCAAGAGGCCAGCGCTCACTCCAGCCGGTTGCTTTTGCGAAACAAGTGCAGTGTGTGCTGTCGTGCTCGAGTTCTCCTTGTGAGTTTCCCATGGGCACCTGGCTGGCTACTATGAGAACAGAGTGCTGGGCTACAGGAGCCCTTGGCCTGATCCAGCACAGCGATTCTTACATTCTTATCTTAACCTTGCTGTGCAATATGCGTTGGGATTTATCGCCCATGTTGCTTCTGTCTGGTGGCAGCTTTTGGACATCCTAGCTTCAGTGAACCTTTCAGCTGAGGAACAACTCTGCATTGCAAACGGTCCTGATTTTTTTTTTGTGGGGGGCGGGGCGGGGTGAGGGGTGGATGTTCAAGGGGTGGGCAGATTTTAGACTGGGTTACGGTGGCAGACCTCTGAAGGATTTCAAGTAGACCCTCCAGAGCTTGTAACCAGCACTGGATGTAACTACCCATGGAATCTGTTTTATTTGGGTTTTTAAAATATGCTTTTACATTGCTGCTTTATTGTTTTTAATGTTGTATTTTTGTTTTAATGCTGATTACTTGTTTTCATATTGTGCATTGCTTAAGGCAGTGTTTCTCAACCCTGGGTTTCCAACTATTGCTTGACTACAACTCCCATCATCCCTGACCACTGGTCCTGCTAGCTAGGGACGATGGGAGTTGCAGTCCAACAACAGCTGAGGACCCAGCGCTGGCTTAAGGAATAAAAAGTGGTTTGTAAAGGCTTTTAAATAAATATCTACACATGCAGATATTATGGGGAGGGGAATTCACTCTCCCCTGCTCAATGTCTTGCATGGACAAGTGTTCCGTCATGTGAGTCCCTGGCCTGTAGTCTGAAGTGATGCTTTCCAGACAACAAGGTTTCCAAGGAACCTATAGTTGTTCCAAGTCCCAGTATTTTAAATAAGGAGGAGTAGCATTGAGGATGGTTAAAATACCCTGCTTAACTGTGTAGCCCCCCTGGTTGGACCTTACCCAAGCCCTTCTCTCTGATTTCACCCTTCCTGCCTGTAATTTGACAATATTACTAATACTAGCCTACCTTGCAGGACTGTTGTAAAGTTTCCTAAGGCAATAGAGGCAAAGTGCTTTCAGCATAGCAATGCGTTCTGTAGCTACCGGTACCAAGAAAGGAAACAAGGCAAAGACAAACCAGATTGTCATTAAAGCACTGAAATGAAGGCCTCTTTGTTTTCTGTTTTGACATTCTCTTTCTGTGTATTCCTTCTCCGGATCTCATGATTCGCAGTGGCCACCTCAGTGCTCTCCAGCAAGTTGAGGGCAGGAGAAGCACTCTTTTGTCAGTGGGGAAGCATCTGCTTTGCATGCAGGAGTTTCCAAGTTCAATCCCCTGCAGGACTGAGAGAAAATCCTGCCTAAAGCGCTAGAGGGCTGCTGCCAGCCAGTGCAGGCAATGCAGTGCTAAATGGACAATTGGCCTGACTTGGTCTAATGTAGGTTCCTGTGTCCCTAGGTTCCCTCACAGTTTTGAGCCTAGAATTCTGCTCCTGCACTTGATGCTTGGATTACGCAGCGATCAGGCGATGGGTTTCTTTTTCTTCCAGCCCCTTCTCCAAACTGCAGCACGGCAAAAGCCATTCAGGGAGAACATCTGTCAGTGGAGAGCAGTGCGTATTCAAAGACTGGTTTTGAAGCAGCCTCCCCCGGCCTAATCTCTTGTTCGCATGAGTCACACACAACGCGAGTAAGAGGCAGCAAGGCCAAGACCACTTTGCCATAGTAACGAGATCGTTGCTGTGCTCGCATTAGCATCATCCAGTGCCCCAGCGACAGGCTGCTTCAACCGCTGATAATGAGTACTTATGGAAATTGTGTCTCTGGCAGCAGTTCAAGCCCAGGCGAGGCTTTCCTTGGAAAGGGCTTCACTGTTTGTTTTGTTTTTGTTTCTCTGTGCATCGGGCCTGTGAGATGCAAGTGCTGTTATGCCCATCTCACAGGTGGTGAATTGAGGCAGAATGAACTAGACAAAATAAAATAAACCAGAGAAGGAACTCAAAAACTGACACGGGGGGGGGGGGCGTCTTTCTTTTTTCTTTTGTTTTTTGTCTCACTCCCGAAAACTCTCTGGATTCTATCCAGCTAAGTTTTACTCGGAACAGACCCACTGAAGTTAATGGACCTAAATTAGCCATATTCATTAATTCTAGTGATTCTGAGTAGGGCTAACTCTGGATACATGCAATTCTCTGCAGTTTCTCATAATGATTACCATTTTCATGCCACATAATTCTTCGTCAAAGGCAGGTGGAAAACAATTCAAGAAGTATGATTCAGGCAGTGGTTTCAGTCACATGTAACTAAACTGCAGCTTAGTGTAGCTTTGCCCGACCTGGTGCTCTCCAGATGTTTTGTAATACAACTCCCAGCATCCCTAACCATTGGCCATGCTGATGGGAGTGTAAAACATTCAGAGGGCACCTGTTTGAGGGAGACTGATTTAGTGCTGTGTGGACAAGCCTCCACAACTCGGAGCAAATCATCTGGGTTGTGTCCTCCTTATTCTTCCTCCTATATAGCCAGGTGAAGGAATTCACTTTCACTTCCAAATAATTTTGGCTTAGTGTTACGTGCGAACAGAGGGTTGTGGTTTACAACAAAAAATGGTTAAGTTGCTAAACAAGTTAACTCCAAACCATGGGCTATGAAGTTGGCTTGTTTAGCTCCGTATCGCATCCTCCTGTGCAATCCAGATACGGCCTTAAGTACAATGATACAGAAAGCAGCAGTGGCTTCCTTGTAAGGACTGGCCGTAGCCTCAAGTACTTCCCAGCTCTGCAGTCAGCACATATGGAAATGTTGGGTGTGCACCAGGCCCCTCACACCACACCTCTGTTGCAGCCTGTACCGAAGAAGGGGACCAGGGCATATCATCATGCAGCTGAGCTTCCCAGCTTGGGTCATTAAAATAGGGGTGCGGAACACCTGCAGCTTTAAAGATAGCTGCTGTTTTACATGTGCTGGTTACTGTCCTGGCTCCTGCCCAGCACACACAGACAATGGCTCCTACTTGTAAGTAAGGAGGACGTGTTCATTCAGGCAAGAACTGGTACAGGCTCAGCAGCAGGCAACCTGTTCAGAAGTCACAATTCAGGAGCAGGGCAAGAAGTTCAGCACTGGACAGAAGCAGTGAAGATGCCCCAACAAACTTCCCTGTTCCTTCTGCAAAGCCCTCCCCGACTTCCACTGAGGCTCTCTGCTTTGCAGGAAGGTCAGAGAAGAGAGCTGGTATCCCTATTCCCCCTTCCAAAGCAACTGAAGCTGGGGTGGAAAAGCGAGATCCCCCACCCTCCAATCCAAGTTCCCACAAGTCATCCCCATCTCTGTTTCTTCCTCCAAGGCAGAGCCTGCCAACTCAATCCCAATCCCCACAGCACTGTGGGGTTTATGGCAGTTTAGCCCCATAGCATTCATATGTATTTATATTATATTTATATCCTTCCTCTAGGAAGTTTGAGGCGGTATACATGGTTTTCACACACACACACACACACAACAACAACAACAACAACAACAACAACAACAACAACCCTGTGAGTTCCATTAGTCTGAGATACACGAAGCACGCTTGTGGGGTGCTGGGACCCATGTGCTGCGCACCTTGCCACCCTCAAAAATCTGCCCCTTTTGTGCTTTTGTAGCTGGGGTCGTTTTAATTTAGGAAATTGTTTATGCATATCAGTACATGAGAAAGGAAATTTATTTTGGGCCAGCAACAACTTGTTTCTAAAAAGACTTCCCAGGTGACTGGCAAGTTTTTGTGAAGTGGATCTGTGACTTCACACACATGCACATGCACAAACACACACACACACCAATCCCCTATGCATTTGCATTGTAGTGACAGGAGCTAGTAGCTTTTTGGAACATTTGTGGGCTGGTAGCTTTTCATGGGCTTTTGCAAGAGTGGATGCATGAATTCAGAAGAAAATGGTGTGTTCTTTATATTGCTGCTGGTTAGAGATTGCACACAACCCAGACACTGTTTAGTCTACACTGTCTCTGGTGTGGAAAGTCTTCCCATCTCTTTTCTTGGAAAACTTGGATTGCAGGAACGTATTTGATAAGAAGCGGGCGTTTTTGTTGTGCCTGTAGGGTGGGAAGTGAGGAACTGTTTGTTCTACCTGAAAGGGTGGGGGGGAGGCAAAGGAGAACTCAACAGCTCTCTGAGCTCAGGTGGCCAAGTCACTGTTTCCATCGGAACCGTTACATCATGTCATTCATTGTATGCACGCACAAGGATAGCATTCATTATTGTGTGCTTGGCGACTGTGGGAGGAGGCAGTGGGCAGGTCCCTGCTAGTTTTAGTTATTCAGATGTTAATGATGGGAAACAGCATCAGATATGAAACACCATTCCTCACCAGGTGTTTCATAAAGACCTGAAAATGGTGACTATGATTATTCATCATTCATCCAACACTTTTACTGTACAGAGTGCTTTGTTTGATGCCTTTGCCTCAGTCACCCTTGCAATAGGACTCCTTTGATGGGTCGTTATTATACCCATTTTACAGATGAGTGGGGCAGCTGAAATATAGCAACTTTCCCAATGCTTTGGCTGAACAAGTTTTAACTTTTTAAACAACAACAACAACAGTGTTCTTTTGTTTGTGTATTTAAAAAGTAAACAAAAAGAACCAAAGCCCTCAAGCCTAACTAAAGGACATACCTGTAAGAATCATGCCAATATAGACAAGAAGTCAATCTAGTCCATCATCTTTGTTTATTACAGCTGGTCAGTAAGATGCCTCCAAGAAGCCTTCTAAATCCAGCCCTTGGACGGTCTGGGAATCAGCATGTTTTTACATGAGTAGAACGTGTCCTTTTATTCAAAATGCATCTCTGGGTTATTTGTGGGGCATAGGAATTCGTTCATTTTTTTCCCTTCAAAATATAGTCCGGCCCCCCACAAGGTCTGAGGTGCATTACTGAGAGGACCCTTTGCCCCAGAGTTGTGCTTAGCCTGTACTTAGCTCCCTGATTGTGGAGAGAGGCTCGCCTGGTGCCATCATTACATGTCTTTAGATGCCAGGCAAAAACATTCCTCTTTATGATTATTTTACTGTTAGGCTGTCTGTCAGTCAGTATGCTTTTTACTATCTTTTTATTATGTTTCTATCATTGATGTTTTGTAATGTGTTTCTAATATTGTACACTGTCCTGAGATCTTTGGATAAGGGTGGTATATAAATTAAAACACCACCACCACTAGAAACCAGGCTTTGAGTGTTGTAGCTGCAGCTCTCTGGAACCAATTATCAGCTGAAATCAGACCAGTGGCTAGTGTGATGGTGTTTAAGCATTTCTTGATACATTTTTGTTTAGGAAGACTTTCCCAGCCATTTATAGAAGATCAGTTTTATATTTGGCAAATTTGTGTAATCTGCCAGGTTTGGGGTAGCATTAAACCCATAGTGACTGCAAGGAAGAGCTGAGTAGCTTAGTTGTTAAGGCCAGAATTCTTCAACTTTGGGTCCTATAGCTGCCCATCATCTCCGTCCAGTTTTACCAGTGGTCAGGAACGGTGGACGTTGTCGTCTGGGACCCAAAGTTGAAGAAGACTGGCTTAGACCAATGACCAAGCTAATTCCCTGTCCCAGTTCTGCTGTGACCATTGGCATAATTTCCTGCAGGTGGTGACTCACGAGGAGGCCAGGGAGCTTCCTTGTACGAGTCAGATCATTCGCCCATGTAGCTCAATATTGTCAACATCTGACTAACAGCAGTGCTCCATGGTATCAAGTATTATTCTCTCACAAGCTTACCTGGAGATGCTGTGGATTGAGAAAGAGAGTGGTCTCACCTCCTTTTGGCACCAGAGTTTTGTGATTTATTCCCAATGGAAAATGGCCCTCAAAAGATAATGGTTGCTTCCCTCTGCTCAGCTGATGGGGCTTTGTACTCAACATCAGACTTTGATGCATCGATTCTGGTGTGGGGAACCTTTGGCCCTCCAGATGTTGCTGGACTACAACTCCCATCATCCCTGGCCACTGGCCATGCTTGCTGGGGCTGTTGGGAATTGTAGTCCAGCAATATCTGGAGGACCAAAGGTTCCCCCACACCATCATTGATACTTAGCTATTGCGTTCAGTTGTGTAGCGGCCACTAAGCATTTAAAACACAGCTTCTCCCTTTGAAACACCTGAGGCCCAGGGTTGGACCCTTTCCTGATCACCACTCCTTCTGTGTTTTAAAGGGGAAAGACATGGCCTTTTAGCCACACTAGTTAGGTAATTAATGTTTGACATGGAACGTGTCTCTTTTGTACTCCTGTGAAAGCCTTCCACTTTGTCCCTAATACTGCCTTAGACCTCAAAATACATTTTGTCAAAATCATTATTAAACGAGAGGAAACTGTTTTTATCTTGGTATTGGCTGTTATCAAGATTAGTTACAGCAATTTTCCTGTTCTTGAAATTCAGTATTATCACGAAGGTGATGTTTCCATTCCAGTTTGAAGGGGGAACATCTCAATTAAGTGTTTGGCAACGTGTGTAAGGGGTGCACCACTTTTTAAGAGCTTTTACTTGGTTGCTTGTAACAACCCACACCACAAGCTTTTCCCAGCTTACAGAGATGCAGTGTAGAGAAGCATCACCTTATAGGGAGTGAAATCTTTCCCAAAAAAGAAGATGGCAATAACCTTAAGAACATAAGAAGGGCCTGCTGGATCAGGCCAGTGGCCCATCTAGTCCAGCATCCTGTTCTCACAGTGGCCAATCAGATGCCTGTGAGAAACCAGCAAGCAGGATCCCAGTACAAGAGCATTTTCACCTCCTGTGATTTCCAGCAACTGGTATTCAGAAGCATTGCCTCCAGCTGTGGAGGCAGAGCGCAGCCATCATGGCCAGCAGCCATTGATAGCCCTCTTCTCCTCCATGAATTTGTCTAATCCTCTTCTAAAGCCTTCCAAGTTGGTGGCCATCACTGCCTCCTGGGGGAGCGGGTTCCATAGTTTGACTATGTGCTTCATGAAGAAGTAAAAAAAATATGAAAGGCACAAATACAGGATGGGTGACACCTGGCTTGAGAGCAGTACATGTGAAAAGGACCTAGGAGTCTTGGTAGACCACAAACTTGACATGAGTCAACAGTGTGATGCAGCAGCTAAAAAAACCCAATGCAATTCTGGGCTGCATCAATAGGAGTATAGCATCTAGATCAAGGGAAGTAATAGTACCACTGTATTCTGCTCTGGTCAGACCTCACCTGGAATACTGTGTCCAGTTCTGGGCACCACAGTTCAAGAAGGATACTGACAAGCTGGAACGTGTCTAGAGGAGGGCAACCAAAATGGTCAAAGGCCTGGAAACGATGCCTTATGAGGAACGGCTTAGGGAGATGGGTATGTTTAGCCTGGAGAAGAGAAGGTTAAGGGGTGATATGATAGCCATATTCAAATATATAAAAGGATGTCATATGGAGGAGGGAGAAAGGTTGTTTTCTGCTGCTCCAGAGAAGCGGACACGGGGCAATGGATTCAAACTACAAGAAAGAAGATTCCACCTAAACATTAGGAAGAACTTCCTGACAGTAAGAGCTGTTTGACAGTGGAATTTGCTACCAAGGAGTGTGGTGGAGTCTCCTCCTTTGGAGGTCTTTAAGCGGAGGCTTGACAGCCACCTGTCAGGAATGCTTTGATGGTGTTTCCTGCTTGGCAGGGGGTTGGACTGGATGGCCCTTGTGGTCTCTTCCAACTCTATGATTCTGCTTTCCTTTATCTGTCCTAAATCTTCAACAACCTTCTTTGGCAAAGCACCTGCAGCGTTAGGTATATCAGGAGGATGAGACCCAAATTCATGAAAAGAATTTACATCAGCCTATCTGACACATCAGACTGAAATAGTTAATTATTGGCTTGTCTCCTGGATCTTTATGTTGCCTTTCACCCCCAAGTCAGTTTCCACCTGTTTTGCAATAAAGCTAGCCAAAACAACAATAAAACAGTTCAAATAGAACAAAAAGTAAGAGCAAAAGTGTAGAAATTGTCAATAAAAGTGCAGCAACAACAAAACATTATCTGGTTCAGAGGTAGCATGCTTCTGAATTGCCAGTTGCTGGGGAACAGCAAAGGGAGAAGGCTGTGTGTGGGCTTGTCTCCTTTGTACACACCATACATGTAAAGCATATGGCTTCCCCCAAAGAGTCCTGGAGACTGTATTATTTGAAGGGTGCTGGGAATTGTCATTGCGTGAGAGGTAGACTCGCGTGTGCAGTATTCTTTCGGGAGAGCTGTTTGCTGTAAAGGTGCTTTAAATATGTGGGGCGTGTGCTTCCATGGACACATCCTGTCAGGTGCTGTGGGAGGCAGGAAGCTGGATCCTGAATCTTTGGCTTGATCCCACTTCTTGTGCTTTTGTGGTTGCAAAATATCTTAACCTTGTTTATGGGATGCCATGAGAGACAAACATCCAGCCACTCTCTCTCTGGCGCCACTCTCTCTCTCTCTGGCAGCTCTGAGAGACATACCCAGCCTACAATATCAAGCTAACACTGAACAATATCATGCTAACGCAGAGCAGTGCTGCTGAGATAGAATCATAGAGTTGGAAGAGACCACAAGGGCCATCCAGTCCAACCCCCTGCCAAGAAGGAAACACCATCAATAACAACAAACTAGGCTTTTAAAGCAAATTTGCTTTTTTAAAAAATTGTTCTGCTTCCGACAGCTGGTCATTGAAGCCCTATTGACTGGTGGTTAGAAATCTCACTCAGGCTTCTCAGACTAGGTACTTGGCCATTCATTTTCATGGCTGATGAGAGCTGAAACCTTGGCATGGATGTTTTTAATGGAAACTGAAATACTCTCAGGGTGTTTAATTCTGGCTCGATAGCAGACCCCACCTTTGCACAGCCTTTTAATGAAACCATAGAATACTCTCAGCCCTGATCATCAGCAGTGTTACTATTTGATGGCCTATAAACTTTAAGAATGCCAGACACCCATCTAGTCAAGCATCTCACTGTTCTCACAGTGGCCAACCAGGTGCTGCTAGGAAGCTCAGAAGCAGGACTGGAGTACAGCAGGCCTCTCTCCATGTGTGAAGCCCAGCAACTGGTACTACCTCCAACAGAGCTATAGGGTGGCTTCTGGAAACCTATCCCAAAAGCTTGCCCTGAAACAAGTTGCAGAATGCTCATGTGATCCTCATCTCTTCATCTGTAAAATGGGAATATTAAGCACCTTCCTTCGCAGGACTGTGAAGCATAAGAAGCTGGCTTACCCTAGTTCAAACTATTTGCCCCTCTGGTCCAGTGTTACCTACTCCGACTGGCAATGACTGTCCAGGGTCACGGACAGAGAGGCCTTTCTTAGCGTTAAAAAAAAAACATGTTTCTACCCTGGAATAGTAGGTGCTCCCTCCTTTCATCTGCATTGTGAACCACCCTGAGATCTACAGTTGAAGGGCAGTATACAGATTTAATAAAAGTTAAATAATAATACCCTCTCCTTCTCCCCCTCCCCCTCAACTTCTAGTGGACCTTCACTGAGAATGCCGACTTTACTGATATTGGGAATGATGGCAGGAAGATGTTTTCTCAAGATTCACTTCTGTCATTCTGTCTTTTCCAGGAGAAAGAAAGGAATGCAAGGAGAAAGAAGAAAAAAGCCCCCAGCGTCCAAAATGAGGAAGCGGCCTTCCCTCCAGCAGCCGAAGACGAGGAGATGGGGCAAGATGGGTCAGGCACCAGTGGCAATGAGGAAGAGATGGCTGAGGATGCAGAAGGTAAAGTACTTGCCCCACTTGGTCTGTCTGAGGTAAACAGATAGGTAGACAGATAGGTAGATGGGCAGCTCTGTCTCGCTGTTGCTGTCCTGCCAAGGGGAATGGCATGAGAGGCTTTCTCCATAACCTGGGAAATGTCACTGCTTCTGTATGTCTGCAAGAGCAGTTGCCCAGCAGAGAAGGGAGGAAGCTGGTGCCCTGAGGGATGTGTGAGGGTGAAACTTTCACACAGTGTCAGAGATGTGGGAAAGCTGACATTTGACTGCCCTCACTCATGCGGGCAAAGAGCCAGACTCTTTCACAAAGATGCTGTTTCTTGTTTGCAGAGCCTGGCCGGATGCTTGTTTATTTTAGGAAACAGGGCATCAACCAAGAAACCCATACATCTAAATGTGCATGTGCCGTTCACAGCTAGGGCAGTGCCCCGTCTCAGCTTCACACCCAAAGCGGTGTCCTCTCTTAGTTCAGATTGTTGGCTTGTCTTCTGTTCATTGCAATTTATCTATCTAGTTAGCAGTCTCTCCTGATGGGGGGGGGGTTGTCCCCCCTTTTCTGGCCCCTGAATGTTTGATGGCCAGACTAAACATTACACTATATACAGGTCTGCCCCCCCCCCCAGCAACAGAAGCTGCACGTCTAGCTCCTTGATTCTCCCTCCATAACATCTGTTAGCACTTTCTTGTGTTGTAAAGCTGCAACACAGCATGTCCCGTCCCCCCAACCAGCAGCATCCAGTGAGCAATGTGTGGCATGAGAAGGAGGGAGAAAACACACAGCGACACAGCACTGTGATATCTCAACGCATATAAGGTGTTAGAGGGTTTGGGGATAGGGAAGTTGTGAGGCTGATTTGGCAGTTGTGCAACATCTGATTTTGGCCCTTCATAGCCACTGGATGATCAATAAGTGCAGTGGAGAGTACTGTGGTATCTCCCCATTCCAGCGAAGCAATGTCATTGTCCAGTTGGCACCAGAAAGAAATAGGGAGGGAGCAGGGAGAGGATGAAATGAAAATGCTCAGCCATAGTGATTTCTCACTCAGGAGCAAAGCCAGCAAGCTTAGGAGAAGTATGTGTAACTTACAATAGTCACCCCATTTAACTTCTGTAGGAGTGATTTAATATCTTTAACATCACACACACACACACAGAGAGAGAGAGAGAGAGAGAGAGAGAGAGAGAGAGAGAGAGAGAGAGACAGAACTTCATTGGCACTGGAGTGAAGGGCTAATGGCATGCGCAACTGGAAATCTTTTCAAATCAGTGTTGTAAGTGACTCATTGCAAAACAGCTTCCAGGTAAATCTTCTGTGTCGGGGCAGCAGGCATGACTTGGAGATAGCAGTGAGAAAAAGTGGGTATCATCCAGATTCAAATTGTAAGAGTAGGCTCAGATTTTGAGGACATCTTTCATATGCCCCTCACACACACTCATACTCACTCACACATCCCAAAAGGCGGATCGCCCTGACAGAGTTGGGAGCTTTGCAACCTCAGTTCTATATAACTTGAAGGCAAGGCACAGGGATAACTGTCTTATCCAGAATGGGATATGAAACTGAACAGACCTTTGAGCCAAGGTGGCTGAAATGTCACAGGAGCAGAAATGTCAGGTCAGCCTTCTGCCTCAGCAGTTTGTCATTTGACATTTGGGAGGCATTTCAGCGTAGTGAATACCAAGGGTGTGTGCGTGTTCGTGTGTGTGCGTGTGTGCATCCAGAAAGGCCTAGAGGTGGTTTCATCACACCAGGACTTTTTCAGCATCGCTCAAATGCACTGCTGACTTTCTTTCCCATGATTAGTCTGCATTGTTCTTCCTGATCAACTGCCTCTTCCATGGGATTTCCAACATCTTCTCAATCACCCTACCCTGGAGTGTCACTGCCTTGGGAAGTTAAAAAAGAAGAAGAAGAAGTTTTATGGTTTGAACCCCCAAACCTACAATCCTTCTTTCTGAACTGAGAATAGAAGCAGGCTCTTATATTCCCTGCAGCAGCATTTTGGCTAAATCCATCCCAGCCTAAATACTGCAAATTCCTTCCTCATTGTCTGCTTTTGGAGCAGAGCAAGGGACTGGTTTTTTCACAGTTGCATGGCAAGTAAATAAACTCCAGTGATGCTTGGAATTTGGTTGGAGAGGCCAAAAAATGTGAAATGCTTTGAGATATCCCCAGGCTGTGCAGATACTATTCCACTTTGTAGGAATCCAGCATAGCCCCCCAAAAGCTCTTCCATTCCTTTCGCAAGATACGTGGGGACTTTCTTTCTACATATAACCATTTTTGAATGTATTTTAATCTACCCCCACCCCACCTAGTACACTTTGAGACAAAATCCCTAAACCCTATGAGTGCTTCACTCTATATTCAGATCCCTTAGCACCTGGAAATGTCTGAATGTTGCAGATGATGATGAGGTCACCTCTCCTCCCCGCCGCCCCGGTCCAGAATTCTGGCTTCATGCCTCACTTTCTCCTTTAGTTATGGCAATGTTTGCTGAAATCTCCATTTTAAAGCACAGCCTCAAATTCACTCTGCCATCCTTACAATTCCCTTCTTGGATACGATCCCAGAGTTCGGGCGAGGCAAGTAACATAGTCCCCTCCGCCCCACCAGAGGTCAGAAACTTCTTGTGTCAGCCAAAAAGGATATATAAAGATACACACTATAAGCTTTTCTTCCGCTGTGCCAGAAATTCCAGATTCCACACTCGAAACAAACAAGGGAAATTTAATAAAGTATATTGAAATCTCTTTGTGGCATGTCCGTGCGGCGGGGGAATGGAATACGGGGACACAGCAGTGGGTCTTGTGTGACCAGGGTAGTGGTGAAATGACCAACTGCAGCTGCCTACGTAGATTTCTATCGGGGAACCAGCACCTTCCCATCCAGGCAGGGTGCTGATTCTGTCGATAGGACCCAAGCGGTTTGTCCTTGTGCAAGTGGCTGGGTCATTGAAATGTTAACTTGTCCATGCAAAAGCCATTCATGTAGAAGCAGCTCCCAAGCAAGTGGGGAGCCCTCTGTTTCAGATTGCGGCCCATAGCCACTGTTACTCACATGAAGTTGCATGACACACACCAGAGGATCTTCTCCATGCCACTGCAACCGTTTTAATTATTTTTGGAGGGAGGGGGACCCACAACCAAGCCACTACCAAGAAGATGAGTTTAACAGGTCTACACATGGAAGCAGTTTCATTTCCACATTGGCTGGCAGCTGCTCTCCAGAGCTTCTGAGAGACACCCTGCAAAATTCATTTTTTGTTGCTTTTGCCTCTGGTCCCACCCACCACCAATGTGCCCCTGCTCCCAAAGTTTGCCCCAAAAGGAATGTGGATGTCAGGCTGGAAAAAGGCTCCCACCCCCTTCTGTGAGGTGTGATCCAGGCACACACACTTCTTTTTCTAACAGTATCTCTCAGTTGGGTCTTAATTGTTTGTACTCTGCATATTGTACACAGGTTTTACCTGCTCATTCTGGCCAACAACAGCAGTGGGGGGGATCTTTTTCCTAATCAGAAGCAGCAGCAATGTAATCTGCTCCTCCCCACAGTGTGACTCCACATCTTGCTCTTCTTTTATTAATAGTTAGCTGCATTTCCATTTTAGCGGAACGCAAGATTTCCAGGCAGTTCTTTACATTTTAATTATTAACCTGGTCCTTAGGATTTGGAAGGTGTTTGTCAGATTCTTTTTTATTTAATTTCTTACTGACCTTGACATGTTTTTCACTTCACTTTGACTAGAATGAAAAAAAAAATATTGGAAGGCTCCCTAGATTTCTTCACAGATGGTCTGATGGGAGATGTTTTTTTTGGCAGCCAGCACAAACACTGCCTCACTGAGGTTCAGAGGAGGCTGAATTTTATACACACACACACACACACACACGGAGATCTTGCTGTCTATGCAAAACATACTAAGATCTATCATAACAGACTGGATTTTTTTGGAGAGAATGAGAAAGTTTTGGAAGAGATTTTCTCTCCCCCCCCCCACCATGTTTCACAAACACAAAGATGGCTAAAATATGAAGGTGTCCACCTACCTAGCTTCAAATTCATACACTCTAGTTTTCTAAGTCTGTGACTTTGACAGTAACCTCCCTCTCCTGCACCAGATTCTTCCTCAGTTTTAAACTATTCAGTGGGTATTAGAAGGTATCTTATGAACCTTAAGGAATCTTCATAAGACAAATACTGAAGTAAATCAAGGGGGCAATGTGCTCTTAGCAGTGGCTTAATTCAGACACAACAATTCTGGTTCAGCAATCTACCTCCACACCTCTCTCTGTGTTGTGACTTGAGAGAGCCCTAAAAACAGGATATTCAACTGTGATTTAATATTCTGGTTATTAGTGATCATTCAAACCATACTTTCCCAGTTTAGGAAGTACTGAATTAAGGGATGTGATAATGGGGAAGGGGGAATTTGTGGGCACGCATCTTGTTCCCTATTCAACAAATCACGACTGTTTGGACCACAATTGTTTTGTCTGGATGAAAATTTTGTTTAGGCAGAGATGGCCCATTTCAGAATGCTCAAGAGATGTCTTCTTCTCCAGTCAATGTTCCAGGGCTCTGAAGCATATCTTGTCATACAAACCAACCGCTTCCTGGGTAGTCAGGGTCTGTAATGACAGAGGCAACACTTTGCAGTAGGGACTGCTCAGTTATGAGCCATAAGCACTCAGACATGCGAGGGTCATCCCATGCAGAAGCCAGGTGGAGATGTAACATTCAAGTGTGGAACTCTATTACTCTCTCACACACATAGGGTTGCATCTAATGGCATTCGGAGTTCAAATGCTCAGCAGAATCTCTGTTGGAGAAGCATCTGTTTCCCTTGATATAATCACACTGGGACTAAGGACTCATCCACACTTACTTTTGTACCACGTTTCAAGGCACAGGTCTGGGATTTCCAGCTCTGTGTCCAAGCAGGGTTTTTTTTAACTTCCACTGCTTTCCCTGGGAAAACCCACATTTTATCGCTAAATCAGAGCAAACTGCAGTTGAGTTTTCTGCAGATTGCCATTTGCTCCTATTCAGTGGTAAGACATGGGTTTTCCAAGGAAAAGGGAAAGGAGGGGGACAACAACTGCTCAGACTTAGCATAGCTCAGTAGAGCATGAGACTCTTAATTTCAGGGTCATGGGTTCAAGCCCCACATTGGACAAAAGAGTCCTACATTGCAGGGAGTTAGAATAGATGGCCCTCCTGGTCCCTCCCAACTCTACAATTCTACGATTCAGACATGGACCTGGAAATCCTGTGGCGATACCTAGAAAGCATGGCACAAAAGGAAATAGGGATGTGAAAGCTATGCTTATTACAAGGGAATACATGGTTTGTTTGTTTGTTTGTTTAGGAAATACATGTTTGATAGGAAAGATCTAGTTCTGTCTAAGGTGGAGATGCATGAAGCCATGCCTCTCTTTCACCTCAGCAGGAGAGAGCTCCAAGTATGTCTCATGGAGGAGGAAGTGGGGCCAAGTCAGCCGCCCTAAGGTTGGGTTGCCATACCTCTGGGATTTCCCAGACATAACTGGAATACTCAAGTCGGAAGCAGTGTCCGGGTGGAAATCAGCAAAATGCCTGGGGAAATCCAGACATATGGCAACCCATGTTGGCATGGTCGTTTTTGCCAATTCCCCATAAAAATAGCTCAGAACATCATTTTTTTCGATTTTGCCATAAAAGCTCAACAACTTTGCCAAAAAGTGTCCAGATTCTGATTTTCATTTTTTGAAATATGGCACCCCTCCCCTAAGAGCACCCATCTTAACACCAAAGGAAGGTCAGCACAAGGAAGGCAGTCTAGGAAGCTTGGCAGTTCCTCTCTGTCTACCCTTTCTCATGTAGGTACATCAGCTTACAGTGCAAGTGGAGCTGTACCCTGACACCTCCAGCAGTATTCAACTAAATTTTACTTATAGTACATCCACTGAAAGTAATAGGCCTCAGTTAGTCATTTTTGTTCATTTCAATGGGTCTACTTTGAGTAGCACTAGCATTGTATTCAACCTATACCTATAAAAATAAAAACCCTTCCCCTCACTAGTGAAAGTGACAGTCCAGACTTTTACCACACCGTCAGTAGCCAGTGGGTAAATTATATTCCTTTGGGGGTATGGATCTTGAAGTGAGGGGTAGTTTAAATTTTCTATTGATTATCAATGATTACATGAGAGCAACCTTCTGTATGAGACATTGATTGATTATGTCCTTTTTGAGCAAACTGCTTGGACAGTTCCTTGTGTTATCACAGCTGTAGCCCTGGATATATTTTTAAGTCTGCAGACAGTGGCTTTCTGTTTTTAATCTCTGTGCAGTGTCTAGCACAAGCAAGACATTTTTATAAATCATTCTAGATGAGTCATACTCATATGTGTAGCATGGGAAAGATGTATATTGTGTAAAAATATGTGCTGTGTTTAAGTGTGGTATACAGGTGTGGGTGGGTGTGTAACTGCTTCAAAAGAAGGTGTCAAGGCAATATCTTTAAAAGTATCTGTAGTGAAAAACTGACTTCCATCTTTAAAATATTGACTATAATAAAAAATAATAGGTGCATAGAAAAGAAGATTTGCACTCTGTGTGTATGCCATGCACCCAATGCAGTTTAGGGAAATCATCTATCAAATTTCTAGCTTTGCACCATGCCTTGTTCAGACTGTTAAAAAATAAATAATTCAGCTTTGGGAAGTGGGGTGGGGGCTCATAGCCTTATATGTTACTATTTGCGCACTGCACATTGCACCACACCAAGTAAATGGAAAATAATGTGGCTATTAAGCTAGATGGCTGAGTGCTACCTCCACTGTCAGAGGCAGTGATGCTTCTGAAGACCAGTTGCTGGGAACCACAGGCGGGGAGGAGAGGGCTGTTGCACTTGTGGGCTTCCCATAGGCATTTGGTTGGTGACTGTGAGAACCAGATGCCGGACTAGATGGGCCACTGGCCTGACCCAGCTGGGTTGATCTTGTGTTCTTAATGTGTGTTTCTAATTACAGTTGCAGTAAATAATAGCTCGGACACAGAGAGCCTCCCTTCTCCAAGACCAGAAGCCAAAGAGAGCACAGAGAATGGACCCAAACCAGCTCCAGACACCAGAAGCAATGCTGGAGAAGAACCGGCTGTTAAGATGGAGGAAACCACTAGTTCCCCAGAAGCAAATCCTGCCACCACCCAAGCAGTGGAGGAGGAGGCCCCTGAACCAACTTGCACTGAAGAGAAGCCACAAGAGGAGCAAACAGTTGATGTGGTGAAAACGGAAGAGGCAGAGGAAAAGCCCAAGAGCCCAGAACCCAGCAGGGGTGAAATAAAAATGGAGAAAGGAGAGGTCTACCAGGATAAGGACAGTGACCAGATAACAGAAAACAGCAGCAGCAGTGGCAGCACCAGCAACAGCACCAGTGTTGTGACAGGGGCTGAGGGAGCACCCAAAGCAGAAAAGAAGGAGAACCACAAAGCTGGGAAGGGTGCAAATCCTGACAGCGACTCCAGTGCCACGTGCAGTGCCGATGAGATGGACGAGCAGGATGCTGGTGACAAAAACAAGTGAGTGAGGAGCAAATGGAATGGAAAACTTGGAAGAGTTAAGTGACACTCCGTATTTGCAGGAAGGATTTGAGTGTGTACTGGGAAAGGTTTGCAAAATTAAAGTGGATTATTAAAGTGCCTTGTTGCCCTGGCACAACAAATCCACATTAAAAAAGAAACTTATTGTTCTGCAGTTAGGAAAGTGACAGGGATTGCATTGCAAAGTGTGGGGTGAGCAAATGATTAAAAGGAAGCAAATCAGAATGAATACTCATTGTTATGTAACCTCCCCGCAAACAAATCAGCACAAATTCTCAGTAAAGGCCAGATAAAATCCAACCTTTATGCAAGCAAGGATGAATGCTGAATGGATAGGTCATATGGAGGAACCCTTACAGAAGCAATCTTAATACTGCCAAGTTACCTGAGCATTAAAAAAAAAAGGTTTAATGTTGGTGTCTAGAGATTTGAAATCATGTTTTTCCTGAATGGAGTGAGGACCTCTGTAGAACTGTGTCTGGTTTTCAGTTGGGTGGGGTTGACTTGTGTGTACCAATCACAGGCAATTAAAGGATGGTAAGGGACATTGACTTTTCAACACATGTTAACCCATCACCAATGCCTTCAGGGACCAGAGAAGGGAAGTTGTTTTATGTGTTGTAATTTATGGAGCTTTGTAGGATTTTGCTTCCATCTGCCAAAAGTTCCTTTGATCAGAAACTTCACATTCTGGGTGTGCAAATGCCTCATACTTGATTTTATATGGTTTAGGTTTTCTTATCAATTGGGGAGTGGGGCAAGGGGAGGAATTGGAAAGGAAATGAGGGGTGGGGGGTGAGGGGAGGGATTGTTTTAACACAATCCTGAGGACTCGAGTCTTTTCTTATAGAGTCCCAGCCATCCAGCAGTGAGAGACAGTATCTGGGTCTGGGAGCGAGAGTCGTGTTTGTTGCTAAAGAAATATGACTTCCTCTATGCTAGCAGAACAGTCTGCAAATTTCTCTTAATGGCCTGTGGATGGGCAGCATTCCTGTGACCAGCAGCTTAAAAGTCGCTGACTTATTGCACTGCTATCCTCAGTGGGGTCTTGCACTTGCTTAATGATTTGTGGCGCCTTGGCTCTTTGAGCCTCGCATTGCCAGTGACAGTAATTGAAAGGGCAACTTTATGGCCCTGGTGCTTATACTGTTCAGGATCGATGCCCATTGTCAGGGGTTAAAGAAGGTCATGTGATGCAATATGGTCACATCTCATGCCAGTGGCCTGTTCTTGATTAGGACAAGTGTCTGCTTTCTCTGGGTGACAGGTGATTTGTGGTTTAGTGCATAGCCTCGGTCAGTTTCATTAAATGCCTCTTGGATCCATACTCCCATACAGCTATTCATCAAGTGAGGGTTGGGCACTTGCAGGAAAAACAAGAGCCTTTGGTTCATTGGGGGCACAAATTGTTCCTTATGGTGGAAGCAGGCCAGATGTGTGCAGGCAGTAAAGAAGCAGCCATATTTAAACATGAGTGAAGGTTAACGGCTCTGATTCTTAGGCATCTGCTTAAAGTCCTGGTTCCCAAACTCACAGGGAATCTTGGTTTTTCATCTGAATGAGACAGTAAGCTTGCAGACCTAATGGTTTATAGATTTGCTGCCGAGACAGATACTTTGAAAATGAATTAAATAAGTGAAATATGCTGAAGGTAACTTGGGAGGCCATCATTCTCTCTTTGGCCAATTATAGGTGGTCACAGTGTGTTCAGTCTGCATTTGGGGTCCCGCGAATGGCTTATGCAGGAGAGCCCCTCCCCTTTAGTCAGGCTACCCCTAGTTTCTGGAGGAGGTCCAATGCAGTGTATTGGTTAATCCAGAAAGGTGTTTTTTTAACCACTCTGATCCTTCCATCCCCTGCCATTGTGATTGCATCACTCCCAGGGCACTTCAGACCTAATGTCTTGCCCTCCACCCTGGCTGTAGGATTCTGTGCTTGCATCTGAGCCCTTCCAGTGGTCACCCCATAGTCAGTCCAGCAGGCCTGTCTTCCTGCAGAAGATTAAAAAGCCCTGCTCTTTTGTTTTTTTCTTAACTTAGAAGCTTTCTTGCCCACCTTCTACCAATAAGACCATTGTGGGGGAGGGGTTACAACAATAAAATATTTAATTATAAAAAGAAATAAAACAATTACATAAAACACAACAGAATAAATGTAAAAGTAAGTTCAAAACATTCCAGATATCAAGACAGATGGAACATGCATAGCCCCCTCAGTAAAGAAGAAGCGTAATCGAGCATAGATAAGGGCTTTAACCTTATTTTGTAGATATGTGATATGCGCTTTCCATCCCATATTATACTGGAAGTAAATTCCTAGATATTGAAATTTGTAGACTTGTTCAATTGGCTTCCCCTCGAGTTCCCACCTATACAGTTTACGACTCCTGGAAAAAATTAAGACTTTAGATTTGGAATGGTTAATAGTAAGTAAATTTGTTTGGCAATATAACGCGAAAATCTTAAGAGCCCTCCTCAAACCGATTCTTGAATATGAGAGGATCACAGCATCGTCAGCGTACAGTAAAAAGGGGCAGCGATAGTCTGCAAGCCTGGGTGCATGAATGGTGGTTTGGGCCTCAGCTAGGGGAGTTCTCATGTCACTAATATAAATGTAAAAGTAAGTTCAAAACATTCCAGATATCAAAAATTCACATACAAAACAATACAAACTTAAAAAACCCATACACAAACAGCTTTAAAATAGATGTAGACTTGGATCAAATATATCCATTTAAAAGACTTGTTGGAAGAGGACAGTCTTCAGTAGGCACCAAAAAAGACAACAGAGATGACTAATACCTAATGGGAAATGATGAAAATGTACCGGTAGGTGCCACTGCACTGAAGCCTGATTCTTGTATTGTGTGGAATTGTCCTTGCTCCCTCCCAGCACAGAGAGACAGAAGCTCTTCCTTGTAAGTAAGTAGGATATATTTATTCAGGCAAGTAACAATACAGGCTCAGCAGCAAACACAGTACTCAGGAATCACAAATCAGGAGTTCTGTAGCAGAGCAAGGAGCTCAAAACTGGAAGGGAGCAATGAAGATGTCCCAACAAGTTTTCCTGCCCCTCCCAGCACCTTTCATGGACAAGATGTCATGTGTTCACTCACGTGACCTCCTCGCCCTATGGAAATATCAGGTGTGCACTCTGTTGGAAGGGGGTGGGTCTGCTCCCATCTGTGGAGGTGGCACCTGGTCCTAGGCAGCAAGGCTGCACTCTCCCTGTTTAGGCTCCTGTGCAGTCAAAGCTGCCTCCTGTTCAGCCTCTTCTCTTCTCAGCTGTCCAAAGCGCTCCCCAGCCTCCACTGAGGCTCCCTGTTCCTCAGGAAGGTCAGAGAGGAGAGCTGGCACCCCTGCCCCCCCTTCCAAAATGACCAAAATCTGATTGGAGACGGGAGGTGCCTCCTTCTCCAACCCAGATTCTCCCCATTCAGCCTCTCCCCCGTTACTTCTTCCTCCTGCTGCATCAGTCTGCCAACCCATGCCTGATCCTGACAGTGCTGCAGGACTAATGACGGCAATGGATCTTATATCATAGAATCACATCACTGTAGAGCTGGAAGGGACCACAAGGGCCATATAGCCCAACTCCCTGCAGTGCAAGAAGCTTTTGCCCAATGGGCTCAAACCCACGACCATGAGATTAAGAGTCTCATGCTCTACTAACTGAGCTATTCCAGGCTCCTCGTATGATGATATCTCTGAACAAGGCTCCATTAACCCTTTCCCCCTGAAAGCCTCTGGCCAGATGAAGGCCAGCCAAATGCCTTTGAGGAGTCCATGGGCAAGAAATGTAGGCAGCCACATTCCTCTCTTGTTTCTCCTCTGCACCTGGTAGTCTCTGTGCTGCCTCTGCATATGGGATGTACCCTATGACCAGCAGAGGGGGCATTTAAACGGGCTGGGTGGCCATGCTGTGCCGAAAATTGGGCTGCGTGGCCTGCAAGATCCATTCCAAATGTTAGGTTTTGGCAGACCAACTATAGGAAACCTCTTGATACTTGGCCAAGCCTACCTGACATCATATACCATAAGGGGTATGGGGCAGATAAAAATAAGGGTTGTGGCTGAAACTGGGTTTTGCAGGTACCACCAACCAGCCAATTGGTGGCACCTGTAAGGCCCTTTGTGCCTTTTGCAAAGGCTGCCAGGATCTCCAGAGCAAGCACGCACAATCAGCTGTCTGTTGCATTCAGCCACATGGTTTTACTTCACACCGCAGGTGCAAAAGAACATGGGTTACCAGCCATCATTGTGTCAGGTGGTTGCTACTGGCTGCCTGTCAAAGTTGGCCTGGGGGTGTTGGTGTTGGAGGAGGAAGTAAGGCTCCTGCCCTATCCTGGTGCTCAGCTGGGTGGCAGGATGGGCCCAGGCGCCACCATTCACTGTGCCTCTCAGCAATTCAGGAGAAGGGCCTGCAGCCAGATAAAAAGGCCAGCACAGGCAGTGAATTGCCAGCATGCACATTTCAGCAATGGAAAGCTACATTGTGGGTAAGCCCCGAGGAGAGCAGTGGGATGAAGCGCAGTTCATAGAAGTGGTGCTCAGGGAGTGCTTCCCTGGCTGCCCTCCATCACTCTGCCGGTCTTGCCAGCTATTGCCAAGCCAAAGCAAAGGTAATAACAGCTTTTAGCTCTTTCCGTTGTGTTTAAAAAAACCAAAAAAAAACCCTAGTCCCCCAAGATAATTATCTTTACATATATATTTTATAAAGACTTCTGGCAGTGCTAGGAATAAAAGTTCAGCTGTAGGTCATGCTAAATATAAATGAATGCAGAAGGCCAGCCTGCAGAGACATAAGTTAACTGTTGTCAGTTCATTGCTAAGAGAGAGGTAAGGCTGTTAATGTCAGGTGACCAGAGAATGTGCTAGGGTGCCAAGCAGAAACCTTATCCTATTTGCTCGGTAGTTTAAAACTTCCTGGGACAACTTTTGACGGTTGAACCTGTTGCCCTTCCAACCTGTTACCTAACTGACTAGGACTCTGACTACCCTGCCCCATAAATGTCCAAACCCTAGTATCCCCTGGCACTAATGCACCACTGTTGTGCTCCAGGGGCTGCCCTCAGGAGCTAGGATCTCAGCCTAAGGGGGTAAAACACATTTATCCAAGTGCTTACCCAAGCAGGGTTTGAGGTGCAGCATAGTCTCAAAAAAGCCAGGGTCAAACACAGGGTCCCAAACATGATCCAGAAGTAAGGTTGGGAAACAATCCACCGTCAGTATCAAACGAAGTGCAAGCAGCGGGGGTGGGGGGTGGAATCAGGAACAAGGAGCCACAGACCTCTGTTGTTTCCAGCTCCACATAGGGAGACCTTACATACTCTGGCCTCCTAGACCATGCCTGAGCCCCAACTGCTGCTCATAAAGAAGTTCCAGGGATTGCTTATTGACACGTAGGCCCCTTGGACATGAGCCATGCGACAGATCGGGATCCATAGATCCATGCTGCGTCCTTGCTCTTCAGTCTGGGCCTGGTCTCCTGGCACCTGCTTTCCAAATAATAGCAAATAAAATAAAATAAATAAACTGAGGAAGCAAGACTGAGAACTGGGTGTTCTGAAAGAAACCCTGAGGAACCTTTTGTCAAGCATTTGTTGCCCTTGTGGCAGCAGCTGAAAAGTTCTGATATGCTCCTCGGTGATTTTTAAAAATTTGGTGTTTTTTTACAGCTCAATTTCTGGTCAGTTATCCCAAAGTAAAGGGAACAAAATAGACAGATGAGCCTGCCCCTTTTTGCCGAAGCCAATGAGTTTTGCTATTTAAGATGTCTTAGATTAATGCAATGGGTTGCTTTTTCTTACCCAAGTGTTGCAAGATGGAGTAGCGAGTAAGAGCCAGTGATGTTAAACTGTTAACAATTTTTAGCCAGGAGCAAACATAATTATTAAGCAAAGCTCCCAGAGGTAGGCAGCCTAAATCTCTTGAAAGCCAAGTGCCTGCTTCAAGTTGTAAGGCTCACTCACACTGGGCTGAGCAAATGTGTAAACAAATCCAGGACTGAAGCAAGTAAAGTAGCAATAGCCGGATGAGCAACGTTACGTGGGCAAAGAGCTGTCTGTGACCTGGAACTGAACAGAGGTTCAGGCCTTGCTTCAGAATTTCAATAGCCAGGTGAAAGCACGGGGCACACTTTCAGATAGCTCTGTAGCAGGGGCCACCACACCAAAACTCCCCTCTGTTCCTCACATCAGGGATTGGAGCTAGGTCAAAATTCAGGGCTTGCTGGCTCCCTCCCTCCCCCTCTCAATGTGTTCTCAGATTACCCTTCTGCAACTGCCAGTGGTGGTTTATTTTAGCTGGTTATTTCACTGCCTATAAATTTCAAGGTCACTCCAAGCTCAGGCTGACAAACAAGCACAAAGGGAACAAACCCTCATATGATCTGCCCTGTGATCTCTCTCCCTCCTCTTCCACGTCTCTTGATCAGTCTGGGAGATGTCCACTCGCCCCTGCCATAAATGAACAGAAATTATTGTGATCTTTGGCCCTAGGTACACCCAAGATATCGGCTGACATGGGTGCCACCTGGGATGCTGCTTCCCAGGGAGCTGACTCTGTTGTGAGAATGAGCCTTTCCACTTCTTTTGCGTTCTTAATGAAGAAGAACTCATTTTGCTTGGCTGAGCTGGACAATCAGCTCACCCACTGTGGCAGCCATGCCAACTGGAGGCAAATCTGCATGTGTCTCTTTTGCGGGATCAGTTTCTCTCTCCTAGTGCCTCTGATACCTACAGGCCACGCAGAGTTGTGCCCATGGCACAGTCTAGTCTTCCACCACCCACCTGTTTTACAGAAGTGTGGACTACTGATGCCAGTGTAGAGTTCGTAAGAACTGGAAGTGCCTTCACATAGCAAACTTTGAGGGACTTGATGGAACCTCATCCACAGCTCTTCAGCCTGTGCACCACCTGCAAGGTGTATGGCAGGGATGGGAAGTCTGTGCCCTGCCCCCACAGATTAGCTACAACCAGCAGGGACCAGCGGTCAAAGATGATGGAGGTGTATTCAGCAACATCTGGAGAACCATGGGTTCTCTATGCCTGGTGTATTGGACTGCATGGTAACTGCTTAGTTTGTGGCTGTGGGATTTTGCTGTGTCACATAATCATAGAGGGGGTGCAGATGGAGTTTTCTGATCCTCCAGTCTGTTGCTAACACAAAACACTGTCTGCTGTAGAACTCTTGAAATGTCCAGTTTTCTGTACTCCTGCAAGTGCAGAAGACCTGCATGGTCTGTGATTAGTGCAAAAGTTGGGTTCTAAAGGTTGTAAGGCAGGCTTCCTTATGGAAGTGGGAGTACATATTGTAATTTTGCCAGGAGCATATGTTAAATTGCAGAGTCACCTGATGCGTAATCCTAATTGTTGCACCAGAGACTCCCATGCATTTTCCTGTTCAGGCCGTTTCTGTGTGGGATGCCCCATCTGAAGCAGCCTTTGATTTGTGTGAGAGTAGTCCTCTTGTATCCGTTTCTTCTGCTCTGTTACCTTTGCTGTACCTCTTTTTCACCAATTGTCTTCATTCAGGTTCTATTGGCTAGTATCCATGAGGCAGTTTTGCCTGTTACGAACATTCTACCACACTCTAGAGCATGGGTAGGCAACCTAAGGCCCAGGGGCCGGATCCTGCCCAATCACCTTCTAAATCCAGCCTGCGACAGTCCGGGAATCAGCATGTTTTTACATGAGTAGAATGTGTGCTTTTATTTAAAATGCATCTCTGGGTAATTTGTGGGGCATAGGAATTGGTTCATTTTTTTCTCTTCAAAATATAGTCCGGCCCCTGACAAGGTCTGAGGGACAGTCGGCTGGCCCCCTGCTGAAAAAGTTTTCTGACCCTTGCTCTAGAGTGACCACAAAAAAGAACCTAGGCTATGCAGATCTAGAGGAAGCTTGATCCTTAGTGGCTGGGCCTCAGCCTCTTACTACAATGTCACCCCTCTGTTATTGCTCCCTTGTAAGTGAATGCTGCCATTCACTCCTGGGCAGGGGCAGGGAAAGTGCTGCAGTGAGGATGGATAATGTGGCAGCCACCGAGCAGGATTTCCCACCACAAAGAGATCCACATGAGATGAAGTACCTGTCGTCATGCCAGGCATCTTGCTAGTATCTCAAAATTTTGTTATGAGGTAGATAGTGCAAAGGGTTCCCAGCTGCCTATCTGTGAGGCTTCTATTCATTTTTGTCTCTGGCAAGCAGTTGCACCATAGTGGAGCGAGGAGTTGAGCTTATTTGGCTGCTGATCATATAAAAGAACTCATCTGGTCTCTCCCTCACACTCACACTCACACACACACACATACACACCACACGCACACGCACACACACACACACACACACACACACACAGATACACACTCCCCATCATAAAACACCTTCTTGACTTTCAGACTCTCTGTGTCCTTGAACTCTGTGCTCTTCCGCTCTAGTTAATCCAGATGTGGTCATTCCTCCCCTTCTCCCTGTTTCCTCTCCTGCCTCCTCTCTCCACAACCAGATTCTTATCTCTCTCTTGCAGAGCATGTCACTAACTGAGAACAGAATTCAAACTTGCTGATTAGCAATTGGCTCCCTTCTGCCTCAACTCTCCTTTAGGCTTACAGCACGAATGACAAAGCTTGGCCCAGTCCCGATTTTTTGTTGGAAAGCTGTTTGCCTCAGCTTGTGCTCAGGTTCTGATAGATCACTATATTTGGGGAAGAATTTTCCTTCCATTCAAATTTGCTTAATGGCCTAGAGCCGGTTTTTCCCTCCGCCAGCAGTGTGTGCAGCTCAGCTTGCTAGCTTGAGCCACCTAGACATGCTTCCTCTGCAGGTGGCTTCTGAGCAGGGAAGGTCATCTGCTGCAATTCTGTTCCGACCGGAGGACACATACTGCTACCACATCCCTGAAAGGTGGCTATTCTGGTCAAATCCACACCGTACAGTAAAAGAACATGACTTCCCCCAAAGAATCCTGGGAACTGTAGTTTGGGAGTTGCAGCTCTGCACAGGTAAACTACAGATCCTAGGAGTCTTTGGGGGAAGCTAAATGCTTACATTGTATGGTGTGGATGTGACCCCAGCCTCTGCTTTAAAACCTCTTCAAAGGAAGAGCCTGCTGCTTTTCAAGACAAGTCCGTTCCACTGTTGTACAACTTCATACTGTCAGGACATTCTTCTTCATGTATATTCTAAACTCTTTTTCTTAGAATTTGAACCCACTGGTTCAGGTCCTGTACTCCAGAGCAATAGAAAATAAATGTGGTCCACCATCTGTGTCACAGCCCTGCACATACTTGAAGGTGGCTTTCATGTACGTGTGCCCCTTTATCATCTGTCCTCAAGACTAAACGTTCCCAACTCCTTCAGGCTTTCCCCAGAGGACTTGGTCTCCAGGTTACCTGATGGCTGCTCAGAAACTGACGACAGAGGCTCTTACCTGATAGGAAGGAAGAGCTCTTGAGGCAGCAGCACAGAGTGACTCACAGTAGCCTTTAAACACAGGCGAGGTGATGGGAAAGGTGAGACCAAGCAGGCTGGAGGCAACAGGCCAGCCTTATAGAGATCAGGGCAAGGAGTTTAGAACTGCAGGGAACCAACAGAGTTGTCCCAATGGGTTGGCATTCCCACAAGTCAAGCTTTGAAAAGTGGGGCAAGGCAAGCTTGCTTGCAAGACCCTTGTGCCTTGCGAGACTGCTGAGCATGCAGCTGCTCACTGTGTCAGGGGTGATGGTCTGTTCCTGGCAACCCTCCCCTTCTGACCTTGGTTCTTCCAACCCTCATGGTTGATTGACACCTCCTCTGGATTCCATTGCCGTGCTCCTCTTCCTTGGGATGGAAGAGGCAAGGTGGGAGTCCTGCTTACCCATACAGAGCAGTTGTATCCTGGAAAAGGGAACCAGCCTCTTTCTTTACTCAGAGTGAGGGATGGGCAGGTGATAGAGTCATAGAATTGTAGAGCTGGAAGCAACCACGGGGGTCCTCTAGTCCAACCCCTGCAATGCAAGAATCCTGTCCACAGTCATCCCTGGGTGACCTCAAACCATCAGCCTTCTGGTTAACAGTCAGACACTCTGACTCATTGTGCCACCTGCTCTAAAGAACCAGATAGTAGCTGGGTAGGTGAGCGATGGCACCAGCAAGAGCTGCATCTGGGCACAGGGGCTGGCGAGGCAAGCGAGTGGCCCTTTTTGCCGCCACATTGTACTGCTGTCGCATGTTTAGCTTGTGGTCTGCTGACACGCTGCATACTTTTCACGTCTACTGCTGTTCTTCCTACCTAAATGCAAACATTTACACTTAATCTCTGCTGGAATTCATTTTGTTCATTTTGGCCAAGTTCTCTGTTCTGTCAGTATCATCTTGGATCCTGTTTCTGTTGGCTTAAGATATCAGCAACTCCTCTGCTCCTCTAGTCAGTCATTTCTAGAGCTGCTTCACAGCATCAGGCCCAGGACAGAACCCTGGGGCAACACATGTTCAGGTTGACAAGGAGCTGCTGGTAAGTACTTTTTAGGTGCAGTCCATCAGCCAGCTGCAAATCCACCAAACTGTACCAATATCTAGCTCACATTTTACCAGCTTCCCAACAGAAATATCACAGGGTGCACATGGACACCTGGAAGGGGTTGGCAGATGGTGGCATAGCTGTCAACTTTTCCCTTTTTAAAAAAGAGAAATTCCCTTATTCCAAATAGGATTCCTTGCAAGAAAAGGGAAAAATTGACAGTTATGGGATGGAGGTGGAGCAGGTGCCTGATGGTTGCAGAAGGCTGCTATTGGGATTGGGATTGGTCTACATCAGGCATCCCCAAACTGCGGCCCTCCAGATGTTTTGGCCTACAACTCCCATGGTCCTTAGCTAACAGGACCAGTGGTCAGGGATGATGGGAATTGTCGAAAACATCTGGAGGGCCGAAGTTTGGGAATGCCTGGTCTAGATCAGGGGTAGCCAGTGTAATTCCTCCAGGTGTCTTTGGACTCTTAATCCTCAGGCATCTTGACCAGTGGTCAGGGATGATACGAATTGTTGTACAAAATCATGCACAGAGATACAGATTATCTCTGATCCCTGAACTGATTGCTTGCTTTGAAAACAAACTGTGGGGGTGCATTTGTAGGGTCACAGTTTCCCTATCCCTGGCACAGGATTCCTGACATAACAGTAGCCGTTCTTAACTGCAGTGCTTTGTGTTTCCATGCAGGCTGATCTCTTCCCGGCCCAGCCTCCTCAACGCAACTAATGACACCCGGCTCAGCTCCTCGCCTCAGAAACCACTGGACTTGAAACAGCTGAAGCAAAGAGCTGCTGCCATCCCGCCCATTGTGAGTAGTGGCTCCCAAACCAGCTCCAACACCTTCCTCAAAACAATTTGTCTTTTTGCTCCCACTGTATTTAAACCCAGGGCTTTGGGGAGGGGGTGACCCCTGCAAGACTGTGCTTGGTAGGAATAATTTGCATGGACCATTCAGCTCCCCCAAGTGGCAGAGAGTTAGCCCCAAGGCTGAAGGGCACCTGCCATTTGTTGTGCTTTTAGTCAGGCAATCAGCAGGATTTATCACACAGTTCAGAGCTGGGGAACCTCAGACTGAGGAGCTGGGTCTGATCCTCCAAGTCTCTCCCTTCTGGCTCTTGAACGCTTATTTTTTAATGTAAAACATTTATATATAGCTTGATCATTCCTATTTCTAAGTGGTATACATAATACCAAACCGCAGAAAATAGGACAATAAAAAATAAATATTTATCATAAAACCAAATACTACCCCAAAATGTTTGCTGGAACAAGAAAGTCCTAGTCATGTACCTGAAGTTCAGCAAAAAGGATGCCCGTCTCATCTCAGTTAGGCTCATTCCATAGGCTTCAGTCCGCTACAGTTAATGCACTGCTCCTAGCAGTTACGAGACGTGCATCTGGGCCACGGGGGTCCACCAGCAGAGACTATCCCAGAGATAGCAGTGATCAGGTGGGATATAAGGGATCAGGAGGTCCTTGATATCCTGGACCCAAGTTGTATACAAGGGCATTGGAAATTAATTGGAAATTAATATAAGACTCTTGAACTTAGCTCAGTAGCATATGACAGCCAATGCAAGCTTTTAAACAGTGATGTTCTGTGCTGGCGGTAGTCTGCCCCTACCAACAGTGCAGTTACAGCATTTTGCACCAGCTGAATCAGGCGCACACAGATGCAGAAATCAAGTCTTGCAGGGTGCCGATCTTTCCCTGCCCCAGCCCTTCACTCAACTATGCCAATGCCTCTTGTTTGATGAGATGGGGAGAGACGAGTGTAGTTATAAACCTCTGACATTTGCATGGCTAGATTGTAGCCCCCTGTAGAAAGATAAGAGTCATATTCATTACCCTGGCCACTTTTGCCTCTGGCCCTGCTCACCCCAGCATGTGGCTCCTAGAAGGCTGCCCAAAAGGAAATGCGGCCCTTGGTTTAAAAATGATTCCCACGCTGTTTCAGTTTCTCTTTCCTATTCCCCAGAGTGGGGGGAAAGTCAGGGGCTTTTTAAAACCTCTCTGCAGAGGAGCTGAAGTGTGGCATTCATTCATGCCCCATGGAGTGTGTATGCATGTGTGTGTTTGTACACACCAGCTGCAAATGGCACAATTCATCCAGTTTTTCTCTTCTTCCCTTCCCAGCAGATTTCAGAAGGTTTACAGGAGGGAGTGCTGCAGAGCGGAAGCCTGAAGTCTCAGGTGCCTCATCACGCTTTGGCCCTTTACCAGCAGCAAATCACCATGGTCCACGAATCTGCCCACGAGGACTCTGCACAGAGTAAGCAGCTGCAGCTGCAGCAAGCTGAAAAGGATCCCCCGCTGAGCAGCAGTCCCAGGGCCCAGAGCAGGAGCCCAGCTGTTGTTGATAAAGAAGGTGTGTGGGTGTTTGGGGTCGGGGGGGCAGGGGAAGCAGTGGTCACAGAAGTGCAGGTGAGGGTGGAGATTAGCCTCCCATGCCATCCTCATGGGCTCTTAGGAAGCTTTCTCTGCCTCCCTTTTTCTCTGTCTCTCTCTGCACAGAGTCAGGCAGGCATGGCTAATTAAAGGGAACATCGTGTCTTGCTCTGCCCTGATCAAATGCCAAGAGGCAGGAGATCCCTCTTATTAATGCCCCCAGCCATTGCGTTTGGAAGCGGGGCAAGGAGACCTGGAGCAGGGCCAAGGCTGTGGGGCGAGCTACTCCCCACTGCCTTCAGAAGGCTTTTAGCATTCAGCTGGAGACATTATTTCTTGGAGAATCAATGCTAATGCCCTGACTGGAAGGGCAAGGCTTCCTGTAAAAGATTCTCTGCTGCATTCACGGTGGAAATGGCTGGGGCACCTAATGGGCAGTTTGCAGCTTTCCACCCCTTCTCTGTGCCTCCCGGGTATTGATTGGCAAAACACTTGAGGAGGCACTGCAATTGGTCACCTCATAATGCATGTCTAAAAATCCTTCCGCTGCTGGGTGGCTCCCTTCTATGCTAAGAGAGAGTGGAGCCTACTGGGCCTCTGCCTTTTTGCATACGGACATTGGATGCTGCCTTACACTGAGTCAGATCATTGCTCCCTCTAGATCAGTATTGCCTACACTGACCGGCAGCAGCTCTCCAAGATCTCAGGGAGGGTTCTCTCCCAGTTCTACTTGGAGATGTCAGGGATTGAACCTTCTGCATTCAAAGTGGATGTTCTACCCCTGAGCTATGGTACATTATCTTTAGGGACACAAACACGTTTTGGGGGGAAATGTGAGTAGCAGAGGAAGTGCTTGTCAGTAGGCGCTCCATCCTGCCATGTGAAGTGTTTACTTATGAGAAGATTCACCCGCAGGGAGGTCTCCAGCTTGCACATGAAGCTCCCATATACTGAGTCGGACCGCTTGCCAGTCTGCCACTTTCCAAGGCTGATTTATTTAAAGAATTTTTTATCCAGTTCTGCTGTAAGAAAAAATAAAACCAAAAGCCATAGCGCAGCTTACAAATTGCTGCAAACAAGGCAGTTCCTGCCCTCAGGTTTGCATTCTATATAAAGACATGACACAAGAGGAAAAGGCATTGGGAGGGAGGAGGGAACAAGGAAAGTTGGGTACAGTGTCTTAGTCACAAGGTGGAAAGGTTGAAGGAGACAGAAAAGCCAAAAACTGCTGGTCTGCTGAGAAATTTTAAGCAAAAGTCTTTGCATGCCCTTCAAAGTGGAGATGCTGAGGTTTGCAGCTGAGTCCTCCTCCATGCAGAGCAGGTGCTCTTCTTGCTGAACCTGCTCTGCGGGGAGATGGGCTGCATTCCTTGGGGTGTCTAACTGGGAAGGAGTGTAGCTCCCTGGCAGAGCTTCTGCTTTGCATGCAGAAGGTCCCAGGTTCAATTACCAACATCTCCAGGTAGGGCAGGGAGAGAACCCACCTGAAGCCCTGGAGAAGTCCGTGTAAACAATGCTGAGCTAGGTGGACTAATGGTCTGGCTGGGTATTGGTTAGCCATGCTTCCTATGTCTGTCGAGGGGAAGTGAGCCCCATTTTAAATGAAGAACTTTCAACACAAGAAAACACAGGAAAGGAGCACTAACAGGTGACTCCACCCAAGATGTCATGCAAACCGCACTTACTTACCTGGTGCAAACACATTCTAGTAGCCACGACTTTCTCACCCTGCTCATGTCTTTGACCCTTACCTGGTGCTGTTCCTTTGTATTTGACCTCAACCAGTATGTCATTAGTTCCTTTTATTCCTCCAGTAGAATTGGAGAGTTGGAAGCGACTCTGATTGCCATCTACACCAATCCCCTGGAATGCAGGAATCTCAACTGATTCCAGATAAGACAGTTGCGATGAGACACAAAACAAGACAAATGGCATATACTAATCAGCTAGTGCAGCCCTGTTTAGTTTTACATGGTCTCTCCCCCTGCCAATTTTCTTGTTCTCTTAAAGAATTTAGAATACCCTTTTTCTGGTGGGGAGGGAATTGCATACAGAGAATGAAGTTCCTTAGACCAAAGGTGTAAGGTAATGAGATGTGTCATCCTCACGCAGGAGGCCACGTGCTGTCTTGGCAAAGGGACTGTACTTTCAGGCAATGGGAGTTCATTGTTTCAATTCTCCCAGGTTGGATGGGAGGATTTTGCCCCCCCTGAAGAACAGAGCCAGCTAAACTGCTTTTTTTACTGCTCTGGAGCCCCAAACATCCAGAGCTGCTTTGTTGGCCAGGCTTTTGAGAGAGCGCCATCATTGCCTGAGTGAGGGGTTCCCTGTCCTGCAGGTCTTTTGGCTGAGCCATTGTCAGCTAGGAGCTGCTCTAGCCAAAGCATTTGTGCACACGCTGCCTCCTCCTCTGGCATGAAGGCCTTTTTCTAGTTTGGCGGACAGGAGCGCTGCCCATTTGGCTCTCATTCCTCCCTCAGATGGTTCCCGTTTTTTTTTCCTCTCCCTGCATTTTGCTTTTCGTTTTTGTATGGAGCAGCCAAGCAGAGGAGGCGAGAGCAAGGAAGAGGAAGAGTGTGTGAATGTGGGGTTGTTGCCTTTTATTTCCTTTTCTCTTGGCAGCTTTGGAGCTAGCAATATGTTTCCTATTGATTTAGCCACCCTTTTTAGCTTGGCCTTTTGAGGGCCAGTTGAAAGCCAAGAGCAGGCATTTGGATGACGGATAGTATAAACGATGTCTCCCTTGATCCAATTTCCAGGGCCTTGATAAACGGTTAATAGCAACCCTCTTTCTGGGGGTAAGAGCAGTTCTATCAAAAAGACCCTGAGTTATAGCCCCCCTTTAATATAGGTTGTGGCATGGCGGGAGGAGGTCAAAATAAAACATTCATACTTTAGACTTCAAAGCTTTTTCACCCTCAGCTGGGGGTGGAATAGCTTTCCAGATATACTCAGTACACATCTTTCCTTTGCGTGAGGCTGAAGATCCATTGCAAATAACGCATGTTGGATATTGCAGCTAGTGGGCTTATACCAGGATCCAGCAGTTTTCTGGGCCTCTGCCATTTCCCATTAGGAATTTCCCCTGTTGCGCCAGACACTCAGTGATAGGAATAAAAGCACATGTTGTCCCAGCTCCCGCACAGGCTTTCCGACTTCCGCTGCTTTGGGAGAAACAGCAACAGCACTCTGTGCCGAGCTATCTAAAGCTCAGTAGCTGAGCTTGTGACTAAAAAAAAAAGGAATCTGCCTTACCTTGAGTCAGCCCAGTCTGCCATCTTGCTCAGCATTGTCTATACTCGCCTTTCTAAGCCTTGGATCCCCAGCTGTTGTTGGACTACAACATCCATCATCCCTTGTGAGAAGGGCCAGCAGTCAGGGATGATGGGAATTGTAGTCCAACAACAGCTGGGGACCCAAGGTTGGAAAGGCTGGTCTACCCTGGCAGAAGATCTCCTGGGTTTCAGTACGGGGATACTCCCAGCCCTACCTGCAGATGCCTGCGACCTTGTGCATGCAAAGCAAATGCATCGCCACTGAGCTACAGCCCTTCTCACGGAAGAGGTTCCAGGTTCAGCTCCCAACATCTCCATCTGAAAGAATCTTGGGCTGCAAGGCTGGGAAGGATAGGTCTCTGCCTGAGAACGTGGAGCAGCCTTTGTCAACCTGCTGCCCTCCAGATGTTGTCTGACTCCAACTCCCATCATCCCTGGGGCACCCTACTGGGGAAGGCTGCCCTGGAGAGCCACTTCCAATATGTTCTGGGCTAAGTGGACCAGTGGTCTGACGTAGACTCCTGCAGACAACTCGTTCGTTAAACCTTCATACTAATTTGCTTGCACAAAGCTTACACAGAAGTTAGGCGCCATCCAGTCTTCATTGAGCTTTTCTTATTATTTATTTACAAAGCTGTCATAAAACAAAAGAGTGGTCCACCCCAATCTGCATGCAGGATGTTTAAAGTGGATTTGTTGCACAAGAGCAACAGAATTCGTTTTAATTGGTTTTAATTGCAAACCTAAAGTGCCAATATGTCAGTGTGATTGAATCTGTCCCAAAAAGTATTGACGGTCTGGAGACACCCATAGTGCAGTGCATTGTTTCTCAAACTTGGGTTCCCAGCTGTTGTTGGACTACAACTCCCATCACCCCTGCCCCCGGGCCCTGCTAGCTAGGGATGAAACATCCGATCAATGGTTGTGGGGCCCTTGCTGCCCCATGCACATGGCACTCCCCCCTCGTTCTCACTTGCCTGACAATCTCAGGATTCACCCCACTGCATGCGGAGCTCTTCATAGAGTATAAAGTGCTATAGAAATGCCAAGAGTTGTCTCAAACTAAGTTCTAACCAGAGCAGACCTGGTATAATTAATGGACCCAAGTTGGTCATGTTCATTCATTTCAATGGGTTTACTGAGTAGGAACAACATTGGCTGCAACCCTAAATATTTTGCTTGGATTACAGAAGGTGGAGAGGAACACAGGTTTGCTAAATTAAAAAAAAAAACCCTCTTTGAAACAAGTGTTAAATAAATGCCAGCCATTTCTTTAAAGAACATGGGGCCATAGCCGAGCTTTTGTACAAATCTTTTTTGGGCGTATTGCTTCCCCATTTTGCCAAGGTACCTCCGCCTTGCTAGCTGTGGGGCAGCCGCCTCCCCTCTGTTGCAAAGGCCCTCCAAAGGGCTGCGATTCCTGCACCCAGGTTCCGTGCGTAGCCTTGGCTGTCCCTGCGGGAGAGACACAGAGAGTGCAGTGAGGGGAGAGTTGAAGTCTGGGTGGAGCCCAGGGAATTACCAGAGGCCTTTGGGCTGCTGTCTGCCTCCAAGCTACACCCTTTGATGCTGACGTGTCTCCCATCTGCTTCATGCCATCCTTTGAAGGTGCAGATAAAAACCATGTTTCACATCTTAAATCATGAAAGCCAGAAAGGGGGGGTTGGCGACATGGATGCAATTTAGTCTCCTGGTTCTCAAAAGTATGAGGTAGGCTTTCCAGGGAGCTGGAGTGTGAGGAGCTATTCCCATGTAACACACAGGCAGTTCAGGACAGTAAACCCCATTGCTTTGCATCTCCCCTCCCAGCAGAGCACCTAGCCCCCTGCAGGGTGCAGCATCGAACATGGTGAGGCTTGGCTGGGAGAATTTTCCATGCCCATTCCTTCCACTGTTTGTCCAGATGCTGGGGTCTCATCAAAGCATTGGGGGGGGGAGAGTTTCCACACACCCCTCCCTCTTGGCTCTTTCCAGGGTCAAAGCTCTGGCATTGTGAGGGCCCACGCAGAGGCCCTAGGCTCATCTCTGCATCTCTGCTCCCCTCAAAAAAGTCCTTGGTTGAACAGGTCATTTTCAGTCCCTCAGTGTCCACCTCACCTCTGGCATAAGTCCAGGCAGTCCCCATCTGCATTACTAGCAGTTTGAACCAGTAAAAGCAGACTTTAGAGTCACACAAGTCCCTTCGTACGCATTTTCACAGGGACAGTGGATGCTGTTCCTTTTTTATTGGGCTTTTGCTTTTCTCAAGGGATCTGCCGCCGTAGACTTAGAGTGCTGCAAAGGTCTTGGCAATCCTCATCTCTCCATTGGTCTCAGATATTAGTTGTGTTTGGAAGGACCTTAAGTGCGTTTGCTTGTTTGTTTGTTTGTTTGTTTGTTTGTTTGTTGGCTTGTGGGCCTCTCAGTAAAGTTGCTTTTACATAACTAAAGGCAAACAGATAATTTGTTCATTCATTCCTTTTGGGGACGGCCATAGCTCAGTAGTAAAGCACCTGTTTTGCATGCAGAAGGTCCCAGTTTCAATCCCTGGCATCTCCAGGTAGGTCTGGGAAGGACCCCAGCCTGAAACTCTCTAGGCCATGCAGGCTAGGGTGGGCCAAATGCAGCTCCTCGGGCTTCTCTCTGGCCCTCCATCCTCTCCCCAAGCTGTTCCCCTTCTCCCCAGGCCATGCCTCACACTGGCTCTGCTCTTCACCCTCCTTGAGATCTTTTTGCCTGGCTGGAGTGTGTTCTTCTGTGGCAATGCTTCTTGCTTGCCTGGAGAGGTTCCATGTCTGCTGTTGTGTGTGTGCTTTGATGTACTCTTAGTCTTCTTAAGTACATTGTATACTTCAGCACAGTAGCTTTTAACATTCTGAATGCTGGTGTGTGGGGATGGCGAGGATAATTTGCACGAACTTGAACTGAACTGTGAACTGAACAAGTTAGTTTTGCAACTAGTTCAGGTTTGTTTGTCTTTTTGTAAACTGCTTTGAGAGCCCTTTTGGTTTAAATAGGGGCAAGGTATAAATGACTCAAATAAATAAATAAAGTTTCTGATGAGGGTACACCCTCATCAGAATTGGGTGCCACCATGAAATAAGACCCTTTCCTACCCTGCTCTTCCTCTGCAAGGTGTCCTTCAGATTGTAGCATACGAGAGTTGCTTATTGTTGTTATTCTCCCCACCCCCACTGAGCTTTCCGTAACTCAAAACTCTCCAGATCATCCCACAAAGATTTTACAAGACTAGTTAGATTGAGAGAGAATAATTAGCCTGCAGTTCATAGGTACTTGTGTGAAACGGCTCTCTCTTTCCTTTTACATATGCAGTGGCCCATCTGTGCTTGGAAGTTGTTGCTTGATTTTGCAGCGATCACACGTGTGTGTATGTGTGTGAATGAGCCTGATTGTCCGCACAAGGTCACTCAATGAGAATCACAGCTGAATGGGGATTTCTATATGGATGTCCTGCAGCCAAACCCAGTGTTTTGTCTACTTGGGGTTCCTTTCTGACTGCTGATTGGCTGGCCCTTTGTTTTCTCTTGCAGAGAAACCAGTGCATTTCACCTCCCTCCCGGAGGGGCCAAAGCTGGTTGGAGAGCCCTCCATCACGACCTGCTGGCCTCCGGTGCTTCCCTACCAAGGTTCAAGGGATCTGATCCGAACCTCTCCACACACTGAGCCTCACGTGTTTCAGTATAATCCTCCAGGTGAGAGAGAGTCAATCAGGTTTGCATTGTGTTGTTGTTGTTGTTGTTAAATTTGTATACTATCATGTACTGGCTGGATGCAGAGGAATGATGGGAGGCAGTAGCTGGAGAACCCCTAAGGAAGGAAGGCTCAGAGCCTGGGGATTAGTGGGCAGTGAGTGGTCAGAGGGAGAAGAGGGAGAAGACTGTGGCAGGGGGGCGGGAGAGAGGTGTTGGAAGCTTAGTGAGCGGGGAGAGTCTGTGTCAGAGAGCAGCCGAGAATCAGAGGCAGAAGCTGAAACAGGACAGTGGGATGAGGGAGGCCAAGAGGCAGAGGGGAGTCAGGCTGGTGAAGATGCACGGGTTTCTCCCCCTCCTGCTGCAGCGGAGAGGCATGAAACAGGAGGAGCAAAGGCAGACACGCAGGCACAGTCTCAAATTGCTTGGGGAAACCCTGGAGATGAGGAAACTTAGGCAGCTGTGGGAAGGTAGGGACCTTCAGTCTCCACAACTGCTTCAGTACCAAAGAAGAATTGCTGTGCTCATTAGGCCTGACAGTTCTGAGCACGTCCTGATTCTTCTAACAGAGAGTTAACTTCACTTACTCTGAGTGATTTATTGCTGGCTCGCTCCTGACATATACTGCCCTTCATCCATAGATCTCATGGCAGTTCACACCATAAAAATACAAGATAAAGAAACAACAAAAGACATAATAAAAACAAGAACAAAAACCAGTAACCTCCTCCCACAGAACATTTAAAACAAAAAAAAATAACAACACACACACACACACAGTTTAAAAGTCATAGATTATTTAGTTAGCCAAAGGTCTGGGAGAAGAGGAATGTTTTTTGCCTGACACCTAAAGGTATATAATGAAGGTACCAAGCATTCCACAAGCAGCGAGCCACCACAGAAAAGGCTTGTTCTCATGTTGTCTTCTTCTGGACCTCTTGCAGAGGAAGCACAAAAAGAAGAGCCTCAGATGTTGATTGCAGGGTCCAGGTTGGTTCATATGGCGAGAGGGGTCCTTGAGGTCCTTGCACTCTGAAGAGGGCTTGCTTTGTTGGTGTGAACAACCTGATGCGGGTAGCAGTTGCCACCATGAGCACCCTTGGAAAGCAGTTTCCACCATCTGTTGCTTATGAGCTTCTCATGAGAGACATTCTGTCCCACCGTTGTTGGAAACTCAGCGGTGGTAGGCATGGGGCCCCATGGCGGCAGCACTAGGAACATGGGAAGCTGCCTTGTACCAAGTCAGACCATTAATCTGTCTAGTACAGTATTGCCTACAATGACACTCACTGCAGTTGCGGCTTATGGGGATCAAACCTGCAACCTTGGCATTATCAGCACCACACTCTAACCACACACACACCCCACACATGCAACTGGAAGCTTGAGACAACCAGTGAAGCAGTCTTTCTTTAAAAATAAAAATTATAAATACCTCTTGCTTTTTCCCTTGCCTTTTTATTTATTTATTTTTGTATGCAGGTCACTCAATCTCCTTAAACATGCATGAAGGTTCTCGGCCGGGCTTCCAGAGATTGTCCGCCATCTCCAACCCTCCCCCCCTCATCTCTACCAAGCATCCTTCTGTTCTTGAAAGGCCCCTTGGCTCTATTTCCCAGGTAAAGGCTCAGGGGTCAGGGCATGTGGAAGACATTCCTTTTGCTAGGCAGGTCCTCTCCTGGCAGCTCTGATCTTTATATAAGATTCTCCCAGACAAAGTGTATCAGCAGGGGATGGGTAGTGGTGTAAGACACTAAGTGTCACCTTTGTATGTACAGCACCCTGCAGAACTGCATAGGCAAAAATTAGACAGGTCCCTGCCCCCAAGCAGCTTCCAGTCCAAAACAGACAGTGAGGAAAGCAACAGGGATGGGAAGGAGGGAGAAACCAAGGGAGGCTGGCATGAATCTGGACAGACATTGTTGCCATGTATTTAAAATCTTGGTTGCACTTAGGAATACGGATTAAAAGTATAAGCGGAGGCAGGGGGAGATTTCCTCCCACATTGTGCTTCCCAGACCAACAGTTGTCCATGAGCGTCCTTCAGGAGGTCTGCATTGTGTCTGTCAATTTGTGACTGAAAACAAGAAGCGGTGCGTCCTTGCATTAAACATTCTCATTGATCTTTAATTGTGTGTTTTCTACTTCTTTTATTGTTTAGATTGCATTTTATTGTACTGCAGTTTGAATCCTGCAGAATGCAATAACTTTTCCCGCTTCTAGAAGGCAGAGGTCTGTTCTTTTAATGCTCCATGTCCAAACGTTTTTATTCTGTTTTGGGTTTTTTGCACCAAGGGTTCCCCGCAAAAACCCACTCTTTAAAGCTGAATCGGAACAAACATCAATTTGGGTTTTCCATGGTTGTTTGCTCCAAATGAGCTTTAAAAAGCAGGTTTTAATGGGAAAACCTCCAGAGCAAAAAAGGCTCATTGACCTGTAGCTTTGTATTGTGGACCATGCCTGCAAAGAGTGGAGGAAAGGTAAGTGTTAATAAGCCCTAACTGGTCCACCAAAACCCTTAAACCATTTTCAGGTGACTGTGGGAAAATGCTTGTGCAAGCAGTAGTATAAGCTAAAGGCTGCCCGGACTGTTTCATGTGATTTGCAGTCCTTTATCAAGCTTTATCCTTGCCCTCAATCCTTGTCCCATCAGTCCTCCATTGCCTCTATGCAGAACCTAGCACCCTCTTGCCATGAGTGAAATGTCAAACTGCAGCAGTAATGACTTATTTCAGAAGATGTGGCAGCAGAGCGGCTTTGGGACTTGCACCTGTGGCTCTTGTTCCCCTGTAACAACACTCTTTGATGTGCCTTTCAGGGGGTGCCTATCCAGCTCCACACTCCATTCAGCTCTGAGCATGCAAAAGTCCCCATTGGCTCCATCGGCATGGGCCTTCCTCTGACTGTGGACCCCAAGAAGCTGGGTAAGACGTAATAGCATTCTCCATTCTCTTGGACTGCAGGGGTGGGGCATGCAGATGTTGGCACCAGAGCCACAGCTGGCAGGTGGAAGAGAGACTTCAAAGTTAATGAGTATTGAGAAAATATGGCAGGAAGCAGCCTGACAGCTGCCCCCACCCCCAGGCCACTCATGGCTGCATGGTATGTTAATGTTTTTTAGTGCCTTTCCCCGGAGTGAAGCAGGAACAGCTCTCTCCTCGCAGCCAGGCTGGCCAGCCAGAAAGCTCAGTCGTGCAGACATCGCAGGAGAACTCCGTCCTTCGGGGTGAGGCAGTGGTTCTTATTCCCTGGGTTGGGGGGGGGGGTCACTTGCAACGTCCCTCTCTGAAGCTGCCATGTACAGTCTTGAGAGTTGCATCCCAGCATTTTTGATGGAGTTGCACAAGATTCTTGGAGACATAGGAGGCCGCATTATACTGAATCAGAGCATCATCATCATCATCATTATTATTATTATTATTATTATTATTATTATTGCTATTATTTGTATACCGCCTGTCATCCAAAGATCCCAGAGTGGTTCACAACATAAAAATACAGAATAAAGCCAGCAGCTCTCCAGGATTTCAGGCCAGAGCCTTGCCCTGCCCTGCCTGGAGATGCTGGGGATTGAACTGGGGACCTTCTGCATGCAAAGCAGATAGATACTTCACCACTGAGCTGCAGTCCTTCTACATGTTTCTTCAGTGTCCTTGAAAACATTGCTGCTCCAAGGAGCTGTTTGCATGGCTTATACAGCCGGGCTGACATTGTTTTTGTCTGGCATACTGGACCACCAGGAGAACAGTGGCCTTGCCTGCGTGCATCAGAAGAGTTCAAATAGGGAAACCTCCGTAGCTAAGTTGTTTCTTCCTAAATGTCACCCCTGAGCTCCTAAGTGCCCTAGAAACTGGCAATTGTTAAAAGCAGGGGTGGAGTCTGGGGGTCTCAGGCTTGGGGGCCAGTTGCAGCTCTCCAGGCCTCTGTACTCTCCCCTCACTGCTTCTGCTTCATTCCCCTGAGTGTATTCACCTGTCTGGAATGGGCCCTTGAAATCCTGGTTGCCCGAACGGGAGAGCAGAGAAGGGTGTGTAGAAACCAGAAATTTACACTCATTGCCCTGCCCCTTTTTACTTCTAGCCATGCCCACTGCTGGCATGTGGCCCTCAGGAGGTTGCCCAGGTGTTGATGTGGCCCTTGGAACTAAAAAAAGTTCCCCCACCCCTGTTTAAAAGCACCACCCTATCAACCAGTGCCTTCATTTGCAGTGCCTGGGCTTCCTCCAGGCTCGCGGCATTTTTGACGTTGTTGTATCCTGCAGGGACGTCCCTGGGCTCGTTGTCAGGAGGCAGCATCACGAAAGGCACTCCAAGCCCACGGCCACCATCGGAGTCTCCCATCACGTATCGAGGATCCATCACACACGTAGGTCTCTTCTCTGATTCCAGGGTTCAGTGAAAATTGGGTTCCCTGAGAAAGGGGTTGTCCACCTCCCCCTGCCATGTGTGGGCACCAGGGAGGCCTGGGTGTGTACTTGAGTGCATTTCTCAATTTGTGCAGAGAGGCTGTGGAGCCCAAGGGGCCTAGGTAAGGACTGAACCACAAGTGGGAGTTTGCTGACTGATGTAAAACCATAGAATTCTAGAGTTGCTTTCTTGGCTGGAAACTCTGCTTCTCTCGTGCCTTCGGATGGTAAATGCATGGGTAGGCAAACTAAGGCCCGGGGGCCGGATCTGGCCCAATCGCCTTCTAAATCCGGCCTGCGGACAGTCCAGGAATCAGTGTGTTTTTACATGAGTAGAATGTGCCCTTTATTTAAAATGCATCTCTGGGTTATTTGTGGGGCATAGGAATTCGTTCATTCCCCCCAAAAAATATATTCCGGCCCCCCACAAGGTCTGAGGGATAGTGGACTGGCCCCCTGCTGAAAAAATTTGCTGACCCCTGGTAAATGCATCTATTTGCGGCCAAAGCTTGGATTAGGCATAGGATGAAGTTCCATTCTTTTGAGCTTCTTCATGAAAAGAAATGTTAGCAGGTTGTGTCCTAAGTGGGACTGGCTCAAACTACAGTCTTGTTATAAACTGCCCCGTGAACTTCTTTTGTTGGGTGGCATGTAAACGACTAAAATAAATAAATCTCTCCCACCTTTCTCCATGTGAAAGACCCAAGGCAGATTACAACTCGATAAAATAATTTATTACAGTTTTTATTACTTAATTTTACTAGCAACATTGATATTCTAGGAATTGTTATTCCTTGGAAGTGCATGTGTAAATACATTTTTTTCCCATGTTGAAATTATAAACCTCACAGTGACTTACTGAAATGGATCTGGGCCTTCTTTTTATTATTCCTTATAATGTTTCATTAATGTTCTGGAGAGGTACAACTTGAGCAGCACAAATGACAACCAGTTACTTGTACCAGGCTCTGCCTTCCCTCTCTGATTTATTGAAATACTGACATTCTGAATTGGCACAGAAAGAGAACAATGCATGTAACAGGTCCCCACCTGCTCCCGGGTCCGCCCCTGCCTTGTTAGCATGAGAAGTAGACTAGGCTCTGTGAGGAAATGCAAAAGGAACGAGGCGGGCAGCGAGCCATTCTTTTACGGCTCTCTGGCTTCGGTCTGCCGCTAATGTGAGTAAAGGCTTGGCAGCTTCTAAAACCCCTCTCCCCAAATCAGTGTATCATTTAGTAGGCAAGGGAAACAGAGTGGGTTGCCAAATGGGTTGGGTCTTCTTCCAGGCGTTGTCCCTCGGACGCACCAACGCGCACACACATCCGAGAGTTCCGACTCCCATCCGTCATATCCAGCAGCAGAATCCCTGCCAAGTGGGTGATCACTTTGGGCTGCTGAGTTATTGCTTTATCTGGAAACCGAGCAGAGAGAATCCGTTTCCCTTAGAGATTTTTCGCTGGCTGGTGTTCAGATCTATAAAGCTGCTTTATAAACACTCTGGATTCCTCTGCCCTCACTTTGGGCTCCTTATTGGGAAGGATAAATAAGAGCTCAGCTGCCACTAGAGGGCCTGTCACTGGGAGATCCAGAACTGCCCTCGCTCCGCCTCCTCCAACCAGGTGCCCCTTGGCTGTTCTGATGTGCTTGCTAGCATGGGTGGAAGCTGCTGCCCAAAACTAGCAGAGGGCACTTGGTTGGGGAAGACTGCACTAGACGAACAATAATGGTTGAGGTTGGCTTCCTTTTAATCTACTGTAGTTTTGGTTTTAAAAAATACTGAAAACTGTTCATCAGCTCAAATCTATGGCAGTTAAAGTGCCTTAGCCCCTTAATCATTCACAGCTACTGGATTCTTAAATTGCCAGTGTCACACCCCAACCATTAAGATTTGCATTCAGGTTTAAATCCTATTGATCATATCTTACTTCCCCAAATTCAGTAGACTGACCAAGGAGTGTGGGGGTGGGGGTGGATCTGGGGCTCAGAACAGATCGTTTAATGGATGCTTAGACGGCACTTGCAAGGTGCTGACATTCACGGTGCTGGTTTGGGCTAAGCGCACTCAGCTGGCTCCCTGCCTTGAGGCAGTCTTCAACAGTTCTGCTCAGCTTGGGATACCTGCCAGTCCTCTCAATTTCTGTCAATTTCTGTCATTCTCTCCCGTCTCTTGGCAGCCCCCCTCCATTGTCTTTCTCCCTGCTACTTCAGCTGCTGGAAGGGGGGGGGGAAGAGTAGCAAATTATTGTGTGTCCCAGGTTGGAGTTGAAGGTGATTGCTAATATTTTCTACAGCACTTAATGTTTTGCTACAGCACCTTAATGCAAGAGAATTCCTTCACTGAACATTTTCTGTGATTATTTTGCATGCACATGTATATTTTGTTGGGTGAAATGAAGCCCCCATTGTGCTTCCAACTTCCCAATACATATACATCACATTTACAGGTAGGTAGCTGTGTTGGTCTGCCATAGTCAAAACAAAATAAGAAATTCCTTCCAGTAGCACCTTAGAGACCAACTAAGTTTGTTCTTGGTATGAGCTTTCGTGTACATGCACATTTCTTCAGATACACTGAAACAGAAGTCACCAGACCCTTGGACTTCCGGCGGCGACGCAATCGCCGGGTGGTCGAGGGCTGCTTCGGCTCCGAAGCGCCCTGTCCATCCCGGGGGTTAGGAGCCCCGCTACCGCAAAGCGGGGCTCCGGTTGGGGTGCGGGAAGAGCGTCCCGCACCCTGGGCTCCCCGGCAGCGCCCGCGGAGGCTCCGAACCCTTCCCTCGCTCCCCCTGTAAGGGGGGAGTGGGGGTGAAGGGACAACGGAGCCGGGCTTCGGGGATATGCCCCAACCGGGATGCAAATGCGGCGACAAAGCCCGCGGTGAGCGTCTAAGTTCTACCTGTGAAGAATGGAGCTAAAGGAACCCGGTGGTCGTGAGTAAAGAATCGGATTAGAAATCGTGCTTTTGGAACGATCCGGGGGGAAGGGGCAAGGCAGCCTGCCTCCCTCCCTTCGAGCTGAAGAATGTAACCAATTTGAGTGATTACTGCTACTGAACTGGTTACAATGTATTTAAAATTGACACATGAGACTGGCAAACTTTTTTTTCGGGAAGCTAACTAGAGGAAAATATCTCCATTTAAAGTTGCGGTATTTGCGCTCCAGCTCAGAAAAATGGCGACGAACAAAGAGAGGAGTAGAAATATAACACCCACTTCCTCCTCCTCTGCCAGTATGCTGGGCTTCGTCCTTGAACTGGTATTGAACTCTGGACTAACGGATGAACAGAGACTCACTGCCTTGAAGGTGGAACTGCTCTATAGAAAAGTCAAAGTCTTGTGTGGGGGTCTGAAAGGGAACCAATTGCCCACAGAGGAGGCTTCTAAAATTTTTGACACTTTGGAAGAATGCCTTGCCAATGAGCTGAGAGGGTGGATGGAAAGATGGAGAGAAATGAGTGAGCTACTTCGGAGAAGAAATTCGCTTTTTGGGGGTGGCAGCCCCAAGGCGACGTTAAGATTTTTTATATCCAGTCCCCGAGGTGTGAGCTCGGGGGCCAGGGACAGAGAATTAAGGTATCTACAAGAAGAAAAGGAATGTTACAAAGAACCGAAGAAGCCGAGAGATGATGAGATGGACACCTCTGAACTCGTGGCAAGGAGAGGTTTGGACTGTGCCTGGATCTGTGGACGTTGGGAGAGAGAAGTTACATGGATGTTCAGTGCTGATGCCACTAGGAGAAGAATAATGGACAGAGGGGGTGTGGGGTGAAGCATTAAATAAAACTTAAAGTAGCCTGAGATGGTAATTTGAAATTGGAGGGTGAACACTGTCAACAATATTTTGTTATACTTTTATTTGAACATGAAAGGAGATATTTCAAGTTTTTATGTTATTAGCAGCAATCTTAAGGATAGAAGAAATAGACTTGAAGCGAATGATTTGTGAAGATCTGTGAATGTGGAGTATAAGTAAAGTGAATTTAAGTGGATCAAGTTTATGGATTAAGAGGAGTAAGATTAAGATGTAGATTAAGATAAGAAATAGATAAGATTAAATCAAGAAGAATTATGACGAGGTATCATTATGGCGATGCCTTAGTAAAATGTCGAAGAGATAATCGAATGTAATTATATAATTGAATTTAATTTCTTTTTCTTTTTTCAGGAGAAATGGTTATAAAATAGATTAAGGATATCAAATCGAAGGTGAAAAGGCAGGGGAAGTCAATGGTCAAGATATGGAAATAGAAATTTTTTTTTTCTAGAAAGATGCTATAAGAACACTTGACATTGTTTGTATTTGTTATATTTGTTTTGCATTTGTTTAATTGTAGGTGTGGGTGTGGGTATATGTTGTTATAGAAAAATGCCAATAAATTCTTATAAAAAAAAAAAAGAAGTCACCAGACCCTTATATATAGTGAGAGAGTGAGGAGGGGTATTACTCAGAAGGGTGGTGGGAATGGGTGATTGGCTGATAGGTGTGGAAAACCTGTTGACTACTGTTAATGACTGCAATTGGTCTTACAGGAAAAAGCAAGGGGTGAGATGGCTAAAAATAGCTTTGTCATGTATAATGAGATAAGAATCCAATATCTTTGTTCACCCATTCCCACCACCTTTCTGAGTAATACCCCTCCCCACTCCCTCACTATATATAAGGGTCTGGTGACTTCTGTTTCAGTTTATCTGAAGAAGTGTGCATGCACACGAAAGCTCATACCAAGAACAAACTTAGTTGGTCTCTAAGGTGCTACTGGAAGGAATCTTTTTTATTTTTTATTTTTTATATACATCACATGTCCGTGTAATGAAAAGCTTTGTGTTAGATACTTACCACACATGATGATTTGTGTGCATTTGCACACTGTTTCCTGCACAGAAGGACTTTAGATTGCCAATGCCCTCTTGCACACAGTGCTCTGTATGTGCACACCCACCCGCCCACCCAACATCCTCCAGGGCTAATCGTGGTTTCTTGTTACTTGGCTGTGACAGCTAATACTACCCATTCATAAGCCGCATGTGCAGAAGGCAGATGCTTGAAGGTGAGTTGTGTTCTCCACAGCCATCTGCTGCCACTCTCTTTTCAAATCCCCTCTGAGCACATCTGCTGCAAAAGTTCAGCTGAAGCTGCCACCAAATGCTTTGAGTCAAGCTGGGCTAGCAGGCGAGGTACTGAAAACTGCGCAGTTGTGCCTCTTGAGTAGGGACAACACACTCCATTTACATTAAACAGGGAAGCTCTCTGAGCAACCTTCAGCAATTGCTCTTCAGTAGTCCTTTCTGGTTCTGTGTCTTGAGTCCTGGCTGGGCATTGTTCATCTCTTTCCCATCTCCATTCCTTTAGCCGTACCCCCTGGAGCCATCAGCTCCTTGTAAAGACAAACATGTTCTCCAGGCAATCATCCTTGTAGCTCAGCAATCCGCTCACCAACAGCAGCCAAACTGCTGCCCTTGAAAGGTTCACAGGCAGGATGTGAAGCCGATATCTGTCTTCCTGAATCAAGGAGGGGTAGGATTAAAATACGCGGCCTAGCTGCTGCCCCCCCCAACAAATGCCACTTATATACTCTTCACCTACCTAGATTTGATGCCTGAAGAGGGTAAGGTGTGATCTCAAATCTGTGTGGGAAGCCAGGGGTGTCTTTGTGGAATGTCCTTCCTTCTGCAACAGCCACAAGTAGCTTCAGACAACTTGAGCCATAAGATTCAACTCTGTTTTTACATGCTTGAGTCTTATGATTTCTGCTTTATTCACTTCTGTATGGTTTTATGAGTTTTTATATTGTTGTGTTACGGGTTTTAGGTTGTGTTCTGTTTTAATTATATACTCTTTGTATTTTAGACTATGCACTCATTAGAGATATTAGAGAGCCAGTGTGGTGTAGTGGTTAAGAGCGGTAGACTCGTTATCTGGGGAACCGGGTTCGCGTCTCCACTCCTCCACATGCAGCTGCTGGGTGCCCTTGGGCTAGTCACACTTCTTTGAAGTCTCTCAGCCCCACTCACCTCACAGAGTGTTTGTTGTGGGGGAGGAAGGGAAAGGAGAATGTGAGCCGCTTTGAGACTCCTTCGGGTAGTGAAAAGCGGGATATCAAATCCAAACTCTTCTTCTTCTTCTTAAGCAATATAGAGATGCTTTTAAATAAACAAACAAATATTTTTCTAGAATATGTTGGTAGACTTAATCTCGTGGGTTTAAGCCCCACATTGGGCAAAAGATTCCTGCATTGCAGGGAGAAGGAAGAGGAAGGGACATTGCTACAAAGTGCACGTGGCTCTCCATCCACTGGGAAGCATGGTCACTTTTCTCTACCCTCTACTCTGTTTTCTAGTTTCTTTTCTGTTTTCTTTTCTCAGTTACTTCTGTGTTTTCTTTACTTCTCGCTTCCCTCTGTGGCCCCCTAGTCTCATGACGTTGCCCCCCATTTATGTGTTTTTCACCTGTGCCCCCCTTGGGCCAGCTCTACAATATTATGGTTCTGTGTGGTCCTTTTATTCCTTTCCCCAAATCAATAATTGCTAGTGAAGGTGGGTCCCAAGAGAACTTCCTCTAAGCACAACGACTCCTCTACTCCTGTCCAAATTGTGGCTGGCGGTGGGTGGGTGTGTAGAGAACTCAGTGGTAGAGCACATTCTTTGCATGCCCCAATGGCCCAGATTTTACTCTCAGCAACTCAGACAAAAGGCTCTCAGGCACCCAGACTGGGAAGGTGGCTGCAGCTGATGAGATTTGTAGTCCAAAGTACCTGGATGGCACCTGGTTGAGAACGACTGGAGGAGACAGGCCAATGACCTGACTTAGCACACAGCAGATTCCTCTTTTAAGAGGCATTGGCTTCCACACATTCAAATGTGTGCCCCAACTATGACTAATGGAAGCTGATTTTTGAAATGCACAAAGGCATAAATCCCCACTGGTCCCTTTCCACAATACAGAGGTTCAGGGTCAGTGCAGGGAGAAGGAAGAAATCAAAGAAATCTGGAGAGGTGTGGGTGTGCGTGGGTGTTGGCATCCATTTCAGCTTCACATACAAAAAGTCTGTCGTACCAGGTATCAGGCTTGCACCATCTTCTGGAATTGTGGTGCCTGTCATTTCCATCTTCCTCTCACCTCATCTCTTCCCAGCAACCTAAGATGAAACACTTAACCTTCGCCGCCGCCCCCCCCCCCGCCCCCACTGTCCTGGACAAAACTCAGGCCACAGTTATGGTGCCCATCAATAATTAAGCTGTACATATCTATTGGTTGTGACAGCAAGTGGCATATTCCCACTCTGCTTCTGCCTTAATTGTTTATGACACTGTTAAATATGGATCTTGTTCTCTTTCCAAGGGTACCCCAGCCGAAGTGCTGTACAAAGGAACCATTACCAGGATAATCGGAGAAGACAGCCCCAGCAGAGCAGAGAAAGTGAGGGAGGACGCCTTGCCCAAGGGACACGTCATTTACGAGGGGAAGAAGGGACATGTCCTGACCTACGATGGTGAGTCAAAATTCCCCTTTGTTGGTGCTCACACTCTCTGGTACCACTTGTGAGAGAAGGCTTTGAATGACGGAGCCAGTAGCATCCCTTGAAAACGAGGCAGGATATGTTATATAGGAGTGGCAAAGGGGTTAGAAGTAATAACAGCCCAGCTCAGACATAACACTAAGGTGTGCTTGAGTTTCTTGCTCAAACCCTCCCTTCTCCCTCAACTAGTGCTATAAGAGGAGATTTGAAGTTTCTGCTTCCAGTTAAAACTATAACTTCGGTTTGTCAGTATATCTGGAAAAGACAAACTCTGGCTATTTTAAAGTATTGTTTATTCAAACAAACCAACATCAAACCATGGTTTCCAGTCCCAACTTATTTCAATACACCATGGTTTAGAGACTAACCACACTTCCCAGTTCAGACATATCAACAAACCGTATTTCATTTAAACCAGGGAGATATTGTTTCCAATCTGCTCATAAGGCTCTTGCTGTGGTTTAGTGTTATGTCCGAATCAGAACAGTGTGATTTTTTTGGAGAACCTATTGACATACCCATCACAGAGAAGCACCTTCCAAGCACAGGAAAGAAACCTTTGGGGCCTAGTATGCATGCCTACGCGGCTTTGTTTTCAGAAAGCTTAGCAGTCATTTGAGCATGTGCATTTCCTGCCCCTTTCCTTTTTGACTGTATTTTGAAGCAGACCACAAAGGAGCCAAGCAGGTCAGAAGCAGCAGAGGGAATTAATCAAACCTCACCCAGCAAGCTGCAGTACGGCAGCAGATGGGCCATGGGAACCTCTCCTGCCCACTTGTTTCTCGTGCTTCCATTAAGCTGCAAAAGGTGGAGAGAACAGTCCTGTGGTAAGCAGGCATAGCAGGACTGCCTGCTTCCATATAAACTTGCTGGCAGGCCTTGTAAGGTCATGCCTATTGGAAGTCATTTGCAAGAGCCAGAGGCAAGTATAGTTCTGGTCAGAGTGAAGCCAGGGCAGTGAACCAATATCTGGCAGGTTAGGCTGAGAGTGGGCTGCTTCTTGATTTGCCCCAGTTGGCAGAATACTCCATGAATGGGATAAACCTTGCAGGCCATATTTTGGGCCCAACAGGGCTGCAGAATATGCAGATTGGCAATGGTGTGTGATGTCAAATGCCTTGCCTGCCCTGGCAGCATGGCAAGATACAACTGTGATTTCATGAATATCTATTTTAATGGACTGCAACACTTTTTGTGCTGAGCACAGTTGAGAGGTAAGAGCCAGATCCTAATCAGTGTTGCCCCATATGCCCTTCTGCATCTCTCTCACAAATCAGCAGCTGCACCATGCCTATAGGTTACACATCACTCCAAATGGATGGAGTCCTTTCCCAGTAACATTTTTAACATCTGCCTCCACTTATCGTTGCTACAGAGCTAAAGCCAGGCCATGTGAACATCACTGCCAAGTTGGCTGCCAAAGGAGAAGGGTCTGCTTTTAGACCTTTGCTCTGGGCTCGTATCCTCACCTGGAGAAGAAGATTGTCAAGTGGCCTAAAGCTTAGCTTTTCTGCTGTGGACTTCATGCATGTGGGTTGGTGCAGGGGTGGGAGTGTCGATCTGGCCACTGTCACCCCAGCTGTACTTTGGGATTCCTAGCAAAGTCTGTGCAGCATTTCCTGCAAGGTGGCACCATTGTTTGTGTGTGTACTTAAAGCTACTAATCCAGGGGGTGGAGACCCTTTTTTGATCCCCCAGGCCACATTCTCTTTGGGGCAGCCTTCTGAGAGCTACATACCACTGGTGAGCGGGACCAGAGGCAAAAGCAGGCAGAGCAATGGATGTAAATGTTAACCTTTGTACAGTGGTCTGGTGGTTTCTACACTCTCTCGCAAACCACTCTATGTCCTCTAGCCAGGCAAGCAGGAATCATTTTTAGAGGTCACAGATACATTCCAACCAGGGACAAACACTCAGGCATGTGAGACGGAGCCAGTGAGGGGGCGTGGCTTTGGGAGAGTCCCAATAAGAGAGGCTTGGGGGCCACATTTGGCCCTATGGTCTGAAATTCCTCAACCCTGTACTAGCCCTGGGTTGAGTTTCAAGCCATTGGTCTGAAAAGAGACAAGAAAGTGCTGCCTGCTCTGTGTCCCACTCATCTATGATCACAAGCTGGCTGGCAAAGCCTTGTTGGTGGTGATGCCACCAGAGGCTGCCCGGTTGGCACTGACTCATGTCAGGGCCTTTTCAGGGGCAGCCCTGGCAAGGTGCATCTATCTCCCTCGTTTCTGTCCCTGGCAAACCTGAGATCACTGTTTTTAAGTTTGAAAACTGCTCTTTTATTTTTTTAAAAAAATTGTCAATTATAGATGTGCTTGTTACCCTGGGTTCCTTTGGGGCAGAAGGGCAGGAAACAGGATAAATACATAATAAAATGAATAATAGCAGCTGCTCTTTCCATGAGCAGTCTGCAATTTAAAGCTCTGTGTCTGAGCACTTTTTTCTTTTTCTTCTTTTGCTCCAGAGCTTTCCCTGCAAAAACCAACTCTTTAAAGCTGAATCGGAACAAACAGTTATCCACAGAGAACCCGAATTGACGTTTGCTTTGATTCAGCTTTGAGCTGGATTTCGTGGAGAAAGCTCAGGCAAAAAACCAAAACCCAACCCACCCCCACTCAGACACGGAGCGTGAAAGTGCAGACCTCTGCCTGGAAAGAGCAGGGCAAACTAAGTGTGGATAAGCGTTTAAAGTATGCCTCACCCTCAGATCCACCAATCCCTCTTTTCAGGGAAATTCTTGGCAGTGGATATATAAGGCAGCTTTTCTTCCTTTTACTTTCCTGCCTTTTAACTTTCCCCCAACCATTTAGCAAGTGTTGAAGAAAAGACTTGGCCAAAAGTTACCCAAAAATCTCTTGGCCGAATCAACATGGATAAAAACAGTTTCGGCATCTTTCCTGGTGGGTGGTTTTTGCTGAAACAAGGGTGAGTAACACCAGCCTGTTGGGCCACATGGACACTGGCTCTTCAGAGGAAGAAAATCCAAATTGGATTTTTAAAAAGAAATACATTGAAATCTGAATGTCCTCTTTGGAATTTTAGCAAAGTCTGTAAGGACAGAAGTGCCGAATCGAGAAAGGGAGAAGCTTAAAAATAAATAAATCTGTGATTGAGTTCTGGTGGACAGGAAGGGGGGAGCACTGTCAACACATTGATGCCACAGTGATGCTTGCCAAGAAAAGAGCTCTAATGAGCCAGGAGCTTACAGCGTCAGTCAGCTGAATTGCAGAAGATTGGTTATTCTTATTGCTAATAGCTCTTCTGTGGGGAAGGGAAATGTTTACAGAATCCTTTTCTTTCTCTCCCCCCCCCCTTTCCCATAAACATGCTTGGGAGCAGAGGGAGAAAAGAGGAGCGCAGATGTTTGTTGATGACAGGATGCAGGAATGCACATACACACCCCGCGTGTTTCAAAACTCAGCTCCTTTTAAACTCTGACTTGCATGACTTGAGCCTGTTAAAAGCAGGAAGAATTGGCAACTTGGGCAGAAATTTCATTTTTATGACCCCAAATAGCTTACTTCCACACACCCATATCTTGTTTGGTTGCTGGGTGAGAGGGGAAGCAAAGGGTGGTATTCAGTGCCAGCCCAACTCAGAGAGTAGACTTCACTCTGATGGACCAGTGGCCTGACTCAGGGCATTTCCCTTCATTTCAATGTTCCTATGATGTCATGGTGCGCACTCTTGCTGTGCCACACATGTGAACACATGGCCCCTTTCAGTAGCCATTGCAGAAAAGATCTATACAGTTTTTTCAGCTTGGGAGGAGTTTTTAGTGTAGTTTTCAAGGTTTGCTTGGGGTTACCACTGCTGGGTCTCTGCCAATCGTCTCTCGTAAGATCGATAAAGACTGTAGTACCATCTGTGCAGCAAATCTGAACTTCTATAAATAATAATGGTTGTCTGAATTGGTCTCACGGAAGGGAAGCAAAGAGTTCAGAACTTGTACAGAGATAAGATTTGCTTGCGTGAGGTTTGGATAGGAGGCGCAGCAGATGTCTTGCTATCATTCTGGTCTCTGGCTGCACAGCATGTTCCCGGCACTGGCCTCTCTCTTTGTAGTTTCCCCCCCTTTGTTCTGCTATTTTTCCTCCTCAAATTTCGTCCTTCAGCTTTTTAAGCTTAGAGCGTTGTAGCCCATTTGTTGGTTCAAATTTGGGGGCGGAGGGGGAGAAATGCAGGTTTCCCCTTTGCATTCAGGTTGACATGGAGTGGTTCTGAGTTGTCTTTTCTCCACAGATTGATGAGCAGGGTACAGGGGCTGGGGGAGATCTTAAAGGAGCACATAAAGAAAATAAGGGCCCATTCTAGAGATGAAAGCAAAGGTGAAGGCAAATTCTGCCAGGCCTGGATTTGACTTGCAGTGTTCTGCTGGCTAGAGATAAGCACTAGGGAAGTTTGGGGGTGAGTCTAAGCACAAGGCCACCAAATTTGGAATTGCAAGTTGGGAGGGAAAACATGACTTGGTTCCCGGGAATTGACTCCAAATTGGAATGTTTACAAAAGCTGCTGAGTAATGTTGGACTGAGGCCTCAGAGACTTCCCTCGGCCAAGATTCTGCCTTAAGCATGAGCCCCAGTCTTGCAATCTTTCATCTGGACGTTCATGGATCTCTTATTTTGCTTTGTTTTTGCCACTCCCCTTTCAGGTGGTGCTGTTGCACAGTGTCCCAAAGAGAACAGCAGAAACTCTGGAGCCCCACACGAGACCATGGGCATCAAGCGGACCTATGACATGATGGAAGGGAGAGGATCACGGGGTTTATCTGGGCGTGAGCTTCCATCCGCTAGCATCGAAGGTGGGCTTTCACAAACAACGTTGCATACAGTCAAGTCAAATTTGTATTGCTCGTCATCAGTTGCCCTTGCCGTGTTTTGGAAGGGGCGTAATGACAGGGCCCAAAGGTTGCGTGGAGAAGGTCCCAAGTTCAGTCCCTTACATCTCCAATTAAAATGTTCACTGGGTAGCAGGTGACTGGGGAAAACCCTCTCTGAGACCATGGAGTGCTGTTGACAGTCACAGTAGACAATATGGGTTAGATGGACCAGTGGCCGGTCTCCATTTAAGGCAGCTTTGTCCATTCATATGTACTCTCTCCAATGCATCAAGTTTCCAATAAAGGTGGCTGATGCCTTCTTCTCTGATGGCGGCATACAGACCACTCCATTCAAGCATTCAGCGATGTGCATCTGTGTCCATTCATTCCTCTTGTTTCCTTTGACCTAAAATCAACCATTCAGAACGAAAAGGGAAGGCTTGGAGGAGAATGTTAATCTGGACATCCTGGACAAGCCTCCATGCCTCAAGAGAAATCTGCTATCCATAAGACCTGAATATAACATCCCTGTTGATCCTGGGTTACCTATTTCCTTATTTCAGCCTGCGAAAAGACTTAAGAATCTCAAACAATTTTTAACTCTTATTTTGTAAGCTGCAATTTAGAAGTGTTTTATATTTCTTATTGTTGTACTTGAGGGATCCTCTTCATAGGCACAGCCAGCAGTGCAGAAGCCATTTACTTCCAGTACAGTCCCAATATTTGCATTTATTTATTAGTAAGCATTCTTGCCCATCCATCACCATTAGGTTCCATGGCAGAATACAGAAATAGAAAATACTGTTATAAAAACGAATAAAATAATTGCAGTGATATAATACATCAAAACCTTGAATGCATGCAAGGAAATGCATGTTAATAATGTGATCACATGGGCAATGTGCCTTTCCCAGCCCTAGTTAGGCCACTGGTAGAAGGATACCAGCTGCCCTGCACTTCTTGTTGTTGACATCCATCTGTCTCAAGAGACAATGGAGTGCGCCTCTAGGGGTGAAATCAAACTGATGTGTTAGCAGCACCGAAGCGACCTCCTCGGTGCACAAGCCTGGGCAGTGTGTCCGGAGGATCTGGGCTGCCCAGACAATAAGCCTCGTTGATGTGGTCCAAAGAGCAAGAAGTTTGGCGCCAGCTTGGCTGCAGGAGTTGCTGGAAGGAGGTGTACAAGGTGCTATCCAACCATCTTAGGGACTCCCCTCTGGATTTGTGTAGGGTTTGCTCCTTAGCCTTTTCCTCTCCTGAAGATAGCCCACAAGGCAGCAAAGGTTTAGGATCAGAGTTTTCCTTCTCCTGGGTGGGCTCCCTTCCCAGGTGGACGAGTCCCATCTCCCCCTCACTTCCCTCCATAGCACATGCAGACCTGCCCTTATGGCTAAGTTATTTACACGTGTTCCCTTGCGCCTTGTGAAAGAGGCCTCCGTGTTGCTGGGGACCTTTGTGAAGGGGACCCCCACATTTCTTCATAATTAGAAGTAAGGTGCCTGTGTGCAGCTCTTCAAAATTTGCTTGTGGTGCTTTCATGTGCTTAATAATGTCTTGAGTGGGTCAGGTGGGAGCAGGAGACAGAGAGAAAGTAATAAAGGAATGAGTTGCAACTCCACCTTTGCCAGCCAGGTGCTTTCTAGATTCTTTGGAACATGACTTTCATCTGCCCCTGCCAGCAGGACCCAGAGGGCACCAGTTTGGAGACAGCTGGGGTAGTTTCCAAATTACAGTCCAATTAAAATGAAAAAGAATCACAGTGGAAACAAGGTGTAAGGGGAAGGCCTTTCATTCCAGTTCTGCTGTCTGGCTTTTTGGTTATAGAAACTCTAGAAGAAGTTCCCAAAGGGAACAGAGGAGCATAAAAAGTCCACATTTTGAAATGTCTTAATATTTTTCTTCTTCCTTTGTGTGGGGCAACTCTAGGTCTAATGGGACGAGCCATCCCACCCGACCGCCACAGTCCCCTCAATTTGAAAGAACCGCATCACATCCGGGGCTCAATCACGCAAGGTAATGTGTAGCAAAGGGAGCGTGGAAATCTAACCTGGGTGCAGAACTTGTCAGCCTGTCATGTCGATAATCTCTTTTCTAATCCTAATTCAGTAGTTGTTTACTTTTCTGGCAACTGTTTTGGGTCAGGCAGTAGGTTGCCTGTCAGCCAAGTCCAGCCTTCTGCCTATGACAGCTGAATAATCTCTTCAGGAGGATGAGGGACTTGTTGGAAGTTTGTGGGAAGTTCTGGGAGGAAAGGGATTCAGGAGACACAAAGGGGGAGTGCAGCTGGTATGAGCTGCAGTCACCCTGCATGTTTCCTGAATCCCCTTCCTCCCATAATAAAGCAGTGTGCCAATATGGGGCTTTCAGACTCAGGAGGCTATAAATACAATGTCAACAAGTGAGAGTAAGGGGAAGAGGACTTTGTTCTCTGTCCCAGTCATGTGAAGACACTTTAAAGAGTGCACATAAATTTGGCATTGAGGGTGGAGGCAATCTCATGACAGCCTCACCAAAATCTGACCTGCAGAGTGATTCAAATCAGTTCTGTGAGCTAGAAAAGACTAGGTAATGATGTTGGTCTTTGGGCTATGTTATCAACTTAGGCCTGGAAATTTTCATGGCATGTTTAGTGTTCCATTTTGTTTGTTGCCCACGGGGCTGCAGAAGTTACTTTTCTGTAGGAAGACCATTGATGGATTCTGTCTTTTGGTATGCTCCCCCAGGAATACCTCGATCTTACGTGGAAGCCTCCGAGGACTACCTCAGAAGAGAAGCTAAGCAGCTCAAGAGGGAAAGCACACCTCCGAGGGACTTATCCGAGGCCTACAAGGTCAGGCCTCATGAGAGCTTTACCCCGTTGAAAATGAAAGCAGTTCATGAAGGCCTTGTTGCCACTGTGAAGGAAGCAGGAAGGTCAATCCATGAGATTCCCAGGGAGGAGCTGAGGCGCACGCCTGACATCTCTCTGATGACGAGGCCTGTGAAGGAGGGCTCTATTACCCAGGTATCCACACGGTCCGTAACAGAGAGGCACTGGGGTAGGGAGGATGCTAAGACAAAAGTGTCTTTCTCTGCTCAGTTGCTTAGGAGCTCCTGCGATTTGTAACTAGAGGCAGTGATTGGAATTGTCCACTTCCTGGTGTTCTGGTCCTGCAAACGAGCCCAGGAGGCAAGGCAGCAAACCAGGCTGGTTGTCTCAGTGCTATGGAGAACTCCTAGTGAGCAGGTTGTTCCAATGAGGGTTGGAGGTGAACTAAGGCCTTCCTTCTGGGCCTCTGCCTCTATCCCATCTCTCCTATGCTGTACGCTCCTTCTGGGAGAACTAGAATCTTGCTTAGGGTCAAGCTGTAATTTTTTGTTTGGACTGCGAATATTTCCATCCTAGGACTTTTGGGTGGATATAAATACTTTAAATAATAAATATATTAACACTCTGGCCTGAGGTTGGGCACTCATCATGCACTCTTATGACCTTCAGCCTATAGTATTGGACTGGCAAGGTGGTGTGGGAAGCAATAGTTTGCTCAGGCCTAGGGGGAAGTGCCCATGGGGGTCCAGGGTCCAGTTTTAGGGGCCCTGATTCTGTGGGATCTGTAGTCAGTAGCACTGTAGCTTCTGACTTGGGGTTCTGGTCAGTGGTAGACTCCGGGGTTTTGACACCTGCTTTAAAATAACCACCATTCGTCATTGCATCCAAACAGAGGATGACAGTTAAAGCAAGCCAGGATAGGAAGCCATTGATTTATCTCAGCACTGCACCTAAAATTGGGTCATGGACATGTTCCAAGGCTACAAAGTGAGAGCATGGCCATAGAGTGATTTGAACCCAGGTCTCGCTCTTTAGTTCTCCTAGTTGAGCCTCTGCCACAAGTTTCAGGGAAAATACCCAAGCAGATCCAGATTCATTTAATGATGAGTCAGCTCTTGGCTCGTGTCCCCTGCGTGGGCTGATAGAATATTTGGATGGTTTCCATAGCAGCTATGCCGGGCCTCGGTGAGGGCTGTTTACAAATCTGCTTTGTTCCCATGGAGAGATGAGGTGGGTATGTCGATATTCCTTGAGAGTGACTAACCACTTTACCTCATGCCACATTTTTGGGATGTGTGAATTAAACATCCTGCCTCAAAAGGTTCCACCTGTTGTTATACAGAGCTGATTGTTTCCCCTTGGGAGAGGTTTCTCATTTCATGACCCAGGAGCACCATTTGCTCCCAGGCCAGCAGATCTGTGGTTTTGCCTAGCAGTCCCTCTCGCCACTCCCTGCCAATCACACATTACGTCCCACCCTAGAGGAAGAATGAAATATATGTCCTCTTTGGAGAGTTTCTCTTCTTAATACTAAGGTTTCTGCTTACTTTATTGGTAGCTAATGGTGAATAAACGTATTGGTTGGTATAAATCATTCAGGTGGTAAGTGACCACCAGTTGTGAGGTAGAGTGGTGAATTCAAACAGTGTTCTTAGTCATGGATTCCTCACTGAGAAGATCAGTAATAATGGACATGTTTCCTCGAGAGCCAGTTTGGCCATCACTTCTGATCTTTCCTTGCAATGTGGAGCTGTAGGAGAAATGCTGAATGTGTTTTAAGTCCATTCTCAGTTCATATGACATGATCATGAGGCCCAATGTGCTTGGTCTTTCATCTGCATAAGTGGATGCTCAATACAGATATCACACCAAACCATGGTTTGTGCTCACCATAGTTTAGAACCCAAGCCATGGTTGGAGCTTCCAAATGTACAGGAAAACCAGGGTATTCCAGCTGCTATGATAACAGTGTGTTAATTCATGCATCCTGATCATACCAAATTAGTTAGCGCAAACCATGGTTTGTCATTTCAAACATCAAGTCAAAGCAGAGTTTGTTTATTGCAGGTATTCAGTGCTTTTTTCCTGGGGGGACGCAGCGGTATGCATACCCCTAAACATTTTGTGAATCTAAGTTTGGCCTCATTGAGGGGCAGTATTTCAATATGAGTAGGAAAATGAGAGTATCCCTAAACATTTTTTTAGGAAAAAAAGCACGGCAGGTATTTATACCTTTAGCCAGAAAGGCTCATAGAGTCACTAACAAAAGCCAGTAGTAGTCCTGGCCATCAATAAGCCTTTATATATATATATATATATATATATATATATATATATATATATATATATATATATATATATATATATTATTTGTTGAATATAAGAACAACATATAATCAAATACAAGCAGTCAAATACAGTGTTCCCCTACCCCCACCCCCCAAAAAACAGCCCCAACTACGTCCAGGTAATTACATTAGTAATATAATCAACAACAAAAATATTTCTACAGTTGAGGGTTGAACTTCCTTAACCATGGTTTACGTAGCCATGGTTTGGTGCAATGAACTTACTGTATAGAACTGCCTTTCTCAACCTTGGGTCCCCAGATGTTCTTGAACTACAACTCCCATCATCCCTGATCATTGGCCATGCTGGCTAGAATTGATGGGAGTTGTAGTCCCAAAAATATCTAGGCACCCAAGGTTGAGAAAGGCTGGGCTAGAAGATGTACCGGAAGCCTCTGCAACGTGACAGGTGAATAGGGGTTTCATAGCAATGACATTAGTGCGGGAAAGTGTTCCCAGAAAGTGGAAAATTTGAAAACAGATGGGAAAGAGCATCCAAAGGAAGCTGATGCTATTTATTTAAATAATTTTTATTATGCTCTTTAGCCAAAATGGGCTCCCAAACTGACACAAAAAGAAAATGCATTATTGAAGGAGGAGGAAATAAACAAACTTTGGTACAAGTTCAGAGTTACACTTTCTTCTGATGACCAATTGGGGTGGGAAAGTTCACGGAGAGGAGGCACCAAAAGCTTCTGGTCTTTCCACTGTTGCCAGTGCAGTTGACCCTACATCCGTTCTCTTACCTCTATTGCCAAGGCCCGATGGAATGGCTGCTGCCAGGTGACAACAGTTGGTGGAGAGGGAAGCCTCACTTCTCAGCAGAGCAAATGGCAGCCCTGCATCCCATCCCATCCCTCCTCCGCTATAACCCTATGGCCTCAATTTTCATACAGACTTGGCAAACTGCAAATGGGAATTAACTGACAAAATAAACGAATCAGTGTGCCTTTCCCCCCACCCCCCTTTTCATCTGTCGAAGCTAAGCCTAGAACGCCAGCGGCAGCCTCAGAAAGCCATTTGTGACCTTCCGTGCTGCTGTCCTTTCCTGCCAGCTTGCTGACCTTTCTCTCTTGTCTCCCACCTTGTCCCCCCAGGGTACCCCGCTGAAATATGACAGCAACACTTCGGCAAGTGCCAAAAAGCATGATGTCCGTTCCATTATTGGAAGCCCAGGGAGGACTTTTCATCCCCTGCATTCCCTGGATGTCATGCAGGACCCAAGAACTCTGGAAAGAGCTTACGGGGAGAGTTTAAAAAGTGCTTACGAGGAGAGTTTGAAAAGCAGGCCCAGCCCAGTGACAAACTCTGGCGGCTCCATCACGAGAGGAGCCCCTGTGATCGTGCCTGAGGCAGGGAAACCTCGCCACAGCCCTCTTGCCTATGAGGACCACCAGGCAGCCCACGGGACGGCTTTCAGCAGCCACTTGCACCGAGGATCCCCAGTCTCCACGAGGGAGCCAACCGCCCGGCAGCATGAAGGTCAGTGGTGCTGTTTTGCAGGCTGTGGGTGTGACAAGCGCTGGTTGTGGATTAGGGGGCTTCTTCAGGTTAGACGTTTGAGGCAGGTTGTGAGGCACCGGAACCAGGGACATGTCCAGGGATGAGCTTATGGGGCACAGGCCCCAGACATTCCTTTAAGTGCCCTGAATGTTTCTTGGTTAATATTGAATTCAAGGAGAATTGAACCAGAGGTAATTAGGTTTACTGGGTAGGATATTTGGGAAAATAAATTAACTAGTTATGGCTTAGGGGGTAACAAATATGGGTAATTGAAGGAAAATTCAATTTATATGGAGCAGGGTTGTTTGGTACATTAATTGGGGTAAATGAATGAACAAGGAACTGGTTTTGGTTGATCTGTGGTGCAGTTCAAATTAATTGAATAGCTTATCTGGGGTGATTTGGATGAAGAATTAGTTAGCATACAGCCTTCTGTGGCATTTAAGTCCAGGCATTAAAGCCCAAGTTTGCATGTATACATATTAATTAGCATATGCAAATTAGCAGTAGCTCTGGGCAGGACCCAGTATGTTACTGTCCACACCATCACGATACCTTTCAAGAAGAAAGTTGCCCCTTTGCTGCTGCTTTTTAGCACTATTTGGCCAGCGGGTGATCACTGCAGATTCCACCTGCTTTTGAGGAAGCTGTCAGTCATATTAGATCAGCCTGCTTCTACTCCAAGAGTTGCATGATCCACTTCTGCAGAAACGGGGAGACTTCATTATGTCAGCCTAATTTTTTCTTCCAAACTTGACCAATGCATTTGAAAAAGATTAGCACGGTTTATTCTCCCTACAAATACAGCCTTTATGCCTATTAGTGTGTGACACCCCCCCCTTGCCTTAAGAGAATCAACATATTTGTTAAATGAAGTATCTTGTTCATTTCTAAGAACAGAAGATTCTCTTGGCTGGCCTTTATGTAATGTACACATATGACCAGCCCTCTGCAAGCACGATTCCAGGGCAGATTGTAGCCAAGAGGTTTGGAGGCTTCCCAGTTTTAAACTTGTTTTAAATTCCGGGCCAGGGGTGTGATTTAGCAAGATTGTAGAATTTGGGGGTGACTTTAAAAGCAAATATGAACTCTTTCTCTGGAAATAATTACCGGTACTATATTTCTAAAGATGTATTGATGTGCTGCTAATGCTAGGAATGAGGAACCATTTACCCTCCTGATGTTGTTGGACTCACAACAGTCCCAACCAGCCTGGCCAGCAGTCAGGGTGGTGGGGGCTGCAGTCCAGCAACTTCAGGAGGGCCGCAGGTTCCCCATCGCTGGCTTATACAAAGCAGATTGGTGGCATGGCTATTTAAACGCCATACCTCAAAAAGCCTTCAGCATTATTTCACACCACATAAATGGCATGTGGGTACAAAACAAAGGCAGTATTCAGGTTAGGTTAATCATGTTGTTGTTGTTGTTCAGTCGTTCAGTCGTGTCCGACTCTTCGTGACCCCATGGACCAGAGCACGCCAGGCACGCCTATCCTTCACTGCCTCTCGCAGTTTGGCCAAACTCATGTTAGTAGCTTCAAGAACACTGTCCAACCATCTCATCCTCTGTCGTCCCCTTCTCCTTGTGCCCTCCATCTTTCCCAACATCAGGGTCTTTTCTAGGGAGTCTTCTCTTCTCATGAGGTGGCCAAAGTACTGGAGCCTCACCTTCAGGATCTGTCCTTCTAGTGAGCACTCAGGGCTGATTTCTTTAAGAATGGATAGGTTTGATCTTCTTGCAGTCCATGGGACTCTCAAGAGTCTCCTCCAGCACCATAATTCAAAAGCATCAATTCTTCGGCGATCAGCCTTCTTTATGGTCCAGCTCTCACTTCCGTACATTACTACTGGGAAAACCATAGCTTTAACTATACGGACCTTTGTCGGCAATGTGATGTCTTTGCTTTTTAAGATGCTGTCTAGGTTTGTCATTGCTTTTCTCCCAAGAAGCAGGCGTCTTCTAATTTCGTGACTGCTGTCACCATCTGCAGTGATCATGGAACCCAAGAAAGTAAAATCTCTCCTTGCCTCCATTTCTTCCCCTTCTATTTGCCAGGAGGTGATGGGACCAGTGGCCATGATCTTAGTTTTTTTGATGTTGAGCTTCAGACCATATTTTGTGCTCTCCTCTTTCACCCTCATTAAAAGGTTCTTTAATTCCTCCTCACTTTCTGCCATCAAGGTTGTATCATCAGCATATCTGAGGTTGTTGATATTTTTTCCAGCAATCTTAATTCCGGTTTGGGATTCATCCAGCCCAGCCTTTCACATGATGAATTCTGCATATAAGTTAAATAAGCAGGGAGACAATATACAGCCTGGTCATACTCCTTTCCCAATTTTGAACCAATCAGTTGTTCCATATCCAGTTCTAACTGTAGCTTCTTGTCCCACATAGAGATTTCTCAGGAGACAAATGAGGTGATCAGGCACTCCCATTGGTTAATCATATTCTGATGCTAAATGAGTTTGCTGGGGACAGGAGGGTACTCAGGAGGGTACTCAGAAATATTTGTGTTGCTGGAACTTCAGGTGTACTGGGTTTTCTAAAAATCATTCATGCAAGGTGGAATTTATCAGGTGTGCCCCCGCCCTATTTAAAATGCATTGGTGGTTTCCACCAACAGCATCCAACTTTTTTCAATGAGTCCAGAACAGGAAACAGCCCACCCACCATGCCTTGGGGTTGTTTTGCTTCTTGCACACTAAGGGCTTATCCACACTTTCCTTTTGCCCTGCTCTTTCCAGGCACAGGTATGAGCTTAAAAGCTCACAACTGAGCATTGTTGTTGTTTGTCCCAGAGTTTCCCCCACGAAAACCCACTCTTTAGCGCTCAGTCAGAGCAAACATCAGAACATCAGTCCAGGTTTACCACAGGTTGCCATTTGCTCCAGTTCAACTTTAAAGAACAGGCTTTCTCAGGGAACACTCCGGAGCAAAAAAAGAAAAAAGAAAAAAAAGATGTTTGGACATGGAGTTTTAAAGCACAGCTCATGCCTAGAAAGTATGGAGGAAAGGCAAGCGTGGATAAGCCCTAAGTTGTTGTGCAGGAAGTACTGTAGAATCTAGTGCTGAGACTGTGCCAGGCCGCTGGGCAATCCTACTCCAAACCAGCCACTCTGTGGTATCCTGTTCATCTTGTTCATGATGCTACTAAAACAACATTGCCGTGATGGATTACTCTTGTTGGGGAAGGGAGGGGTACAACCTTCTTGCTCCTTTTAAACTTGCTAGATCTTCTAGCTCCACACTTTCTGCCAAAAGAGCAAAAGCCAAATCCCAGCCTCACTGATCTGTGCCACTTCCCCCCTTGGCTTCTCTGTGTCTCCTTTCCCCATGGCAGATGTAAATGGTTTGCATGTCACCAGTTCAGTCCCTGGTATCTCCAGTTAAAATGAGCAGATCAGAGTCTCCCCCAAACCCTGGTGAGCTGCTGCTGATCAAAGAGTAGACAAGACTGAGCTAGGTGTGCAATTAGTTTGATCTTGTTAGAAGGCAGTTTTTCTATGGATCTGTGTTGCACTTCATCTCCACTGAAACACAACAAAACTCCTGTTAAGGAAGGACTTGCAAACCAGTCTTTCCCTTTAAGGTGATCCAGTAGGGCTGTGGGGTTGTTGCTGCTGCTGCTGCTGCTGCTGCTGCTATTATATTGCTGTTGATTTAGATACCTGTTATCAATATACTTTGAGAAAGAAGCACTAGGGCACAGCAGCTCCTTTAAATGGCACAGGCGGCTGTTCCACACATTACTTGATAGCCAACCTGGGTTTGTTACTCACTCAGGTGTTTACTTGGGAGGGAGCCACAGCCAATCCTAGTTCTCTAGTGACTGTCCTGGTACAATGCATGTCTGGCACATTAAATTACACCTGGGGGAAAGGGTGTGAATTGACCCTTTGAATTAGGGTATTGGATGAATAATATATAGCATTCTCGAAAGAGATCTGATAGCCTGGTCAAGTTCCAAGCAATGCCCTAGTGTGTGTGAACTGCATTGATGACGAGAACAGATTTGTTTCAGCTCAATGACGTTGTCTACACGGTGTGAAGCAGCTAAGGCAAAATCCATGTTGGGGCCATTAGCAAAGGGTCTGAAAATAAAACTCCAGTTATTATAATGCCTTTCTGCAAACCTGTAGTGTGACCACACTTGGAATACTGTGTACAGTTCAGGTTGCTGCAACTTGGAAATTTATTTTGTACAGCTGGAAAAGGTGCAGGCAAGGGTAACCAAAATTATAATAGTACAGGAGCAACTGAAGCAGCACTTCCTCTTCCAGCGGGAGCAGCAGTGATGCCTCATGTGGGGAAGGGGAGGAGGTACAGGGAACTGGCAGCCAAGGCTCTGGGGATTTTGGAGAGACCTCACACCCCGCTGGTGCAGAGGGAGGCATGCCACTTCCGTCCCCCCAATTGCGCAGAGGGGTGCCACGTAGGGAAAGAAGGAGGGGATTTCGTATCCCTAGACTCTTATGCTGGGGAGAAACCGGAAAGGGGCACTCCCGGATTCTGCTGATGAATGAGACAGGCATGATTTGTTAGCTCTGCACTGTAAATAGTTTATCATGAGCAATTAACTGAGGACCTTACAAGTAGAATCTTGAGTATTGATGTATTTAGACCCAAGTGCTGCCCATCTCTCTAGAGGTGCTACATATTCCAAAGCAGCCCATTTTGGACAGTTGTTTTCAGTTGTGGGTCTCCAGAATAGTGTACCTGACAGTAAATATGCTTGTTGATACAATTCTAAATCTGGGATCCCAAATCCTCCATCTTTTATCAATATTTGCATTTTTTGCATAGATATTCTTGGAACTGAACAGCCCCAAAGGCATTTTCTATGCAAAGATTAAATTTTGTGAAAGTATTTGCTCATTATGTGAATTGGAATTCCTCTTAAGATATAAACTAGTCTAGGTATTACCGTATTTTTCGCTGCATAGGGCGCAACGGACCATAGGGCACACCTCGTTTTTAGAGGAGGAAACAAGGGGGGGAATATTTTTCTGGTTTTCATCCTCTAAAAGCACTGTTTTTTTGAGGATCAACTAAAAGTTTTGCAGCTTTTTTTGCAAAGGGAAAAGCCCTGGTTTTTTTGAGGATCAGCTAAAAGTTTTGCAGCTTTTTTGCAAAGGGGGAAAAGCAAAGCTCCTTTTGCAAAGGGGGAAAAGCAAAGAGGAAAAGCCCCATTTTTATGGGGTTCAACTCATATTTCTGCAGCTTCTAAAGGAAAGGGAGCCTTTTCTACAGTTTCCAGACAGATAATCTAATCAGCCAGTCACATGTCGCTGGGGAAACAAACAACCTCCCTCTGCAGCACATTCAACAAAGGAGGGCGGGGCTGAAAGGGAGCCGGGACTCTTATCTCTCTCCCGATCTGCTGATCAGCTGCTGAGTGGGGTCCTTTCAACACACCCTTTTCTCTTTGTAAAATAAAAAGCATGATCCTCTTTTGGCCCCTGGGCAATTCAGCTCCAGGGACCACCATTCGCTCCATAAGGCGCACAGATATTTCCCCTTACTTTTTAGGAGGAAAAAAGTGTGTCATAGCCTATGGAGCGAAAAATACGGTATGTTCATTTTAAGAGCATTGACTTTCCCCCACAGAGTCAGGTTCAGTGACTCCCATCTGTCGATGTCTATTGATACCTCATGATATATTTTGTTGTTGTTTAATTATGCTCATTTAGATAAGTTGTGGTATTAATATGCCTAGATATTTAATGTTGTCTTTGCAAATATGAAATTGGCATTGTTTAAACGGTTGAACCAAAAAGTTATTTCCTATTAACATCAACTCCAATTTGGACCAGTTTATAGTATATCCAGAGATACTGCCAGAAACATCTCTATTTTGCATTAATATTGAAATAGTTCTGTGGGGTTTCGTAATAAACAGAAGAATATCATCTGTAAACATTACCAATTTGTATTCAAATGAGTTATGAATGACACCAAATATTTCCTTATGATGTCTAATAGTACATGACAGAGACTCCAAACAGATATTAAAAAGCAAGGCAAAAGTGGGCAGCATTGCCTGGTACCTCCAGATGATGCGAAAGGTGCAGAAATTATGCCATTTGTCTTCCCTCTAGATGTAGGGGAGCAATATAATATGTTTATCCATTTTATAAAGTCGAATGGAAAACCAAAATTTTTCCACATATAGTTTGTGGGCCTTATCAAAAGCTTTTTATACATCTAAAGATAGTATTGCTAAATCTTCACTGTTCCTGTTTAAATTTATCAAATCCACTACCAGCCTGATGTTATCTGCAGCTTGTCTCATCTTTATAAACCCTGTTTGGTCATTTTTAATAATAGTTGGTATTACTCTTTGCAATCTATTTGCCAATATCGCTGTTAAGATTTTCCTATCAATGTTTATCAAAGAAATTGGACGATAGTTGGCACATTGCATCAGGTCCTTGCCAGGCTTTGGAATAACAGTAATGTAAGCATGGTTGAATAATGTTGAGCTGATTCCTTCTCTAAATATCTCATCATATAACTGATATAATCTAGGTGACAGGAGATCAGTATATGTTTTATACCATTCCACTAGAAAGCCATCTAGCCCTGGTGCATTACCATTTGCCATATTTGAGATTGTTTCCCCAATCTCAACATCTGATATTGGAGACACCAGTAGTTGTTTTTGTGTGTTTTCTAGTCTTGGTAGAAAAAAAAATCCATAACCTCTTCCAGTACCTCTTCTGCTTGTCTCTTTTTAAATATAATTTCATTTTTCATTTTCATCTTTTCAACATTTTCAACTTTCATTTTCAACAAGTATTTTAGCCAAAACAACAACAACAAAGTCAAATCTTAACAGGTAAAGGGAAGTACAGTGGTGCCCCGCTAGACGAATGCCTCGCTAGACGAAGGCATTAATCTAGCGGAAGGCTGCCCCGCAAGACGAATTTGTCTATGGGGCTGCCTCGCAAGACGAATTTTATTTATTTTTTCGTCTAGCGAAAACTGCGGTTTGCATTGCCGCTTCGCTAGACAAAAAACCCGCTAGACGAAAATACTCGCAGAACGAATTATTTTCGTCTAGCGGGGCGCCACTGTACTTGTCTCAGAATGGCTTGAGATCTCGAGGGAATTTCCACAGAGGCTCTTGTAACAAACCATTTTTGCTTTGACAGGGAGCATCGCTGCTGGAAAGCCTGTATCCCAGGACAGAAAGATCACCCCAACGCCAAGAGAAATGGCCAGCTCCAAGTCGCCTCATGCTACCCTTGCAGACCACCACCCCCCCATCTCTCCATATGAGCACCTGCTCCGGGGAGTGAGTGGTGTGGACTTGTACAGGGGACACATTCCATTGGCCTTTGACCCAGCAGCTATTCCCAGAGGAATCCCCCTGGAAGCAGGTAAACATGTCTTAGGGTCAGAAAATGGCAGGAATGAAACAATCACCATGGCTGGAATATACTGAGTTATCTCGGCAGCATTACACAGCTTTGTCACTCTGCACAGATTTGACTGGGTTAGTTCTTAAGAATCTGGATGCATTGTTCAGTTTAGAACAATTTAACAGACAATGGAAAAGGAGGCCATTCTGGCAACATTTAGAGTAAAGAAGAATATCTCTGGTTTCACACACCCTGGAATAGTTGCAGCAAGAACTGGGGTGTGTGCAAGATTCAGGTAAAGAGGAGAAGAGTTTGGACATGGGTGGTAGTGGTGAACTTACAGTGAGATGCCAAAGTAGAGAGTTGAAGAAGAGATGGCTCCAAGTGCTCTTGTATTGAGATAAACTCTGCTGAAGAAAACACACAGCATGTGAAAAAGCTAATATTGTCCCTTGTCTCTGTTCTGTCCAGCAGCCGCTTATTACTTGCCAAGGCACCTCGCTCCCAGCCCTACGTACCCCCACCTCTACCCACCATACCTAATCCGCGGCTACCCAGATACGGCTGCCATGGAGAACAGGCAGACCATCATCAACGACTACATCACCTCCCAGCAGATGCACCACAATGCTGCGGCTGCCACTGCAATGGCCCAGAGGGCAGACCTGCTACGTGGCCTGTCTCCGCGAGAGCCCTCGCTAGCCCTCAATTATGCAGCAGGTCCGAAAATATGTTTGGGGTTGTGTGGCTAATTCCGGCAGGTGTTTGTGTTCGTTTGTTGCAACAAAAGCAAGAGAGATCCTTGCAGCACTTTCAGAGAACCATGTTTGTTTATAGCATAGGTTTTCATGGGCCAGACTTGGTCAGTTGCTGGACAAAGCCTGCAAAAGCATCTCCCACAATTCACTGGTTAGATTCAAGGTGTCATAGGGCTCTCTGTGTTGTTGAGACTATGAGGACTTTGTGAACATGGAGCAAGTTTCAGGCATAAGGGCCTGATTTGGCAACATTTGAAGGCATCAATCAGCTGCAACATTTTTAATGTTTCACATGATGCATGCAGATCATGAGGATCCAATGGTGCTTCTTAACTGCACCAGTAATTCTGGTGATGAAGCTTTTGCATTACCTAGAACTCTTCTGCAACACTTTCCTCAGGCCTGTTGTTTTCCCTGTTCCGCATTGCCAAGTTGCATTAAGTGTAACTGACAAGAGAGAGGTTCTTCACTGTGTTTAGTCTGCCCACTTCTTTGCCTGCCATTCTGAACAAGCTGCAGGCTGTTTGGGCGGCAGGCCTTGCCCTTCAGGTGATGTAATACCATGTGACACAGACAGAACTTGCTGCTTTCAGAAGATGGATCTCCCTAAAAAAGTTCAGGAGGCATGGGGCATACTGGAAAGCCACAAAGTGGTATCCAGTGTCCAGATTAAGGCATCCTTTCACAGCTGACACAGCACAGCTATAATGTCTTACAATGCCACAAGAGGTTACTGCTTTTTTGATACTGTACTTCTGGTACCAAGGCATAATGCTTCTCCTAACTGTCTCTCCCCCCCCCCCAATTCTCTTAGCAGGAATAATTGACCTGTCTCAAGTGCCACATTTGCCTGTGCTTGTGCCCCCCACCCCGGGCACTTCTGCTGCCTCCATTGACCGGATCACATACATCCACAGTGCCCCCCAGGCTTTCACTAGCCGACACAGCAGCTCTCCACTCTCCCCAGGTAGGCTGATTCTTGATATGTTGCTGAAATTCATTAGGTGCTTCTTTAAGAGCCTGAGTTAACACACACACACAAACACACACACACACACACACACACACGTGCACTCTCAGCCTAGAAGAACATAAGGGACATGGAGAGGAGGAAAATAAGAAACAGCAACACATGGATATGCCCAAAAAAGGAACACAAGCAAAATTAAGCGGCTAAAATTGCAGTACATTAAAATGGGTATGTTGTTTTATATCTGAGTGTCCTCAGATGTTTCAGGCTGCAGTTTTCTTTGGCTGCTGGGCAGGGGGGCTGCAGAATAGCTGCTTTAATATTCAGGTCAAAACATCTGCTTTCTGAGCATGTTTAGACTATGTGTTTAATGATTCATAGGAGGCCACACACACCTGACCAAGCAGACAGGACCTTCAGTTTCTGAACGGGAGCAAGAACGAGACCGAGAGCGGGAGAAGGAGCGCAAGAAGTCGGTCTTAGCAGCCACAACCACTGTGGAGCATGCCCCCATCTGGAGACCAGGTTGGATCACATTCCTTTAGTGACTCTTGGGGGGGGGGTAGCGGGGGAATTTGCCTGGCAGGGACTTGGTTACGTTCTTCTTGTTCAACTGTATTTCGTTTGGATTTTCCACATCTAGAGTTTTCACAGTGCTTCTTTGTGTTTTGTGGCAGGCACAGACCAAAGCAGCAGTCGGCCGTCAGCTCACTCTCACAATCACAAGCACTCCCCTGTCTCGCCCCGCACCCAGGAAAACATCCAGCAACGCCCCAGCGTGTTGCATAACACAAACATGAAGATGATCCCTTCGGAGAACCTTGCCCCCTCAGTTCTGCGGTATGTCAGAGATGCGTTAACAGCCTTTTTGGTTCCTGGCGTGCCGTGGGCAGGGTTGCTCAGCACATGTTTTTATTATATATTTTATTTTATCTATTAAATTCCTATACTGCCCTTCATCCAAGGATCACAGGTCGATTTACACATTGCTGATTGGGGCCTTGCAGGGAGGAAATTGCATTGGGTGCAGATCATGTTGCAAAGATGACATTTTAGTGTCATGGCTAAGGTAGCACGCGGGGGATGTGGCAGAGGTTTGTAGCATATATATACACACCTGAAACATTCAAAGCCCACCCTTCAGCCTAAAAGGGTCCCCAGGGGAGCATACAACAAACAATTTAAACAGCAGGAATAATAACACTCAAAGCCTGGCAAAGAAAATAAAAATAAAGCTTCCACATCACCCAAAAGCCAGCAGAGAGGAGGTTACGAAGGCCTCTCAAGGGGTGAGCAGTCCATAATCAATATTGCCACCATTTTAAAAAATGATTTGTGTGGGGAGCGGGGAAGACTTTTCTCCCTCTCCCCTCAAACTAGAACAGGGCTGGGGAGCCAATGGCCCCTCCAGGTGTTGTTGTGACTATAACTCCCCAAATCCTGGACCACTGGCCTTGCTGCCCAGAGCTGATAGGACTTGGAGGTTGACAATGTCTGGAGGGCTTCAAGGTTCAAGACCAGGACAAGTGGTCCAAGAGGAACAAAAGGAAATCCCAATGCCAGTGTTGCTCACTGAAACTAATGGGCCTGATATATTCATGTCAATTAATGTCAATGTGGTCTACTCTGAGTAGGACTAGCACTAGATACAGCCCATAGTACATAATTAGTTTTGCACCTTGCTGTCCAAAGAGGTGCTGATTGCTGGTTGGTTAGATGGCTTTCCAAAAGAGTGGATAAATACATGGAGGACATGAAGCTCTGGCAGGGTCCTAGAGCCTCCCATCTCCTTCCCGAGCTGCACAAGTGCTAACTAGGCTTGGGGAAGGAGGTGGGAGGACTCTAGGACCCTGCCAGAGCCCTCATGTCTCCTGTCCCAAAGTCTAGTTAGTGCTTGCCCAGTTGTGCAGGGGAACCAGTCGTACTGCCCTAAATCCGCCTCTGCCCCCACCCAAAAACTTCCCAAAGGTTTCTTACTTTGGCCTTCTGCTCTTCAGATCCACCTCCTCCTCTGCTACCACATCCCCAGTTCGCTCCTTGGATACTCATCGGTATCATCACTGCGCAGCTCCGTAGGTTGGGTTGGACAGCTATACCTCTATGATGGATCCTGCCCACATGCAGAAGGGGGCCTCTAGAGCCCAGGATGTCAAAGCGGAGCGGCCTCAGGCAGACAGCACCTGTTCTCCTCCAAGCTGCCTGCTGGTGGCGGCCTGGAACAGTCGCCTTCACCTGTTAAAGCCATGGAGCCCAGGCCTTTATCCTCCTCTGGGCCAGGTCCAACCCACCTGTATAGCAGAGGACAGGGGAAAAGCCACCCTCAGCACCACCCGCCCCTGGACCAGTCGCTGCACGCGTTTCGGCCAGTTGAGCAGCCCAGTAGAGGAAAGAGTAAAACCTTTTCATACAGGAGCAGGAGCTCCGAGCACTCGGTAAGACCACCATGACAGCGGCCAGCTTCATAGATGTGATTATCATGCGGTCAAATTTCTTGCGATAAGGGGAAGCGAGAGAGAAGCTCGCTAAGTAACGACGCCAATAGCGATGGTAAGAAATTGGAGGGGGAGCGGGGTGGTTCTTCCAGTTTGTGGCCTTAAAAACACACACAAATACCTTTTTCCCCTGAAGACCCTTCTCACCCATCAATTTTTTTAAATTTGATTTTTGCATTTGTGGCGACGGCCTGTTTTATTTTCATGTGGTGTCTCATATGAAGGCTCTTACTCGTGTATTTATTTCTCCTGCCATCTACATGCCTTCTTAGGTTTGGTTTTGTTTGTTGCTGCTGCTGTTATGCATATCATTCAGTTCCTGGTACATGGCTGTGATTGTGATGGGCAAAAGGAGGTGGCTGAAGGAAAACATGAATGAGAGTGTGATGGGCAACAGTACTGTATGCTGCATGGATACTTGGGATTGAGTTTGTTTTCAGGGGCTTTAATTATTCTCTGCTCCAAATTCCAAAGATTTACATTTTTGAATAAATTGCATGGTTTGCTGTGTTTGTATGATTATATATGGATCATAGCATGTATATTTTGTGTTTGGCATTGGGCAGTAGTGGGGCAGGAATGGGGAGCCTGTGTGCCTCCCAATGTTGTGGAACTACAGCTGTTACCATTGGTCATGCTGGCTGGGGCAACATCCTGGAGGGGGCCACAGGTTCCCCATCCCTGTCATAGGTTATTGCCTACATAATTCAGATGGGCACCAGGGGCTGTGACAACCGTCCTGCTCCCTGCCTCTGAAAGGTCAGAGTCTATACCAAACAGGTAGCCCCACCTAGGAGAAGGAAAACTGATCCTAAACCTCCACTGCCCTTGCTGGATCTCTGGGAGAAGAAAAGGCCAAGGAGTAACCTTACACAAATCTTGAGTGGAATCCCTAAGGATGGCGCTTTGTGTGCTTTTTCCGGCAACATCTGCAGCCAAGCTGGTGCCAAATGTATACCTCTGCTTTCCTTTGGACCACATCAGTGAGGCTTAGAGTGGGGTTTTGTCATCTGGGCAGCCCAGGTCCTCCGTGCATACTGCCCACACATGCTTGTGCCCCACGGAGGACACTTTGGGGCTGCTAACACAGCAGTTTGACCTCAACTCTGAAGGCCCACTCCGTTGTGTCTCGAGACAGACAAATGCCAACACACAATACATGCATCTAGGACTTTTTTATGGCAGTTACAATCTCCAAAGTTTCCAAGCTCTGAAGCACGTTCACATCAGACTACACCCTAGCTCTGTATATCTCTGCCAATGAAATGACATCTTCTGAAAGTTCAGAAAGTTAAGCTGGTGCATAGTACTATGGAGGTTCCTTCTGAATTGAGCCTAGAAGTGATTTGGCAAGCTTTTGAGCTGTAAGTACCACTGGGGTAATATGATCAGAACAGCTCATGCCAGACATCACTCTGGCTGCTGTGTTATGAACCAGCTGAAGCTCCCAGGCACTTCTCAATTGCAGCTCCAAGTAAAAACTTATATAATAACCCGGCTTGGATGTGGCTAGGGCATGAATGGCAGCAGCCAGGTCCAGTTTCTTTAATATGGGACACAACTTGGCACACCAACTAAGCTGATGGAAAGCCAAAGCTGTAAGTAGAAGACTTAGGGTGTAAAGCACTTGAGCTGTAAGGATGCAGATGCTTCCACAGGTGACAGAAAATTCACTTGCGTTGCAGGGGGTTGGATTGGGTGGCCCCCAGGCCAGAGGCGGAAGAAGCTGCTCCGCCACCTGGAGCGGCAAACACATCGTGCACCCGAGGGTGGGGCGTCGCTATGTAGCGTGCATGCACAGCGTAGCTACATACGGCGCATGCAACGGCGCCTCCCAAGCCGCCCAGTAAAAAGCCTCGCTCCGCGGCTTGCTCGCTCACCCGCTCGGCGCTTTGCTTCCTTCCCGCTCAGGCTGTGGGCAGAGGCGAGGGGCGGCCAGGGAGGGGGCGTCAGTGCCCAAGAGAAGCGTCCCCTCCCCTCCGCCTGAAGCCTGGGCGGGAAGGAAGCAAAGCGCCGAGCGGGTGAACGAGCAGGCCGTGGAGCGAGGCTTTTTACCGGGCGGTGGGGCAACGGCGCCCCCCCTCCCAAGTCTACAGCGAGTCTGGAGAAAGGGGGAGAGCTTTGCCAGCGGCCCAGACGGGCCGTCATGGCCGTCGCTCGCTGTTGGCTTGAGAGTCGCGGGGGTCGCGCCGAGTGTCACCCTGCCCCAGGATCCCTGCTTCCAACTAGATTCTGTGAGATTTGATTATTTATCTCTTTTTGAGTTGCATTTTGCTTTGAGAGCAGCCACATGTTATACCTACAGCTTCTCTACTTAGTTTTGCTTCCTGGTGTGTCAGCCCCTGGCTTTCTTTCTGTTCAGGAAAGAAGAACGAAGAAGCAGGCGCATTTGCCCCCTGTGCCCCTTTCCTCTCCTTCCACCAAGTTTAGAACACAGAGACAAATTGCTTTTGAACCACCAGGAGCCGAGCAGGCATGGAAACCAGTTGTAGGTTTTTATGGCTGTCAGGAAAGTCTTTTAAGGGTTTCTTTTGTCCATCCCTCTGTTAAATACAGCACAAATCCTTTGCAACTGCTGCATTAGTGCTTCGAAGGAAAGAGTGTTGTTGCCATTTTAAAAGACCCTTTGCTCTCTTTCATGCCCTCCAGGTTTCCATGGAAGCTACAGCCCTGATGGCATAGAAGCAATAAGTCCCGTGAGCTCGCCCAGCACGCTCCATGAGAAAGGGGCAAAGCCATCCCAGGATGCTGAGAAAGGGCGCGGGGCAGAGCATGACCCGCGGCTGAAGCAGCCAGGTGAGGGGACTTCCTGGAAAGGAAGGGCCACTGTACACCTAGTGAACATTGGTTGCATCACCTCTTTGCCCCCAAAGCACCACCAATAGCAGGAACAGCCCAACCTGACACTCTCCAGGTGCTCTGGACTACAACTCTCAGCACTCCTGACCAGCGGACACATTGGCTGATGAGATTTGCAGTCCACACCATTTGAAGGGCACCATGTTGACTATCTCTGCTAGTCAGCACATAGCATTGATTTTACTACGGCTTGCAATCTTCAAATCAAATTGTCACCTCTACAATGTTTGACGTATCATCACTGGCTCTTAGCGTCAGTTTTTGCTTGTCTGCCTTTGCTTGCTTTATACGTAAGGGATTATTTTTCTTGACTTAAAGGAAAGGGGAGAGCACTGGAAATGGATGGCCTATATGAATTTTAAAAGGAGCAGCAAGCATCTGACCAAGATGAATTTCAGGTGTCTTAACTCCTCCTGGGCTGCTCTGCCCATTTTTCTCTTTCCTCATAGGTTCTCTTAAGCCTTCTGCGGCAGAAATCTCACAGATACAGCAGCTCCACCAGCTCCCTGAAGACCGGCAGTCTCCGAGCCAGCCATTCCAAGGGTCGCAGAGCACCAAAGGCCACCAGCGGGTCGTCACGTTGGCTCAGCATATCAATGTAATTAGCATTAGTCACTTAGCTTCCCGAGGGATGCTGCACAGGCTTGGATGGGGAGGGCTAAAGCCGTGCTTGTTTGGAAAGAGTCCATAGCACACAAAGCCTTGCAATCCCAGGCTAGGTTTAAGCAGAGCTCCCGAAAACACAGTAATTTTCTATTAGAAGGAATTATCCATGCAGCCCCTTCCAAGACTCATCCATGGAGCAGACTTTGTCTCTGCTTTTAAGCTCAGAATAAATGACTTGGAGGTTGCGGCATGGCTGACTCTGTCCAGATAAAACATTTTCATTCAAAGTTTAAACTGCCCTGCAGTTGTAAAGCATTATGTAGCACCAGCTAACAACATAAAATAGCCGACTCGACTGCCAAAAATGTGGATTTATTTACTTATTGTTTCATAAAATTTATACACCACTTGATTGTGAAAAACCTCAAAGCAGTTTACAAAATGATAAAACAGTAAAATCGAGAAAAAATTACAACCCTGCTTTAAAACATGCAAAAGTTATAATACTAAAACAGATTAAAGTTACCTCAACTTTCTAAGCACATGGGTAGACTTGGCTAAACAATGAAGTTTAGAATCATAGAGTTGGAAGGGACTTCAGGGTCATCTAGTCCAGCCCCCTGCAGTGCAGGACTCTCAGCTAAAGCATCCATGACAGATGGCCATCCAACCTCTGCTTAAAAATCTCCAAGGAAGGCGATCGTACCACTGTCAAACAGCTCTTACTGGCAGAAAGTTTCCCCTGCTGTTTCGCAGGCTCCGAAACGAAGGTGCCTGCTTGGTGTCATTTTAGGCAGTGAGCTCCAAAGTGTGGGTGCTGCCAATGTCTTTGCTTGTGAATGGAAAATTTCCTCCTGTGTGTTTTGGTGAGCCCTGGAGCTCCTTGGAAGTTGCTCAGGGGTTCCTCGGTGAGCAGATCTGGAATGGCAGGCAAGTTTCCCTGACAGCCAGCCTTGCCCACCATTGCAGCTAATATTATTATTATTATTATTATTATTATTATTATTATTATTATTATTATTATGCAAGCTGGGAGCTAGCTCTGTTCTGCTGTGCCCTCTCAGTCCACACAGGGCAGTGCCGAGGCCCAAGTGGGCATAAGAGCATTCAACCTTAGAACCAGGGGTAGGAATCTCTCTCAGCCCGACGTCCTCATTCCCTTCTAGGCAGCCTCCCATGTGTGGCCTGGGTGGGTGTGATCTGGGGAAATTCCCGAGGGCCAGATAGAGGGTTGCAGGGCCTCATTTGGCCCCTAGGCCTCAAGTTGATAAACCCTACCCTGGAGCACACCTCAAAGTCCAGACATTGTTCCACAGTAGGCACACAGGCTTCATTGAGGAAAGTTTGGAAAGGACTGCCAGAGAGTGAGCCATTCTTCCCCAAATAAGAGATCTGGTTTTCCCTGCTACATTTTTGATGAGGAATCTCTTCTGGCTCTGCAACCATGCAGGGGCCAGACTCTTGTGGTTGGTCTTTCTTTGTTCTGTGGCAGCCCTTTGAGTTCCCGCCCCCAGAAAAGAGAGGGGAAAGTGCATAGATCCCCTTCCAGCATCTGCATGGGCCAGATTGCAGCACACCACCACACAACTGGTGCTCACACACAGCCAGTGTCTTGGAGCGGGAGCACTCACATGCCACCTGCATCCTAAGCCTCTCTCACAGCAGGCTGCTTGGACCGCACAAGGAATGATCTGAAGACAAAAGCAGAGCTGTGTTCTCTTCTTGCAGGAGGTTATCACCCAAGACTATACGCGCCATCATCCCCAGCAGCTTAACTCCCACATCCAGGCCCCTATGTACCCGTTCCCAGGGTCTGTGCTGGATCTTCGGCGAACTCCTAGTGAGGCTTACATTCAGCAGCAGCAGCAGCAGCAAATGGAGCACATCCCTGCTTCAAGAATCTCCTCCGAAAGTGAAGAAAGCAAGAGGTGAGCCCCCTTCGTCCCTGTCTCTTTGCCATTAATTGCTTGTTGCTTGGATTTCTGTCTCGCCCCATTCTGATACCTCTGGTGTGTTCCGGCCAAAGTTACGGACTTGAAAGGCCCTTTGCTGGGGCGAGAGGGGAAGGCACGGGGTTCCACTGAAGCAAATGGGATTTAAGATCAGGGAGATTGTGTCCTAAGCTCGGGCAGATACAGAATCCAAACCCAAAGGAGCACAGGTATCATCAGTGAAACTTGGGGGCCTTGGGAGAGGCAATATCCATGAGCTGCAAGCATCCCCTCACCTCCTCCTCCCCCAGGAGCAAAGGAAGCCAGATGCAATTCCTGTCTGCTGGATTCTAGCTCTGCAAATCGCAATCCAGCAAGGCCCGCCCCCTCCCAATCTGTGAATGATAGAGAAGGGATCCTTTGAGCTGAGCCCCAGAACCACCCTGCTTGCCTTCCATACACTCCCCAAGTCAAGTTTCATAGGAGCACAGGAAGCTGCTAATGCTAAGTCTGTGCAGCCTGCCTTGACTGGCAGTGGCTCTCCGAGATTTCAGGCAGAGTCCTCTCACAGCCCTACCTGGAGGTTTCGGGGACTGGACCGGGGACGCCTGCGTGCAAAGCTGCAGCCCTTCCTCTTGGACCGAATCTCAACAGTAAGGGAGTTCCACAGATGTGGAGCAACAACTGAGAATGCCATCTGCACGCCTTCCTCTTACAAACTCCGTGCACAGACGTCATGGACTGGAGGATGCCCTCTGAGTGTTGCTCCAGTGAGCGGCACCAGCCAGCGATGAGGGAGCAATTGCAGGACTTGGAGCTACAGTTTATATTCTGATGCAATAGAAGCTCCTGTCTGTTTTGGACTAGCAGTAATTGGAACTGGCATTATTCTTTCTTTCCCCTTCCTCCCCAGAAATCATTTTGCAGCTTTGATTAAGAGCACCAATCACCACAGTCACACTCACACTGTATAGTAGTGTCCAGTTTCAATGTAAGGAAATCACAATAGGATATGGAGAGGAAAGCCCAGACTATTTAAAGCCTTGCAGGTGTGGGGTGGTGTTGTTTTGCCTCAGCCTTCCCCATAGCGATCGTCCATTTCTTCCAGTGCAATTCTGTCACTTTTCTGGCCACTCTAAAAATTGGAGTTTTCTGCCCCACCCCTTTACCTACCCCAGCTCTTCTGTGTCAGAAGGAAAAGAGAACAGTGTGGTTCACAGAGTCATGCTGCTTGCTTCCTCAGGTCTCCTGAACAGATCAGAACACCTGCTCCGAACAACTGCATAGAGCCCGTCTCTCCACCAGATGGGGTGGGAGAAGCCGATCACATGCGAAATGCCGCATATCCCATCCTGTATCGAGAAGGGGAACAGCTGGAGCAGAGGTAACGGAGGCAGCAGGAAAGTGCAGCAGCTGGGCTGTCCAGTGGGAGTTTTCTGAGGATGATCCCGCCTCCCCACTCCACCCATTTTGTATTCTCTGCTGGGCAGCCAGTGATTTTTGTCATTCTCTTCCAAACAACACTAGCTCTGTGGTTGGGCAGTCAGGCTTTTCAATTGTGCATTGAATGCTGGACATCCCAGTTTGGTTAAAATCATCTTCTAAAGCTGCCTTACTCTTTCAGAAACCAATCATTCAATGCATCCAGCATTTATTAGGGGAAACAGATGGGATCTCTTTAGATCAGTGGCATGCTTAGGCATGGTTGTGGGAAGCATAGGAAACTACCTTACATGGAGTAAGACCACCGGGTCCATCTAGCTCAGTATTGTCTATACTGACTGGCAGCAGCTGCCAAGGGTTTCAGACCAGGAGTCTTTCCCAGCCCTACCAGGAGATGCTGGGGATTGAACTGGGGGCCTTCTCATGCAAACCAGGTGCTCTTCCACTGAGCTATGTCCCTGCTAACGTGGCAGCCTGTGGGCTCACCTAAACCACCTGTGTGCATTGTGCACAGTGTATAAGTGAGCTAGGTAGGTGTGTACGTGTGTTACTGTTAGGGCTCATCCACACCTCCGCTTGTCCCATGCCTAGAAAGCATGGGGGCAGCAGTTTTCCCTTTGCCCCACTCATTAAAAACACATTCTTAAGCTTAAAATTGGAGCAAACTCGAATTGCCATTTTCCATAGGAGGAAAGCAGCAGGCAGGAGAAAGTGTGGACCAGCCGTTTCAGGGTATTTATTACCCTTCCAGGATCAATCAAACTCCTTTATAGGCGTAGTAAGAGTATGTCAGCACAGGTGACAAAACATAGTTGGAGGTACTTTAGGATAAAACTGTTCAGACGTTGTGAGATACAAAAGTGGCTCCTAGGACCTATGGTGATGTCATTTCATGATGTCACTCAAAAATCTTGCCACATTCTCCACAACATCATTCCTACAATTATTCAACAGATAGGCCACCCCCTTCCAAAAACATGTATTACTTTTAGTGTGAGACTGCTAGTGGATTAGGAGGTTGGGCCACTTGTTATTTTAGAGAGAAATCCTGGGATACATTTTGTGGTCAGGGCTCTGTAGGCCGAACATGATGGTATCAGGATTCCAACAACATCAGTTTGATGGGCTTTCAATTGTGCAGGATGGGCTCCAAATCTCCAGGAAACAACGTGCAACCACCAGCCTTCTTCAGCAAACTGACAGAGAGCAATTCTGCTATGGTGAAGTCCAAGAAGCAAGAGATAATCAAGAAACTGAGCACGAACAGCAGGAGTGAGGCAGAGTACAGTAAGGACTTCTCTGGGCTGGGATTTTATTCCTGTTATCTGGGGGGGGGGGGGCAGGAGTAATGGAGTGATGGTTACAGTTGGGGCTGCAGTGTTGAGACAGTTAATCAGATTTAATCAGCTAAAATATTCTGATTGACCAAAAGAGTTTCCCTGATGAATTGGTCAGCTTATTTTAATTATTTTTATGCATGTACGTGTAAAAGCTGAAGATTGCAAGTGTCATTTTTAGAAGGGATATTTGAGTGTGAGAGTGAACAGGGAATGTCATGGCACATGCATCAAAATATTAAAAAGTAATTATTTCATTACATAATGCAGGTTTATTCAAATATAATCAAATAAATCAATTGACAAACAACAACCACAACATCTCTTGCCCACCCTTCACTGCAAGGTCCCAAAGTAGATTGCAACAATATAAAAATAAAATCAGGTAAAACAGTTAACAGGTCGGAAGAAAAGGGTGGCCTTAATATAGGTAAAGGTAAAGGACCCCTGGATGGTTAAATCCAGTCAAAGGCAACTGAAGTGCGGCACTCACCTCGCTTTCAGGCCGAGGGAGCACTGGCATGCTTTCAAACTGCTAAGTTGGCAGAAGCTGGGGCAAAGCCACGGGAGCTCACCCCATCGCACAGATTCAAACCGCCAACCTTTTGATCAGCAAGCCCAAGAGGTTCGGTGGTTTAGACCACAGCACCACCTGCTCCCTTATGAACTCAGGGCTCATCCATACTGTTGTTTAATGTGGATAGTAAGCTTCTTATACACCCATTAACTCCCTGTTGTTAATATAACTCACCCTCCCAATCACTGCCTTCCCATACTTTCCCTTCCCCCAGTCCAGATTTTCCTATGCCCTCTTTGTTTCGGAGAATCCCTGGCATGAGAAAATCCAAACTGAGGGAGAGGAAAGTGTGAGAAGGCAGTGATCATGGGAAGCTTAGTATCCACATTAAGTGGCAGTATAGAGGAGCCCTGGTTTCATTTGCTAAGAATGTCATAAACTGATGAGTGCTGTCAGTCCTGCCTGAATCTGGCCCCATCCGCACGATACATTTAAAGCACCTTAGATAGTTACGACTTCCCTCAAAGCATCCTGGGAACTCTAGTTTGTTAAGGGTGCTGAGAGTTAGTTGTTAGGCAACCCCTATTGCCCTCACAGGACTCCACAGGGATTGATTCACTCTGGAAATTGCAACTCTGTGAGGGGGACAGGAGTTTCCTAACATCTCTCTGCACCCTGGGCAAACTACAGTTCTAGGGATTCATTGGGCAGAGTCTTGACTGTTTGAAGTCATGTGATCCTGCTTCCAATGTACAGTGCAGATGGGGCCTCTGACTTAGCCAGGTGGCTGCTTTCGAACCTCTAAAGAGCTCAACCCTACCTGGAGTCCCCGTGACAGTGGACAATTTATATTTGAAATGCTTCCCATCTGCTCATTAACTACAAATTGATCGGTATTTTAATGTATCCTAAAATGCTAAGCAGTCACTTTCAATTTTATCCGAGCCACTCTTAGAACAATTGTGTTGGACAAGAGAGTTAAGAGATGTTCCTCTTTATATCGCCAGCATCCCAACTGCATCATCATGGCTTCTTCAAGGAGTGGCAGCCGAGTCCTGCAGCCTCTCACTTGCATTTTCCCCCATAGAGGTGGGAAATGAAGAAAAATGGCTAGTGCCTTGTATTAGGCAAGGGGTTCTGTACTTTCAAGGACAACAAACCCAATTCCATCTTTGCTCTCCAAGATAAAAAGTATTGGGCTTTTATGCAACTCCTCCTGTTGGAATGATTGGGAGTTTACAGGAGTTTGAGTCTATAATTAGCCTACCTGGGAATGTGACTTGTGCTTGAGGTTCTCTCTTTCCCCCCCCCTCCAGATGTCGGGCAACCTGGAACAGAGATCTTCAACATGCCGGCCATTACTGGAACAGGTACAGCTGTGCTTCCTCTCCATCCTGCGTCTGACTCTCCCATTCCACACAGGACTCTGCAGATCACAAATGCCTTCAGATAATTTAAGCATTACAAATGTGGCCGTGCAGTCTCATTGGGCAAAGTGTCAGACTCCTGATAACTCAGCCATGTTCCTGAACAGCTGTACAAGGCAGCAGAAGACAGTCATGTGGAAGTAGTGGTGGAAGGAGCGTCATTTGCCATTTTGTATGAGACCGGTTATCAAAGAACTCCCTTTAAGGCACCTATGGGGAAATGGGGAAGTCAACCCAGGAAGACAGGGTGGGGAGCAAATCATAGGCTGGATTTAATTTAATGTTTTATGTTTCTACAAAGAACACTCTTTCTCTTCCATATCATTCAGTCTCTCTTAAAAGTTTTATTTATTTTGGTTCCTGTTGCCCTGGGAATGATTAGCAAGCCACTGACCCACAATGCCTCCTCTGGTCTTTGTGCATTGCCGCACCTTAACTGCATGGCTTCTAATGACTCACAATCGCAATACCAACACACACACACACGCACACATGTGTTTATTCAGCCTGTCTCCCATACAGAAGTGCTTTTGTCATCACAGCCTCCACCATCAGAAAGTGGAATCAAGCTGGAAGGATGCAGATTGGGTGGGAAGGTTGGATTTTGGGAAATCCAAGCAGCACAGTAGAAGGAATGGGTTGCATCCAGTATAAGCCTTCCTGACACTTAGACCCATTGAAACTCATGAGCATGATGTATAACTTAATGGGATACAGCCCAATGATTCCCATGTATACTAAGGATGGAAACGATGACAATAATCCACTTCCAGATTATGTATCAGCAGTTTCTCCTGTGAGGCATAGAAGTTGGGCATCACCTGCCTCCTTCCTTCTGTTTGGCATCCTCCTTTTTCTAGTGACAAAGTTTGCTTTTCGGTTAGAAAGGATAAATTTAGAGGAATAATAATAATTTTATTATTTATACCCCGCCAATCTGACCAGCACACATAAAACATAATAACATGCCAAACATTAAAAGTAAGATGTGTGTGAGAGAGGAAGGGGGGGGGGTGTGAATGAATGAATGAAAGCAAGCAAGCAAGCACTGATTTTTTTTAAAAAAAAGGATGTTGGCAAGGGGAATCCTTTGAGAAAAGGGAATTGACAAAAATCTGATTTGAAAAATATATTCCTTCTATTCAAATTTCCATCCCTTTCATTTGGATCAAATCTTTTATACCAAGATTATTTTTTGAATGAAGACACTCATATCGATGCCCACCTAACCCCAGAGAGATTAGCTTTCCTGGTTGTCCATGCCAACCTGCCCAAGTAGGAAGGTGAACTTGCACATCTGCAGTGGAGGTCTATGTAATATGGTCTGCGGACATCCAGCATCTCACTGACACTCAATTGCAAAAAAGTGTTTTTGGTGACATCTGGAAGTTACAGCATCCCACCCCTTTCAGCAAGACTTATTTCCAGCAAGTATGCTCAGGAATGAGCCTGAAATGTTCTTAGCCTGCTGCTCTCCCTGGGAGAACAGAATTCTTTTGCAGGTCGGTAGCGATTTGCTCTCAGAGTATTTTCTCCCATATGAACTCACTTGTGCTGTGATAGAATGTGGTTTACACTGCTCTTTCTGCTACTCAGTGCTGTGTTTAAGCACGACCAGAAGCAGTGATGCCACGCAACTAAAATTCCTCCACTTAGAGGAAACGGAGCCTGTCATGTCACAGCCTCAGTTAAATGCCCTGTTCCCTGGTGATTTGCATGAGCACACGTGTTAACATTTCTTCAGCTCATGCTGCTGGGAAGGCACCAGGAGAAGCATTCCTTCCTCCTTGGGACTGCTCTGTGTCTGAATCAGCCCAAAGGATTGGATTCAATCTGTTGAAACTAATGGATATGACTAATTTAGTTCCATTAATTTCAGTGGATCCAATCTAAGTAGAATTTAGTTGGAAAACAACCCAAGGTTTCCCCACTGGATGTGAAACTGGCATACACAGTCCTCATTCTGTGTGTGTGTGTGTGCGTGTGTGTGTGTGTGTGTGTGGCATTCCAGAAACAAAGATCTGTGAGTAGTTTCCGCTTCCTTTTTGGTGTCCCTGCAATCTCCTTGGGGGCAGACGAGAAGCTGGCTGTGCCACAGGGTTTGGGGGAACCAAGAAGACAGCTGGACAGAGTTTGTTGCTTTGCAAGAATGTGCTGACTGTTTGTTTCTTCCCTTCTCCCTTGTCGCCTTTCCTCCTCCCCTCTTCCCCCCCAACCCAATTTCTTATTTGTTTCCCCGTTCCCCCGACCCAATTTCTCCCCCCTCCCTCCTTTCTCCTTCCACACCTCCCAGGGTTAATCATTGTAGGAGCCAGTCGGTCCAAGAAAACTCCAGTACCAACATGGGGTGGAGGGCAATTATTAGAAGGCCCTAATGGGTAAATATGACGAGCATTGGGACGAGCGCTCTCCTCTCAGTGCCATGCTTTTAACCCTCTGAATGCCAGTGCAAGCTTGCCCGCTGCTATGCCTGTAACCACTGCTGACGGACGGATTGACGACATGCACTCCTCCTTGCCAGGTCTGCAGCCCTCCCCCCTTGGTTGCCCTTTTCGCTGTGTTATTAAACCCTTTCTTTGTGCTGTTAACCCCCCTCTCTTTGTCTTTTCAGTGGTTTTCGTGTCTCACCCCCACCCCAGATCCTTTCTCTTTAAGCTTTTGGGCATTTACTTCTGTTCCCATTTTAATTACACTGATTAATCTCAGTTCCTGGTTTGATAAGAAGCACTTTAATTTGGTGGGCTGGAACTGCCATTTTGCTTCCTCTGAAACACTGACCATTGGTGCTGTCCTTTCTTTTTGGGTGGGGAGGGGTGCAGTTGTCAGAAAGGCTGGGGGGGTTTGAAGATGCTGGGTCATGGAAAAAAAGCAGGAAATCCCCCAACTCCTCTTCCAGGCTTGCTGGGAAGAGCCAGGATAAGTGAAGGGAGGGTGCAAAGGAAGGGTGTGAACAAACATGTGTTATGTTCAGCTGTTTTCTTACATCATGCTGTCAATATACACATTTACAAATGCAGACTTGCGAAAGTGTGTCCATGGTTTCTCTGTTTGCTCCTGCCTTTTGTTTGTTGTGTCCCACCCTCAGAAAAACAGAGAAGGAAATGTTTCCTCCTCCCACCACCCACGTTTCCTCACCTAGTACAGCAACAGAGATCCTCGCAGCACAGCAAGTCAATCTATGGCTTACTGGGACCGCACATCATGTGGGCGCCAATGGAGCAGCCACTTTGCTCCTTCCCAATCCTTTTTACTGCCATGCTGAGCTAAGCCACAGTTCAGCTCAGCATATCATCTGAGCCAGGGGGCTGTGGTTAAACACTCTCCTCGCTAACCAGAAGCTGAAACCATGAACAAACCTTGGCTCCAACTCATGGTTAGTGGAAGAGAGGGCTTAATCACAAGCTCCAGTTCAGGCAGACAGCTAAGTCAAACCTCGGCTTTGCACAATGTAAGAGTAAGAAGGACCATCAAGCACAAAGCTGTTGCAAACTCCTCTCTGGGAGCCCACACATCTTTGCGATTGTGGCATGCCATAGGTTTACCTTGCTGTGCTGAACAAACCATTTGTGCATGTGAAAGCAGCCTTTTCCGGGGTATTATATGCCAGACCAGGAATGCACACCCATGTTGCAAGTGCTGCCTGTTTGCACCATGTTGGCTTTCCACAGAACGTGCATTTGGTAGCACATCCCCGTGCAAGGTGCCTGTTTGGGTGTACACCAGAGGATGTTCCCATTAAAAGCAACGCAGTGCAGATAAATCACACTTGCGCTAAGGTGTGCATTAGATCTTGGAGATCTGGTCCTAGTTGTTCTCTGTCCCCAAAAGGGAACCAAGGCTAAGTGCCCACAGCCTTAAAGAGGGACCTCTTTCCATGAATGCCTGACATCTATCTATTAGGTACCAAAAGGAAGGGACGCACCCTATGATGTGCTGGGGGAGGAGGGAGCAGTTTTCATTTTGCATTATGGGAACCTGAATCTCGTAGCAGTTTGCCCATCGGCCACATACTGAATTTGCAGCCAGTTTTTGAGTGGGAAGGATTTAATACCTGTGTTTCCCAGCTTTCTAAATCTGCCTTGCTATCTGCTCAGCATTGTTTTCCTGTTCCTGTCACTAAAGAGCCCCTTTTAGGGCACCAAGCCCTCCCTAGTCATTTGAGAACACCTGGCCACCATTTGGTTGTTTGAATGGTGCTTCTTTTGTCAGGAGGAGGGAAGCCAAAGATTGCTGCCAGAGCCAACAGCCGCAAGGCCAAGTCGCCAGGACCAGGCCTGTCCTCCTCTGAGAGGCCGCCATCTGTGTCATCTGTGCATTCAGAGGGAGACTGTAACAGAAGGACACCTCTCACCAACCGCGTCTGGGAGGACAGGCCGTCATCTGCAGGTAACAAGGGAAGGAATCTGTTTGTGCCATGTTGGCTGCATCTAGTGGCTGGAAACAGTCAGGAAGCACTTTGGTTGGTGTGTTAGCAAGTACAAGGATGTGAGGAAATGAATTCCAGGGAGCCAGAGGCAGCAGTACAAGTGAATCCCTCTGATGGATTCTTACAAGAAACCCTAATTGTCTTAGCCAGAACTTTATTGGCTGCTTTACCTTGACCGTCAAACCAACCGAGGTATGTTGATTATTTGTAGTTAGTAATTGCAGAAGTTATCAAATAGGGTCTGAGTTCTGTTACAATTTGCTGGAAGACATCAACAGGATTTGAAGACCTGGTCATAAAAAAATTGACAGAAACTCGACAGACAATTGCTATAGAGTGTATCTCGGATAGCGCTGCTCAATCTGTGAGACGATTTCAGTCTTTACACGCCCCGTATTTATCCACTCACACTTGCAGATTCAGTTGTAGCTATGTGTTCTATTAGAGGACATAGGGACGCTGATAGTGAAAAGAGATCACTTTCTGATTGTTCTAACACTTCAAAAGTGTTCACAAAAATGATATAAGATGACAGGTCACCCTGCTGTGGTTTAGCCAGCCCATCAGTCGCCTGCCGCACAATGCAAGCAGCTGAGCCAGGCCATTGCTGCAGCCGTTTCCCCCTCTAACCAACCTTCAGTTCAGCTTACTCTATTCATGGTACCTTCATCTTTCTAGAGCTTTCTCATTGACCCAGTTTAGATGCGACTGGCCATAGCTGTCAACTTTCCCCTTTTCTTGCGAGGAATTCTATTCAGAATAAAGGAATTCCCTTAAAAAAAAGGTTGACAGCTATGCTACTGGCACTTGGGAATCTCCTGGTTAAACTGCCCAGCACCTGCTTCCCAGTTTATTGGCGGAAAAAGCCAGTCATAGGCTATGTTCTTCAATATACACCTCATGGTTGCAGCATTGAGGACCAATTGGTATAGCAATACTTTGCATGCATGACACACCTCACCTACTGCCTGCTCTCCTCTCCTCTCCATTCACATGCAGTGCAGGCTAAGGTCTAGCATCTCCAGGATGGAAATGAAACCTGGTCACCTCTGCTCCCAGCAAGAAAATCCAACACTCTTCTAAAGAGCCTGTCCTGAGGCTCTCTCTCGCTCTCTCTCGTCTCTCTACTCTCTCTCCTCTCTCTCTCTCTCTCTCTCTCTCGGGGTCCTATTGCGTTTTTTTAGGTTTGATTATTTACTCTGCTTTTAAAAATACGTTGTAATCCTCTTTGTGGGAGTTTTAACCCTTAGAAGCAAGCTGGAAATTATTAAATTAATAAAGCGCCTTCTAGAGGCGGGAAAGTAATAAATGCTAGGACCAGTGCCACATTTGGGGGGAAGTGTGCAAGAAAGAGAAGAGGGAGGCTGCTTCCTGAAGGCAGCCCTGTTTAGAGAAGTTTTTAATCTGTGATATTTTAATGTATTTTAATATTTGTTGGAAGCAGCCCAGAGTGGCTGGGGAGACCCAGCCAGATGGGCGAGGTACAAATAAATTATTATTATTATTATTATTTATTATTATTATTATTATTATTCCCTGGGAACAAAGAATTTGAGACCTTCCGGGCCAGTGGTTGGCCAACTCTTTGACCTTGCCTTGTCCTCCTGTCTCAACGCAGGTTCAACGCCATTTCCCTACAACCCGCTGACAATGAGGCTTCCCACGGGCCTGGTGGCAGCTGCCCCACCACCTCCTGCCTCCGTCCCACAGGGCAACTCCAACAGCCAGCACCACGGCTGGGAGGAGGAGCCCAAGCCGCTGCTCGTCTCGCAGTACGAGACCCTCTCGGACAGTGAATGAGAAGGGAGAAGAGGAAGCGAGACGGAGAAAAGGCCCAGCAACAAATGGACAGATATTGATAGGTTGCCTGTTGAGTTAGCCCAAGGGCTTGGGGATTGTGGCTGGCTGTCGCAGAGTGCGGCTGTCCTAGGCCAGCCGCAGGAGCAGCACTGTTCCAGTCAGCTGATACTATTTGTCACATCTGGAAGGGGAGTTGGAAAAAAAGTCTCTTCAGTTTTAAAGCCTTAAAAAAAAACACCAAGCAAATGGAACCCCTCCCAATCCTCTCTCCCAATTTGGTGCTGATACCTTGAGCCATTGCAGCAAGAAATTAAACCAAGCTAAGGGGGGGGGGGCAGCAGTGGGGAGCCCTGAAAGCTCCCCCAAGGGACTGTAACCAGTCGCTGAATCTCGGTTACTAACACTCAGGGGATTCCAACTCAGTCCTTCAGCCCAGAAGAGAGAGGGGGGATGGGGGGCCATTGGGAGAAGGTGGTGTGTGTGCTGCTTGCGTGTTCCCACCTCTGTGGCCCATCTTTCCTCTGCACACTGTAGTGGCCTGTTAATCCAGTACTTGAAAATAGGATTCATTCAGCCGCCCCTTCCTTCAACCTGCCTCTTTTTTTACCTTCTCAAGGGGTTTCACCCATGGAGTCGCATGTTGGTCGTGTAGGCAGATAAATCAGAGCGGCCCTCTGGAAGAAAGTGTTGGTTTCTTCTGTTTCTCACAGTTAAATAAGGTCGTTTCTCTCCACCCATAGAGATATATGGAGGGGAGCTTCACCTGAACTTTCAACAAATACAGATTCAGGCAGCAATGCTCTAGATGCAGGAGCCAGAGGACAAGCCAAAAAAAGGAAAAGAAAAGGAATGATTCCTTTGGAGAAGGGAATGCTAGGTTTGCATTGTAATTGAAACGAATTCCTCTATATTGGCATTAGCTGCAGATAGAGGGGGGTGGGAGTGAGGGAAGCAGCTGTTTTGAGTATGTTGTTTCTTCAAAACAACGCTGTGTATATGGTCTACAGGGTATATTTTTGATACCTTTGGCAAATGATGTGTTTGCGCAAGGAAGGACGTTAAAAACAGTGTTATATGCTGCTTTTCAGTCTCTGCTCCTGTACAAAGAGGATTTCTATGTTGCATGCCGGCTTTTGATGGGTTTGTCCATTGTATGGAACTGTCAAGAGGTAACAATGTTCCAACAAAATGGTTCTGTAATTCAGTAGAATGTATTAACTTAGTTTTTTTAAAAAAAGAAAAAGAAAATGAAGTATATATATAATATATTATATATATATAAATATATAGTCACAACTGTAGGGCCCTTATTTGCATAGTTAACACTCCAGCATGGAGATAACATGAACACTTTTCAAGTGAGATTTGTCTCTTTTGGGAGCAGTGAGAGAGGCCAAGGCACTCACAGGAAGTTTACATGTTTTGGTGACTCGCCCACAATGTTCTGTTTTTCCATATTTGTGGGTGTTTGCTTCTCCCCAATCATAACACTTTAGACTTCCTTTTTCGTCATATATATATTCTCCTTTTTCACACATCATTTTCATTCTGTACCCTAGAGGGAGCAGATCTGGGGAACAGCTTCTCTACAGGGACAGTCGTGTCGTATTTTGACACAGCATCCAGGGAACAGCAACATCACAGCACCAGAGTTTTTGTACTGTGTGAGTTTGTTTCTACAGTGAGATTTGCTATTTTGTTTTCCTACTCACCCATCTTTCTCCCATACATCATCCAGTTTTGATGATGAAACTGTTGCTTGTTGCTTGCTAAACTAGTTAAGACACACAAAAATGCAGAGGTTCTGTGCAAGAACATCTACTGAGAGAATCCATCTCATTATCCTGTAAGCCTCTGCTCCTAAAACACTCGTTCCCAGCAGAGCTACAGTTCTTGCAGAATGACACTGCCCTGCCTCCATTTTCATGCCCTGCAGGGCTTTGCTGGTTGCTAAAGGATTGCAAAACCAAAAATTCCCAGCACAGATGTTTGGCACAGCAGGGACAGAGAAAGGGGGGGGGCAATGGGAGCGCACCGCCCCCATGGCGCGATCCCGGTGGGGTTCCATCGTGGCTGCACCCGCGCTGGGCACACTGCCCCCTGCAGGCTGCACGCCCCGCACCCAGAACACATGCCAGCCCCGCCCCTGCCTGCTCCCCGCCCCCGGTGCCAGAGAATGAAGCTGTGACACAGAGCTATCACCATGCAAACTGCTCTGAAGAAAAGGTCCAGGACATTGACCAGGTTAAAAGGCAGGGCAGAGGAGGAATTCTGGGGCAATGCATGGTATACCTTTCCAAGTGCTGCTTCCTCTTAGCTCAGCTCAAGTTGCATGTGGATTGCAGGAAATTAAAATGGCACAGCCACCCTTCCCGAAGAGTGCTTTGTGAACATGTACCCAAATTGGACTCTGAAATCCAGGGTCAGGAGAACCCATCTTAGGCCCACACCAGAAAGGCCTCCCCTTAATGCTCCATCCTTCCTTCTAGAAGCCCACCTGAGGATACTTTTCTTACTGGACAGCAAATACAGTCATGTGCATTCCCAGACACTATTCTGTATATTGTACTTACTCTGTCTGCATAGACAGTGAAACAATTTGCTCATCAGCTTATGGGAAGTGTCATAACCCAGAACTGAGCCACAGTTGTGTTAGTGACAAAACAACCACCAAACCAGTACTTTGTGCCTGCACGCTGTTTTGTGTCACTTCATCTGACTTGCATTGTTTTATCATTTCACATACACCACCTTTGAGTGTTCTTAGCAGAAAAGTGGTTAATGAGTTTTATACTGAAATATACTTAGCCGCATGTGCCTAAGACCATTCTTGCAAGAATGCCAGTGCTTCTTCAGTCCTAGCAAGAGGCAAGACCTGAAGTTTTGCCACTTTGGAGTTCGTCAATGAATGCCGCTTAAAATCCTGGCTCTGTCACAAGAGCTACAGCTCACAGTAGTGAAACCCTTAAACCTTTCCCAGTGACAGAAGGCCCACTTACTCCACTCTGACAAGGAAAGGGATGCCCCCCCCCCTACAAGCATGACTGGATGCTGGTTGTGCAATGTGGGGCCAAATAGCTTGCGGAGAGGCGAGACTCAGCTGGGATTACACCCAGTGTCAGCGGTAGCCTGTTGACACAGATGGAGTTTCTGCCAATGACTGTTCTGCAGTGTAATTGACTGTCAATCTTGAGACGAAAGGATCTCTCCTGCCATCAGTTCATTTAGGCCAAGTAAGTAACTCGCTCTTACACAATCATCCTAATTTGCAATCAAATAATAACTGGAAAATAGAGCATGTTTTGCCCAACAAACCCGGTGATAGACGAAGCAGCATTTATTGTGTTTATCGGACACTGGCAGTGTAAGTTTACCTGCACAGCTTCCCTCTCCTTCATCCCTGTCGCTTCCAGACACTGCTTTTCTTATCTTGGGGGCGGCCTCATACATAAAGTTTTTACCTATGCAAAGATAATCTCTGTGGAGTCCATGTGCAGGGAGAATGTTTATTTTACCACAAGCACATAAATCAGAAAGCCAGTCTGTGTGTGATAACTGCTTGGCTTGTGCTTGTTTTGCTTCATGGTATACATGCTTCTCCCTACACTCAGATTATCTCCATGTAGGAAAAACATTGTGCAGGGTAGGTCTAAGGTTCTTTAACCGATATTTAACTTTAACCAATATTTACCCTGATCTTTTTAAAAATATACATATTTATATCACTGATCCAAATTCCCTTGGTTGTTGTTTTTTTAAGTGGCATACACAGACCACATTTTTGTAGACTTGCTGCCCACAATTTTTTTGTCTTACTCATCACAGAACCATTTGCACGGATCAGATAGGATTTGCTCACAGCTGACGAGGTTATTTTATTGTTATTGTTAGACCATGTTGAATTTGTGCCGCTTCACGTAGCCTTTCCTTGACCGACATGTTCACAATTTTGGAACACCATCTCTTGCCACTGCTTGCAAGTTGAGGTCATGTGTACATTCCACTAAGGGATTTAGGAATAGCCCCTCCTCCCTTCCAAAAGGTTATTCCCGCATTACCAGACATTGTACATTCTCTGTACATGTGTATGTGTATATATTTATATATATATACTCTTGGGTTCTGTGTATACATATTATTCCATTTGCGTGTGCATGTATAAGAAATACATACACACACGTTTTCTTTGTGCCTGAATCAGTGGCCTGGCACATATCCATGTGTGTAACTTGCACGCACAAGCCAGATCTCGGTAAAACCTAACTCACTACAGTTCAACCAAATGCAGACGAGCATCGTCCCCATTGACTGTTAGCTCTACGTAAGGTGAGCACCGAGCACTGTGTGTTAGCTTCAAAGGAAAGCCATCCTTCATACACAACTGTCTGCATAATTTGTGTCGGTTTTAGTGACATATAGATCTCTATTGTGCTACCTGGCTATGATTTTTTTTATTAATTGTGCAATCAAGAAAAAAGGAAGTTATGTTGAACTATTAAAGTTTGAAGTGTTACCAACTTTGTAATTTGTACAAACACATAAAAACAAAAAAACAAAAAAAGATTAAAAGGACAATTTTATTGTTTGAAATGTACAAGGGGGAGGGTGGGAAAAGAAATCTATCTTTTGTACAACCAAATTTGTGCATAGTTGTTTCAAAGCAAGTTGTATGATAGAATGGACTGTATATAGAAACTGCTAAGTTGTAAATATTTATGCAGCTTGCTCTAAAAGGTTGGGGGGGGGGTTTCTTCTACTGAAAGTGAAGTTTTTGTTCACTGTTGTTATTTTGGTTTTCCGCTCTACATGCCCACTAAGCAAGCACTGTGGGTTTGCAGTGTCAGAGCACTGCCTTACTGTTTAAATAAAAAAAAAGAGAGGGGAGAAGCTTATTGCCAGCAAAATGGAGCTCTCATGATTTTTGTGTGTGATGTTAAAAATGGCTATTTCATATGACAGGATGGGGCAAGGCATGCAGGAGCCCTCATCACTGAACCCAGCCGGGAGCAGAGCAACTGTCTAAAGAAGGAGATGGGCACCTGCTACTCTAATGCTTCTATATTTCATTTGGAAGACTTGCATGTTTTCCATGGGTGCCACTCATGATGGCTGTGCTGTTTGTCCGTGACCAGAGGCAGTACGCTTTTGCATGCCAGTTGCTGGAAGCCATAGGAGGGCCTTAAGCTTATATTAAAATCTGGAAGCTGTGACCCTAAAGTAGGACTTGGGAACCTGTGATCCCCTCCAGATGTTGGTGAATTTCAACTTGCATCGTCATCCCTTATCATTGGCTATGTGAACTGAAGTTCTGCATCACATAGAAGATGAGAGATTGCCCAGCCCAAAGCCTGGAAATATGGCAGGGAGCAGCTTTAAAACACATTTTGCATAACACTTCCTCGAGTGTTGTTTTGCATGTTCACATTTGAAAGCTGCTAGCACAGCTTTCTGGATTGACTTCGTGTCTCAAATTAAGCTGTCCTTTCTTTCATACCCCCAGGGAGAGTCCAGAAATGTAGGCAGCTGTGTTTATCCATTATTCTATATAATTATATGGAAAGTGTATTAGTCTATACAGAGAGAGAGAATCTTGCAAACAACACTTATTTCCTGACTCTGCTAGTGTAAAGTAAGAACCCTATCAAAGGAAAGGAAAGCAGCACTCACCTCACAGTTATTTTCCTCATTCCCCAACGCCCTCTGCTAATCTGCTGCAAATAAATTTGGAAGCCTCTTTTTCACTTCCAGAGCAAAGAAGGTCCGTCAATTATCATGGCATTCTGGCATGTGAGGTCATCACTTCTGACACCTGAACAAAGTCTCACAGCTGTACTGCCCACCATGCCACTCCACCATATATAGCTGCCCACAAAGTAGTGGTCAGCAAGGGATCCACATTACCTCCTCCTTATATATATGCCAATCTGTAAAATAGTCCAGTGGTGTTTTGTCCTCCAAGTAGCATCAGGACAGTTGTAAAATCACATGCATCACTTTGACTGAAGTTTGTTACATTGAATGTTGCTGCAACGTTGGTGACAAGAGAGAAGTTTATCCTCCTTAAGGATGTGTGTCTGTTCCAGGTCTGGCCAGCTAGATGGCAGCATTTCTTAAGGCCAGCACTTTCATTTATTTGGAAGGCGTGAAGGAAGGGCGCTTTCAGCTGCTGGCGGTGGTTGTACATTTTATTGCTGGCAGCAGAAGGGAGCAAGAACCAAACCAGGCCTTATTTCTCCTCCCTCAGCAGTTTGCATTGGCTTTATTGAGCATCATTCCCTAGAGAAGCCAACACACAGGCCTTTTTTCTTTGCTTTAGAACAAGTTGAGAATTGTAGAGGCAGAAAACCAGTCTGGACAAAGGCAGGCTTTTCTGACCTAGCCAGCAATTTTTGGTGCAGAAGAAGTCCCATAAATGGCCCTTTTCTAAGGCGGGTAGAAGATCTTCCTGCTCCCCTTCCCCCACCCCCCAAAACAGTGCTTTAGCTAAGAAAAGGGAATGCTGAAAACTTCACTAATCACAATAAAGAAATTGTGTGGCCAAACATGATCCTGTTCCCCCAAGAGAGCAGATGGAGGGCTGATCCCTAAGAAACTTGCATCCCAAATCAGCAAGCCCAGCCATGTGGGAAGAGAGAGGGGCATGGAAGAAAGGAGTGTCCACCAGCCTAGCTTGCCCTGCAGCTGCTGAAATTATAACACTGCTCCGAGACTAGTCCTAGCAGCCAAGCAACCTTTCCCAGCTTAGCCACTTAAATTGCAGTTGACTGCACAGCCCATGCCTCACTTTCCATATTGGAGCAGGTGTATTTTACAACATAGCAGTGACACAACAATAGAGCATTAGTGGTGGATTTATGCTGGACCATCACATTCTGCTTGTTATTAGTTGTCCTGACATGTTATTCAAAGGGTTCTGTCAGGCACGCTTGCAACAAAAGGAAGACACACACACCTGAATCAGGGTTTCAGCAGGACAATATGGGACGTGCTGATTGGAAACAGCAGCATGTCTGCATGAAACTTTCAGGCACGAACAATATTGAAAGCAGGATTGTGTATGTGACCACCCCAGAAGGTTATGAGCACAAAAGTCATGATTGCACAATGAAAAGGACGTCTTGAGGGGCCTTTTGTTTCTGTTTGTTTGTTAAGAGGTGTGTATGACTGACTGATCCCCCACAATAAAAGCTCTCATTTCCCCATTGCATCACCCACCACCACTGCCCCCCTCAGATGGTGCAAAAATATATATGGGTGAGCAACTTTGCAAATCCAATTCATTCCAAGGAATACTAAGTGCTGCTCTTCAGACAGAACGGATTTTCAAACACTTCCCCAAAGCAAGACAAATTGGGAAATAAAAAAGCTAAGAAGCGGTGAGGACAGCAATGACCTGTATGCTGCTGCCAGCGCCTCAGCAAGACAACATGCCTGAGGAAGTAGAGGTGCATGTTTGTGTAACTTATAAATGGAGCTTTTAAATGAGACACCACCCCCGTGTTTTTTTCATCTGGCTGAGACAGGGAAGGTGGAATAAGCAAGCAAAGCCCTACCTTGTTAAAGGCACCACAGACAGGCTTGGGGTTTACTTTGGACTCGCACTGAGCTGCAAAATAGCTCTTTAAATGACTCCTTTCTTCCTTCATTCCTTCCATGCCAGCCTAACTCCACTGCAATTCTTCAGCTCCTTTTGCAAGCACCTTCCATTTGCAGATTTGTTCTGGTAATGGCTGACAATCTCCCAAACTGTGAAGTAGATTAATTGATCCCAAACCCTTCCTAATAAATAGGTTCAATCCAGTTCCTGTTTAAAGGTGGACCTACGTGGCACTTTCCCCAAAAAATACAAGAAAGAAGAAATCTCTCAAAATTTGCACTTGTCCAACTTTTTCAACACAGTTCTCCTGCCAAGCAATGTGCAGAAAAATGTGAATGCAAGGATAAAGTGTGCATTAAAAATATTACTGAAAAGAACATACAAAAAATGCATTCAGGGCGGGGGTGGGGAATTGCTTGGAAAAGATGTACCTTTGACAAAACTGCATACAAAAATGTGTATATTAGGAGAGGTGCATGCTAAAATCCTGATAAAGGCTTTAAAAAAAATCTAAAACTTATGTGGAAATGTGAAGAACTGAACTTAATATTGGAAAAAATGAGAAACTGGGAGAAACGTAAATTGACACATTTGCCCATCCCTTCTCTTATGTGCTAAATAAAGTGCAATTTTACTTTGGGATCACCATCACCATTCTTGGCTATGATGAACTCCAAGGGGGGGGGGGGTGGTCAGGTTGCAGGTTTCAGTTTGCTAAAGTGCCCAGAGGGTTGGACCAAGGCAGTGCATCTCTGACTGAACAGCTTATGTCTTCTGGGGAAGTCTGCACTGGGCAGAAGGCACAGAAAAGGAGCAAAGGGTCAAGGAAAGAAGGCAGGGGTTTGAAAAAAGCCATGGACAAGGGAAGCAAGTATGCACACCTACAAACACATAGTACTACACAAAAATGCACAGAAACATTTTCCACCACTAAAAAGTGTCAGTGGCCTAAATGTCAAATGTTTTCCCCTGCCCCTCTCAGAAATTCTTTTGGGAAGCAAAAAAAAGGGGGAAGGAGCAAGCGGACCAGGCTGTAACAGCCGCTAGTCCGCAGCCAAGTTGTCAGGGTGTGGATGGGCTCCGCTTTAATTCACCAGCTTCTCTGAGCTGATCCATCCTGTCAGCACCGAAATACTCCATTCCCTAAATGTCATATTTTGAGGAGGAGAGGGTGGCAGGGAGGGGGGTTCTTTTCAAAATGTGAGCTTGCCATTTCCTGCAGCTCGATAAAAAGGGGAGGTGATCAAACAATCCCTCATTTTTACTGGCAGTGCTAACAAATGGCAGGAAACACTTGACCACAGAATATGTGTGACTGGAGGCTCCTTCCCTCCCTTCTTTTCCATGAACAGTAGACTGTTTTTATTGGATGTTTTCAAGGGGAACCTTAAAGCCTCTCAGCTCTCCCAAAATCTCCATGCTGCGTTCTTTCGTGGCTGTGTTTTGGCTTTGGGAAAGGTGACAGGAAATGGCGGCACCTTTGAAAAGCCCTATGGCTAGATTCTCTTCAAGGCACTTTCACAATGACAGTAACTTGCTCTAGTCTAGGCAACTGTTCACCTAGCCTGCAATGCAGTCAAAGCAAAATTCCAAGTATGATTGATACTTGGCCAGTAAAATTTTTCCTATTCCTGTTCACCTTTTCAGGGACTGACCCATTTGCCTCAGGCGGCTCATGGTGGCTCAGAAGCAACACACAGTATTGGGAAATAACAAAAAAAACCACACTACTATATAAAATCTTATTAGAGTGGGAGACCAAAGATTATAGCTGCAATGTTACACTGGGTGATAGATAACAGACACAATACTGAAACAGCAGCTATGGAATAGAACGATGAATTTTGCGATCTGTTATTTAATAAAGGAAAATATACAAAAGATGGTTTACAGGTGGTAGTTAATGCCCAGCAAACACGTTGGAATGTATAAAAGAGGGTCTAAATTCGGTTGGAAGTGCTCAGATGTGGAAGGATCTCTTATGCATATGTGGTGATGGTGCAAACATGCCAAAGAATTTTGGGAGGTGGTACATGAGGAGTTTAAAAAGATACCAAAGAAGGTATATAATTTATTCCTCTATGCAGCAGCTGCAGCTAGAAGAGCAAATTGGGAAGAAAGAGGTATTCCAACACTGTATAAACTGATGCTTGCAGAACTAGCAAATAGGACAGCCAAAATAAGGGGCGAGTGGGAATATTTTGAAGAATTCCTAAAATGATACGACACCAAAACTGTTCTACAAGTAGGGGTAGTACTTTGAGCAACACTTAACAACAACGAAGAAATTGATGGGAGGAAAATGGGGTAGAAAAACTAACGGATATGCAGCAAAACAACATACTTTGAATGCCATGGCGTGATGAGTTGGGAAGTCTGTATAGAAGCAATGTATGATGAAAAATGCATGGTGTGCAAATATAAACTGGAAAAATAAATAAATCACAGCCATGAGTCAGAATAAAGGAGAAAGAAATCTGATTCCATTCACATTTAAAGGCAAACCTAGCTAATCCACACTTTCTGAAACAATGTGTGATCCTTCAAAATTCTCATTCCCTTGAATTTTGCAGTGCAGTTCTCCAGCTAAGTAATGTTTACGAAATCACATATACTAGGGTAATGTGTGCACAAAACTGATTATATTCAAGAAAACAGCATTTTAAAATTGAATACATTAAGGAAAATTACTTTGCGAAAAATGTGCATGTTTGGCAAAATCAAATACAAAAATGTGTATATTAAAATATATCCACACTGAAATGCTGATGAGTTGTCTTGTCATAAAGACTTCTTTTTTATTTTAATTGCAAACTTCTGCAGAACTGTGGAGAACTGAACTTAAGACTAGAAGAATGAGAGAAACCAAAACTAACAGATTTGCCCCATTCCTCAGCCAAGAGCAGCTGAGGCTCCGCTCATCAGATCATATAAAAGCAGCTCTTGGTATTCTATATAAATTAGAGAAAACTACATAAAAACCAGTTCTGGCATGATGCAGAAACAGAATGCAGAATGGGACTGATGCGGAAAGGTCAACAGGTTCAGCCTCGTTGGCCTCGCGTGGTGCGATTCTTCCTTTGGTGAAAACCTGCAGAACCTGGAGTCAGGCTGTAGTTTTGGGGAAGTGGTGGAGCGCACACCTTGCATGTAGGTGGTCCCTGGATGAATAAGGCTGGGAAGGATCCTTGCCAGTGCAGACAAAGCTGAATTGGAAAAACCCTTGGTCTGTCTTGGCAAAAGGCTGTGCGCCTATGTGGGCATTCTCTGGCAAAGACATTGCAGTAGGCGGGTAGGACGTTTACAGCAATAAACAAGCCCTCTCTGCACATTTGTGCTTGTTGGATTGGTCTGGGCCTAATTTGCACCTTCTATTTTCTAGGCAGGCCTTTCTCAACCTTGTGTCCCTAGATATTGGACTTCAACTCCCACCATGATGGGAGTTGTAGTCCAACATCTGGACACACAAGTTTGAGAAAGGCCAGTCAACACTGCCTTGCTTCAACTATTTTCTTACAGGTGATGACCATTTCATGTGGGTTTTAACACATCAAAAAATGTATAAGGAATGGGTAGGAGGGAGGGAGGAAGTCAGCAGTGGCAAGAGGGGGCTGGAATAGTCAAGATCACACAAAGTAAGAGGGGATAACAACAAACAATTGAGAATGTAAAGAAGGATGGCGGCTAACAGATTGAGGTTGAATCCCGACAAGACAGAAGTACTGTTTTTTGGAGACAGGGAGCGAGCAGGTGTGGAGGACTCCCTGGTCCTGAATGGGGTAACTGGGCCCCTGAAGGAGCAGGTGCGCAGCCTGGGCATCATTCTGGACTCACAGCTGTCCATGGAGGTGCAGGTCGATTCTGTGTCCAGGGCGGCTGTCTACCAGCTCCATCTGGTACACAGGCTGAGACCCTACCTGCCCACGGTCTGTCTCGCCAGAGTGGTGCATGCTCTAGTTATCTCTTGCTTGGACTACTGCAATGCGCTCTACATGGGGATACCTTTGAAAGTGACTTAGAAACTGCAACTAATCTAGAATGCATCAGCTAGACTGGTGACTGGGAGTGGCCACAGTGACATAGGAAGGTGTGTGGGGTGTGTGGTCTCACCCGGGTGTCATTACTGAGGGAGGTGACAAAATGGCAGCTCCCAGGCTGCTTCCTGGTGGGGGGTGGGGAGCTGCGCTGCTTTGCCGGCGGCCTTCCCCCTTTGTTTTGACAGCTCAGGGGAGGCTTGGGAGTTGCGGGCTGGCTGTGCGCTGTTTCCCCGCACTCCTGAGCTGCTCTCTGGAGGTGGGGGAGCCACGCTACTTTGCAGGCGGTCTTCCCCCCTTCATCCTTCGTTTGGACAGCTCGGGGGAGGCTTGGGAGGCTCCCCCCCCCCCAAAGCAGCCCAGGAGCGCAAGACAATGGCGCACCGCTCACCCGCAACTCCCAAGCCTCCCCCGAGCAGTCAAGACATCAGGAAGAGCTTTCTGGCAAGCAGAGCTGTTAGACAGTGGAAAGAAGTCCCTCGGGAGGAGGTGGCCTCTCCTTCCTTGGAGATCTTAAACGGAGGCTGCATGGCCATCGGTCAGGAATGGTCTAGTTGAGATTCCTGCATTGCCCCAGGGGGTTGGCTAGATGACCCTCAGGGGTCCCTTCCAACTCTACAATTCTCTGGTGCATGTTTGTGCAGATTTTTAGGTACAAGTTGGATGCAAGGGGTGCACAGGATTGCAGCCAATCTTAAGCACTGTCAGCTCGGGAATAAGTCCCACTGATCATGATGAGACTTGCAGGCGAGTAGATTGCTGCTGTGCAGTCCTGCTTTTTAAATAAATGTTTTCCTTTTCAGATAATACACAGCATGGTGAAATCACAATAAATAAAACCTCCACTTCCGTAGTTTCAAGCGCTACTACATAATATCTGTACTGCATTGTCTAATGTGGCAACACCTGCACTTTGGAACTCCCTGCTGATTGCAACACAGCATGTGCCTTTGCTAGACTCTTTTCGGGCACCTGCTGAAAGCATTCTTCTTTAGGCACGCATACCTAGGTGCTTAGGAAGTTGAAGTAATTTTAATCAGTTTTAATATTTTAGCTTTTGTATGTTTTAAAGTAGGGTGTTAATTTTTCTTGATTTTACTGCTATGGTGTTTTTTTGTTTTGGTAAACCACTTTGCAGGTTGTTTTTTTAAAATAAAATTTATTAAATAAATAAACAATAAATATTAATAAAATAACACAAGCCAAACACAACCCATCCTGTAGATTTAAGTATCTGTCCACAGTCGCCTACTTGTTATCAGAGGCCCAGAATCCACATTCCTTTGAAAGAGAATATGAAATAAAGTCAAACCATTTTTGCAGGCAAAAAATAAACAAAAAATTCAATGTGGGGGTGAAAAGAAATTTTCTGCACCGGGTACCACCTGAACTTGCTACACCACTGAGTGGCCGACAAGACCAAATAACACTGGTCTTGAAAGACCTACATTGACTTCCAGTATGTTTCTGAGCACAATTCAAAGTGTTGGTGGCTGACCTTTAAAGCCCTAAACGGCCCCGTATACCTGAAGGAGTATCTCCACCCCCATCGTTCAGCCTGGACACTGAGGTCCAGCTCCAAAGGTCTTCTGGCATTTGCCTCCCTGCGGGAAGTGAGGTTACAGCGAACCAGGCAGAGGGCCTTCTTTGTGGTGGCACCCACCCTGTGGAATGCCCTCCCATCAGATGTCAAGGAAATAAACAACTATCTGACTTTTAGAAGACATCTGAAGGCAGCCCTGTTTAGGGAAGTTTTTAATGTCTGATATTTTATCGTATTTTTAATATTTTGTTGGAAGCCACCCAGAGTGGTTGGGGAAACCCAGCCAGATGGGCGGGGTATAAATAATAAAATTTGTTGTTGTTGTTGTTGTTGTTGTTGTTGTTGTTGTTGTTTTGTTGTTGTTGTTGTTGTTGTTACCACATTCCCGAATGAGGTACATATTAGGGGAATGTAAGACCCTACTCTAGCCATCATTCAAAATTTGTTAGCCGAAACTGGATACAAAAATGTGTTTATTATGGGAATTTCACACTAAAAAGCTTAAGATTTTTCATGAGGATTTTTTGAAAGAAAATTTGCAGATTGCTAGAGAAATGTGGATCTTAAATGTGAATTGAAGGTTGGAAAAGTCAAAACTGAGAAAGCTGAAATTGACAGATCCTTCCATCCCAAGTCCATGTCGTGGGTTCATAGCCCAACTCTAAATTGTGCTGGAGAAACTGAAAGATGCTTCTTGAACTCAACAGACTGTGCTGTGACTACTGGGCCTTGCTTCAACTGGTTTATGGATAACTTTGCAGTCTCCAGAAGCAGGGGAGGATTTAGGGCTGTTGGAATGATGCACGTGAACTGGGCACCGAGCTGAGAGGGCAACATCTCAAAGACCAGGAAGTGAGGCGCTGGGCTTTGGGAAGGAGGTGGGGGGCTCGGACAGAGTCTGAGAGTCCTCCTGCCTCCTTCCCAAAGCCTAGTTAGTGCTTTCCAAGCTATGAAAAGGCTCTGGGACCCTGCCAGAGCCCCCGCTCCTCCTTCCCAAAGCCAGATGCCTCATTCCCCGCCTTTGGAAAGGTAGCACAATGGCTGGGGGGCATCAAACTTTGGTTTTGCACAGGGCATCAAGTCTGCCACTGCCAGGTCAGATCTAGATAGTAAGATTATTCCAAATAAATCTGGCTCTAACTCCCGCTGCAAATTCTCACCTGCCTTTTATTGGGCAGGGAAGTCTGGAAGTAAGAAGGAGAGAGACTGAGCCATTCCATAACCTACTCACTCATTCCCTCCCCCTCGATAGTTCTGGACAGAGGAAAATTGGATGGTCTCCAGGAAGTTCCCAGAAGAGTTTCCCTATGTTGTCGTGGGCAACGTGGATGGTAGGTATCCCAAGGAGTGCCTGGAAAATAGTTTCCAGTTTGACAGAATGGGCAGCCAATCTTTTCCCTCCAGGAAAGCAAAGAGGTGGTGGTGTTGCTGCTGCTGCTGCTATTAAAGTATACTGGATTCTACTAGACAGTCACATCCTTGGCCCAAAAGACGAGCAGGTAGCGCCTCTTACATTCCTCACAACAGGAAGAGTTCCCTGCTCCCCTGACAATCACAATCCTAAACAAATCATTCATCAGTTCCTGGAGTCTTGCCATGAAATTAAATGTGATCTCTGATAATGATGCAGCAGGCTAAAGAGTTGATTTTGGCAGTGCATTAAAGGTTTTTGAGGTTGGCAGGAATTGTGGAGGAAAAGTTAGAGCAGCTGTGGGATGCTGTTCATTGTTATATTAGTGAGCTGAAGACTTTGGGGTGCTCAAAAATCCCAGCCAGAGGGTGAGAATCTATTGTCTCCCCCAGAATAGCAGCGTAGGTGGCAAATAATAGGGCACCTCTCCTTCTGCCCCCATAACATAACAAATTTATGTTAGCCTTTATTTATCCTCTCACTTTTCTTGCCTCTAATAATTACTGAAATTAATATTCTGGAGGAGTCCAGCCAGCAGAACCATAATAAATCACTTGCCACAGCCTGGGAGTTGGAAGGGTTGAGTTTCAAACAGCCCAGAACTGATGTCAAATTTAATAAAAGAGAAAAGATGCCAGGAGGAGCAAAGAGGTTTGCTTACCAAAGATTGATGGGATGCTCTGAAGCAGCGGTGGGCAGATTCCAGAGGGTGCTTGACTCCAGTTCCCATCATCCTGAGCATTGGCCACTGGTCATGCTGCATGGGGTTGATGGGAACTGGGAGCTCAGCAACAGCCACAGATTCTGTTCCTGTACTAGAGGGCATCACAATGCCAGTCTAGTCCAAATCCATAATTGGCTGCCTTACCAAAGCTGCCCTTTATTGCTAGTTATATCAGCAACAAAGTTAATGCATTCATGACGTGCCAACTTGACTGCTTCAATCAGCACAATTGGCACCAATATGGGCGTCATATAACACCGGTTCTGCATTTGTAAGAACTCAGTCGTTTACTGTGGCAGCACCTGCACTTTGGAACTCCCAGCCTGTTGAGATCAAGCAGGTCCCTTCACCTTTTGGGGGCCTGCCCAAAACATCCCTGTGTGGACAAGCCTACCCAGGTGCTTAGAAAGTCAAGGCTTTCTAAATCTATGCATTTTAACTTTTGGGTTTTTTAAAGTGGGGTTGTATTTTTTTCCTTGATTTTGCTGTTTTATCTTTTCTTAAACCGCTTTGAGGTTTTTTTAAAGATCCAGTGATGTATAAGCTTATGAAATAATAAATAAATAAATAAATTGTATTTATCTAACAGTTCTCTGTTAGCGGTAGCACTGGCAAGTCTCTGTTTCTGGGGTATGGGCCCAAGAACCTTGCAGTCTGAGATGCGGTTTCAGAATAGTGGGCTACTAAGAACTGCACAGTCTCAGATCTCTCTTCCGGTGCCAATAATGCACAAATCTGTCTCTTACAATTGGCAGGCAGCATGGAACCTCTGGGTTGGCTAGACCTGGTATTAAAAGAAGACATGAACTTCAATAAGCATAGAAAGCAACCAGATCAGACTATAAAGTATGTCCACCTATCCCAGTAATATCTACTCTGGCAGGTAGCGGCTCTTCAGGGTCATAGAATCATAGAATTGCAGAGCTGGAAGGGACCCTGAGGATCATCTAGTCCAACCCCCTGCAGTGCAGGAATATGCAGCTGTCCCTTATGGGGATCAAACCTGCAACCTTTGTGTTATCAGCGCCATGCTCTAACCCACTGAGCTATGCTGAAACACAAGTAGAGAGCGTATTTTCTACCCCTGCTGCCTGAGCCTTTGATTTGGAGACAGGGGTGGAGTTAGGGGAGCGCGATCAGTTCACCTGCACTGGCCACCGAACCAAGAGGGCACCGCAGGAGGGGTTTCCAAATGTTAGCATTGCCCAGGGCGTGCCTCTGAAATTCTAAAGCCCAAAGTTTGCCACTACTGGAGATGCTGAGGCTTGAGCCTGGGAAATTCTGTGTGCATTGCAGGTACTCTGCCCATGAGCTTGGTGGTCTCCCCGTGGCCTCCTGCTTCCTCCAGCCTCTCTCCTTGCTAGCCTTGGAAATGGAGTCCAGTCCAGCAGGACGGAGGTGGTCTGCTGGGGGCCTTCCAAAGAGAAGGAGAGGGTGCTATGCTGCTCCTGCCAGGAGGGTTGAGTGAGGAGTTGCCTGCCAAGCCACGAGAGCAGAATATGCCCCAAGATCACTTACAGGGGCTTTTGCTTTTTCCTGTTTGGCAAATAAGGTGCCCACAGACGCCTTAAGACAAGCCAGCCTGGAACTAAAAATCCCACTTAAACTTTGTACCAAACACAGCATGTATACATATGACTTCCCTTCCACTCTTTTCCTGGTTCCTTTGCTTTTCTACTACTTTATCTATTTCAACTCTGCTGGATTTACTCAAGACCGGCTAAGCTATTTGTCTATACTGGTTCTTGAAACATTGTCCATTCCTCCTTATATTCCTTATCTTCGTTTTCTCTTATCCTGTTCGTCAGACCAGACAGTTCAGCATATTCAAACATTTTACACTGCCATTCTTCCTTAGTGGGTACTAGACTTCTTCTCCACCTTTGTGCCAATGGTGTGGGATGGTGGTGTAGAGTATAGTAAACTCTTTTGTTTACAAAAAAAATAATCCCAAAAGCCAAGCCATCTTGAATCTTCATGATTTCTCCAAGGCCCCAAAACTATATGATAAAACTATGACCTCAGTTCTAGAACTGAAAACCAGTTAGTGGGCTCAGGGGGTGCTCAAAGCCTCTTTCTTTCTTAATTCTAAGCATATTGCCACCACCCAAAACCAGTTTTGCCTCTCACTTGGGTTGATTACTTCTAGTAAAAAAATGAACTAGATCCAACCATCCTGCCCAGTGTGGTCTACCCCCCAGTGCTGAGAGACAACCTGCACCTTCCTGAACTTCTTGTATACAGAACATATCCAAGGCTTAAGTTGCAAAATATATATGCACTGCCATCAGTTGTGAATGGCCAGGTTTTTAGATTGTCAGGTTCCCCTGCAGGAGATACAAAAGCAGGGATCCATCCTTCATGCTGCTCCATTCAGTAGTTCTAAACTGCATGTATTTCTACAGAGCAGACTTAGAGTACCATCCAGTGGGATCTGGTTATAAGGGGGGCGGATCCCTTTGGCACAGAAGGAAACTGGAGACGTCCTTTTCCAGGCAGTGCCCTGAAAATGTGCTACCTCTGTGGGAGGCCAACTTTCGCCATGAAGCAGCAAAGAATATGGAACAGGTGTGGATACTTATGCAAAAGGGAGAGAGCCCTGGGGAGTTGGACCTGTGTTACCCAGTAGTGTAGTCAGTCGCTTGACCTGCTTTCTGTACAAAGTCAGCCCCTGGAAGCCAGGCCTCCACTTCGAATTGCACCTTTTGGGAACAATCAAAACGCCTTCGTGATGTAAATGTGTAATTTGATGAAGCCTTTTGTCTTAGTAATAACACTAAATGCCATCTGGAGACTTTTGGCCCCCTCTTTGAAGCTTGAAAGGAAGCCTGAAACATTTAAGGGTACTTTTACCAGAAGGGTGGGGAGGGGAGGGAGGGAGGAAAGCTTAACAGCTGCCCAAGAAAACTGATCTTTGGTCTGAATTATTTTGTGTTCCTCCACAACTGCAGGAAGGATTCAAGCACATACCAGAATTTTAGGTTTGTACAATTCATAGGCTCTGCTTCCCTAGCACCAGAAATTCACTTTAAAAATGCTCATTATGTAACTGCCCTGTAAACGCATCAGAACCAATATTCAATAAAGGCTGGACACGGGTGCCAATAGGATTTGCTGCGCCCCATAAACTATATGTGGATTGCCCCCTCCCTACTCCCAGACCCCTCCTTCCACCGCCCAGCGATCTGTTGCCAAAAACTGCTTCATGTACTTATATTGCTAATACATACACATATCAGTTTATTGTGAAGACCATGCCTTTACACAAATATCTACACAACAATGTTAAAATTCATTGCATACTGTCCCAGCAAAACCCTCATCCCACAAAACAGAAAGAAAAGTACAACAAGAACGAGTTAAGAAGACGATGAAGGGGTCTTTTCTGTGTCATCCAGAAATCTTTCCCTGGCTTTCATGGCCTTCATCACAAAGACCGCTTGTTGTTGTTGTTGTTCAGTCGTTCAGTCGTGTCCGACTCTTCGTGACCCCATGGACCAGAGCACGCCTGTGGGAAATCCATGGGTTAGCATCAACTAACAAAAATTTTACTCAATCTTCAGGGTTATTTATGGAATTGGGTATGATCTGGAAAATCGCACCTCTAAAGCCCAAGTAAATAGGACAATGAAAAAGATAATGTATGAGATCCTCTTTAGTTCTCATGGGGCAAGGGAACAAGCGGTGCTTTACTGGGATTCTTGCAAATCTGCCAGTCAGGTATGCAGTAGGTAATGTTTGAAACCGGGCCATAGTAAAAGCTCTCCGGAGGGTGGGATAAGTGATGCCCGCCAGGTAGTTGGCAAGAATTTTGACTGCTTTTACTTGGGGAAACCAGTAGGAAAACCCAGAATTTTTTATCCTCGTGATGTCTAAAGAGGTGTCTCTATCAAGGATCCATTCTCAAACTTTATCAGGGCTTGAACTTTATCACTGGTCCCTAGCTAACAGGACCAGTGGTCAGGGATGATGGGAATTGTAGTCCCAAAACATCTGGAGGGCCAAGTTTGGGGGTGCCTGCCCAAATGGTCCTCTGGTCCAACTCCCTGCAATGCAGGAACACAGCTAAAGAATCCCAGGCAGATGGCCACCCAGCCTCCACTTTAAAACCTCCAACGAAGGAGAGAGTCCACCACCTTCTGAGCATAGCTGTCAACATTTCCCTTTTTTTAAAGGGAAATTCCCTTATTCCGAATAGGATTCCTCGCAAGAAAAGGGAAAAGTTGACAGCTATGTTTCTGAGGTAGCCCATTCCACCATCAAACAGCTCAGAAAGTTCTTCCTTTCCTTGTAAAGCAGCTTGAAATAACTTAAGTACAGCTAGTTAAGTCCAGACCCAACCCAATGTTTTTAGGTGTAACACATAAAAAGAATTAAGGAGGCAACTTGACAGGCCTCTACCACCACCTGCACCACTTGACTTTTTACTCTGCGTTCTGAAAGAGAACAACAAACCCCTGCTATGGGGCACTATTGTTCCAAAGGAATAAAAGCTCAACAGAAGAGCTTTGCTCTGGTTTGTGGCCCCAAACACTAAAGATTCTCCCACACCAAGCCTCTTCATGTGAAACATATCAAATTCTGCACTGAGCACTGATCTGTAACCTCGAGGTTGAGACCACCAAGTCAGTTTGCATTTGATCTCACTCAGATTTAGAATGTGGGTCGCTGCCTCTTTAACTTCCTTGTCTCCCCGCTCTCCCAAAGAGGTTTCAGTATCCAGAGTATATATTCTGTCTGCATAAAGCTTGGTCCCATGTTTAGTGCAAGACTGTAATTCAATTACTATACGGGGCTGTGTTTCACTTTTCAAGGTTAAAATCCAAGAACCTGCACAAAACCTAAGAGGAACACCTATAGGGATATTTAATCTGGCAACATGTGATGTTATTTATGAAGTTTAAAGAAAATGGTTTCAGATCTTACAACAAAAGGGATGGTGGTATCAGAGTGCGGGAGTATAAATTCCAAATTAAAAATACAGTTGCGCCTGGACATAACCCCAAATTCAGCTGTGGCATAATCACATAAACAGCAGCTACACATGTGCTATGCAAACTGTAAAGATAAGTATAGCCCAGCTCTGCCCATGATATGGTGCACAACATTTCATGAAAGCCCCATATCAGAGCACTCTGCTTTACAGGATAAATTTTTGCCTTCTCTCTCTCTCTCTCTCTCTCTCTCTCTCTCTCTCTCTCTCTCTCTCTCTCTCTCATTCACTGACAGGGCACTTCCATAAATAGATAGAAAGCTGAAATCTGGTCACCTGTACATGCTTTGAAATTATGTTGTTATCACCAGAACCTAACATATGGTCACACTAGATAAAATCACAAAGTTTCTCTGGAAATCACTATGAGGGCAACAGGTGGTACGAATCAAGACTATGCCGAAGGGCCGTAGCTCAGTGGCAGAGCATCTGCCTTGAATGCAAAAGGTCCCAAGGCCAATCCGCAGTGGCATCACCAGGTAGCGCTGGGAAGGACTTCTGCCTGAAACTCTGCGAGAGCCACTGCCAGCACATACCCTCCAACCGTCCCTATTTTAACAGGACATTCCTGAAATTACAGAAGCCACCCTGGCTTCTTGTGTGATCCTGGAATGTTCTGGAATGAGCCAGTGCTTGCAGCCAGCACTGGTGCTTGCTGTGGTGCCGTGCCTTCGCGCAAGTCAGCTGCAGTGGTCCAGAGCACGGCACCAAAAGACACACTTCCTTTGGTGCCGCTCTCTTGTGAGCCAGCTGATTCTTGCGGCACCAAAAGACACACAACTTCTGGTGCCATGCTCTGGTGCCCAGACTTTCATCAGGGCAATGCTGGAGGGTATGCAGTCAGTGTAGACAGTACCAAACCAGATAGACCAATGGTCTAACTTGCCATGAGATAAATCCCTTTGTTTTATGTTCTTTTCTCAGCAGCAGAACTAAGATGACTCTTATCCCAATCAGAAAACAAAATTTGCCATATGACATAAATAACCCCTTGACCTACAAGGCCAAAAGCTGATCCCAACCTGAAACTGTGTACAACCTACCTAATTGACCATCAATGCAAATTTCACAAACCCCGTGAGGATGGCAGTAAGGATCAGAAAGTAACCACTGACTGAATTCAAGCTGGAAATGCTGCCAGGCAAAACAATCTCTTCAGAGACTCACTGTGGAAACAGGAGAGTACAATACTGCTGGCAAGATTGCATAGAATGGCAGGATCCTGATCAGACCTGGGATAGAGTAGGGTTGCCACATTTTGAAGAGCAAAAAAGAGGACGCTATGACGACTCCCATTTTAAATACCCCTACTATATGTAGGCTATAGAAGCTGTGATAAAATGCTGAGGGAGGCAGGAGAAGAGAATAGGAAACACACTAAAACAACAACCCCAAAGCAACCCCTAAAACACAACCAATGTTGATCTCCCCTGAAAACATCCCATTTTACCATCAAGGTACAATAATGACTCCAAGGACATGAACCCATGTTGGATGCTAACACATGTACAGTGCATTTTTGCAGCCAAGCTACATCTGCATTTAATACGTACTACATACCCCAAAATACCCTCCCTTGAGCTCGGATCCAGAAAAATAAGACTGCATACTAACAGCTGATAAGCAAGGAATGTATTTTAAAAATATCAACTCAATAAACATTTGGTTCTTTTGCCATTCAGAGAGCTACAAGATCCAACGGTTCAGAGCACAAACTATGTTGGAATTAAAGTTATATAGAGAGGTCCTTTAAAATCAAATAATTGTAATTACTTTAACAATCCCTTCCTTTGCATGCAAACTGGAGATTGCAACCATTTCCCTTTAAAGCAAGAAAGCAAACAATTATTATTATTATTATTATTATTATTATTATTATTATTATTATTATTATTATTATTATTATTATTTTAAAGCTATTAACACATCTACTGAAAATCTCAAAGCATTTCGGGGATGCATGGAGGCAAAGGCTTTTAAAATCTTCTTCCTTCCTTTTAAATGAGGAAAGGAACCCCCATCAAGGCGTGTGCGTTAAATCCTGGAGTTTCCAGCACAAATAGAAGGTCAATCATGCTGCCTCAGAAGCCAAGAAGACATTTGCTGCAAAAAAGGGCCCTAGGGCCAATTCTCTCTTTTGCTCCACAAGGAGGGACAAGGCAGGTGAACTGAATTTGCCCAAATAAAAACAAGAGGCGAATTACAACGAAAAGCATTTTGCACATCCCAGTGCGTTGCTCACTCAGAAACATACATCACCCTCCTCTCCTCCCCCCCCCCCCTGTAAATTGCACATCACTAGGTATCAAATCCCAAAGAGGCACCACAAGGGTTGCCAGAGAAAAGAAGGAGAAGGTGGGGGAGAGACCAAGACAGAGGTGAAGCCCTGGCAATGTGGAGATGAGGCAGGGGAGGCAGAAAGGGAGGTGGGAAGGGGGGGGGGAGAGGGAATGAGGCAGAAAAAGGGGGTGAGAGAAAAGAGGGATTGGGAACAGCTGATCTCTCCAGCACAGGAAATCCCACCCATACAACAGCCCTCCCTGAGCTCCATGAGAGGCCTGGCGGTGGGGCGGGATGAGACCTCGTGTTCATCCAATTAATTTGAAGAGAGGGCTAATGGACACTGCCGCCACCCAACCGGGCCTGCCAAGCCACTTGAAAAGCAGGCCCCAAAGCAAATCAAGTCGGCAGGCAGGAGACACCAGATCCCATGGCGATGGAGGGCGGGACATAGGTAGGCCAATGAGCACCACAGCACTGCTGAATGACAGGAGGCGTGCCCAATAGAGGTATACCTAAGGTGGGAGCAAGGGTAGCAAACAAAAAAAAAAACCCGGACAATTTGGTAAATTTAACAAATCCCCCCCCCCCGCCCAGACTGGCATTTTACCCTTGAAAAGGAGGACATGTCTGGGGAAAAGAGGACGTATGGCAACCCTAGGATAGAACTAAATTGTGTTGCTTTGTCAGCAAGATTAAAAACAAAAATAGCACCCCAGAAGCCCAGTGTGGAGATGATTAGGGAGGCAGGAGAGGATATATTATTTAATGATCTCCTTCCTAACTTGCGCTAGCAAGTTCCATATTCTAGCAGAGTTCCAAACATTCCCCTTTTTTAAATTACGCAGTGATCAGCTTGTTGCTGACTCATCTGAGTCTTACTATTAAAGATTCCTTCCTGGTAAAATCCCTTCTAATCCCTCTTTAAATGAATAAACACAAGAATCTGATTAATGTGAATATAAAAGTCGTTTACTCACAGATTCATTCAGGTTCACAGACATATCCCTGAAGGCAGGCTTAGGTTACATAACTAGAACTATTCCATAAAGAAGTTAGTCCCAAACACAGCAACATACAAAATGGAGAAGACACACGGATCAGAACATGGAGGCCGTGTGCTCCTCCATGCACTAGTACAACAGGCCACACACCCTCTTCAAGTCTGTCCCAGCTCAGGAGGAAACAGGAAGACTTCTCATGAGTGGGACAAAACATCCCCTAACATGTCCACTGTAGGAATGTTGTACTTGACTGCTATAAGTTTCACATCCCACACTCAGTTCAATTAAGGGCCCCTCCATACTTTTTAAAAAAACAAAACAAAAAACCCAAGTCTGCTCTTGAGGTCTTTGTTCAAGGCAAGTGTTTTCTAGTAAATCAGAGCCTCTGAGGCCTTATCAAGTTTGCTGGATGTTGCACCTGAGGAAGAAGAGGAGGAGGAGGAGTTTGGATTTGATATCCCGCTTTATCACTACCCGAAGGAGTCTCAAAGCAGCTAACATTCTCCTTTCCCTTCCTCCCCCACAACAAACACTCTGTGAGGTGAGTGGAGCTGAGAGACTTCAGAAAAGTGGGACTAGCCCAAGGTCACCCAGCAGCTGCATGTGGAGGAGCGGAGACACGAGCCCCGTTCCCCAGATCACGAGACTACCGCTCTTAACCACTACACCACACTGCCTCTATTCCAGTTTATATACAGCATAAAATATGCTCTATTTTTGCCAGGAACATAAACTCTTCCTCATCATCTATTCCTAACAGTGCCATTTCACCAAAGCTTGGAGTAAAATATTCTAATACTCTTTTCCTAAATATTTGCACAAACCCACTCCTGAAACTGGGAAACCACAACACTAGGTGAGAACTTGCTCTGAACTTTGACTATGAATTTGCTAGAGGCAAATTCTTGTTAACTTTGCTGCATTTTCCTAACCAGTGTCCCTGAGAAAAGAAGGGGGGGGTGTGCTCTCCGGCCTCCTGCAAGGTACCAGGGTTTTATATTTCCTGTAACCCAATGCTCCTTGATTCAAACACAAGGAATTGGTCAGATGCCTGTTTATTAAGTGGGGCATAGTGAGGGGGGAATGGGCAGATTTCAGCATTATGTCTCTGGCTAACTCACTGCTCTGTTGTATTATTATTTCTGTGGTTGGCTTATTTATTTTAAAAATGATAAAAGGGGGGATTTATCAGCTTTGCTGCTTTTTGAATAATTGGATTGTTTCACTGCTCAAAAATTCCCAGAGGAGAATGTTTCTGAAATCCTCAATGTAAATGCAGTTTGCTGAGTTCAGGGGCGAGCCCAGTAGGTTTTCAAACTTCTGGTTTTCTTTGAACCTTTGGAAACACCCCTCTGTTTTAAAAGCAGTTTGGACATGTGGCAGCGGGGTGTAGGGTTGCTCTTTGAGAAAGAAGTTCAAAAGCGTGCTGAAGCAAGAGGTACACTGCATGGTGGGCTAAGAGATCATAGCTACAGTGTTCTTATAAACCCTGTTGTGTTCAGTGAGTCTTAATAATTGGTGCAAGTAGGCCATGGGGAGAGTGAGATTAAATCCATTGGCCATATACCCAAATATTCATTTGGCCACTGACAACCAGAGCTGGCCCACCCAGTGTGAGGCAACCACCTCAGGTGGCAGGATCCATAGGGACGGCATATCCAGCCTCCAAGGAATGCATCACTGCTGCTGCTGTTGTAGTGGTGGCAGCGGCAGCATACTCCTTGGAAGCTGGATCTGCCTCCTTCTTGGCTGCATCTACGGCGACCTCTTGGCGAATAGGAGGCACTGCTGGTTTCCTCTCATCCCTAGGGGGGGGGGACGAGTCCGGGGTCTCCTGGGATCTTCACCCACCCAGTGTGATTCATCTGCGTCAGATGATATTTGATTTCCAGTTCAAGCATTGGGTAAGTTTGATAGGATTTAACCCCTTGTTCTTGATTTAGATGTTCCCTCCCCCATTTTGTTTCTGATGTTCCCACTCCCGCAAACACAATCACATACTCCACCTCTCCATGCACATTCACTGAACTCTTGAACAGACTTTTCATCGTAAACCATGAAGTAGTCAGTTCAAATTCTGCTTCTGCCATGAATTCACTAGGTGGTCTTATTCAAGGTAATGTTTCCCAGTCTACACCCAAAATTTGTAATATGGGTTGTATTGCTACTGCTGCCCCAACTTTGGGGTGCCCACTTACACATCACCAAAAAAGTGGGGGACAAAAGGGTATGTACCAGTAAGTCACATGTGCTAATTTATATGTGCATAGATTCAGGTAGGTACCTGTGTTGGTCTGACGCAGTCGAAATATATAAAAAAATAAAATGTCCAGTAGCACCTTAGAGACCAACTAAGTATGTTCTTGGTATAAGCTTTCGGTTTTTTAAAATCATTTTTATTAAATTTTCCAATTATAATAAACCAATCAAAATCACATCAAATATTCCAAATTATACATATAAATATCAAATAGTCCAAATAGTCTGCCAAATTATTAATTTTTATAGGACTTCCCATGTTTCAAACTTTTTAGGAGTTTTGATCAACGTCGAATTTCCATTGCCTTCCACAGTCCTTTCCGATGTTTTCCATACCCTTTCTGATGTTATCCTTCATTCTTTCTTTCACGCCAACAAGCGAGATAAAACAACTGAAAAATTCATTTCCATGTGGATTTTATGTCCATAACCCTCTTCCATAGATTGCAGTTCCCCCTGGCACACAAGTCCAAATCCAAAGGTCCTTACTGCAGCAGCTGCCAGTATAGGCTTTCGTGTGCATGCACACTTGTTCAGATACAGTATCTGGTATCTGGTATACTTCAGGTATCTGAAGAAGTGTGCATGCATACGAAAGCTTATACCAAGAACAAACTTAGTTGTCCTCTAATGCTACTGGACAATTTTTTTTATTTTTTATATATTTTATATGTGCATGTGCAATTTAAATAATGATTACTGTAATTTAAACATACATATAGTAATCTCATCTTAGCAGGGAAGGCTGTGACCATGTGACTTGTTCTGGTGATAAGCAACTTCAAGCCCTCTTCTGCTCTCTCTTCTTAATGGTTCTTTCTCTTTCAACCAGATTTGGACCAAACACAGGATTGTCCTCTGGCCGTGAAAACAGAGGGCTATCCTTTGTAAAGTTGGATTAATAGCCACCCTACCCATCTTGCCATAGGATTGTTGATACTGATAAGGGTTATTAGGGTGGGGAGTCTCTGCATCAAAGTTGCAGGCTGCTCTCCCAAGAGAGACCCACCTGGCTCAATCTCTCTTACAGCTTCTTGCATCCTGGCCAAAACCTCATTCTGCAGACAAGCTTCTGGGCAGAGAGTGGTCCACAGGTTGGTTTTGAAGGGTTCTCAACTGTTGTGCTATTTTTGAATACTGGTTGTTTATCCATATAGATTTTGTATTTTTCTTTATTGTTTTACCTAGTGCTATTTTTCTAGAAAAACAGGTACAGGAACTCACCATGAACACCTCCCTCATTCTCTTAGAATGGCAACAGATTGGTGCTGGAACATTGTTGTTAGCAGACTTGAAAATCAAAACTAAGAGAAAGAGAATATAAACCTTTTAAATTAAATGCAGTGCTTGGAACACTATTGTTTAAATTATTGTTATCTAAGTGGTCTGTTATTGTGTCTGTGTATGTTATGATGCGGGTGGCGCTGTGGTCTAAACCACTGAGCCTAGGGCTTGCTGACAGAAAGGTCGGCGGTTCAAATCCCCGTAACGGGGTGAGCTCCCGTTGCTCGGTCCCTGCTCCTGTCAACCTAGCAGTTTGAAAGCACGTCAAAATGCAAGTAGATAAATAGCTACTGCTCCAGCGGGAAGGTAAACGGTGTTTCCATGCGCTGCTCTGGTTTCACCAGAAGCGGCTTAGTCATGCTGGCCACATGACCCAGAAAAACTGCCAGCTCCCTCGACCAGTAAAGCGAGATGAGTGCCGCAACCCCAAAGTCGTTCGCGACTGGACCCAACTGTCAGGGGTCCTTTACCTTTACCTTATGTTAAGATAGCACTATCTTATTCTTTTCCATTACAGAAATGAACATAACCCCCCATAGGAAACATTTCCCCTCTTCCAAAGCACAAAATCCTGTGGGAAAACATTATTGCAAAGTTTCAAATGTCAGTCTGGTGGATACAACTATACATGATGTTTTGTTGATTTTGTGATGAAGGGCTACCAAGTTTCTTTTAAAATTGTCCTCATTTCACTTTCCAGCTACAGCTTGAACTTCCTTGGTCAATTTCTCTAAAAGTACTATGGTCCAAATTTTTTGTTTCCATTGTGATATTCGCATATGTTCTAAAGATTTTCTGTTGGGGCAAGAAGTTGTTGAGCTGCTGCTAAAAGAAAGTATCTCAGACTGGCATTTTTATTTTTAAAGATTGTTAACAATACTAAAGTTGAGGTATGAATAACGTTTTGTTTTGTGATCAACCTTATTTAATCAATAATATTCTTCCAAAATGGTTGTAATTTGTCACATGTCCACCACATGTATAGCGATTCCAATCTCTTTACACCTCTCCAGCAAAGAGGAGAAATCCTTGCAATTCTTGTTTTGATGATTTCATTTAATATTCTAATTTTCTGAGATTGTGAATTTGGGGTTTTCATCAGCTGTACGCCACAATCATCACAATTATGACAAATAAAGGCTTGACATATCTCGCTTTGCATGTCATGAGTCTATCTCATATGTTAGTTTCACCTTTTAAGTTGAATTCCTGAAATAAATGAACTTTTCCACGATATTCTAATTTTTTGAGTATCACCTGTACATTTGTGGTGTATTAAAAACGGGAGTCCCATAATTTTCAGTGCCAATGAAAGATCATATTCCATATGTAGCCATGACTTGTTTTCTCTAGGTACGTAAGTTTTTATATATTTTGCAAGGGCACTGTATCATGGCATCTCTGCTGGTGGAAGTCTAGGGTGCTTCCATTTGTGTATTATATTAATAACTATTTTCTCCCATCTCTCACAAAGTTTTAATGGGAATGCAAATTGGAACTGTTTGAAATAAAAAGATAATTTTTGATAAGAGCATCATTTTCACAGATGAAATTCTGCCTATTCAGGACAAAATCTACTAAGTAGTCTTAAACAAATCTTGACATCATAACTACATAACCCAAATAGAATTTCAGAAAACAGGAGAAAATTCTTCAAGTTACCAGTCAGGATAACCTGAGATGTTTTCTCAAAAAAACCCAGGAGGGAAGAGATTATGGAGGAAAACAGATATCTCTCCCACTGCACTACTGGCTGTTGGATAAAAAGTGAAACATGCAAAATGGGGGACAAATAAGAGTCAATTTCCAACTACAGCACAACTGCAAATTAGATATCTGTTTTCCTACTCAACTATGCATCCATTTTCTGTGCAATGGTTCTGTACTGTGCTCCAGTATTTTAAGTTGTGAATAGTTCAGGCTCATCCTCCTCCTATAAATTTTTATTGTGCAACTTAAAATAATCTGTGTGCTTTCAGAGGACAGGGTGGGGACTCTTAAGAGATGCCAGCACGTTGACTTCTTGAATAACAACTTCACCAATGCCTTCAGCGCTACTATATGCTGAAATAAGACAAAACAGAGGCCACTTTTCAAAAATATTTGTGGTTGCATATATTGTGATTTCCTACCTGATATTCTAGTCCAGGCTGAGACCTTGAGGAAGGCCATGAAAGTCAGTATTACTCTGGTGTATTTCTACATTAAATATTCTACAAGTGCAACAAGTGTTCAATGTGTGTGTGTGTGCATGGAGAAATAGTATGATTAAAATGACCATGAAAAGAACTAGAAAATCATGAGCAGAAAATAATTAACCATTTCATTTAGAAAAGGCTTGGGTAAATAAAAAGGTCTCAAGCATGCATTTGGAACAGTAGGTTGTTGGAACAAGCTTGATCTCACATTAAAGGGGCCACAGCACTGAAGTCACAAGACAGGGAGAAGCAGCCCTCTTTGTGGCTGGGCATGGGCGTAAGGGGGAGGAAATACCCTTACCCTTCTCTTGATAAAGGTCAGCCATCAGAGTGGCCAAGGCCAATTCAGTCCCAAACTCACTTTGGAATCCAGTCTGGTAAGGGTCAAAGTACTCAGTTTCATTCAAGAGCAACTGCAGCTGAAATGCAAGTGCCCTCTCGAGAGAGCATTTGTGATCCTGTGGAAGTTGTTGTGCACCATTGGATCCAGGGCAGGCTTTTTCAGAAGTGTTCACATCAACACTCCCTTCAAAGTGGTAGGCACCACCCTTATGTGCAATGACACATTAGCTGCCCCCTAACCCCCCCCCCCCATTGAACATCAGCACCACCAGTTAGTTTCAATCAGCCAAGAGCTGCAAAGAGTTGAGAGGACAGGTGTCAGGGGCAGTGCCACAAGCACCTTGATCACGTCACCAGGTTGGTGAAACTGATCCCACACAACACTCGCGTGGCTCACTGGACACCTAGATAGATTCTGCATCAGTTTCGGAGGTGAGCAACTTTATCCTCAAAGTACCTTACAAAGAATTCACAACTACTAGACAGCACAATTTGCTATCTATTTATTTGCAAAAATCTTAGATATTGTTTGTCTCTGTTTTAAGGCAGTATCTATTGAGCGTAAGTCTACTGACTGTAATAAAGATGAACGGAAACGTGCTATGCTTGCCAGTATTTAGTTGGCAGCACGTGTGTTTCAACAGAAGTCTGATGAACAAAATGGTAAAGCTTTTTCTTTAATTTCACCTCCATGCTAGGGAAAACAGTATGTTTTTATATTTCTGACTTTCAGGTCACTGCTATCAAAAATAGATTCTATATTTTACTGCATCAGTTACGAGTGACGGGTATCTGCAGCCACAGCAGGGCACTGTGATTCTCCAGCAGTTTGACTTCACCCCTGGAGGTGCACTCCATTGTCTCTTGAGACGGGTGGACACCAAGAAGGCATTTTGGTGCACCTTTTATTGTGAACTGTCCTCAGCTGAGAGGTGGTACAGAAAAAAGTAATATATAATTTTTTTAAAAGATAAACAAGTTAGGCCAACCGGGGGGGGGGGGGGGTAGCTGAAACCTAATGCAGGATATTGTCTGCAGGTTTATGCTCATAAATCACAACACACACAAAAGCATTCCATCATTTTATTATGATATATAGGGTGTTTAGCAATATTAAAAATTCTTAAATTATTTTCTATTAGTCGAATAGAAAGACATTATTGACTAAAGGGTGTGGGGAAATACCATATTTATATAGATATAAAAATAAAAAGGCACTGCAAAACACCTTATCACAAAATATAAAACAGCAGAAATACTTTTGTAAGCACTTAGAAAGAGCAGAGCTACAAAAATAATTACATATCTATGTCAACAGAGCCATTAGCTACCTTCTAACTTCCCCTCTGACCATCAAATCAGCATCCACTGCCTTCTTTAAGCTTTGGAATTTTACTTGAAGTTTTCCGCAGATATAGTGGCTTTTGTGAATGGGAAAAGAAAAAAGTGTCCCAAACTATTAGATAATTTAGATGTAATGCCAAATTATGATTTGCACAGCCAGAGCATGGTTTTGTCACGATTTAGGAATAGACAACTCGCAATCTAGGTACCGAATCACAATTTGAAGCAAGCCATGGCTTTCAGGTTCCTCTGAACATCAGTCCACACTAAGAGGCTGTTGTTTTAAGATAGCACCTGGGGATTTGGAGGGTAGGTGTGGAAAGAAGGAAACCACACCAACCACGATTTGCCTGTACATCTGGAAGTAATGGTTTGGAGTCTATGCTTAGTGCAAACCATGGTTTAAAAACATGGATTAAAAACAAATCCATTAATTTACTCAATGCCCACCTCCCAAATGCTTAATATTAAACATGACGCCAAGGCTTGCAAACTGTTGTGCATGTAGCATTCCACTTGGGCAATGTCTTGTTTCAACTGAGAACACCACATGGATTTTTTAAAAACCACCCAATCTAACTCGGTGGAGAAATTCCCATTCATTTAAACAGGAATAAATCCTACTCTTTCCCCCTATGGAACTGCAGTGTGAAAACATATAGTTACTCAGGGTGGACAAGCCACTTGCAATTTAGAAAAATACCACGTGAGGGAAAGAATTATTGGATTTGAGAATGCAGGATGCCTGCACCTGCTTTTCTGAAGAGAAACAGCTGCCTGAAACAGGCTTGTAAACGGCCCCTCACCTAAGTGGCCTGCTAGCACAGCCATAAAGGGTGTGGCAATGTGCAAATGTGTTTGGGGAATTGTGTCCTTTTGTTAAACGTCTTAAATGCTACAGTGTTTTGGGCCTTTTATTTGTGTATATTTGTGTGTGCTGTAATTTAAACCACCTGGAGAAGGGTGTGGGGCTTGAGCATGCCTGGAAAAAGGCTGTTCTGCCTCATGAGAGTAAACAAAACCAAGAATGTAGAGGACTTTCTGAGGCTATCTGTTTCTAGACCTGAGCTTCACGTACTATCACTCATGGAACTGAAAAACTTGCTCTCTTCAGCTTGCCCATGTGTTAATTTGGTGATAAAAAGCCAAACCACTGGATTATTTAAAGCGGCCTGAACTCTGGTCATATTCAGGCCATTCCTTTCAAGCTCCCCTACACTGCTTGAACTGACATGTCTTCTCCCAAAGGGTACAGCACCCTTAACAAGCTACAGTTCCTTGGACTCTTTGGGGGGGGAAACCATTACTGTTGAAGGGAGATAATTATAATTTAAATGTCTGGTGTGGGTGTCATTCTACAACTAGGGCTAGTAACTTCTTGATTTCTTAAACAATGAAAGCTAGGATTCTCGGGAAATTCACCTTTACATTGAATACCCACATCCTGTGCTTTTAATGTGCTTGCATGGAACCAGGCACTTTTAGTCTTCATTTATCACCAATAAATTATCTTTCCCCGTCACTGTCTTTACAACTTGTCGAAACAAAATAGAAAATTCTTTCCAGTAGCACCTTAGAGACCAACTGAGTTTGTTCTTGGTATGAGCTTTCATGTGCATGTACACTTCGTCAGATACACTTGGTGGGAAGAGTAACACTATGCATGCACAAGTTCTCAAATTCAATCCCAAGTTTCCCAGTTAGAAGGCTGCAGAGGAATCTCTCAGCCCAAGACAGAAGCACATCACTGCTACCCATCTCAGACAATACCAGGCTAAACAAACCAATGGTCTTATTGAGGCATAGCTGTCAACTTTCCCCCTTTTTTAAGGGAAATTCCCTTATTCCGAATAGGATTCCTCACAAGAAAAAGTTGACAGCTATGGATTGAGGCCACTCCACACCATAAATGTAAAGCACTCTTACACCCCTTTAAGAATCATGGCTTCCCCAAATATTCCTGGGAACTGTAGTTTGTTAAGGGTGCAGAGAGTCATTAGACCTTTAAGAAAGTGAAGTTCCCAGGATTGGGCAGGGGGCAGGAGCCCTGATTCTCATTATGCACTTGTGACTTGAGGTTTCACATAGACATAGGAGACCTTCATATAATAATTGCCACCACACACACACACCACTTTTTTGTGGAATGCAGCCAGTTTGGGTAAAGGTTTCTACTTTCCATTTGTGTATGGAGTTGCGAAATATAAAAGTTTTAGAATTAAAGCATTTCAATACAATATTCAATAAAGATTTGGGCACTACAGAAGTAAGGCACTCAAGATTTTAGAAGCTGTGCTTAATTTACTCAGACTGAATAGCTGGCAATCTCAGGGGGGGGGGATAAATATATAAAGTTCTGTCACTTAAAAAAATAGCATCCCATTTTTTAATGGGGCAAATAGTTCCCTTAAATGTACAAAATGTGCTCTGAATGCAAAATTAATAATAACCCTACACAACATAGCATAGATAAAGCAATTCTAAAGTCCTACCTCAAGCATTCAGGTCTTCAGTTGTATAAAAAGCTTCATCTTATACTTGCAATTCTTCAGAATCTGGCAATATATAAACTTTCTATCACCCATTATACTCAGGATATCATGGGTCTTGCCTGGCTAAAGTCAATAGTATTTCTGCTTTAGCGGAACGGCATGTGCAGATGTTAAGTTACGGGTGGGGGCTGGATGGGTGGAGAGTTCAGACTGTGATGTCCTTCCAAGTGATTCCTCTGTTTTCCCCTCTCCACATTTCTGATGTGGGATAAATTTACAAAAGTGAGGTTTGAAGTCTTGTCACCGCTTGGCTGGAAGAGCACAGACAACCATTTACCCACTTGATGAGCTTTTGCGACCAGTTGGGAAACTAGCCGTGTGGAAGAGCCCCTTCCTTCACTTTGTAATGATACAGCAGTTCTGGAACCGTTTAGCAACATGCACCCTCAAAGTGTCTGCCACAATTTCCCACAGTGCTTCTGGGAAGCCCACAAGCAAGATGCAAGTCAAACAGCACCTGTGATTTCCCCTCCCACTAAGTACCACTAAGTCATCTGTATTCAGCACCTGTAGTAAATAACCTTTTGGCTCTTTACCTGTAACAGTTCTCTGTTCTCAAATGTGGGATGCATGCATACATGATGTACTACTAACGTACGTCTTTAATCTGAATCTAAGAATTTAAAGACTGTCATTTTCCAATAAAGAGCTCCTCCCACCCTCCACAACATACACTTTTTAAAGGGATATGATGGAGGTTGATTATGCCACAAAACGAGGCTTATAAATTTAAAAAAGGTTCAAACGACATTTGCCATCACTCACCATGGTAACGTTTTGAGGCAATAGCTGTTGCAATAAACAAACTAAGGCCTGGGTCTCACTTGCATTTTAGTCTTGAAGTCGGGAAAAACAAGCCAGCATTGCAGAAAGAACAGCAAGATGTTTGTGAGAAGAATCCATTCCTGTATAGGAGCTATATGATACCCACCCACCCACAATTTATTTTCATGAACTTTTCTGCCTTCAATAAGACCAGCATCACTTTAAAAAATCTGCATAATGGTTGCAAGGTACATGTGCAGTTGACTTAAATGCACTATTTCCTCCATTCAAAAGAACAAATATGTTTAAGCAGCATAATGGATATGTAATAATCGTTGCACATTAAGATGCACAATTTGTTTAACCATGCACCTTTCCCCATTCGAAAGGACAGCCCTTAAAAGCAGTATGTATAATGACAATCAAGACAATTGTGCATTGTATGCACAATTGTCATTAACTTAACAACTGCTTCCACAACTAAGCCAATGCTTTCAAGTCCCTTCCCTTCATTCTGTTGTCCATACAGTCACTTCCTGTTTCATCCATTTACTTCAGGTTTATTAGGTTTCTGAATCTGCAAATCCGAACAAATGTCATTTCCCCTCCTCATACCCCTAAAGAGCTAAGCTTCCCTTTCGGGAAATCTTGGCCCGGGTTTTACGGTCCTTTATTCCAGAAAGTAAAAAAAAAAAGGCCTTTGGTCTCAAACACTGTCTTTTAAAAAGCTATTATCTTCCAATTCTTTAGCAAAAAGTAAAAAAAATGCAGCCTCCTGAAGGAATGAGTTCACATTCAACTATACGTTCAGCTATTTTCCATATGTTATATCCACACAAGGAGGCAGTTGCCCAAGGAATCTTCTTGTTGGCTTCCTTTATAAAGGCAGCTGGTTGCGAAGCAACTGTAAATGCCTGGTTTCCACGAATGGCCCCTGTGCAGCAGTGATCTGACAACTCCTGCTCATTGGCAAAAACGATGCCCTTTGTCTTTCCAGCTCTATCTATTGTGCTGGGGCTTCTACTTAAGATCCCAGGACAAAATTAATGTTTAATATGACTAAGAACTGCCTGCCATGATCTACCTGATGTCTTTGCAAAGCCAAGTCTTTGCCAAACTGGAGATGATCTTCTGTGAAACAATCACTTTCTCTAAGGATATATTTGGCTACATCCTACATGCTACAGAGGGCCCACACGCTACCCTACAGTAAGCTTTCTAAATGGCAACCAAGTAACGGAAGGCCCCCACTACTGAAAATGCATTCAAGTGCTAATTAAAGAGGTTCGATCCGAGGCTGAGGCGAACCAAAACCAGCTTCTAGCTGCTTCAGCACATGAGAATATCTCCCTCAGCTGCTTCTAGGAGCAAGGAAGCCACTTGGACTTGTGCATATCCAAGCCTGTGTGTGTGAAAAATGAATGATCCTGGAGCCATTTAATGGATGCCCTCAGCCAAAGGCCATTAAGTCTTAAAAGGCTTCTCCTCCAGCGTAGGCCTACGTTGATGTTGTAGTCAAGAGTTCTTCAGTAAACAAAACACTGCATTAAACGTTTTCTGTGTAGACAAGGCAGGGACTGTTCTCCTCACAAAGCTCTAGCTGCACACTTGAGGCAAACCATCTTTTGGCAGAACCAAGGCTATAGTTGAGTGTGGTCCGGTATATGTTCTTGGCATGTTTGGGGAAGATGATTGTTGTACTCTGGAACCTCAGGGGTTTCTGGCGGGGCTCAAAGATGAGTTGGGACTTGTAGTTTCGCCATGTGCAGTTGGGGGCAGCAATGACGGTCTCGCTGTAAGTGGTGACAGTGGGCATTGGGCAGTAGAAAACATCATCCCTGTAATGCCTCTCAGAGCCATATTTTACCTCAGAGTTGCACCTGAAATTTAAAAGGGGGGGGGGGCAACAAGAAGTCACGCACAAGAACTTCAGTTCAGCCCCAACTTGATCAAACCCAAGACCCACATCCTATTCCCCACAGCAATTACACCCTCCTTGGCTGAGCCCTTTGCTCTCCAACAAGACGCAACCATATCTCACCCTGGGTTGCAAGTTTTGGGGGGCCTGTGAGCACATTTGGAATATTGAGAAAGTGCTATAGGTCCCACTCATAAAATGGCTGCCATAGGGGCATGGCATAAAAAGTAGGAAAAGGGGCAGGATCAGCCCACAACCCCCAAAATTGTGTATGGCAGGAAATGGACTTCCTAGCAACTCTTGCAGCACTTGTTTTTGCCCGCCCCCTTCAAGTCTTGTGAGAGTCACACAAGAGTTGGTGCTTTCCCCTGTCTGGATAAAGGATGTTTAGGGCTGCAAACTCACAAGGGTTTCACTGGAGCTGAGTCTCGCCGGCTGGGGCCTGATCCTGCCCTTTTTACTGCTTGTGCGAAGCAGGGATGGCTGATTAGAGTTCATGGGCATAGCCAGGATTTTTTTGGGGGGGGGGAGGCGTTATGTTGGGGGGGAACAAAGTTCTCTGTGACACAACAGGTAAGTTAGTTAAGTATTTTTATTCATTTACTTGATGGGGGGCAGCTGGCTACACCCATGCTAGAGTGCTTGCGGTGCAAGGCTCCTGAAATTCAGCAATACTTGCTTATACAGTAGCACCTCGGGTTACCCTCGGGTAACGTAAACTTCAGGTTGTGAAAGCAGCAAACCCGGAAGTGTTTTGCCGCGCACACATGTGCAGAAGCAGTCTACCCCCCGCGCACATGCATATAACAGTGATCCTCAGGTTGTGAAAACCTTGGGATTCGGTCAGACCTCCGGAACAGATCCCGTTCACAACCGGAGGTACCACTGTATGTGATTAGGCAAATGTAGCCAGTGGTTGCAGCCTGACCAGCCCAGCAGAATTAGGGATCTGTTGGCAGCGGGGGCGGGGCAGGTCCTGCAAGCCACCTCTACAGGGAGGGAGAGCAGGTGTGGTGCCAACTTGAAGAAAATATTGGGGGGGGGTTAGCCCTGCCCCACATAATTGATCACATGACGCAGCGCACACACATCATTTGAATCGCAACACCCATAAACTTTGGCAAATATTTTACTGGAAGGACCAGTTGTATATCCCCCATCCTGAGCTACTGCCAATCTGCATCTGCTCAAGTGTTGTTGTTGTTTTGAGGGGGGGGGGGACTCAGTACCTCTCTCTCATATGGACACCGTACCTGATACAGAGCCATGGAGGACCAATAAATGGCACCTTGCCCCGATTCTGCCCTATATTTGGGGGTGGGGGGAGTTGAGGTAGCAGCTCAGGGCAGGGACTTGCCATTTCATCCCCTGCTGCCAAAAAATGATAGTATCTCCTCCTCTTCTCACTTTATTCCAGTTCCATGTTTGAGCCATTTCCATGTTTGAAGGGCAGTCGGCAGGGAAACTAATGAGAGATGGAACCAAAATGTTCTGGAACAGAACAATTGCTTATGAGTTGCTTATTGGGGGAGTGACTCAGAGGTTGCCTGGGGCACAAAATACCCTTACGCCAGCACTGCTCATAAGCAAACACCAGAATAGAGTCATCAAGTCTGCTTTTGCAGCTAACAGGTAAGGAAACCTTGGAGGCTGGAATCCACATTTTCATCAAGTCTTCTCCACTTACACATCTTTTGTCAAATTTGTCGGATTTGTGTCTTGGAGGGGTGGGGAGTTAACTGAAAAAACCTACATCTCCCTGCAAATCTGGCATTTCAATATCTAGCTTGTCTCTCTGTGTCTATAGTAAGTGTCCTAAAATATTAGCCAAAGCTGGCACAGACTTTGCAAACAGATATCTAGATACATCTCTGTTAGTTTTTGCATTCTTTCACTGCACACCCAACTTGAAGAAGCAGCTTTTATAGTCTGCGAAAAGCATCTCTGTCTTCAAAGAAGCAGGAGGGACACGCAAAGAATCCCGCTGCCAGGTTGCCGTAGGGGTTTTACATGGTTTGATGCTTCCAGATCTTGGAGGCGCAACCAGCAGCAGCTGAGGAATTTGCAGCTCTGTGTATAAAAAGATTAAACGCTGGGTGTGGCACACGGCATTTGCCAACGCCCTGGAGGAGGCTTGGCCCACCAAACGGCACACGTAACACAATCTGCTTAATGAGTTTTGCACAGCTAAGCTCAGAGGCCAGCAAGTTGCTTGGTGCAGACAGCAGGAGCCCTCAATGGCAATTGGAAAAACATCCTTGTCAGTGGCGTCTTGAAATTTCAAAGGCTACTCTTTAAAAGTTGGGTGCATGAGTGGCGTTGACACTGGGCAGAAAGCTGCAGCAGCATTTCTGCACACCAGCAACCACTAGAACATCACTGGATAGCACCAAAAGAAGGTTGAGAAGAACCCCAAATGAGAAATGTCACTCATTGCATCAAAACCACATTGGCTTCCCTTAAAATGTTTTGGAAGTTTGGCCCACTTAAAAAAAACAACAACAATTGAACTTAACCTTACATTTTTGCCTTTAAAAGCAAAATTCAGCACTGCCATTCACTGATGAGCATCACCCACAGGGCCGTCTTAAGTAAATCCTGCACCCTGGCGCAAGGATCCCTCCGGCGCCCTTTGCGCTCCGCCGGGCAGGGCCAGGCGCGGTGGGCAGCCGGAGGGTGTGGAGGGGCGGATGGGGACACTGCCAGCTGTGCTCCACCTCCGCCTGCTCGGCCGAAGTGGCAGCGCAGCGCTGCCATCCAGGGAGCCCTGGCTGCAGCGCTGACGGGAGGCTTGCCGACGGCCTCCCCGCGTCCGCAGCCCGAGAAGAGGTGGGCGAGAGCAGCGCTGCCGGCGGGGCTGAAGGGCGCAGGCACCCTCCTCAGGCTGTGGCGCCTTGCACCAGTAGCCTCAATAGCTAAGACGTCCCTGATCACCCATCAGGACAAGAGTCTGATGTCACCACTACTGTCATGCCCACATATGGTTGGGCTTTGCTAGGACTGGAGACCCTCACGAAAAGAATCTGACCAGAGCACTGGAGGAGACTCCAAAAACATGGAAGTAGGAGATGGGCAACTCTACCCCTCAGCACACAACTTAAACCCTCACAGCATAAGACAGAAAGACTAGAAGATGGGGGTGGTAATCTCTACCTATCAGAAGAATTCCCAAAGGGTGAGAGGTCAGAGCAGTTCTTAGCCATCATTAGAGCAATGGCTAAATTGCTCATTACCATCCAAAGGGAGAAACCAAGATCTTGGGATCTCTGGGTTAGCAGTGTTGTTGATTGGCACAGCTTTGGCCCTAAATGCTGTGAAAATGCCCAAGCCCAGCGGACACCTGGGATGACCATGAAAGGTTTTATCACAGGTGTGTACTTCAACAAATACTGCAGTATGTCCTCACTTCAGTGATGGCTGGTAAGGCAGAAGAGGCAGGAAGGCCAACAAGAAGCTTTTTTGAAAACAGTAAATCACTTTTGAGACAAATTGTTTGTAGACTGAGACTGAAGAGGAGGAAGCTGAGAGGCAGCTCCTTCCCGCTGGACTGGGTGCAAGTAAGAAGGCAGGTGGCTGAGAACTGGCTGAGGACAGACTGAACTTGATGGGGCAGTGCCCCATTTGCCCTTAACAGACCAGCACCCACTGCCCTGCCTCCAAGCAAGAGTGTTTTAGTTCATAGATCTAGCCAGCCAGCCAGCCAGTCTCCTCCAGGACACTGTAAGCTACAAAAGACATGAGAAAGGCACCACACATCTGGTTTTCTTTTCCAGCAGAGATTGGGATTGATGGTACTTGCCTAGGGCCATGTAATGAGTTGTGTTCATGGACCAGGGCTGTCCTGCTGCACAGCTCAGTCTCTTACACTTGCTTTCCTATACGATCTTGAAGTGGCCCTCTTGGCAGTGTGCTAGCTATTGTTTTTATTTATTTGTTAGATTTACGGTATTGCCCCTTTCCCCATGGCAGGTTACAGCAGCACAAGATACCGTATCAATCCTACTTCTTTGTTCCACCTGCTTGAGAGCACAGGCCCATCTCCTACACAGAGGCAGAAGCCCTCCCAATGTTTCGAGACTACAACATCCACCATCCTCAGCTGGCTGGGGCTGATGGGAACTGGAATCCAGCGACTTGCCAGCCTGGGTAGCTCAACAACGCCCAAGTCAGCTTTGTAATGCAGGCCCCTACCTAACTCTGCTCAGCAAAAGGAGATTCAGGAAACCAGGCAGCCTACAAATTACAGAGGTGTGAGGGACAAGGGATTTGGGGGCTGGTCCCCTGACCTTTTGTGATCCCCCCTTAGCTAGTGTTTTGGAAATCTAGAGGGGGAAATTTGGCCAAAACTGGAAGGAGCTGGATCATGTGGATTTCATGAAGCACCCATTCATTTCACCCACCTACCCACCCACAATAATTGAGCATTGAAAAAAGAATGGACAGCCAAATGAAAGATGTGATAGGTGCAAGCAGCCAGGGCAAGCAAGGAAAAATTCAACAGAAATCTTTCCCACCCATTGTGAGTTGAGCTAAGACGAGGAGAGACAACCCGGTGCCTCCAGGTGTTGCTGGACTGCAGCTGCCACCAGGTCCCAGCCAGCATGGCCAGGGGTCAGAAGGGACGTGAGTTGTGGCCCAGCAACATCTGGAGGGTATCACATGGGCTGTCTCTGAGCTAAGACCACCAACTCACTGAGTTTAGGCCGCTCAACAGCTGGCAGTGATTTTCTGCCTCAGATCTGAGATGAATTCAATGTGAGATCTAAGCGGTGACCCCTCCATCTCCCCACCCCTCACCCCACTCACACTCTCCTATTATTCTACAGCATTCACTCTTTTTAATTTCAGCCATTCCTTCTTCCCCTCACCCCACCCACAGCTCTGGCTAAAACACCCACCAACCCATTCATAAACACCACTAATCTTTTGCAGGAGAAAGTAGGAACACAAAAGGAAGCCCATACGTTACCTAATTTCCTGTGCCGGTTCGGGGTTGACCTCTATGCTTTCACCAAAAAACACAGGGTGCATCCGAGGCCTTATTTCTGATGTGGAGGCATTCGGAAGAAGATAAGGGATCTACAGGGCAGGGGGAGGGGAGGAAGAACAAAATGGAAACACATGAGGAATCTGGAGCCTGCTGAGATGTTTACAGTTGAATATGAGGTTAGTTTTAAGCATAGGTAAGAAAAGCCATTGCTGTGGACCTGTTTAATTCTCACAAGCACCCTAGTCCCTATGAACACCCACAATTTTCACAAATCATACAGGCCAGCTCAGACGCATGCCAGTTCCAGAAACAACATGTGTATAATTGGGAAACATTTCACACTGCAACAGTGCCCTGCTTGTGGGCTTCTCACATGCATGTAATTGTGAGGACACGATGCTAGTCTGAGCCAGCAGGGCTCTTATGTTCCTAATAGAACACAGATGTGTACAAGGGTATGCTTCAAGTTAGCTTTCCACCTCAAAATCAGTGCAGAACAACATCAGGAAACAGAGGTCCAGATCAAGAAGGCTTAAATATGCATACAGTGCTCCAGGATGCAGAATGCAGAAGTATATCTAGATTCGATGTTTGGAAGCACCACAGGGATAAACTCTGCTCCTAAACTGATGTATATGAAAGCAAGTGCTAATTCACACAACTCTTTTCTTATTGTGAAGGTTACATGAGCTGACTTTTTAAACCTCGTCTATCTGAACTTGTGGATGCTCCAATCTGTGTCATCTGGAGGTGTGCCATTACATAATCAGCTCTACAAATACTCTTTGGGCTTGGGAGGGGGATTATTGTTTTGTTCTAGTTTTGATTGTGCATTTTGTGTTTTTATCTTGTAGTTTTATGCTGTGCACAACCCTGAGATCTATGGATGAAGGGCAGTAATTTTTTAAAATAAATAACAATATTAATAATTATTATTATTATTATCCACACCTCCATTTGCTGCACTGCTTTCCCCCAGGAAAACCTGATCTTTAGTGCTGAATTGGAACAAACAGCAATTGCATTTTCTGCAAACTGCAGTTTGTTCCAATTTATCACAAAAGAGTGGGTTTTCCAGGAGGAAACAGTGGGGTAAAGGCTAAACCACTTGGGCCCATGCCTAGAAAGTAAGGGGCAAGTGGGAAACCATTCAGATCAATGCTTTCTAAGCAAGGGACAAGAGGAAGTGTGGACGAGCCCCTTGTCAGTTCCAAAGGGTCACATGCCTTGGCTGCTCCAATGTTGGAACACGCCCAAAACATACTTCTTTTCTGGGGGTTCTTTCAGACTTCCTTTGGTGCTGCACTTTCTTTTTCATCCCAGCCTCCCCACCCCCCAAAAAAACCTGCACTTTACTGCTGAATTAGAGCAAAAGGCAATCTTCCATGCATTGCCATTTGCTTTGATCCAGTGGTGAAACATGGGTTTCCCCAGGGAAAGTGCCAGGACCAAAAAGAAACCTCACGCAGACATAGAGCTTCAAAGTGTGGACCTGTGCCTGGAGAGCACGGTGGAAAAGGGAGTCTGGATGAGCCCCGAGTGCCTTCAGACAACCAGCCTTTCTTTTCTTTTAAGGAGGACCCATTGTGGAAATCCAAAGGAGCTAGGCTTATGAAAGGAACATGTGCACAAATGGCTCTACTCTCAACACAGCTTAAGGGAAGGCCCATAGCTTAGGAGCAGAACACAAAATGTTGCAGTTTCACCCCTGGCATCTCCAGGTAGCGCTTGGAATCACCACTCTCTGAAAACCTGGAGAATTGCTGCTAGTCAGTGTAGACAGTACTGAACTAAGGGGACCAATGTTCTGACTTGGTATAAGGCAGCTTCCTAAGTTCTGTCTTAGTTGCAGAAAACTAGATTTCTGACACGCATCCATAGTTTGGTCGCATACTCTCTATTCTCATGGGGGCCACTAGACATTAGCCATGGAACTTCCATGTTCAGATAGAGCACAGTTTTGTTTTGTTTTTTTATAAGAATTTATTGGCATTTTTTCTATAACAACATATACCCACACCCACACCTACAATTAAACAAATGCAAAACAAATAAAACAAATACAAACAATGTCAAGTTTTCTTATTGCATCTTTCTAAAAGAAAAAAAAAATTTCTATTTCCATATCTTGACCATTGACTTCCCCTGCCTTTTCACCTTCGAATTTATATCCTTAATCTATTTTATAACCATTTCTCCTGAAAAAAGAAAAAAGAAATTAAATTCAATTGTATAGTTACATTCAATTATATCTTCAACATTTTACTAAGAATGCATCATCATAATAGTACCTCGTCATAATTCTTCTTCATTTATTCTTATCGATTTCTTATCTTAATCTACATCTTAATCTTGCTCCTCTTAATCCATAAACTTAATCCACTTAAATTCACTTTACTAATACTCCACCTCACAGATCTTCGCAAATCATTCGCATCAAATCTATCTCTTCTATCCTTAAGATTACTGCTAATAACATAAAAACTTGAAATATCTCCTTTCATGTTCAAATAAAAAATATCACAAAATATTGTTGACAGTATTCACCCTCCGATTTCAATTTACCATATCAGGCTACTTTAAGTTTTACTTAATGCTTCACCCCACACCCCCTCTGTCCATTATTCTTCTCCTGGTGGCATCAGCACTGAACTTCCATGTAGCTTCCCTCTCCAAACGTCCACAGATCCAGGCACAGTCCAAACCTCTCCTTGCCACGAGTTCAGAGGTGTCCATCTCATCATCTCTCAGCTTCTTCGGTTCTTTGTAACATTCCTTTTCTTCTTGTAGATACCTTAATTCTCTGTCCCTGGCCCCCGAGCTCACACCTCGGGGACTGGATATAAGAAATCTTGACGTCGCCTTGGGGCTGCCACCCCCAAAAAGCGAATTTCTTCTCCGAAGTAGCTCACTCATTTCTCTCCATCTTTCCATCCACCCTCTCAGCTCCTTGGCAAGGCTTTCTTCCAAAGTGTCAAAAGTTTTAAAAGCCTCCTCTGTGGGCAATTGGTTCCATTTCAGACCCCCACACAAGACTTTGACTTTTCTACAAAGCAGTTCCACCTTCAAGGCAGTGAGTCTCTGTTCATCCGTTAGTCCAGAGTTCAATACCAGTTCAAGGACGAAACCCAGCATGCTGGCAGAGGAGGAGGAAGTGGGTGTCATATTTCTGCTCCCCTCTTTGTTCGTCGCCATTTTCCTGAGCTGGAGCGCAAATACCGCAACTTTAAATGGAAATATTTTCCTCTAGTTAGCTTCCCGAAAAAAGAGTTTGCCAGTCTCATGTGTCAATTTTAAATACATTGTAGCCAGTTCTGTAGCAGTAATCACTCAAATTGGTTAGATTCTTAAGCTCGAAGGGAGGGAGGCAGGCTGCCTTTCTCCTTCCCCCCGGATCGTTCCAAAAGCCGATTTCTAATCAGATTCTTTACTCACGACCACCGGGTTCCTTTAGCTCCATTCTTCAAAGGTAGAACTTAGACGCTCACCGCGGGCTTTGTCGCCGCATTTGCATCCCGGTTGGGGCATGTCCCCGAAGCCCGGCTCCGTTGTCCCTTCACCCCCACTCCCCCTTTACAGGGGGAGCGAGGGAAGGGTTCGGAGCCTCCGCGGGCGCTGCCGGGGAGCCCAGGGTGCGGGACGCTCTTCCCGCACCCCAACCGGAGCCCCGCTTTGCGGTAGCGGGGCTCCTAACCCCCGGGATGGACAGGGCGCTTCGGACCCGAAGCAGCCCTCGACCACCCGGCGATTGCGTCGCCGCCGGAAGACAGATAGAGCACAGTTTTGAATGCGATTGCTAGGGAGGGTCGTGCCTTTTGTACAGTGTTTGTAAGCCAGAAGTACCTGGCTGGCCACAGCTGGAAGCAGAATGGACTAGGAGAGAGACAGTGTGGTGTAGTGGTTAGAGTGGCAGAGCAGAACCAGGGGGATCCAGGTTCAAACCCTTGCTCAACCATGAAGCTCACTTGTGCCCATCACTTTCAGCCTAACCTACTTCACAGGATAAAATGGATGGAGAGGTGGCATATAAAAGAAGCTGGTCTCCAGCTAATATAGAACAGTGACAATAATTTACCATACTTATTAATTGCTTTCCTCACATAAGTGACCCAAAGTGACTTGCGAAAAATATTGCCACTCTGAGTGGGCAGTATGTACGCAAGGCTTCCTGGATCAGAGGAATACCGTGCAACTTATATTTGAAGACTGGGATCTAAATCATAATATGTTCTCGCTGCAAATGTCAATCCTGCTGCCCAGTTCTTACTATATAGGATGGATTGCTCAAAAAAAGTTAAATTCACCAGCCACTAGTCCACATAAAGGTATTCCTCAATATTCAGCAATCATTATTAATGCTGCCACAAGAGCATTGGCAAAGTGCTTCTGCACAAAGGGTCTGCATTGGCTGAGTCTATATTACAAGGCCCAATTCAAGATGTTGGTTTTGGCTTATAAAGCACCAAATGTCCAGGTATTTGATACCTCTTCCTTTATAGACTGAGATGGGCCATGAACCCAGCAAGGTAGGGACAGGGCCTACTCTGTACTGGTGCCCTAGCTGTAGAAGAACTCACACACCCCTTTTATTATATATATATTTTTAAATACCCTGCCTTTTTCCCTGATGGGACTCAAGGCAGCTTACAGATTAAAAACAAGAACTAGAGGCATAGATAATAGATACGTTGACTAAACTTTTGACACATGGCTAGAACACACCTGATCTCCCGAGCTTTTGGAAATACAATATTTAATTTATTTCTGTTTCAGCTGGTGCTTAAGACTTTAGTCTATCTGATCAGCTGCTGCTTACCTGTAATTGGTGTAAACTGGATTTTAGTTTATAGTACTGTATGATATGACTAGTCTGTATATATCATGTTGGAAAGCACCTTGTGGTAACTGGATAATGAAGGGCAATCTATACATTTCCTTAATATTATAATAAATATAGCCAACGGTGACTTTTTGATCTGGTCACACTGGGCTCTTCTGCTATTACGATCTATCTTTAGTCACTTGTTACCTAAAAAGGTCTCCAAGCAATTTATGTTTAAAAACAGTAACATAAATATGCTACACCATAAAAAAGACAAAATCATATAACAATTAAACATTTTCATATAACATACAAAAAATAGTCGTCCCCCACATAAGTTATACTTATAAGTTATACTCATTCCCAGTTCTAGTGAATTCCACCCCCAAAGTGACTGTAAAAACATCTGAGGGTTAGGAAATTACTGGTTGTCTGAATCCAGCTTCTGTCTTTGTCTCCCCCCCACCCACCTCCTGACCCACAAACACATACTCTTGGGTGAAGGCCTGGTTTTACGTACCACCCCTTCCTGGCTATTTCCCCTGCCTCTGCCTGCCTGCCCCACACACACCCCTTGCCCCTTTCCATCTGCTTGCCTGCCCAGCTAGAGCTCTCTGAGAGCCAAGGTTTTTTGTTCTGGCATTTTGTTTTTAAAGGACCTGCAAGGAGGCAAAGCCGAGCTGAACCGCAAGCTTCCCTCCTGCTGAGCTCAGCAAACAAGCCCATCCCTGTTTCACAGATGTTTCTGGGTTTTTGCTACATCAATGAAAACCGTATGGGGAGGGCCCAGGAGAGTGGGTTTTCTGACATGGCTGAAATAAAATAACTGCCTTTTTGCCATTTTCATTTTGATCAGATACTCCTGTGCCCCTGAGGCTTTTAACAATGAGCATGATGAAGGTAACGTGTCGGGGGCAAAAATGCCACATGGGAGATTGTAAATCGAGCTTCTCTGAGGATCCGCTGCGAAGGAGAGAGGAACAACAAACTTCTCTACATCCCATCCAGGGTGGAGGGAGCATTGACAGCAACAAGGGACAGGGCCTTCTCAGTGGCTGCACCAGTAACTATGGAACACCTGGCCCACTGATGTGTGGATGGCTCCCTCTGCAGCAGTCTTTCGCAGGTCAGCAAGGGAATTTTTATTATGGCAGACTTTCGCTTGCTGAGTATATGCTGCTTTAGGCAAATACTATGTTTACACACTGAGGGACGCGGGTGGCGCTGTGGGTTAAACCACAGAGCCTAGGGCTTGCTGATCAGAAGGTCGGCAGTTCGAATCCCCGTGACGGGGTGAGCTCCCGTTGCTCGGTCCCAGCTCCTGCCCACCTAGCAGTTCAAAAGCACGTCAAAATGCAAGAAGATAAATAGGTACCACTCCGGCGGGAAGGTAAACGGAGTTTCCGTGTGCTGCTCTGGTTTGCCAGAAGCGGCTTAGTTATGCTGGCCACATGGCCCGGAAGCTGTACACCGGCTCCCTTGGCCAGTAACACGAGATGAGCGCCGCAGCCCCAGAGTCGGACACGACTGGACCTAATGGTCAGGGGTCCCTTTACCTTTTATATTTCCACACCACTTTTCCAGTAGCATCAACATAAAGGTCTCTGGGGTTGACCATCTCCACCTACAGACAGGGAGGTCCGCAGTGTGCCATCTGTGGACTGGTAAGACAGAAGGTAGGGAGGCCACTAGTAGGTGGAGCTAGAACCAATGGCAGGCAGAGCTAGAACCAATGATAGTCAGAGCATACACACTGGTGGGCCACACGCTGAGGGCAGACTGAGATCAGTGGGGCAGTGCCCCATTTGCCCTAATGCAGCAGCCTCCAATGCCAGGGACCATAAAACTGGCCCTTTACTCAATGGCATTGTGGAAATAATGCATTTTTGTATGTTATTTTCACTAATATAAGCATTTTTATGGACATGTCACTCCCATTATATGCTTTTTTATTCATATTACCTGCCTGGCGAACTGCAAGGTTAAATTCAAAGAAGTGTGAACTTTGAAGAATTGTTGTGTTTTGGTCCCCATATAGTTTTGAAATGTGCAAATTAGGTAGGTTTGCCTTTACATATGAACGCAATTCCAATTTCACCCGCTGCCCTAGTCAGAGGAAGGGCATGTTCAGGCTCAGGGCTGAATACCACCCTCCAGGCTTCCTTGCCCAGCCCTCAGGGATGGGTGATCTCAAATCAGGGGCCTTGGTATATATTTATTTACTTTTTGTACTGTGTTTTTTTATCATGCCCCTACCACTCAGAAGCTGAAGGTAACAAATGTGGCTCTCACCTCTTATGTTATGCTCACAAGAATCCTTGTTAAACTGAGAGTGACTTACTCAGGATGTCTACCCAGGGTGCAGTTGATGTGAAAAGGGCAAATGGGCCATTCCATGAAAAATGAGCCTGATAAGAATGCTAGATGAGCACTGGACTTTGGTGAGGAAGATTCCAAACGTGCAGTCTAACCATTTTTTTAAAAGCTAAAGACAAAAGAAGTTTATTTTATGGACCTTCTTTTCAAAAGTCCACCCACGTAGTCTTCACAGAAGTGTTCAAGTTAAAAGTTTTCTGATGATTGTCCCACCCGTGACAGCATTTTTTCCTTAATTTTGTATTGTTAAATTTCTTAAACTTAATTCCTGATTGCATAGTTGTAACCAACAAACATTGATTTAAACAGATATGCTGAGTTTATCATTGATTCACCTCCCAACTCACAGTTTTTCCATAAATCAAACTTATCTCAAGCTCCATGTCCTTTTTTGTCCCACCCGTGACAACACTTTTAACATTTAATAAAATTGTCAAAAATATCCATAAAAATAATAAAAAAATAGTAAAATGTTCAGTATCTTATTAAGAACATAGTTTAAATTTTGGTTGTTAATTTTTTTGTATATTTACATTGTTACACATGTGTGAATACCAAAAAACATGGTCAAAGTGTCCCACCCGTGACAATGGAATGGCCCAAATCCCACGGTTAGAGTTCATTGGGAAAGAGATTGAAAATCAAGCAACCAATATGATGATGATGAACAAATGTATAGTATGGGTGCACTGGGGAATTCTAGTCTCTGCACCTCAAAAATCATGGAACTGTAAAAAGTTCAGGAAAGGGCAACCAAAATGATTAAAGGGTTGGAGGAAAGCTTTTGGGGTTGTTTAGTTGGTTCCAACCCTGACTATTATATTTTTGTTCTCCCCGCCCCCAAAAAAAGCTCAGGAAAGCACCCATGTGCTGTCTAATCTTCACAACAGCCCTATAAGTTAGGGTAGGTTGAGATAGTGGCTGGCTGGCCCAAGGTCACTCAGTCAGTTTCTTGGCAATGTATTAACCACCACACCACACCACACTGACTCTCCACACATCAGTCTCTAAGCCAGCCTTGCCCAACCAGGTGCCCTCTGGATGGCAGTGCTGGCTGGAGCTTCTGGGAATTGAAGTTCAAAACATCTGGATGGTAAGTAGTCAGTGGTGGAATTGCATCTTCCAACTCAGAAAGCTTGAAGGTAACAAAAGGCACTAAAACGGCTTCATTCTATAAAACTGTGGTTGTTTTGCTGTTGTTGTTATTATTACTGTATTACTAATTAGTTACTTATTTTGCTTTTGCATCACTTTCCACAAACAGGTCCCAAAGCACCTCCCAGCAGCATACACACACCAGAAAGCTCACTCCTAAAAGTTGAATCACAAAAAAACAAAAAGAAAGAACTTTCCTCTCCAAGCAACAGGGCGAGGGTTAAGGCAGGCAGAGAGTGGTGTGACAGTATCCCATTTGCCCAAACGGACAAATCTTCTAAAGGCTGCAGCCACATTCTAAATTCGCCAGGTACATTTTGCCCCTGGCTATTGGCCGCTTGCAACCAAGTAAAGATGCCTAAGTGCCAGGATGGCACCTGACATCTCCACCATCTGGAGGTGCATGTCTGGGGATCCTTGGATCTGGACTGTTTTCACATACTGTACTAATACCACATCCTGTAGAATTCTATCCGTTATATTTTATCAACAAAATCAGAATGAATTTCAGGAAACAAAAAGTTGTCCTGGAAAATACGACTTTTGAGCTGTCTGGCCCCAAAGTGGCAACTAAATAAACCAGACTGTAACCCTAGCTTATATATCTGATATAGCTTATATATATATATAGCTTATACATTTGTCACCTAGCTTATATATCTGAGCTTCTAACACTGGCTGTAGCATCTTCCAGGCAGTGAAGGACCTATCCAGGCTGACCATTGACTCTCCTCAACAGGAAGGGCTCCAAAGACTTCCTGATTGGTCAGGGGCTGTACATGGGTAACCAGAGTCACTCCTGGCTTGCTCTCTGGTTTGACCTTCCCATGCTGACCCATGAATACCAGCACCTGGCTCCCACTTGATGCAGCTACCTGTGGCCAACTTGTGGCAGCTCCACTGAACTGATGGACCAAGGCACCTGCAACATCCATGATTGAGGTGGTTTTTTAATGCTCATGATTCCATTTTCCTCCTTCAACACATTCCTATCAGCCCCTCTGGGCTTCTGCCAGGAGCTTTCATTTGGGGTGGGTGAGGAAGTGCACATTCAGCCCATTTTAAAGCAGCTTGTTCTACCCTGCAATTATAAAGAACAGCTGGTATACATATACAGTGTTATGGAAAACAGCCTCTCTGGTGTGTCTCTTGCATCGTATCCAAAAGGGAACTACAACCTTGCTTAGTGCTGGCCTGCCTTCAACCCTAGTTACAAGCATGAGCAAGGAGTGGGATGCACTGTTTTGCTTGTAACTGAGCATTTTAATTAATTAGGTGGGGTTAACTGGCAGAGTTCAGAATTTGAAGGACATTAAAATGGCCTTCCCTTCTAAGAATGAACCATAGTTTTAATTCACATTTTAATAAATGGTGCCAAGATGTCTCCAAAGAGCTCTATGCAGAAGGGCTGTAGCTCAGTGGTAGATCATCTGCTTTGCATGCAGAAGGTCCCACGTTCAAAATCCCCGGCATCACCAGATAGGGCTGGGAAGGTATCTTGCCTGAAACCCTGGAGAGCTGCTGCCAATCTGAGTAGACAACACTGAGCTTGATGGGCCAATGCTCTGAATAAAGCAGCTTCCAATGTTCCTATGCTGACATTTAGATAATGTACAAGTGTAATCCATTAGTCAACTAAAAATTAGGGCTGTAACATTTCATTTTAACAGGAAGAAATGTTTTTTATTCCCTTTAATTAATTTAAAGGTTGTTGTGGAAAGGCAGTAGAGTTGCAAGCTCTCTCTTGGGCCATCTTGCCTAAAATGCCATGAGCCAGGTGGGCGGGTGGTGTCAGCTGTCCGTTGGTTGGGCCAGATGGCAAGGCAAGTGAGCAGGGGCTGGCAGGGACAAATCTGCCATTGATTCAGCTTGCCTAATGGAAGGGTCGGCCTATTGTTTTCTTTTTACAAAGTTTATAAATCAATATCTCAGACGACAGAATCAGGATTCAAAATGACCTTAACAGATTGGAGAACTGGGCCCAAACTAACAAAATGAATTTTAGTAAGGACAAATGTAAGGTTCTGCAGGAATAAGCAGATTCATAAATATATGATGGAAGACACCTGGCTTGACATCTGCACATATGAAAAGGATATAGGAACCTTAGTAGACCACAAGCTTAAAAGTGTGATGCATCAGCACAAAAAGTACAGTCATACCTCGTGTTACGTTTGCTTCACGTTGCGGCTTTTCAGGTTACGAACGTGACAAACCGTTCACCCCTCGTGCACGCGCAGAAGCGATCTGCGTGCTTCGTGCATGCACAGAAGCGATCTGCGCACTTCGCGCACGCGCAGTAGCGGCGCTCTACTTACGGACTTTTTGGGGTGCGAACGGCACCCCGAAACAGATCGCGTTTGTAAGTAGAGGTACCACTGTATAGTGTCCTGATTAAAGGAAGTCATAGTACCGCTCTATACTGACATGGTCAGACCTGGAATCCTGTGTCCAGTTTTGGGCACCACAGTTTAAGATGGATGTTGACCAGGTGGAATGTGTGCAAAGGAGGGCAAGCAAGATCATAGAATCATAGAACTGGTGAGTTGGAAGGGATCCTGAGGGTCATCTAGTCCACCCCCTGCTATGCAGGAATCTCAACTAAAGCATCCATGACAAATGGCCATCTGGGTTGACACACAGTCTGTTGAATAAGTGTTCTGATTAGAAGCCCCAATTAGTTATGTATTTCTGCTGGGAGAGGGGGAAAGGAGCAGGACAGGTGCTTGTTCCCCTCTGTGTCTACTTATCTCTTGAAAAAAGAAAGAAATACTGAAAGTATAGGAGAAACTGAACAAGTTATTTGACCCTCTCAGCACAGCAAAGGAGTGCGAGGAAGCTGTAAAGCAAAAAAAATGCAACATAGCAAATTTTATTCACTAAGCAGACATCACCTGTTTCTTGCTAAAAACAACCAACAACAGAGTTATGAACTGACAAAACTTGTAGGATGCAATACAATGCAGCAGAACATTGTGGTTTTTCCTTTCTTTATGAGCTGAATGGCCATTTGTAGCCTACTCAACCCATACAGCAAATACACAGAGCATCCTTGTGGCCGAATGCACCTCAGAAAAATGTTTGCCCAAAAACATGTCAGCAAACCTGATGACAAAAAATGCCACAGAAACACAAGGTAAAAAGTATACACACACCCAAATAAATGTAGACCCTCTCCTTGTGGGTATAGAGACCCTCTGAATACAGAGTTCAAGGGTCTGCAGCATAATTTCTCTCCTTCCTCCCTGCAGATCGCACAACATGAATTGGAAGTTAAGAATAATTCATGCTTGTAAACAGCCACTTGCCTGGTTACGGTACCTGCCGCAAGCAAATGTCCACCACAGGCAACAGCATATGGGAAGCCCTAGAAACATTGGCTTCTGGTTTCTTTTACACCAGGGTTTCTCAAACTTTCCCTCTGTGGACTACTTAATAATTGCACAGACCATTTAATATACTTTTTGTGTAAGTTGTCAGGGGAAAAGGCTGCATGGTGATGATGATGATGATGATGATGATGATGATGGTGTAAATGTGTGTTGTAATAACTGTGGGCTTGCCTTTCTACTCTGATGGACGTGCTGTTCCTTATGAACAAAGTGTTCCACAACCTTCCAGCAAATAATCTGAATAGAAGTAGGAGGTCGCCATTTGAGAAACTCTGTTTTAGACTAGGGCAGCTGGACTCGGATTATTCTTACTTGTTTAGACTTATTTGCAAGACTTCACAAACGCCTGCAATGTTTCCCCATGGCTGTCCTAGTCTGATGATTAAAAAGTCTTCCTAATGTTTCCCTTTACTCTCCCCCTCCTCAACTTTTCTTTTCAATATACCTCCTGCTCATTCCCCTGCTGGTTTAGAAAGTCTGATAGAATCCCAAAATATCCCAATCTTCTTTCTTTGGCAGTCAAAAAATGAGACAAAGTGGTTGCAATGGGAAAACAGCAGCACAGCTGGCAATCAGCTGCAGAAGGAAATAACAGCTTTTCTTCTCCCTTGAATGCTAAGACTGGTAGCTTACCTTTTAATCATGCTCTGGATTTTAACCAGCTGATCTTACAGGAAAAAGGGCATAGCACCCAGCCTAGACTCTAAAGGAAGTCCTGGTGGGGGATTGTATGTTTTCAGAATTGGAGTCAGACTAGTCTAGATGGGTTAAGAGAGAGAGAGAGAGAGAGATTTCTGAAGGAAAACTGCCACCGGCATTTTCAATAACCACAAACAGGCAAAGTCCCGAAATTCCAGCAACACAAGTGGTCTCCTGCTCCAGAGCTGTGCGTACTTCTGGCCAAAGAAAGTATCCAAAGCCGATGCCAAGGAATCCAAAATCCATGCCAAGGAAACACAAATGCGCCACTCAGAATAAATTATGGAAAGCCAAGCAAATTTTCGTAAAGTTACTTATAATGCATAGTATATTTTCGCTGGGGATTTGCAGAATTTGACTCGTTTTTGGCAAGGCTGGAGGGAGGCACAACAGGAGAGTAAGGGCAGAAGATACACAGCTGTGCCAGGCACAGAAACCCCACCCTGACCCACTGGAAACCTGCCCAGAACCCTTCTAATTCCTGGCCACTTCAACCGTCTTCCTATTTTCATGCTTTTCTCTGCAACTGTGAGGGCCAGAAACTTTTTTTTTAAAAAAAAAAGGAAGCCAAGATTCCAGCACTTCCCCAAGTTTCTTAAAATCAAAGAATGTAGAAGGGATGCTGGAAGGCAGCTAGTCCAGACCCCTGGTGAATCTGCAATGCATGATGCAGCTACAGCATCATATCATGAGATGCTAGAGAGAGGCAGGTCCAATCACTGCTCCAATACCTCCAGCGAACAAGAGTGCACCACTTTCCAGGGCCATCGGTCCTGCTGCCAGACAGTTCTTACACATCAGGATGTTCTGATGTTTAGCCAAAATCTGCATTGTTGTCATTTCTGTCCACCACTCCTAGCAACTACTGTCCTCTTCAACAACAGAGAACAAGGCCACATCCACACCATACATTTAAAGCACTCTCATTCCACTTTAAACAGTCACAGCTTTCCCCCAATGCATCCTGGGAACTATATATTGCTATAGGTGCTACGAGCTGATAGGAGAGCCTCCCCACACAAAGCCACAATTTCTAGAGTACCTTGGGAAGACAGACTGGTTTTTAAACCACTCTGGGAATTGTAGTGCTATATAGGGAATAGGGGTCTCCTTAGCAACTCTTGGCACCCATAACAAGCTACAGTGCCCAGGATGCTTTGAGAGAAGCCATGGCAACTACCATGAGTTGCTACTTTTAATAGTAGTATAGTAGCTTAACAGTGTTTTAAATGCAAGTCTGTGCCATCTTCTAAGAACATAAGGAAAGCCTGCTGGATCAGGCCAATGGCCTTTCCAGTGCAAGCATCCTGTTCTCACAGTGGTTGAACAGATACCAGTGGGGCACGTGCAGGCTGGACCCAAGTGCAACAGTGCTCTGCCCACCTATGATTCCTAGAAACTGGTATCCTGCACTTGGGACAGTGTATACTGATGAAGGCAATACACCAAGTCTTATTTCTCATCAACCCTTATTCATGTTTGGAACACAGAATAAGGAAAAACATAGGGAGCCATTGCTTCAATCTCCCCACCATAATACAACTTCCTGTACTAATTAGTACCACATGTGCATAGGAATTTCAACGGTCCTGCATTGTATGAATGGCCAGCTCACCACATCGTTTAGACAAACTAACCTAGTGGACCAATTCCTTGTGGCCAAATACTATAAAATAATTTTATTTTGACCACTGAAGAAGATAAATTGGTTTGAAATGCATCTGGTCTCTGGGGGGGGGGGGAGTTGTCATCTTTTGGCCATAGATGGATTTTGATCAGCCTTTGACCTGAATAGGCAAATCAATTTGTCATTGTATCATATTTGAAATTTTCTATTTTGACTACAAATTTATATTTTTACATTGGATTAAAGATGCACTTTATTTTCCTATAGTATTTTAGAAGCATTATCAAATTTTTCACTCATATGCAACTTAAGTCTTTCACCATAACTTTCAGAAACATTTAAATTCTTCTCTATTCCCCAGGATTCTTCACAATGCAACTTTTATTCTTGGTAGTTGCTCTGAGGCAATTGCCCATATAAACATTGCAAGCACAAGTAAAATGCTATATTTGCTGCACAACTACAGCCTTTTAGATGGGCCCTGGAGGCTCATGGTGCCTTCGTGTCTATTTAATGTGCATTAATATACATTATATAAGCATGGCAGCCAGTTTCCTCACACAATGGAGACTTGTATCACGCAAGCAAGAAATTGCTTCACTACTATGAGCTGCTTTAGAAGTAAAATGATCCAAGAGTGTCATATCAGACTCTAGAAGTGTCTGGTGTGTCATATAACAGTGTAGTGTCAGAGAGAGGCACGGTTATGCCAAGTAGGCCGAAAAACTCAATGCGTCACTTGGAGAAGGTCCTGTTCAATTCTGGGCAGGAGTCTCACCCACATTAAATATCTCACAGTCCCTGGGCTCTTAAATGTGGATCAAAATAACTGCAAACTGCAAGGCTATGTCTCTATGGTAAAGGGCACACATTGCATGCAGTTAGTGCCATATTGCACCCCCGGCATCTCTGGACAAGGCTGGGGAGAAGAAGCCCTGTCTGAAACCCTGAAGAGATGCTGCCAGCCAGCAGAGACCACACTGAGCTAAATGAACCAGTGGTGTGACTCAAAAGCAGCTTCTTCTATTCGTGGAGGAAACCTGCTGGAGGAAGCTATGGCATTCCACTGCTGCCCACTGTTGAAGGCAGGCTACCTTTAAAGGTTGCTTCCTCCTGAGTAAGCTTGCTCAGGCGTTGAGTTCTTATCAGAGGCCCTGGACCTGGTTTCCCCACCTAAAGAGGTGAGAGCCTTTTTGGTGGTGGTGCCCTGACTGAAATGCCCTCCCCAAGGAGGTTTCTGGGTGCTTTTACCACCTGGGGAAGACCTTTTTTTTAAGAGCCAGGTCTTTTCTCCTTGGATTGCGTCTGGTGGGTTTCAAACTCCATTATGCTTCTTGTGCTGGATTTAAGCAGAAAATGGAGTGCCTTTTATTTAATGTTTTCTTTTTTTAAATGCATGCTGTCTGAACTCTGCATGAACTACCTGCAGGACAAAAGGCAGCCTCCTCTCCCTGCAGAGTGGCCTGATAAGCCAGATATGAAACAGCTGGGACAAGACACAGCTGTTGGCCTGGAGACTCCAGAACTCCTTCTAACTCAGGAGGAAAGATGGGCTGGAGTCCTGCCTGAGCAGCAGGTAAGCTGGGAGAAACTGCTTGGAGGAGGCTGCAGTGGCTAGCAGGCAATGCTTAGCCATACCCTGGCTGGGAAGCTGGCTGGAGGAACCAGCAGGGCACATGGGGGGGGCAGTTGAGCTGCAGGCAGTGCCCAGTTACCCCACAGGCACACTATGGCACCACCAGCAAAGTGGGGGTACTCCGCATCTTCTTTTCTCTCTTGTTTGTAAGCAGAGTTGCCAAAGGAATTTCAGAATACTGCCCCAAACTTTTCAATCGGGATCACCAGAGTGACAGAGCTATAATCATTCTTCCCATTTCTCTTTAATGGGTCTTAAAATGAAGACTAGGAGCACTTCTTCTCTGCATTTAGAGAGACACATAGAGAAACACAACTTCCTACAAACAAAAAATAAATAAAAATCCAAATGCAATGTATATAAATGAATATAATGAGAGTTCTTGACCCTTTTGGCAGATTAAAGAGGCTATCTTTCATTTTGCAAGTTATGTTCTATGAAGGTAGCCAAATTAAGGCTACAATCCTAAACATAATGATTAGAGTGTAAGTCCCACTGATTTCAGGAGGATTTACATGCTTAAGATTGCAAAATAAGATACAATCACTGTTAGGCGACAGTGGTGACCACAGAACCTACAGACCACCACCGAGCAAACCAAGTCACCTAATCTGCACCCTCTTGTCCTAGTTTTAAATAGCTAGTGCCACTTTGCAGAAAGAGCAAAAGATAGGATATGTTCTGCAGTGGACCTTAGAATTCTGGCTTTCCCTCCTTGGAAAGATCCTTTTGGCTCCTCCTCTTTCAGGTATTTAGATGGGTACCAAAGCCCCAAGTGCTTCTGCTGGTGTTGGAGTTTTATGTGTTGTTGAATTGGGACTTTTTAGCCAATTTATTTCTGCTGATTCTAAATCTGTTGTGATAGTCTTCCTCCTGTTTTAACGGTGATATTGGAAGAGTGTATGTTTTATGATGTAGTTTTTAAACCAGACCGTTAGCCACCCTGAACACAGCACTCCTTATAATAGTGAACTCGGCTGGTGAGTGCCAACAGAGCTGCAGCAAAAACGGTGCTACTGAGAAACATGAGGGAGGAATCTGCGCGCCCAAGAGAAACTCATGGTCTGCAAAAGTAGAAATAATATTTTACAGGGCAGCAACCTAAGCAGGTGAACTTACCCAACCCCCTGCAAAAAGGACAGTCCGATGAGAATGGAGTAAGCTCAGTGAACACAGGACTCTGTGCTAGTTTGGTGAAGATGGGGGGGGGGGGAGGAAAATGTAAAGCAGTTAAGAATGCAATGGAGCATTTTGGAAGAGGGCGTGGCTGGCTGGCTGGCTGGCTGGCACACTGAACAGGGTTCCTCTACGCTTTTACAACTTGTTGCAGATCCCATTTGCAAATGATAGAAAAGCAGGGTATACGAATTACCTGAAAAAATCAAATGACTGAGACCTGCTGTGCGCAAATGAGAGGCAGCAACTGCTGCAAGAGATCCTGGGCTCCGTTTTCACATGGCCTTACACCAGCAGAAACTGTTTCAAAACCCAAACAGTGGCGCCCCTGCCATGCCTATTTGCTGTCACCTGGTGTTGGGTGAGGAGAGACTTGTGGCAGCAGCAGCAGCAGCCAAGAATAGAGCATACACTGGCACCCGCGGCTGAATTTCCAGGCTCTCCAGAAGCAGGCACAGAAAATTGCTTCAGATTTTCTGCCCCGCAAGGCTTTTCTTGCTTGGGCATGGATTCTGAGTCAGCACCCAAGGCTCACTGGCTTGTGAGTCAAAGGCTGCTGCTTAGATTATAGCATCGCACACAAGTCATTCACAAATGGCTTACAATTAATGGTGGGGTTTTTTTTAGAGGAGGTGAAGTTTAACTAGCCAGTGTTGTGTAGTAGTTAAGTGTTGCACTAGGGCCTGGGAGAGCAGGCTTCAAATCTCTCTATGAGGATAAACTGGAGAACTGGGAGAAGAACCATGGATTATATTCAGCTAAGTGCTACCCACCATTAAGTTGAATCTGTCTACTCTGAGTAGGACTCATGCTGAACACAACCAACATCAGCTCTTTGGAGGGGAGATGTGGTATACATGTAATGCTCTATTACTATATATTTTGGAAAGCTGCTCATTTGCTATGCATTTGGACACTAAAGGTATGGTAACAAAATTTTGCATGATGGTCCCTGAGGACCAAGGAGCAGGCTTTGGTTTATGATTGGGTAACATCAGATGCCATTTTGAACCAAGATGGAGGACGGAACCTTTCAAAACTCCACTGGTTTTTGGGTTCCTCAGAATTCCGGAGCAAAGCCGGGTACGAAGCTGCTAGTAAATAAATAAAATAGAGATAAGGAGCTGCAAAAAAAGGAAATCATACAAACAAGTCAGGGACTGGTTTGAAAACTTGATTATAAAGCTGCTTAGGCCCTGGACTCCGTGCTACCAGGGAGCCCCACATTAACTGACCTGGCCTTCCCAAAGAAACAATGAGCGAGAAATCAGCAGATAAGAAGAAGTGACCAACAGCCACTGACATGTTTGTGTGTGTGGAAAGTGACATGGAATAAATAATGTAAGATGACCCCAGATTCTAGTTTTATGAGAAAGGGAGAAAAATGCCTCTCCATCTGCTTTCCCCAGGACTTTTATGTTCTTAGCCTCTCAAAACCTTCAAAAGACACCGCTTCCAGCTCTTTACCTCCATGACAATGAGGCCTAGCATCCTACTTTTTAAAAAGCTACTTGTTGATGCCACCAAAAATTCTATCCAATCTTCAAAAAAGAAAAGAAAAGAAAAGAAAAAGCTGTAACAGTGCCCTGGATTCATTTCCAGCACCACCCTGATTCAGGATCATCAGAGCCCACTGGCAGTCAGCAGCACCCGCCCCTCTCTGGGATATTCAAGGCCCCACCATAAATGTTCATCTCCATTTGAAAATACCAGGATGTTTCTAGACCTTTCTAGAAGAAAAGCATGGAGGCTGAATTCTACCTAATCAGTTACCAGGAAGTAATCCTGCTCCTGCAATACAGAGTTCTGGACAATTAATGTAAAACAAGAGGAATAACTCAACCTTTGGAAATCTGATATAGTCACTGCTCTGGTTTATGAGATTGCACCACACTTTCAATCCCATCTCCACAACTAAGGGCCAGAAACCTGGAAACTTCTTATAAAAGATAGATGCTCATGATCTCAGAAAGCAAATTTCCACATCCCACAACGCACGATGCAGATTTTATGAGTTCCTGTAGAATCATGCATAGGTAGCGCCTACCTGGCGGACTCAATGGAATGTATCTCCCACCAAGAACACAAAACAGACGTCTAATCTAGGGTTTCCCAAACTTGGGTCTCCAGCTGTTTTTGGACTACAATTCCCATCATTCCTGGTCTTGGTAGCTAAGCATGATGGAAGTTGTAATCCAAAAACAGCTGGAGACCCAAGTTTGGGAAACACTGCTCTGGTCCTTCATGCACTTACCTGGGAGCAAGTCTCACCAAATGCAATGAGACTTATTTCTGAGTAACCACGCACTGTAGGTGTGCAACATCCCTTCCTCTGGAGGGAAAATAATTCCTGTTCCTAAAGCTGCCAAACATATGCAAAATTAAATCAAATCTCGTCAGTTCATAGAAGCTAGCAGCATCACATTTCTAGGTGCCTTGGCAACCAGGAAATTTCACCACACCTGCAACTCAGCTCTGAAACTAATGAACTGCTCCTCTAATTTATTCCAGCAAAACACTCCCTAAGATATTATCTGCTTCCAGAGTGATTCATTCTAGAAAACAAACTTCAACAGCTCATTATTCTTTGCTAGAGCAAAATAATCTACCTTTCCTTAAGAAGCTGGCAGCTCCGTCCATGCCACTTTGAGTAAATATGCAACACACACAAGTTCATATCCACTTGCCTGATCAGCTGTGGCGAGTATAAATCAAGTCTAGGTGACAATGCAAAGGGGGGGGAAATATTCTGCTGGCCCACTAGAATATACGTTGGTAGGGTATCCAGAATAGCTTATTTATGGGTAAATAACTTTTGTGGATTGATGAAGGAGCTCAGGTTACCTGTCTTACATAGAGGCCCCTCTGTTAATGTGTTAAGGCAGCAGCCTGTAGAATTGCACAGATCTCTTGGTCAGGCTTTTGAGGCTACAAAAGGACATCACTGCCCAAGCTTGAGATAAAGCATGCAGTGGGAAAGGCCATCGGTCAGCAACAGCACATGTGCTCCGCATGCAGAGCAGCCCAGGTTCAATCCCTGGCATCACCAGGGAGGGCTGGGGGGAAATCCCTGGCCCAGAGAGCCTCTGCCAGTCAATGTAAAGAATGCTGAACTAGGTGGGCCAACGGTCTGACTCTGCATAAAGCAAGTTCTTTTGCACACAGGGTGGAACTCTTTCCAAAGAGGCCGCTCTCCAAAACACAGCAGGGCAATCACAGTAACGCGCACTCAAGACACCCAAGAGGCGAATGAATTCTTACCACGTTCCCCTCCTTGCCATCCTTCCTGTGCCCATGTCCCTGGATATCCGTGGAAGAGCTGCTGCCCCCAGGTCTATTTTCAACGATGCCCGGAGACAGGGAGTAGAAAGGTGGGCTAGGGCTGGGGGGCAGCCCCGAATCTGGGCTATCCAGCAAACCTTCTCGGTTCTTCTCTTTCAAGCTGTCTTCCATTCCTTGCAACTGCAGGTGACCCACCATGACTGGGGTGGGGAAGTGAGGGCTGTGGCTGCCAAGCAGGGGAAAACCCACCACCTCCTCCTGCAGGGAGGCAAACGCACGTGGTACATGCACAGGGAGTGCCAGCCAGCCCCCTGCGCGCCTGTTGCCTTGGGTGACTCAGGGCTGGCTCCGGTGGCTCCAGCTGCCCCCTGTTGGAAGGAGAGAAAGTGGAAATGAACAGACCATTCCTCATCAAAACAGAAAACAAAAGTGGAGAAGAGAGGGCAGATCTCCAAGTACACCTGGAGAATAGCCGTCTTCCTTTTTGCCTGAGACCCAGGTGAGACACTGCCAGTTGGGCTAGCCCAGGTGTGGGGGACCTTTGGCCCTCCAGATATTGCTGAACTACAACTCTCATCATCCCTGGACATTGGCCATGCCTGCTGGGACTGATGGAGGAGTTGCTGTTGGCACCCGTCTGTCTCCAGAGACAATGGAGTGTGCCTCTGGGGGTGAAGTCAAACCACTGCATTAGCACCTCCAAAGTGACCTCCCTGAGGCACAAGCCTGGGCAGTGTGTGTGGAGGTCCTGGGCTGGCCAGATGACAAGAGAACCCTCCCCCCCGCCTCACTCATGTGGTCCAAAGGAAAGCAGAGCAAGACGTTTGGCACCAACTTGGCTGAAGGAATTGCCGGAATGAGGCGTACAAGGCACCATCCAGTCATCTTAGGGACCCCACTCCAGATTTGTGTAGGGTTTACACCTTAGCCTTTTCTTCTTCTGAAGATATTCTGCAAGGCAGCAGAGGTTTAGGATCAGGGTGTTCCTCCTCCCAGATGGGCTCCCTTCCAGGTAGAAGAGCCCCATATGCTCCTCACTTCCCTCTATAGCACTGCAGAAACCACTTTCTTGACCACTGGACCCACTACAGTGGTACCTCGGATTACGTATCTGATCCAGGGTGCTGTTCACACCCTGAAAAGTACGTAAAGCGAGCATCCATTTTGCGCATGCGCAAAGTGCGATATTGTGAGCACATTTCGTGTACATGCATGCCCACTAAAGCTCTTACCAAGAACAAACTTAGTTGGTCTCTAAGGTGCTACTGGAAGGATTTTTTTTTAATTTTTTATTTTGTTTTGACTATGGCAGACCAACATGGCTACCTACCTGTAAGGGGAAGAATCATGTACACCATTCTATATTCCTTGGAGGAATGGTTATAGATGAAACAAAGCAAGAATCCCATACCCCAAATGACTTGCAGAGAGTAGAAGAGAGCAAAGGCCTGCCTCGTTCAGCATCCTGTTTTCACAGGGACCAATCAGATGCTTCCAGGAAGGCCATGGCCAGGGCAGGAGGGAAACAGCTCTTCCATTCTGGGTCCCAGCAAGCAGCTTTCTGGTCCAGGGTGCCCCTGATAGCCTTAGCCTCCTTCACAGATCTTTCTAATCTCCTTCTAAAGCCATTTGAAGCTGGCTGCTCTCACCACATCTTGCAGCAGCAAGTTCCATAGATTACTACATATTTCCTACGGATTGTCCTCCCAACTCTCTTGCCCTTCAGCTTCAGTGGGTCTAGCATTAGGAGATGTGGAGAAACGCTTCTCTCAACTGCCTTTTCAAAAGGCCCACCTTTTAAAAGTACAGCACTGGGTGAGAGTGGTGCTGTCGCTTAAGAAGCAGAAGCCCAAATCCCTCTCGGGGGGGGGGGGGCATCGGAATAGTTCCACAGCGCTGTGGATCCAAAAGACTATATTCTAGTGCTCTGGATCAAATCTAAGAAGAACCCTGCTGGTTCAGGCCAACAGCCCATCTAGTTCAGCATCCTGTTCTCACAGTGGTGATCTAGTTGCCTGTGGGAAACCCACAAGCAGGGTTCAAGCTTCCTGTGGTTCCCTGCAACTGGTACTGTATTTGGAAACATTGCTGCCTCCCACTGTGGAGGCAGACCATAGCCGTCATGGCTAGTAGCCACCAGTAGCCCTCTCCTGTGGGAATCTGTCTAAAGACAGAGACAGCCTTGAGTGGATATATGTATGCTGAACTCTTCTTCATCTGCTCCCAGACCCCCAGTCTTTCCAGTTATCCCTCTGATCCTATGCCTGCTTTTTCAGAAGCAAATTCTTCCCCTTAAGGTTTCAGTCACAGAATAACGCCTTTTGTGGACAAGGGCTTCTCAAGGTTTTGCATGCACCTGAGCTTACGGTAGTTAGGGATGTCCTTTAAAGGAAAAAAAAAAAAACAAACAGGGTCGCATTCATGAGCTTGTCCAATGTAGCAAAAACTAAGCAGTTCAGCAAACCGAAGTCTGGACAAATTAAACATCTGAACACTTGAGTCTTCTAGGCAGTAAAATCAAGACAGAAGACCGTAGGAATCAAGGGAAGCTGGTGCATAGTTCTCAAGAGGGGGCCAAACACATTTATAGAGGGGTGGGGATAGTTTGCTTATTTAACTCTCCCCTCAAACTTTACTAACCTTTTTCCCCTTCGTGAACCTGGGAAGATCACGGACTACCCCCTTCAAAAAAATGTATTTCCCCCCAACCTCTGTCCCCTACTGGGGTACAGTATTTCCCAATACGGGGCAGATTTCGATGACGAATGCCCTCTTCGGACACAAAGAAACCCCCTGACGGAGAGGTGCAAAGGCCCTCTTCCAGGAGCCCAACGCCACCCGTCTCGAACCCCTACACACCCACCACTCGCAAAGCTGCACTGGGGCGCCCGGGTTTCTCCAGTCCAGCCACCAAAACCAGTCAGCCCCAGAAGCAGCGCTCAGGAACTCGGCAGAGCAGGGCGCGCAGGAAGGGGCAGCGGGCGCGACAAAGGCACTCCGAGGGTCTCTTCGTCCGCGCGCTCGCCCAACTCCGCTCGGCGCAGAGCGCACGGGGCGGCCGCCGTGGCGGAGGGGGAAGGCGGCACGGGCTTTCCCCGTTCGCCGCCACGGCGAAATCCGCCGAGCCACCCCGCGCGTCGCCCAAGAGGCCCCTTGGAAAACAAGGCGCCGCGCTTCCGTTGAGTTTCGAGGAGGGAAGGCGGCGGAGAGGAGCAGGAGAGAGCGCCCAGCGAAAGCGGGTCTCTCTGGTGCCCGTTTCCTCAAAGCACAGCTTGGATTCTCCCCCCGCCGCCAGCAAGCAAACAAAGAGCTCCGCGCCCGTCCCGTCCCGTCCTTCGCAGCCCCGGAACGCGAGCGTGGCCCTGCCAAGGAGCCGTCGCGGCGGAGCGCGCTCCAAACGGATCTCGGCCCGAGTGGAACGAAGGAGGCCGACGGAGGAGGAGGAGGAGGAGGAAGAGATCCAGGCGAGCGCCCCCCCCCCGCCCTAGCTCCAAACCCGGCCATTTACGTTGAAGCGAGCGAGGCGCCGCGTCTCTCTCCTCTGCTGAGCGCCGCCGACGCCGTGCCCGGCTGGCTCAGGGCAGGACTGAGCGCGCCGAGCGGGCGGAGAGAGTTATTCAACTGACACGGCCGCGGCTGGAGCTGCTGCTGCTGCTGCCGCCTGGATTCGCTCCATCTCCGGCCACCAGGGAGAGCCTTGCCCGGCCCCCCAACCAGACCCCTCCTACTCGCAAACTCCCAGCAAGCCGCCGCGTTGCCTTGCCTGGCTCCCTGCGCGCGGCGAGCGCAAAGGAACTCGTTGGCAGGGGCAGAGGGGCGAGAGGGGGCTCCCCCCCCAAAAAAAACACCCCTCTCTCTGGTCTACCCACTTCCTCCAGTCTCCTCTCTCCAAACTGGCTTTTTCTCCTAAAGAAACTGGGAGCAGGAGGAGGCAATATGTTGAGAAATTAAAATGCTGCTCTATCGTTGATCATGCTGCCTGGGACTGCTAGAAGTTTGGTATCCAGCCTGTTTGTTTGTTGACAGGAGCAAGCCCACAGTAAATCACACCAAGCAAATTGGAGTTAATTTTTAGCAAAAACAGGATCTGCACAGGAGCGTCAAGCCTAATGAGCACAGCTACTCATCTCTGGTCCCTCTTGTGCTCATGAAGCATTTGCTGAGAGTGAAGGCCATCACTTTTCCTCCGCTCTAGGGTTTTCTGCAAGCAATTTGAGACTGCGCCTGCATGAGGCCACCCTTTTCATGTCTCTTCTGGTTCTTGGAGACAAGTCGGGAGGGCAGCTGGTCACAGTAGGAGGTGGAGACCTCCTGGCTTCTTCAGCCTCTTCGCCTCCTTACTCTCCAGCCTCTGACTCTCTCTGGACTGCCCTCTGCCACAGACTCTCCCATCTCACTAAACCCTGTTGCCTCTTCAGCTTCCAACACCTCCTCCCAGTTTGTTTCCTCGTCTCCCTCTAACCACTCATTGTTGTCCCACCCCCAATCCCCAGGCTATGAGTCTTCTTTTCTTGGGGGTTCCCCAGCTGGTTCCTCCCACCATTCCCCTGCATCCAACCATTCCATGGCATTTATTATTATTTCTAACCCCCTCTTTCCTTCAAGGAGCTGAAGGTGACATATACATGGCTCCTTCCTGCTCCATGTTATCTTCACAACAAGGTAGGCTTGGCTGAGACTGGGCGACTGGCCCAAGGTCACCCAATGAGCTTCCTGGCTAAGGGGCAACTTGAACCCTGGTCTCCCATCCATCACACTACACCCAATTCCTTACCTCTTGTTTAAAATTTGGAGAAGAGAAGAGATACTGTGTTGACATCATGAAGAGCATCCATAGGGTTCCTAGACTCCAGTATTGGTATTAGCAGATGAGCATTATGCGTGTTGGAGTGAATATCTAAATGTGGATTAACAGAGAGAGGGATGAAATGTTATTGTTATGCTTATGTCAGGGGACTCTTTTGAGAATCTGATGAAAGCTATGCCCCCCTACAGAAAAATGCACATAAACACATGCACAATATATTTGCATATAATTTATTATATTGGAAACATCTCTCTGTGTGTACCAGGTTCATGGCTCCCCTGAAGCCCATACTTGAACCTACTGGGGGTCTTTGGACCCCAGGCTAAGAACCCCTGGCCCATGTGCCTTGTGCATTTAGGTGGTATGAAACTGAATGAAAGAGAAATGATTGCTGTCACTATTAAACAATGGTTTTTGGTAGTTTATAATGGATTGATGCACAAATATGATTATGATGTAATTTATACAGGTATGGCTGTAGATGGACAGATTACAGTATTTCTTTCTTTCTTTCTTTCTTTCTTTCTTTCTTTCTTTCTTTCTTTCTTGCATTTATAGCCCACATTTTCCTCTCAGGAGCTCAAGGTGGTGGGCACGGGTCTCTCCCCCCCTCCTTATTTAATCCCCACAACAATCCTGTGAAGTAGGTTAGGGCAGAGAGGTAGTGCCTGGCCCAAGGTCACCCAATGAGCTTCTTGGCCAGGTCCTGGTCCGACACCCTCACCACTACACCACACCGGTCGTACGTGGTGGCTGGTCCTCCAGCCTCAGCCTGCCTTCCACGTTAGAAGCAGTCATGGGGTGGCCCTGTCTCTCGTTGGCTTTGGCACCCTCTACTGTTGGTCTGCCTGCCAACCAGGCACCACTTGCCTCAAAATTCCTACTGATTTTGACTGCAGTGCTGGCTAGATCAGGCCCCCCACCCCCACCCCAATGAGAGGAAAATGGAGGCAGGGGATAAAGGTGCGTTTAGTCAAAGCCTATTTAGTTAAAGAAGAGCTAGAGGTGAATATTTTAAACAAACAGACTTGCAACTGCAAGCCACCCGAAGCATTTGGGGTATGGCTGTTTGAATAAATAAATGATCACTGACTGGGGGCAAATGACTCAGTGGGTCAGGTGTGACTTGAGCCCCTGCTGCTCCTGGTCCAAGTTATTTAACTGCCTGTCCCAGATTTCACCTACACACCCCCAAGGAACTTCAGTGACCATTTCCTCTGCTGTTTAAATGGGACCAAGTTGCCAGTAAAAGTGTGCTCGATGACATTTATTGAAGTTCAGGTCAAGGCACAGACCGTGGTGCCCTCATCCTGCCCTCAGCTGAAACGAAGTGCCTTGCGCAAATTAACTCGGGTGATTTGTATGCAGGGAATGTTGCCGAAAGTTTTGGCAGCTTTATAAATGTGAAAGAGCCAGCAGGCAGCCCACACCATAACCCCAGTGAATTATTACGAATGACCCCATCCGCCGTGATTTTAAGTCCGCTGCTGTAGAGGGATTTGGGCTTCCATGCAGAATGCAACAATGGAGCAGCAGAAGTTCCCAAAGAGTTGCAATTAGGAACAGAGAAGGTCAGATCCTGCCATGTATCGGGGGGGGGAGGGGCTCTGTGATTCCTACAGGACCCATGTAAGACATTTTGCTGCCTGAGGCAAAGGATGAGGAAACGCCCCTTCATCCCGTTTCACATGCACCCAAGTCAGATAAGCAGGCAGCTGAATCTTACTTCAAAACTGGTGGCATCCTTCACTACATCTGAGAGCAGGAGGATAGTTTTAGGGCACGCAGGGCAGAAACTGCTCTGTCTTGCAACCTACCACCCACCGTCCCCTAGACACACTCTTTTAATCCTTTTTTAATGTATTTGTTCAGTGTTGTTGAGCACACAGGTTAGACCTGATGACTTCCAAAATCTGCTTCAACCCTAAAATGCTACAATTCCAATCTGAGCAATTTAACAGTGCAGTTTGAGGTGCACTTTGTAACAGTGAGTATTTCTACTCGGGTGGATGGAAAAGTCTTGTCATATGCCCACCCCCTCCGAGAAATTTTAAAAGTCCAAACCATTATCAGCACTTCCTCATTGAGAAGTCACTTCAACCCTTGGCCACTTGACTTTATCTGCACCTTTTCCAGCTCTCCAGCACCCTTTTTGAGATGGGGGCAACCAACACTGCACATAGTGTCAGTGGCACATGCAACAAAATATTGCAGTTACTCCATTCCATTCTCCCTGCCTCCCGGTTTTCTGCGCTCCTTCTAACCCAGTAGTCACCATTCTGTGCCCATGAACAAGCTCAGCCCTCTGTGGGTACCAGGCTGCTGCCAGCAACTTCCATGGCCGGTTGCCCAGGAACATACAAGACAAGGAATGTTCTTACCGTCTGCTTTTTATTCAGTCTTTACAGAGAGAGGCTTTGGAACACAGCCTCTTGGATTAGCATTGTCTGGAGTGAATCTCCACCCCCTCATGTGAGCACCCTCTGTCTTTAAGCTCTTTGCTCTCCTACTTTCAAGGCTCGCGGGTTCTTGGAGAAGAGGAGTCTGGAATGCTTTCTAAAGACACTGTGTCCATCAGCTGTCGCCCCCTGGTGCTTCCTCTTCCTCTTCTTCCTCTCCCATTATTTCCCAACTTTCCCCCTCATCTGCCTCTGAGCTGTGACCTCCCTCAAACCCCTGTTGTAACTGTCTTCCTCCTCCCTGGAAGGGTCAGGCTAGGGAGGTGGTCTCCACCATTCCTCCTCTGCCCAGTCCCTGAGAGTGGGGGCTTTTACCACCCTCACTGGTTTTAGCATGTGTGTGTGTGTGCACATGCATGCTTCTTCTTGGTATGTGGGTTGGTGGGATTTGTTTAAAGTTGAACCTACCCGATTCACATTTGCAAAACAATATGCAAACTGAAACACAGCTATCCTTCAAAATTTGCAGTACTGTTTTCCAGCAAAATAATGTGTACAGAAAGGCATGTAAAAATGCACATATTTGTGAAAAGATCATACAAAAATGCCATATGATGGGGATATTGCTTTGCAATTTTGTACAAAACAGATTGTGTACAAAGATGTTTGCTAGAAGAAATTTGCACGAAAATGCTAAGAGAACTGCAGAAATGTATAGAACTGAATTTAGGATTGGGAAAATGAGAAACTTTTGAGAACCAATGGCTAGGGCTGGTGGAGTTGTAGTCCAATGGTAGCAGGAGGGCCGCAGGTTCCTCGTCCCTGTTTTAAGTGACCCTTCTCCCATGAAAAAGAAGGTGGGTGAGATCAGTTTACCACTTTGGAGTACTTGCTCCAAAGAGATTCCGACTAAACATCAGGAATAACTTTCTGGCCATAAGAGCTGTTCAACAGCGGAATGGGTTCCCTCGGGAGGCTGTGGACTCTCCTTCCTTGGAGGTTTGTAAGCAGTGGTTGGGTGGCCATCTGTCATGGAGGCTTTAGCTGAGTTCCCACCATTGCAGGGGGTTGGATGGATGACCTTTGGAGTCCCTTCCAACTCTCTGATTCTGTGAACCCTCTGCAGTGTAAGAATCACAGCTAAATTAGCCCTGACCTTCTGAGGGAGTCCCTTCCACTTGTTTAAAGCAAGACAGTTCTAATGACTATGATGCAAAAGAAAAAGGGATGTGAAGGGAAGAGGTGAGCAGACAAATCTATTCTCCCCACACACCATCTTCATTTCAATACATGCAGCCATACATATGGGCTCTGCATTTGTCCAGGAGGTTAGCACAGCAGAAGTGGCCGTATCCTAAATGATCCATCACTTTTACTGCTATGAATGGCTGAGTCACCCACACCAGCTGGAAGCCGCGGTAGCTGCAATTAAAGCTGTGTGTGAAATGCTTGACAAATGGCCACCCAGAGAATTCCCCAGCTTTCATCAAGCTACATCTCTACGAACTTTGCCAGCAGAGCAAGTATTTCAGAAGAAATCTGAAGTTTCTCTCCACAGTTTTCTGGCAGGGGTGGAAGTTTGGCGGTGGGGGTTGGAGGTGGTGGGAGAGAGAGACAAAGAATAAATTTGACAAACGGCCCTTCTTCGGAGAGCTTTGGAGACTTCTGTTTCTGCCAGTTCTAGCGATTCATTCAAGCAGCCGGTAGTATTACTTAGCAATCCAGGATCAACAAACGGCGTGTTTTCATATTCGCAGCTGGGCCTGTATCATTACTGCGACAACTTAACACCCACACAGAAAATGGCTGCCACACGATGGCCACCACTGAGAAATGGTGATGAGTGATGAAGAGCAAACCCTGCTTGTTTTTATAGAAAGGGGCAACGTGTTTGCTATTTTTAATTTAGATGAATTCTTTCCATTGACTTGTTAAGAGGGGGGAGTTTAAAAAATATACCCCTTTTGGGTGGGCATTGAGAGTCAGGAAGAGGAATTAGAAATCTAGAAATGGGAAAGATTTTGTCTTAAAATCCCACATTTGTTCTCTACATGGATTTGAACCTACCTCTGAGAATGATGGAGCTGAGCAGCTGCAACGTCCAAATGAATTTCTGCTGTTGGGCTTGAAATATGGATATTCAGCTCTGAGCACTCAAGAAAGATGTACTGCAGATGAATTTGGGGAAAGCTAGGAGAGGGGCAAAAAAAGCCCTTCTTCCCAAAGCATGAATAATAGAATCATAGACTCATAGAGTTGGAAGAGACCACCAAGCGTCATCTAGTCCAACCCCCGGCAATGCAGGAATCGGGCGGAGCAAGGGGGCATTGGGGGCGGTCTGCCCCGGGTGCCACCCTGCAGGGGGGTGACCCTCGGCACCACCCACCGTGACTCCCAAGCCGCCGCCCGGCACCCCGTCCATGCGGCAGCTGCAGTAGCTGGTAAGGTTGCCGTTCATGCGGCAGCCCAGATGGACTGCCGAGTCATGCAGCCACCTCCCTCTCTTCAGTCTTCTTTTTCGTCCTGCGAAATTCCTGATTACAAATCCACCTTACAGTTACCTTGTTCAACCCACATTTTACCAGTTTCCTCTCAAGAATATAATGGGGGTTTTTGTCAAAAGCCTTACTGGAATCAAGATACGCTATGTCCACAACATTCCCCTGATCCATCAAGCTTGTAACTCCATCAAAAACAGAAATTAGATTTGTTTGGCATGACTTGTTTTTGAGAAACCAGTGCTGGGTTTTAGTAATCACTAAAATAGTAATCCTGTGTTCCTATAACATCTGGAAGACACCAGACAGGACTCTCATGAGGCTCCACAGACAACCCTTCAACTATGCATTCTCAAAACCTTCTCTGCTGCTTGGCAGGATGCAGTGGGAGAGTTTGTGCTGAAGGTGCTTGCCCCTTGCTTCCTATGAGAGTCATGGAGAGCATCCTTTGATGCTTCTAGAGGGAGCCAAGGAAGGAGTGTGGAGTGATAAATAATATGTCTTTTTCAAGTGTATTTGTTGTTGTGATGAATTTAAAACTGTTGCATTTAAAACTAAAACTAAATAAAATAAAAAATTCCTTCCAGTAGCACCTTAGAGACCAACTAAGTTTGTTCTTGGTATGAGCTTTTGTGTGCATGCACACTTCTTCAGATACACTGTGTATCTGAATAAATAAAATAAATATAATATCTGAAGAAGTATCTGAAGAAGTGTGCATGCACACGAAAGCTCATACCAAGAACAAACTTAGTTGGTCTCTAAGGTGCTACTGGAAGGAATTTTTTATTTTATTTAGTTTTGACTATAGCAGACCAACACGGCTACCTACCTGTAACTGCATTTAAAACTGTTACTGAGTTTTTTGTCATTATGTATTTTCTCAATTAACAGAGCCTAAACTTAGAACAGTTAGCATGTGGGTATCTGCCTTTTTTTTAGGTTAGAAACGGGTTCGTGTACTCGTAAAAGTTGGGAGCCACTGCTGTAGTATATGTATTTTTGTACACATTAGTTGGCTTACGTGGCTGCAGAACTATATTGCAAAATTCAGGGAGGTGCAAATTTTGAATGGTGGACTGTGTTTTAGTTCATGTATTGTTTTGGAAGGTACAAATTTGGTACATTCACTTTTAAATGCAAACTGAACTGCCCTCCCCCCGCTCTAGTGAGAGAAGTATACACGTTTAGAAGTTCTCAGGGAGACTGCCCAAAACCATCAGCTCAGACCAGCTAAAAGTATGTATTTGCTTCAAGCTGCAGCTGTGCAAACTTCTGTTTTCCTGGGATCTTCCAGGCTCTACACTGAGAGGCTGCAAAGACAGTGCCCTCTTTGTGAGCCTGAGACTCCACTAATCTCTCAAAAGTCCTATTCAACATTTCAAAAGCAAACTGGTCAAAAATAGCCCTTCTGACAAGAATTTCAGCTGCAGCGCTCCAGAATGGAGCATTCAATGTGGGGAGGAATCTAATTTGAGGTCACCCAGCCCTGATCCTGTCAATTAATGCAAATGTGTTTGCAATGTTTTGGGGGAGTTGTTACAAGTTGGAGAGAGTGGGAAAGAAACAACTCTGACAGTGCACATTTCTGCAGGTTGAACAGGTCTGTCAAATAAGCTGATTTTTGGCAGGAACCTTCAGCCTCATGGACATGGTCTGATGCCACCCGAGTCTGGATTAATAATTATGCTATGTTGTAGAGCAGGTCCCCAAGCAAATCAGGGCCATGCCTGTTGTTCAGTACCACAATCGTGTCTCTCCTCCCCTCCCCCCCATCTTAATCTGTAGCTATGTCAGGAAACACAAAAGCCTTGTTTGTGTGGTTTGGGCCTGAGAAAGTCTGCATGCTTAGGGCCTGTTTCACATGTGTGAAATAAACTCAACCTCATTCCTCTCTTGTTTGTTTATTTATTAAATTTATATCCTGCCCTTCTCTCAAAGGGGAGTCCAGGGTGGCAAACACGCCACCTGGATATCAGTATTCTCACACAGTTCTGTTTTTGTAAAAATCCATAAACATTATCTTGTTCTCGTTAATTTCCTCTTGTCTTTTGTCAATCCATTAGCACTCGGGGGGGGGGGGGGTTGCCAAATCATTAAAGCAGCGAACATTGTATATATAAAGAAAGGATAAAGGCCCCCCCAAAAAACCATGCCACACTTTGTTACAGATAAAATCTTCTCTCCAGTTCAAAACGTTGCCGCTCAGTGGCTGATTCATTTAGCAGTTTATCTTGTCCCATTAGTCCAGCACACACCTGTAAATTAGGTCCAATTCATGCTAATAAACAGAAGAACCTCTACCCATAATGGCTGCATCGGAGGGTTACCGATAATTGGAGTGCTCTGCACTCTGCACCTCCTGCCTCTCGGAGTGAGAGCCAGGTATTGGATGATCTGCGAGTGAAGCTCACCCCCCCCCCCGGGCCCAGGGGAGGGGCTTGCAAGGACCATTACCTTCAAATTGTCCTTGTTTTATGCTCTGCAAACGATCTCCACTAACGTCGGAGCTGCCTCCAATATGGCAGAAAGCACCGGAAGTCTCCCTATGGTGAAATTTCTAATGCGTTCCTGACCATGGAATTTTGACACCCCCCACAAAAGCCATACCCCCCATGCTCTCTGACTTGTCCAATCACTCCCCCTCCCTCTGTTCCTCAGTCAACCAGCAAAAGGCAAACAAGAAAGTGAAGAATGCTCAGATATCTGAATCTGTGGTGTGCATAGCAAGGTTCTGGGGATTGGCCTGTCTCTGTTCTTGGCATAGGTTCCTTTGTCGTCGTCGCCCCACCCCCAAAAAAATATTTGAGGGAGCTGCCCCCCCCCCAAAACAAGTTTTTTCAAACTATAGTCCGGCCCCCAACAGTTTCTGAGGGACTGTTTACAAAGTTTGAGGACCCCTGATCTAGATCAGTTCTGAGCAGATCAATTGGAAGCAGCTCTCCAGGATTTCAGATGGGACCTTCCAGTATAGGGCAGCTTCCTGTGCTCCTAATAAGTAATTGATTCAATAATAGATAAGGAGCATTGGCAGCACTTTAAAATATTGCTACAGCAATAAATTAGAGGAGTCTCTACATCCTGAAAATGCTTTGCTCTCTCTCTTTCTCTCTCTCTCTCTCTCTCTCTCTCTCTCTCTCTCTCTCTCTCTGATGGCTTCTTTGCCGCCCTGTTTACACTGCCTGATTCATCATCACACACACACTGCCTGAGCTTCCAACTTCTGTTTTTCTAGTCTACTTAAGTTTTGTGACAAAAACAGGGAAAATATCGCAGTGGGAAGGAAACTCCTCTGCTCCAGCTGCTCAAAGAAAAACAAGTGAAAGAAGAAACATGCCAGAAAACTACTTTGACATGTTCCAATATCTCACACATTATGCTAGAGATACGGTGAATAATCTAAAATAGTTTTTCTCCAAGTTAGCCAAGAATTCACACAGGCCTGTAAATTGCACCTCACCAGGTCACCTATGGTAAGAATTACTAATAATAGTAGTAACAATAAATTTATTTATACCTTGCCTTTTTGCCTGACAGGAATTCAAGGTGGCCCATAGACGGAGGCGTAGCTATCTCCTCCAGCACCTGGTGCGGCGGTGGCGGAGTGACCTGCCACCGAGGTCGCCGCCGCTGCAATCCTCATGCGGGGGACGTCGCCGCTGCCGCTATGATCCCTGCATGGGGGCTGCCGCAGCCGCAATCCCCACACAGGGGCCACGGCCACAATCCTTGCGCAGGGGATGCCGCAACCCTCGCGCAGCGCTGGGGGAGCACCCGCCGCCCACCAGGGGTGCAACCTCCCACTGCCAGGTGGTGTAGGCGCCGACCGCCAGGTGTATTTGCGTGATCAGCAGGCGGATTTTCACAGCGACAATTGCGCCGATCGTGAAAATACGCCCGCTGGGGGTGCGAGCATCACAACACCAATCCGCCCAGGGCGATTTTGTCACCCCCCTTAGGCATGACACCTAGGGCAGACCGCCCCCACCCCCCTTGTGATGCCCCTGCCCATAGATAAAATAAAAACAGCTAAAAATGGGGAG